>NC_140989.1:185621782-186302426 GCF_052327205.1 Somniosus microcephalus
ATGAGAAGGAGAGAGAGTGGGGAGAGAGAGAGAAATTTTTTGATTTTTAAAAACGCCGGTTTGGGGACGGCGGCGGTTAGGGATCACTTCAGTTCCTCCTGTTGCTAAAGACAATTTAAAACACAAATAAATTGTTATTTAATTCCCCTAACACATCATTAAAATATTTACCTTAGTTCCCTAACACACAGAAAGTGTGGGGGGAAAAATTGTGGAAAATCAAGATGGCGGCCACTCACCTCGGTTCAGGAGGATAAGGCCCGCCCACACACGCACTGATTGGTCGACCGGTCAGGTCACCGAAGCGTAGGATTGGTCAATCGTCGAGTCACTCGACACTCAACTGTAGGACGGCACGCGCCAGGAACCCGCCGTCCGATTGGTCGACCTCGACGTCACACGGTCGCTAATGAGATGCTAATGAGCGGAACGCTGAACGTTTTTGGGATAACACGGGCGGGATTTTTGTCCGGCCGAAACGTAAATACGCCTATGACCGGTCCGGAATCGCAAGCTTTCTTTTGAGTCGACGCGCGCATCGGTACGCTCTGTAACTTTCAAACGTATAGAGAACGGACAGACAGACATCGGGACAGACAGAAGAGCTGCTTTATATATATAGACTAGCTGGGGAGCCCTCGTTGCGAGGGCAATTTTGGGGCGCTTGGTCTCCCTGCCCCTGTGTGTCCCCCCCTCTCCCTGTCATGTCCTCTCCCTGTCCTATCCCTCCTCCCCTCCTCTCCCCTCCCTCCCCTCCTCTCCCTCCCTCCCCTCCCCTGTCTCCCTCCCTCCCCTCGCCCACCCCCACCCCTCCCCTCCCCCGCTCCCCCACTCCCCTCTGTCCCTCTCTCCGGCCCCTCCCCCTACCTAGCACCTGAGGTCCGGAGCTGAGGTCCCCCGCGTATCGCGCGGCTGATGGACGGCCGCTGCGGGCGGGCGGGCGGCGCATGCGCGGTCAGTGTGGGCGGAGCCGCTTTATATATATAGATAAGAACATAAGAACATAGGAAATAGGAGCAGGAGTAGGCCATACGACCCCTCGAGCCTGCTCCGCCATTCAATAAGATCATGGCATTTCATCAACCTCAACTCCACTTTCCTGCCCGATCTCCATATCCCTTGATTCCCTTAGAGTCCAAAAATCTATCTTTCTCAGCCTTGAATATACTCAAAGACTCAGCATCCACAGCCCTCTGGGGCAGAGAATTCCAAAGATTCACAACCCTCTGAGTGAAGAAATTCCTCCTCATCTCGGTCATAATTGGCCTACCCCTTATCCTGAGACTATGCCCCCTAGTTCTAGACACTCCAGCCAGGGGAAACAACCTCTCAGCATCTACCCTGTCAATCCCCTACAGAATCTTGTATGTTTCAATGAGATCACCTCTCATTCTTCTAAACTCCAGAGAGTATAGGCCCATTCTACTCAATCTCTCCTCATAGGACAAGCCTCTCATCCCAGGAATCAATCTAGTGAACCTTCGTTGCACCGCCTCCAAGGCAAGTATATCCTTCCTTAGATAAGGAGACCAAAACTGTGCACAGTAGTCCAGGTGTGGTCTCACCAAGGCCCTGTAGAATTGTACCAAAACCTCCTTACTTTTATACTCCAACCCCCTTGTAATAAAGGCCAACATGCCATTTGCCTTCTTTATTGCTTGCTGTACCTGCATGCTAGCTTTCTGTGTTTCTTGCACAAGGACACCCAAATCTCTCTGAACACTAACATTTGAAAGTTTCTCACCATTTAAAAAAATGTCTGTTTTTCTATTCTTCCTACCAAAGTGAATAAACTCAAATTTCCCTACATTATACTCCATCTGCCACCTTACTGCCCACTCACTTAGTCGATCTATATCCCTTTGCAGACTCTTTGGGCTCGATTTTAATAATGGAGGCAGGTTGAGGGTGGGCCCGCTGCTTGGCAGCTTTCAGACCCGCACCGGGCTGCCGCCTCGCACCGGGCTGCCGCCTCCCAGCACTTCCGATTTTGGCTTCACTGGCCTCGTTACGGCCGACATGCAGGTCCCTGCAGGCAATTGCTTGGAGGATGTCAGATTCTCGCGTCTGATGATGCGTTGCTTGTTTGAAAATTTAAAGGGGCCATGTCCTCTTTGCATACAAATGTTATTGGGATGGCTTGGTGCTGTATTATATGAAAGGGGAGTTGACAGCTTCTGTTCTGAGCAAAATTTAATGAATGATATTGCTGGTCATATTATTCCAGAAAGAGGGTCATGATTTTTTGATATATGACTTTATTATCTGACTATGAAATGAAAAAGATGCCAGATTTGTTCCAGTCATTGGCTTAGTAATAGTACTGCTTTTTTCTCTTAAAGGTGCTAGGAGCTGCAGGAATGGCAGCCCAAAAACTAAGGCTGCACCCAGGTTCAATGGGCTCTCGCCATGCTCTTGTTGAGGGAGTTGAAGGAGGAGGCCTCCTCAGCAAACTAAGACAGCTTGGCTGCAAATTGCTGAGGGGGTGAGCTCGAGATCTGTGTGCAGACACACATGGGTTTAGTGTCGAAAAAGGTTTAATAATCTGCTGAGATCACCTAAAGTGTGGCCTCTGTGTTCTGGGAAATGGAAGTTCAGGAGGGCTCAGGGCGATTTCCATGTAGAATGATGGTGGTGACACTGAGCGCAAACCACTGTTTGTTGGACAAGATGATACCTGGAATTTGTGACTGTCAGACTTATATTCATCTCCATGTGCCAGCCACCTGTGGTTGAAGCGTTAGCTTCCGCGAATCTGGCATGGCTGAGTGCATCCCTTGCCTGACAGTCATCAATGTGGTCACCTGCTGCTGGATTGGCCATATCTGGCCTCGCAAGGCATCACTCCCCCATCCTCCTACTCATCCTCCTACTCATCCTCTTCCTCATCCTCTTCATCTTCATCTTCCTCCAAGGAGGCTGTGTGCTGAGCCACTTGTTCAGCCGACAGCACTAAGCCGTGCTGCTCGTCCTCCGAATCTGACGACCAGGATGAGAGGATGTAAATGGTTCCCATCCCGTTGTTATTGATTTCAGTTGAGGCAAGAAGCTTGCAAGCGCACACTCAAAGTGGCCTGAAATTATTCCAATCAGTTCAAACAGCAGATGTGTGTCAGCTTGACCAGTCACAAGGTCAGAAGATGTGCAAAATCTCATCCCAAACCTCCAACAACAAAGTTGTTGCATTTGAATGCCAGCCACGTTACAGGAGCGCTTTTAAGGTGCTGCACCAACAATGACTACATATCATGTCCTCCACCAACTCCTCTCCTTGCAGTTGGACTGTTTCTGACAAGATGGGAAACAGGAGCCAGAGGCACAAAAATGGGAAACCTCTATCGGAATAGGATTATCAAGGCAGTTCACAGGCTCTTAACTGCCTTAACTACCTAGCTTACCGGCTAGAGTTGGGTCAGTTTGGGAGCGGCTGACCCAACACTCACGGAAATCGCGTGGGGCGGGATGGAGGCAGGTTGGGTGTCTGAAACCATTTTTTCCGATTTTCGCAGCTGACCCACCTCCAAAGGGCGATTAAAATCGAGCCCTTTGTGTTCTCCTCACAGCTTACTTATGTTCTTAAGACATTAGATTCCCCCAAACAGCAGATTACTGAAACACAAGGAAGAAAATCCCAAAGTAGTGGTTCACTATATTTTCTGGAATCTTATCGTGATCCCTTGTATATTGGTTACCACAAATGGTAAGATAGGTACACTTAGCAGACCAAAGTGGAGCTCCTCCTAATCCAAGGATTATTGCAGAGGGAATAAGTGTGTACCTGTGAAGAACAATATCTTCATTATAACTCTAGGACTAACCTTTAACGTCTTATTCATTGCTGTTATGATTTATATCATATATTCATAATTCACATCAAGGATTGATTAATTGATATTATTCCCGTACTATGTTTGGTTTTGCAAAATATGTATGCCTGGACTAGCGTATTCTACGTTTACACCCAACACTAGGCACTTGCTCTGTCATGTTTGTTATTTTACAAACACAGAAAATTACAATAGATTAAATCTGTTTAACATTTCTGATCATGTGATCTTATGACCCAATATCCTCTTGAATTACTCTATCGATACAGGTACATCCACCTGGGGGATTTAAATATGGTGCATTAGGCGAATCATAAAGCACAAGTGAGCAGGAATATGTGGTGGTGAAGCTGGAATCTGCTGGCTGGAGGGCCAGCTCACATCATTCATCAGTTGCTGAGATCTTGGATTCGGCCCTGATGGGACCTGCATTTAAAAGGGTGCTATCTGAGCACCAACATTTTTATTGCCATTAGAAAGTGTGCCAAGCATCCTGCAACGTGCGACAGCGACTGTGGAGAGTTCACGACCTACACCTGTGCAGTTGTGCACAACCGCTTATCAGAAACATAACCCACCTTGAAAATGCGTTTTCTGGGGCATCTGCATCAGGGTGTCAGTGAGAAAGTTCCTTTGCATAATGGGATGATCTCTCACAAATGATCACACTGCTGCTGTGGAGACCATGGGCTTCACTCTTCATGAAGCTCACCTTTTTGGTCTGGACAAACTGGGAGATTGGATAGACAGTGCCGTTTTCCAAAGCTTCTTTGTCCTCAATGTTCTCCACATGTCTGTGCCTATACAGATTACTGGAAATGCTGTGGCAGTGCCCAGCAGCAGGGCATAGCTGGAACAGGTACCGATGCACAAGATTAGTTACTACAAAACATGTTCACCAAGGGGAAGCGAGGGCCAAAAATCATAGCTACATATACTAATAACTTCTAGGGAATTAAATGTACAGTAGTTGCATTTTATTTCAACTGTGCCCAGAGAGTTTTCTTCTGATGGTGCACAGAAAGGTATCGGCATCAATGGTAATTGATTTAGTGCACAGGACAATGTTGATGAAAGCGGATTGGGTCACTGCATTGTTGCACATGTAGACAGGTGTATCAATGAATTGGGCAGATGGGGCATATAGCTGAAGGCCTCATCTATGAGAGCCCGTCATATGACTCTTGCTGTCTACAATGGTGTTTCAGCAGCAACATCTTCTGACTCATTTTCAAGGTTTTGCTCTCTCCTTGGCTGTGGGTAGGCATCCTGCTCTACCTCTGCTCCATTATTAGACCTCTCTGGACGCAAAGTTGTATGGCATAGTACAGACTATGATAATCTTGGAGGCCCTGGCTTGGCTCTATTTTAAGGCACCCCCATTCTTTCCAGGTATCTGGAGCACTGCTTCAAGATGCCTATAGTGAGTTCAATAATACTCCTGGTGGCTGTGTGGGCCTTGTTGTATCTTTGCTCAGCTGTTGTTAGTGGCTGTCTCCATGGTTTAGGACAGAAATGAGGAGGAATTTCTTCACCCAGAGAGTGGTGAACCTGTGGAATTCTCTACCACAGAAGGCAGTTGAGGCCAATTCATTAAATATATTCAAGAAGGAGTTGGATATATTTCTTAAGGCTAAAGGTATCAAGGGGTATGGGGAGAAAGCAGGGACCGGGTACTGAAATTGGATGATCAGCCATTATCGCATTGAATGGTGGAGCAGGCTCGAGGGGCCGAATGGCCTACTCCTGCTCCTATCTTCTATGTTTCTATGTTTCATGTGCCAGGGCTGAAGAGAACAGTAGACTGGGTCACTGAATTTACCTTGCATTCTCATTTCATGCACCCTCCTTTCATCCTCTTTATTTTCCCTTCAAATTGCACATAAAGAGAGGAACACAGATAGGAATTCTCACATTCCAATTTTTAATTGGAGCAATCAAAAATATCACTATCAAAATTCACAGCAAAAAAACTAGCAGATCTCATAAATCCACTGTTAAAGGTCACCTTTGGAGAAATTCCCATTTAAAACAGTCACTTGCTATCTGCCCTGAACAGCCTGACACTCATTGCCCATTTCATGTGTTCAAACTGACTCAAAGACACATTCCCCATCACTAAATCAGGGTCTTTGCCCTATCGCTCTCTATATTCCCATTGTCCCGTGTTTAAACACTGAAATGAAGCTCTTGCACAATATGGATTAGAATCCAGCAATATAAATCTCCGCCTGATGTCCTGGCTCCCGCTCAAGTGCTCTGCATCAGCACGACTAGCCTTGCAGAATGGAAAGATTGCCCTGTTGTTCCTCAGCTAAGAATATTTTCCATTTACTGTACTTCCATTCGAAAGTGCCACCTCTGTGACTAACCTGTGTCTTGAGTTGGATGTGGATGTACTGCAGTCTGAATAGGGTTGCTGTTAACCGATGATGCAGATGAACTCTGCTGTGTTGTGGATTGCACTATTTGGACCAGTGGGATGCAAAATGATCCTTGGGCGCGGATGTTTGAAGAGCTTTCATTAGCAGGTGGACTGGAGAATTGAAAAGTAGTTGTATTGATCCCTGGAGGCAGGCCTGCAGTGATACCAGTCAATGGAGATGAGAATCCGACTGGCAATGTAAAACCTGCAGCAAATACAAAATAACATTAAAGAAAGAAAAAATAAACTGCATTTATATAATGTCCTTCATGACCTCAGGACATCCCAAAGTGCTGCACAGCCAATTATTGAGTCATAACGGCACAGAAGGAGGCCATTCAGCCCATCGAGTCCATGCCAGCTCTCTGTAGAGCAATCCAGTCAGTCCCATTCCCCCGCTCTATCCCCATAGCCCTGCAAGTTTATTTCCCTCAAGTGCCTATCCAGTCTCCCCATGAAAACATTGAGTGTCTCCTCTTCCATACATTTGAAGTATTCTAATGTAGGGAAACACAGAAGCCAAAATGGTCTTTTTTCACTGGAAACTTGAAGGTTAGGAGGAGATCTGACAGAATGTTCAAAAATGACAGGCTTTGAGAGGGTAAGTAGTAAAAGATTGTTTGAAGGGGGAAGTTAGAAGATTTTTTTTCACATTGTTATGACATGGAATGCTTTACCACAGTGACTATTGAGGTAGAGATTCTAGCATAATTTATAAGGGAATATTTGAAAAGGAAGAATATAAAAGGGGATTAGAGTACAGAGTTCATCGAAGAGCTAGAACCAATGGGTTGAATGATTCTATGCATTCTAGTTAATTTGCTCTACTATTTCTTTTTGTCTCAGTAATCTAGTTTACTGCATCTATCACAAAATACATAACTACTCAATGCAAAGTAACTAATATGATCTACATGAGGATCACAATTGCTCTGTGTACTATTTTTAGCACACTATTTAATAGGTTAAAGACTTTGGGCTGAACTTTAACAACCTTGGCGGGTCCGTGGCGGGCGACGTCAGTGGCGGGTCCTGGCCCCACTGCTGGCTCCAGCCCGTTGTGTAGAATGAATATACCATGATTGGGCTTGTTAAGCCTGCCCAGCGAGTTTCCCGGCCAATTGAAGGAAGCGGGTCTGATGATGTCATTTGATGACACGTCATCAGCCGGTTTCCTTAAAGAGACCATGGCCAACTTTAATTTGACAGTTGTGCTGTCAGTGTTCTGCAGCATTGAGGTGCTGCAAACACTGACAAGCACTGCACAAAGGTGCACGGCTGCACCCAGGCTTTCCCATAACTCCCTCCATATGCTTATGGAGGGAGTCACAGCACGCAGGGAGGTCCTCTTCCCTTCCCATGGGCGGAGAAGACCTCCCGAGGAGATCAACACAGCCTGTTTGCACATTGCAGAGGAGGACACAAGCAGGGATGTGGTCAGGAGGACCTGGGTGCAGTGCCGCAAATGTTTCAATGATCTCAGTAGATCACAAAATGTTAGTACAAAGCCACACTCAACCTCATCCTGCTGAGCCTCTCATCACATCCCCATCATTCTGCCTTTCCTACTCTACTCCTGCACATCCTTACTCACACCAACTTACCTTGCACCTCCACCCATCCCTCTCTATCTATATTATTACATCCCCACCTCACTAGCCATCCCTCACACTCACCCTCATCCTACTCCAATCATAACAACTAACAACACATAAAGGTAGGCATTTGGGTGTTTTATCCAATGTTCATGTAAAGTTTCTGTTAATGTGCTGTTAAACATTGAAACCTTTATTTTCAACACTTTGCATTCTTGGACAGATTTGTGTGCACCTTTGGAAGTGTCTTAGTTAGTTGCAGTGAATGGTGAGACATAACGGTACCCCCGCAATGCTGATGAGTGTGAAAGGAATGGCTTGAGCATTGTAGGGATGCTTTATGGTGTTGGTGTGGGGTGGTGTCAACCTGGCGCATCATGTGGCAGCCAGGGTGTACAGCGTCAAGTGAAGTAAATCTGGCCCTGGTGAGGCCATCCCTGGCCTCCCGGGCAGCAATGTGCCGATGCCCTGTGTCCTGTGCAGCATCAGTTGATTGCGGAGAAGGTTGGTGTTGTTGGTGCTGCTGGTGTGCATGGTGATGCTGGTGTTGGGGCTGATTGTGGTGGGATTCTGAGGATCAAGGTGAGAGAGTGAGAGAGTTCCAAGGGCGCCGATGCTAATGGAATAGGTGGCAGGTGAAGTAGAGATAACAGAAGCGGTCTGTCAATGGTGGGAGAGGTAATGAGGTCAGACTGGATGGAGACTTGTGTAAAGACTTGCAGCATCCTGAATCTGTAGTGGAAATGCAGTTTAGAGAGGCTAGTGACAAAGGGAACATTTCTCAATCATCTGGGAGCATTTGAAGCTGTCAACTTATCAGCCAAAACAATGGTATGTGACCTCCCTCCTCAGCTGCACAAATGAGGTCTAGGCACAGCGGGAAACTGGTAGGCGACCTGTCAAATTCAAAAAGCTGGGACAAAAGCATTGTTAAGTGGCTGTAAACAAGCCATTAATGATTTTAATTGCCTCCCTGCCACTGCATGTTGGGTCTGCTCAGCGCTGGCAGACCCGACATTTAGTAAAGGCGCATGGCGGCGGGTTGATAGCAGGGTCCTGACTAGCTGTAAAAAAAAAAACACTTTCCCACCTGACCTGCCACCAATCGTGCCCACTGACCCCCCGCAAAATTCCCCTATTTGTTCAAATGCAGCACACAGGAATTTGCTGCAATCGCGTTAAACTGTGTGCTAAAAGCAGTGCATACATGAACAACAAATCCACAATTATACTATTTTAACCAGTTGCATAATATTAAAAATATTGATTCCAGTTTGAACAGGGAGAATATAGATGCAGAGGATCAGCATTTACACAACCCTTGAGACAGAATCGTCACTGCTCAGAGCTTTTGTAATCTCCTGCAATGTTCTGTCTCATGAGTGGAATCTGTTGCTTCAAAAAGCTGGAAAAGCTTTATTGCATGCCTTTCTGAACTTCTAACAATTATTTTATGTGACCTTGGAGATGATCTTGGTATATCTGTATAAACAGCTATTTGAGAGCCAGCATGGATTTGTAAAGGGTAAGTCATATCTAACGGATGTAGTAGAATTTTTTGAGGAGGTAACAAACATGGTTGATAAGGCAGTGTCTATGGATGTTATTAATATAGACTTCCAGAAGGCATTCGACAAGGATCCACACAAGAGACTGTTAACAAAAATGAGCACAAATGGAATTGGAGGCAATCTATTGGCTTGGCTAGGGATTTGGTTAAGTGGTAAGAAACAGAGAGTAGGGGTACTGGGTATGTACTCAAAGTGGCAGGGTGTGACTAGTGGTGTTCCCCAGGGATCTGTACTGGGGCCTCAGCTTTTCACTATATTTATAAATAACTTAGAGGAAGGAATAGGGAGCCATATATCCAAGTTTGCTGATGACACTAAGTTAGGTGGCACAGTAAATAGTGTAGATGGAAGCAGAAAGTTGCAAAGGGACATTGATAAATTAAGTGAGCAAAACTGTGGCAGATGGAGTTCAATGTGGGGAAAGTGTGAGGTCATCCACTTTGAACCATTTGAATCTAAATGGTGAGAAGCGAGGAACTGTGGAGGAGCCGAGCGATTTAGGGGTCCAAGTACAGAAATCACTAAAAGCTAGTGGAGAGGTACAAAAATAATCTAAAAGGCTAATGGAATGTTGGCCTTTATCTCAAGAGGGTGGAATACAAAGGGGTGGAAGTTAAGTTGCAGCTGTACAGAGCTCTGGTTAGACCCCATCTGGAGAACTGCATTCAGTTCTGGGCCCCGCACCTCAGGAAGGATATATTGGCCTTCGAGGCATGCAGCACAGATTCACCAGACTGATACCAGGGCTAAAAGGGTGCATAGACTAGGCTTGTATTCCCTTGAATAAGTTGAATTGGTTCAGGTTCAGGGGGCTGAATGGCCTTCGTCTTTTCCTATGTTCCTGTGAATGAGTCAGATGTTCCCTGCAATAATAGTGGCATTTGATTGTCCCACTGCCTTTGAGTCAATGCTTTATAGTTGTTTCTATCTACATTAAGAGATGATCCTACAACTGAGCTGCCATTGACTGGTTTGTTGCAGTTTTGGTACTTTGTTGACCAAATAAAACAATGAGGTAGCTATGACAGGCATGTTCAATAAATAGGAAATAAATCAAAACTTTAGCTGTCTAACATAAACCAGGTCATATAATTACTCAGCATTTTTTGTTTCTATTTGTATATTCCAGGCATTCATGAAAACAACAATAGATGTAACATGAGACTGTAAATGGCGATACCATCACATCATCTTGTTTTCCATATAAGTAGCTGCTACTAACACTTAGGGCAGAATTTTTCGGGGGGTCAGTGGGCACGATTGGTAGCGGGTCGGGTGGAAAAAATGTTTTTGACAGCGGGTTGGGACCGCTGTCAACCCGCCGCCACGCGCCTTTCCCAAATGTCAGGTCTGCCAGTGCTGAGCAGACCTGACATGCAGCGACGGGGGAGGCAATTGAAATCATTAGTGGCTTATTTACAGCCACTTAACAATGCTTTTTTTTTTTACAAACATTTTGATTTTGACAGGTCGCCCACCAGTTTCCCGTTGTGCCTAAACCTCGTCAGTGAAGCTGAGGCAGGAGGTCACTTGCCATTGTTTCAGCTGATGAGTTGACAGCTTCAAATGTCAAGTCAAAGCTCCCAGATGATTGAGAAATGTTCCCTTCTCTAAACTGCATCTCCACTACAGATTCAGGATGCTGCAAGTCTTTATACAAGTCTCCATCCAGTCTGACCTCATTATCTCTCCCACCATTGACAGATCGCTTCTGTCATCTCTACTTCTCCTGCCATCTATTCCATCACCATGGGTGCCCTTGAAACTCTCTCACCTTGGTATTCAGAATCCCACCACGATCAGCCCCAACACCAGCATCACCAGGCACACCAGCAGCACCAACAACACCAACCTTCTCCGCAATCAACTGATGCGGCACAGGACACAGGGCATCAGCACCTGACCACATTGCTGCCAGGGATGGCCTCACCAGGGCCAGATTTACTTCACTTGATGCTGTACATCCTGGCTGCCACATGATATGTCACCCCACACCAACACCATAAAGCATCTCTACAATGCTCAAGCCATTCCTTTCACAATCATCACTATTGGGGGGAGCAACGACATGTCTCACCATTCACTGCAACTCACGAAGCCACTTCCAAAGGTGCACACAAATCTGTCCCAAGAATGCAAAGTGTTGAAAATAAAGGTTTCAATGTTTAACAGCACATTAACAGAAACTTTACATGAACATTGGATAAAACACCCAAATGCCTACCTTTATGTGTTGTTAGTTGTTATGATTGAATTAGGATGAGGGTGAGTGTGAGGGATGGCTAGTGAGATGGGGATGTGATAATATAGCTAGAGAGGGATGGGTGGAGGTGTGAGTAAGGATGTGCAGAAATAGAGTAGGGAAGGCAGAGTGATGGGGATGTGATGAGTGGCACGGCAGGATGAAGTTGAGTGTGACTTTGTACTAATGTTTTGTGATCTACTGAGATCATAGAAATGTTTGCGCCACTGCACCCAGGTCCTCCTGACGTCATCCCTGCTTGTGTCCTCCTCTGCAATGAGCAACCAGGCTGCGTTGGTCTCCTGGGGAGGTGTCTTCCGCCCATTGGAAGGGAAGAGAACCTCCCTGCATGCTGTGATTCCCTCCATAAGCATATGGAGGGAGTCATGGGAGAGCCTGGGTGCAGCCGTGCACCTTTGTGCAGTGCTCGTCAGTGTTTGCAGCACCTCAATGCTGTAGAACAAATGTCAAAATCAATTTGCACATGGTCCCTTTAAGGAAACCGGCTGATGACGCGTCATCAAATGACGGCATCAGACCAATTTCCTTCAATTGGCCAGGTAACGCGCTGGGTGGGCTTAACAAGCCCAATCAGGGGAAAATCATTCTACACAACGGGCTGGAGCCAGCAGTGAGGCCGGAACCCGCCACCGACATCGCCTACAACGGACCCGCCGAGGTTGGTAAAATCCAGTCCTAAGTTTCACACAAACATGCAGTGATAGACAATTTATTAATTGACAGGAAAGTCTGTCATAAATGTCTGTCGTCTTAAAAGACAATGCTATCTGCCTTGCAGTAGGTGCTGTGATGGAAGTAGAGCTATATTATAGCGTTTTTAATGTTCCTATAGATAGACAGAACAATATGAATTTAATATTTACTTAAATTAGCTGTATTCTTAAAATAATTCTTTTGTCTTTTTGTGAGGAAAACAATGAGCAAACTGTCTAGATACCCACATTTCCACATGGACCATCTGGCCTACCCAGTTCTGCATTGGCAATGTTACTTGTATTCAAAAGTTAATTGCTTCAGGAATTATTTAATATCTTTGAAATGCTAATGTGTGCAAGTTTTCAGACAGGACAGGAAGACTGAATTAACTAGGGGCAATTTTCGTCTCGGGCAGGCATTGGGTTTTTGCTGAAGAGGACACAGACGTAGACTTTAGAAACCCAGGCCTAGAAATTCAGTTGCTTGCGCCAGCCGGTAGCGCCTTAGGAGGAGGAGATGTTGGGCGCTAGGCGGCTAGCGGCCGGGCGCAGCGCGATCTGCGCCTCTCCCCAACTTCACTCATGATTTAGCGGCGGCGCAAAGTCTTTGCGCGCGCTCAGCTGCGCGCGCAGGTCCTGACGTCATTTCCTCGTGCAACACCCTTTGTGCGCCCCAAACCGGAAATTCAGTCGCGACGCCCTATTGTGCGCCTGGCGCCCCTAGCGACTGGTAGAGGGGAACGGTTCTCAGTCGAAGCGGGGCGCGGGGGGCGCAAATTAAAGGGCACACCTCCTGCAGTAGAAAAGGCTGCCATTTGGCAGCACTCCTTTTTGAGAGACGGATCTTTGCAGAGAGACCAAGGTAGAGAGCTTTCTGCTTTGGCTCAACACTCGGACAGGTGCTTGTGGCTTCAGGCCACAGCTTTCCACTTGTCTTTGTCTTCAGTGACATATCATTGTTTGCTAACATATAATGGGGGCTGCAATGGGTGCAAACGCTGGCTTTCTCCATTGCATCCAAAGGGCTCACAGACGCCGTGAGAGAGTGGCAGTCCTGGCTAGACGGAGAGGGGGCAACAGACGTCGCGAATGGAGGCCTTACCCACCCAGGGTATACCGCCAGCAGTTCTCCTATCTGAACATGTCTGACGAGCAGTGTGTTCGGAGGCTGCGATTCTGAAGGGAGGTGGTCACTGAGATCTGCCACCTGCTTGGCGGTGATCTGCAGCCACATCTGAGGAGCAGGACGTCTCTGTCGGTGGCAGTGAAGGCGACGGTGGCTCTCAACTTCTATGCCACCGGCTCCTTCCAATCCGCTACTGGGGACATTTCCAACATCTCCCAGTTCGCCGTGCATTGCTGCATCCGCCAGGTGACCAATGCCCTTTTCAAAAGGAGACGTCAGTTCATCTCCTTCTCCATGGCCCTTGTCAAACAGCAACAGCGTGCAATGGGCTTTGCAGCATTCGCGGGCTTCCCCATGGTGCAGGGCGCCATTGACTGCACGCATGTGGCTTTGCGGGCACCTCTGGAGAATGCCGAGGATTACCGCAACCGGAAGGGCTACCATTCGCTCAACGTTCAGCTGGTGTGTGACCACAGGCAGCTCATCCTAGCTGTCAATGCCCGCTTTCCAGGCAGCAGCCACGATGCCTTCATCCTGCGCCAGACTTCTGTGGCAGACATGTTCCAGGCCCAGCCTCACCCACGAGGATGGCTTCTCGGGGACAAAGGCTATCCTTTGTGTACCTGGCTGATGACCCCGCTCCGTGCGCCCAGCACCCCTGCTGAAGAGGGATACAACGACAGCCATCAAGCGACCAGGAACATCATTGAGCAAACAATCGGTGTCCTGAAGCAACGGTTCCGCTGTCTGGATCGTTCTGGTGGAGCCCTACAATATTCCCCGGAGCGAGTCTCCCATTTCGTGGTCGTGTGCTGCATGCTGCACAACCTGGCTATCCGCAGGACTCAGCCACTGCCACCAGAGATTGGAGGACCACCTGAGGAGGAGGAGGAGGAGGAGGAGGAGGAGGAGGACCAGCACAGGAGGGAGGCAGAAAGTGCAAGGGCCGCCCGTCGCCGGCTTATTGAATGGCTTGTGCCAATGTCACCAGATGAATGTAGCCGCTCCACAAGCCCTCAGCCGAGCAGGGCAACCAGGACTTGCAAAAAAAAGCATGCACAGTGCGATTTAAGAACATTAATTTATTGCAAACCTCTGCCCTTCCCACATTACAACCTCATGGAGAGAAGCCCCCTCCAAAAACTCAAAACTAACAGTCTCGGCCTTGCAAAACAAAGAAAGACACCAGTCTCGGCCTTACAAAACAAAGAAAGACACCAGCCTCGGCCTTACAAAAACACAAAGCATTTGTGCAGACCTTCTACTTTTTGCCCTGCGAGGGCGATACCTTTCGCATCCGTGACTGGCCCCTGCCTGCCCTGCAGCTCCTCCTCAATGGGACCCCAGTGGCTGCAGCAAGATTGGGGGAAGGCTGCTGAGGGTCAGATGGCGAGACGGCAGATGCCCTTGGGGGTCGGCCTGCACCAGCTCTGGCCCTGGAGGGTCCGGCTGCTGACTGCTCCAACTCTGCTTGGGCGGCAGCAGTCTGTCCAGCGGCTTGTGGCAGCTGCAATGGCGGAGTGGCAGTGTCGGCTGCAGGAATGGTGCCAACCTGACAGATCGCAGGTACTCCCTGGTTGCCTGATACATTGGCACTCACACGGGCCAGCACTGCAGCATGCGCAGCAAACAGCTGAAGAACAGACTGCTGGGCTGCTGCTGCGCGGCGAGTGCCCTGGCGATGCCTGGCCAATCCAGCGAGGGTGGCAGCAGTTAGTGCCCGTGTGGCCCTGGTCTGTGTCCGCATGACACCAGCCAGTGAATGAACGGCACGACTGAGCACTTGGCTCGAAGCCGCCTGTGCTGCCGTGAAGTCCTGCAGACTCCTGGCCTGTGCTGCACTGAATTGTTGCAGACTCCTGGCCTGTGCTGCACTGAATTCCTGCACACTCCTTGACAGAGACTCTATGGAGTCAGGCATCCTTGCCACTGCAGCCATGAGCTCAGTGTGCCTGCGCTCAGCCTGGACGGCCATTTCCTCCAGGAGCCGGACCTCCTCTGCGCTCACCGTCGCAGGACTGGAGGCCGCACTCACCCTCTGGGGAGAAGTCCGCCGAGCTTCACCACCCCTCCCGCGTTGCTGCAGGCCGCTGGGCCCTGGAGCTTCACTCTCCTCCGACCCTTCCCCCTGGCTCCCCTCCAGGGAAGACGTGTCCCCTTCATCGCCATGGGCTGGCGCGGCTGAGGGTGGCACTGATGGGCCGGCTTCCTCTTCCTCCTCTTCGAATTCGGAATCGCTGACAGTGGCAGCTTGAGGGCCCGCCTCCTCACCTGGCGATTCACCATCTGAAAGCAGGGAGGCACAAGAGTAGCTTTAGAGTGAGGACAGGGCGGCAGCAAGGGAGGCATGAGTGCTGCCATGCACTGCATTGGTCGGACAGTGGCAAAGGATGCTGATCTGAGGCGCAAGTGGAAAGAGAGAGGTCAAAAAGGTGCCCAGAACAGGGTGGGCATCTCCACTGGCGACGGGGCCAATCAGCCGGCCTGCCATAATGCGCTCCACACGCTGGTCGAGGTCGGAGAGCTCTTTGACGTCAGGACGGCCTCCCCCGGTCTCACGTAGCTTCCTCCGGTTGTGCGCCACCTTAGCCTGCAAGAGAAAGGACGGCCTCTAAGTACAGTGTGAAGCCCTGATCTTGTCTGCACTGCCTCCCATGGTGGACTGGCCCTGACAGTGTGAAGCCCTGATCTTGTCTGCACTGCCTCCCATGGTGGACTGGCCCTGACAGTGTGAAGCCCTGATCTTGTCTGCAATGCCTCCCATGGTCGAATATCTTGTACAGTGTGTAAAGTGCTGAATGTGCAAGTGATTTTCATGACAGTCCCATAGCTGCTGGATGAGGGCTGGCCATTAGGGCTTTCAGGTCCCTTTGCCAATAAACTGAGGTGCACATGCAGGGATGAGGAGGACACTGGAAAGGGTACTCACCCTGACAACCCGAGTGAGGTCGTTGAACTTTTTCCGGCACTGCACAGGAGTCCTGGCAACCACGCTGTTGGAAGTCACCCTGCTTGAGACCTCCCTCCAGGCTTTCCGGTAGGCGCTGGGCAGCGGCCTCCTGCCACCTTCTGGGAACAGAACATGGCGCCTGCGCTCCACTCCGCCAACCAGCACCCTCAGGTCACCGTCGCTGAAGCGCTGCGCTCTCTCCCTGGCCTTCTCCATAGCCCTGGGCGTTGTGCAGATGAAGCAGAAGTGGTCAGGCCTAGCTTGAGGGCTGCAGTGTGCAAGGCGTGGCAGGCAAACAAATCCACCCTCCCCCTTTAAGAGCTGACCGGCGCCAGAGTGTCTGCCGTCAATCAGCAACTCGCCGCACCTGCGCTGCGCCCGGCCTCGGGGGTATCGCTCAGCACCGCCGGCTTAGCGCCGAAAGATAGTCGTGCATTGCCTGTTTTAGCGCAGCAGCAACCTCTTGGGGCGATGCGACTGAATATCGGCGAAGGTGGCGCGAACTTGCGCCGGGCGCAAACTTTAGCGGCCGCCCGACTGTAGCGCCCCGAACATGGCTATACTGAATTTCTAGGCCCCAGCCTTTAAAAGAAAACCTGCTATTTATTGCACCAGTAATTGCTGAATGCATTGCACTGCCTGCCAAGGAAAGAAAGAAAGACTTGCATTTATAGAACGTCTTTCACAACCTCAAGACGTCCGGAGTGCTTTACAGCCAATGAAGTACTTTTGAAGTGTAGTCACTGTTGTAATGTAGGAAACGTGGTGGTCAATTTACACACAGCAAGCTCCCACAGACAGCAAAAAAGAAAAAAAGAAAGACTTGCATTTATGTAGCTCCTTTCACAACCTCAGGACGTCCCGAAATGCATTACACACAATGAAGTGCTTTTGAAGTATAATCAATGTTGTAATGTAGGAAACGCGGCAGCCAATTTGTGCACAGCAAGTTCCCTCAAACAACAATGTGATAATGACCAAATAATCTGTTTTAGTGATGTTAGTTGATGGATAAATATTGGCCAGTGTTACATCCGTGTATAATAAGAAATGGACTGCGGAGAACGGTACAACAGGTGTTTACTCAACGTGGTTCAAACTGCAACTGACCTGTACAGATCACGATTCAGCGTTATATACAGGTGTGGTCACTGCCGGTACTACAGTATACATGAGCTGTACAAAGTAGTTCCCCCCTTAAAGGTACATACATTACAATTCCTCCCCTTTTAGATTAACAGTACCATAACACTCATTTAACAATTAAATATCAAACTAATTACAATTAACACTTTTAACATGCAACATTAGCTGAAAATAGTCTATTTATATATTCAGTCTTTGGGGAGGCTTCCTGATCCTTTCTGGATAGCGTCTTTCCCGAGTGTCTTGCTCTTGGTGCGGAAGCGATTCTGGCCCCCTGTCGTCGGTTGGTTCATCAGCTTCCGATGCTACTGTTTCTGGGGTAGATGCGACCTGTACGTCGGGTTCATCACCAGGTACGTATGGGCGAGGCATGGGGTTGACTTGTTCCTGTGACTCTAGGATCTGGTCAGCATGGCGTCTCACGATGCTCTCCCCAACGTCCACTGTGTACATTAGTGGGCCCTGCCGTGTGCATATCGTTCCTGGCTGCCATTTTTCTGTTCGGTAGTCGCGGGCCAAGACTGGTTGCCCTACATTGAAGCTCCTTGTTGGCTTCTCATGGATGTGCTGGAATTGGTTACTCTCAACATCTCTTCATACGTTTGGTCTGAGCAAATCCAGGCGAGATCTTAACCTTCGGTTAAAGAACATCATGGCTGGGGCCTGGTTGGTGACTGCATGTGTCGCATTCCGGTAGGCGAACAGGAAATTGTCCACCTTGTGCTGCAGCGGAATGTTGTCATTGTACATAGCCTTTATTGCCTTCTTAAAGGTTTGTACGAACCTCTCAGCCAATCCATTTGTGGCTGGATGATACGGGGCGGATGTGTAATGCCTTACCCCATTCTTTTTCAAGAACCTCCGGAACTCTTCGGACATAAACTGTGGTCCGTTGTCGGAGCAAATCTGTTCTGGCAAGCCATTCCTGGCAAAAATGGTCCGTAGGACTGCAATAGTTTTCTCCGTGGTGGTGGAGGACATTTTGATGACCACAGGCCATTTCGAGTGCTATTAAAAACATTGAGTCCATGAATGGACCAGCAAAATCAATATGCACCCGTTGCCATGGAGATGAGGGCCACTCCCATGGGTGTAGAGGGGCCTGTGGTGGTGCATTTTGGACTTTCTGGCATCCTGAGCAGCTCTTGGTCAGGTCCTCAATTTGTTTATCGATTCCCGGCCACCACACATAAGCCCTGGCTAGGCTTTTCATTTTTACCCCTCCCAGATGACCCTCATGAAGCTCATTGAGCACTCTATCCCTTAACTTGGGTGGAATTACCACTCGGGATCCACACATCAAGGTCCCCCGGCACACTGACAGCTGTTCTCTCCTTGTCGAGAATGCTGGCAACAGTGAGTCGCCATGTGCTGGCCATCCCTTCTCCGTCAAATCATATACCCGAGACAGTGTCGGGTCATTTCGGGTTCCCTTTTCAATACAAGCGTTAGTTACCGGTAGGTATTCAACTATAGTCGAATGGAATATTTCGACAGGATCCACTGCTGGTGCTTCCTCCGCAGTAGGCAGTGGCAGGCGTGATAGCCCATCAGCATTTCAATGCTGTTTCGTGCCCTTATATTCAATCTCATAGTGGTGCGCCCCTAGAAAAAGTGACCATCTTTGTAGTCGTTGTGCAGTCATCACCGGAACGTCGTTCTTCGGATTAAAAATGGAGACAAGAGGCTGGTGATCAGTCAGCAAGGTGAATTTCTGCCCGTGCAGATAGTGATTGAACTTTTTCACTCCCCACACTAGGCTGAGGGCCTCCCTGTCAATCTGGGCGTAGTTATGCTCGGCTGAGGTTAGTGATCGTGACGCAAAGGCTATTGGCCTCTCTGAGCCGTCCGAGAATTTGTGCGACAGCACCGCACCAATGCCGTAGGGTGACGCATCACATGCCAACCGAATTGGTAATGCTGGGTTGTAATGGGCCAATACCTCTTTCGATGTGATTAGTGTTTTGCTCTTCTGGAAAGCTCGTCTACATTCGTCACTCCACTTCCATGGCACCCCAGTTTGCAGTAAGGTGTTCAGTGGGTGTAGTATTGTAGACAAATTTGGCAAGAACTTATGGTAGTAGTTTACCAGCCCGAGGAACGACCTCAGTTGTGACACATTTTCCGGTGCTGGAGCCTTGACTACTGCCTCAATCTTCTTTGGGGACTTATTTAACCCCTCTTTATCGATAACGTGGCCACAATACGAGATCTGTTCTCTAAAAAACTCGCATTTGGGGCGGTTAGCTGGGAGCCCATATTCCTGCAATCTAGTGAGCACCTGCTCCAGGTTGGCAAGGTGATCGCTGTCATTTTCGCCCGTGACCAGGATGTCGTCCAAATAACACTGGGTCCCTGGGATCCCTTGCAGGACTTGTTCCATTGCCCTCTGCCAAATAGCCGGAGCTGATGCTACCCCGAATACCAGCCGGTTGTATTGGTAGAGACCTTTATGGGTGTTGATTGTGAGGTATTTTTTTGATGCTTCTTCTACCTCCATTTGCAGATATGCCTGGGCCAGATCAATCTTAGTGAAGCGTTTCCCTCCAGATAGTGAGGCGAAAATATCTTCAATCCGCGGAAGTGCATATTGTACGGTGTGAAGGACCGGGTTCACTGTTACCTTAAAGTCCCCACAGATGCGAACCTTCCTTGGTTCCCCAGGCGTGCTGCTCAACGACTTTTTCATCACAGGGACGATGGGTGTAGCCCACTCGCTCCAGTCTACCTTGGACAGTACACCTGAACGTTCCAGACTCTCCAGCTCTGCTTCGACGGCTGGGCGGATCGCATAAGGTACCGGTCTGGCCTTAAAAAATTTTGGGCTTGCGTATTCTTCAATTTTAATCGTCGCTGTCATGCTTTTTAGTGTTCCGAGTCCTTGCTAGAACACTTCTTTCGCGTCAGTTAGGATCTTTGACAGTCGCCCAGGTGTGACGTCGTCATCCTTTTTGTCAGCCACAGTCAGTGCCTGTATGGAATGCCAATCCAGTTGTATTTTCCGGATCCATTCACATCCCAGTAATGGTGGTCCTCCATCTGGCAATACATACAGGTCTAGTTTTGGTGTTTCCTTACCGTTATATATAACGGTCACCCTTATTTTTCCTTTGGGGTAGACTTTTTGCCCCGTGTACGTCTTCAAAATAGTTTTTGTGTCTCTCAAGGGTATGTGTGAGAATAGCCGCTCGTAGTCCCGTCGGTTAATGACTGTTAGGGCTGATCCTGTGTCCAATTCCATCTTTACCTGGACTCCTGCTATCTTGAGAGTGACCCAAATGGTTCGGTGATCCTCCGTTGTGATCACATTATGTCGTTTCAGACAACTCAGTTCCCTGCTTTCGGAGTCGTTATCACTCTTTTGTTCGTCTGAACTATTCTCCGTTATCTTATGTACCTTCTTGTACTTCCCTTTGGTCGGTTTCTTATTGCTGGTTTTCTTTCCCGACCTGCAGACTCGTGCTATGTGTCCTACTTTTCCACACTGTCTGCACACTTTGTCTTTGAACCAGCAATCATTCTGGTCGTGTGTTGTTCTGCCGCAGTGATAGCACTTCTCTGTTCCATATGACATTTCATTTGTGCCATATTCTTGCGGTCTCTGTTGTATCTCTGCAGCGCCCCGTGCTGCTGCTTCATATGATACCGCAATGCTGAAAGCCTTTTCCAGCGTAAGGTCCTTTTCAGATAAAAGCCGTTTCTGGGTTCCTTCACTTTGAAGCCCACACACAAACTTGTCCCTTAAGGTATCTGCCAGTCCCGCTCCAAACTGCAGTGTTTCGATAGTTTGCACAGTTCTGTTAAATAATCAGCATTGCTTTCATCCTTATGCTGGTTCCGTTTGTGAAACTTGAATCTTTCTGCTATCAGCAGCGGTGTGGGGTTTAAATTTTCCTTTAGTATCGTTACTATGTCTTCAATACTCTTTTCCATTGGCTTCGTTGGGGTTACTAGATTTCGTAATAAACCATACGTCTTTGCACCCATTAAATTTAACAATACCGACGCTTTTTGTCATCTAACACCTCATTTGCCTTGCAGTACACCTCTATTCGTTCAACATATGTAGTCCAATCTTCGACTTCATTGTCAAATGCAGTGATACTGCCACTCTTCGGCATTTTGGGTGTGGTTTAAAATGGCGTCTCCCAATGGCTTAAAATGGCGTCTCCCGCGCTTTCCTTCCTCCCCCGCTGCTGCCGACGCCGCTCCCGGCGGTCCTCGTGGCAATGGCGGCGCCTCGCGGGTTTCTGCGCGTCTCTCTCTCCCTCTCTCCGACGCTGCTCGGCCCCTGTACACCGGCTGCGCCCTGTGCGCTCTGCCCTCTCTCTCTCTCCCCGTCGACACTGCTCGGCCCTTTGCTGTGCCGCTCGGTCGGGCTCTAGCCCACCGCCGTCCGGGAAGGGTCTGCGCACTACCTGTTGCCAGCCCGTTTTGCTGGACCACCTCGACTGGAAAGCCAAGCCTGGCTCTCGACAGCCTCCCCCGCAATTCTCGAGTCTCTGCTGGATGACTGGGCGGTTGCCCGTGGTCGACGCCCGAGTCTCTGGCCTTGACCTCCAATCCACTGATCTCCAGGAACGAATCCCCGGGAGGTGATGCAGAGTTGCAGGTAGGTTCGAACCTGCCTCGTCGCCAATGTTACATCCGTGTATAAGAAACGGACTGCGGAGAACGGTACAATAGGTGTTTACTCAACGTGGTTCAAACTGCAACTGATCTGTACAGATCACTACTCAGCGTTATATACAAGTGTGGTCACTGCCGGTACTACAGTATACATGAGCTGTACAAAGTAGTTCCCCACTTAAAGGTACATACATTACAGCCAGGACACCGGGGATAACTCCCCTGCTCTTCTTCGAATAATGCCATGGGATCGTTTACGTCCACCTGAGAGAGCAGACGGGGCCTCAGTTTCAATGTCTCATTTGAAAGACGGCACCTCCAACAGTGCAGCACTTCCTCAGTACTGCACTGAAGTGCCAGCCTAGATTGTATACTCAAGTCTATGGTGTGGGGCTTGTACCTGCAACCTTCTGACTCAGAGGCTAGAGTGCTACCATTGAGCCAAAGCTGACACCTGAACATGTCAGAACTAGTGGAGGAGTCCATTACCAACTTGTGTGCAGTTCTCCATAGTTAACAAGGGAGTGTGTGGTTAGTTCAATGGATGCTACAGCTTGCAGGAGTCTGTGACGCCAGCAGCAGCATCTCTCAGTGATGCAGGCTCTGGACTCCACCATCTATCTTGGACAAACTACCATTTGGTCTTCCAGCTTGACGAAGGAGGAGGAGATGGTGGAGTCAAAGCATGCATCCCCGAGATATGCAGTCTCAGTCAATGCAGGTGTAGTCAATGAGGCCCTGGACTTGAGGGAAGTCTGCAATCTGCACGAACCCCAGAGCCCGATCCTGCTGTTTTCAGTTGTAGTGATGAAACTGTTTGCTTGAGCAAACATTGCATCAGTCACCTGCTTAATGCAAGCATGAACTGCAGGCTGACTGATGTTATTGATATCCCTGTGGCAGCCTAGAAGCCTGGAAGGAGCCAGAGGCAAAGGATTTCAGGACTGCACTGACATTGATTTTTTTTTAAACACAGTGAATTTATATGATCTGGAATGAACTGTCTGAAAGGGTGGTGGAAGCAGATTCAATAATAACTTTCAAAAGAGAACTGGATAAATACTTGAAGTGGAAACATTTGCAGGGCTGTGGTGAATGGAGCAGGGGAGTGGGACTAATTAGATAGCTCTTTCAAAGAGCCGGCACATGCACAATGGGCTAAATGGCCTCCCTCTGTGCTGTATCATTCTATGATTCTATGAAAGTAAAACCTGGCCTTCCTAACAAGCAACAGAAAGAAAGACAATATGAGAAACACATTCCACTTTCAAAAGAGTTTTCTTGGCCACTGCTAAGTTGTGCAATTGGTGACCATAGAAATGTAACTGGGACACTTTTGGAGCCAATGGCTGATTACATTTACTCAACTGTTGCATTCAACAATAATCAAACAAGTGCAACAACTCAAAGTACAATGCTCTCAGAACTCACATTTTAAGACCAGCAATGTAATATTCAAAGCTATATATAAAATTGTGTTGATACCAAGGAGCGTTTTATCAATAATTTCCAGGTTACCTCTTCCATCATATATTTCACTTTGTGCTCCACTCGATCGGCTGAATAAAATTAGCGAAACATGCCTGGGCACGTCAGCAACTACAATTCAGACATTAGCTGGCAGTCGCCCAGTTTATGTGGTGGCTCAAAGTTTAAGACATCTTACTGCAGAAGTAGCAGTTAGCCTCTGTTTACCAGAGTGAATCTAAATCCTCGTGAATTTTTAAAACAAAAAAAAATGGACCATTATTCTGTTGCTGAAACTAAAACGACTAGTTGTACATTATGAAAAGAAGTAACTGTTACTGAAGGTGGCCTGTGGGAACTAATTTTCCTTTGCTTTGTGCCTGGAGAACAATCAGTTCCCGACACAAAGCAGCAGGAAAGGGGCCGAGGTCTGCAAGGCTGGTTCTCTGCCCCTGTTACGATGTCCTGAGATTTCTGAAGTTTCCCTTGGGGGTGTTGGGGGGATGGAGTACTTGTGCAACAGGAACAAGTGTGTGAATGAGCTGTAACAGTGCCTCCTGTTTGAATGAAGGGTGGGCACCCATTCGCAAGGGTTAGAAGGCAAGAAGAAGTTTGCCTTAGGTCTTGTGGCTAGCCCCGTACAGACTGCAGGATCTGAGGGCAGGCCATGACAACCTGGAAATGTAAGACCCCTTTTTCTCCAGGTCCCCCACAGATATTCAGGGTTGGGGGCCTTCTGGCTGCTGACATTCGGGCAGCAGCTAGCAAGCTGAACAGCCAGCGGCCATTGAAACAGCTGGATTGCTATTCTGTTGCCAAGCCCAAGGCCCTACCAAGAGGCAGGCCACACATTTGGCCTAGGATAATGCCCTTAATCAGCAAATGCAGGTGGGTTCAGGTCAGGTCAGGTGGTGTGTAATTCTGGTACACTCCCAGGGTTTGTACCCACACTGGAGGGGAAGGGGAGGAAAATCAGCCTGATCATTTTAACTTTAAAATTGTGAAAACATCGCACAAGGACATCAATCTACTGTTTGCTTTTATTCAGACTTGTAGAACTCGAACTCAGGATCACTAAAAACATTTTTTACTTGTAACTGTTTCTCATTAAAATTGAAGTGTAATTGGAAGCAGAATAAGAATGATCTTTCATTTTGCGCCAGCACCATTCCCTGCCAAGGGGACAAGCAGGTGCCATTGCCCCAGGTCGAGGCCACTTTCATTCTTCATCTAGCTACAGGAGGTATGCAGTAACAATCCAGGGGTGCCTGCCCACTGATCTTCCCTGCCTTTCTCCAGACCCTATTTGTTGTGTCTCCCTGGCAGCATGGCTAAAATCATGGAGACCTGTATTATTTCTTGTATAAAAGGAAAAAAGCAATAAAAACAACAACTTGAAATGCTTCTGAAACATGAATCCAGCACCAATACATATAAGCTGCGATTCTTCTCTCGGTACGGATTTCCAGCAAGGCAGGGCTTCAGCCCCCCACCCCCATCAAATCCGCCCCAGCTCCATCCTATTTCCCTGCAGCATCAGAAGCGTCAATGAGCGACTTTAAAAGGCTAGAAGTTCCTTGAAGATTGCTACCCATGTCCACTGAAGGCTGTGACTGAGACCAGGGCCTTCAGCAGGTAATTGAAGGGAGTGGAGGGAGAAGAGGCTGCTACAAGACCCACTTCGTCCATGGAGGGGGGAGGCGGGGTCCCTCAAGGCCATTATTGTCACTTTCTCTGGTTTAGCACCACCTGGAAAGTGGCAATCACACAGGCGATCGGGAGGGAAATTCACCAGGGACTGGGCCACGCTCCCGTGCTGCTTTTAGATGCAGTGTGCATGGAAGGAGAGGCCAGTGGCAGTCCTGGTGAAGGTGGGGCGAGGGAGACACAGGTTGGGCAATGAGGCAGCAGTAAGACTCACCACTCACATTTTCCTTCATTCTCTGCTGCTATCTGGATCACAGAAGAGAATCCAGACTATTATTAAAAAACATTATTCTCAGGATGTGGATGAAGCTGGCAACGTTGCTTTTATTGTCCAACCCTAGTCACCCTAACAACTGAGTAGCTTGCTGGGCCACTTCAGAAGGCATTGAATCAACCACATAGTAGGGCACTGGAATCACATGCAAGTCAGACCGGGTATGGGTGGCAGGTTCCCTTCCCTGAAAGTTGCCACTGAAGGCCACTGAGGCAGACAGTATTGTTAGATCCGTGTATCTTAATGTTGTGTCCGTCAATAATCAGACAACAGACTGCAAGGAACGATTCAACAGGAGTTTACTGAATGAGGGTTACTCTAGAACTAACTGTACAGATCACTACTCAGGGTTTATATACAGGTGTGGTCACTGCCGGTACTACAGTATACAGGAGCTGTAAAAAGTAGTTCTCCCCTTAAAAAGGTACATACATTACAATTCCTCCCCTTTTAGATTAACAGTACCATAACACTCATTTAACAATTAAATATCAAACTAATTACAATTAACACTTTTAACATGCAACATTAGCTGAAAATAGTCTATTTATATATTCAGTCTTTGGGGAGGCTTCCTGATCCTTTCTGGATAGAGCCTTTCCCGAGTGTCTTGCTCTTGGTGCGGAGGCGATTCTGGCCCCCTGTCGTCGGTTGGTTCATCAGCTTCCGATGCTACTGTTTCTGGGGTAGATGCTACCTGTATGTCGGGTTCATCACCAGGTACGTATGGGCGAGGCATGGGGTTGACTTGTTCCTGTGACTCTAGGATCTGGTCAGTATGGCGTCTCACGATGCTCTCCCCAACGTCCACTGTGTACATTAGTGGGCCCTGCCGTGTGCATATCGTTCCTGGCTGCCATTTTTCTGTTCGGTAGTCGCGGGCCAAGACTGGTTGCCCTACATTGAAGCTCCTTGTTGGCTTCTCATGGATGTGCTGGAATTGCTTACTCTCAACATCTCTTCGTACGTTTGGTCTGAGCAAATCCAGGCGAGATCTTAACCTTCGGTTAAAGAACATCATGGCTGGGGCCTGGTTGGTGACTGCATGTGTCGCATTCCAGTAGGCGAACAGGAAATTGTCCACCTTGTGCTGCAGCGGAATGTTGTCATTGTACATAGCCTTTATTGCCTTCTTAAAGGTTTGTACGAACCTCTCAGCCAATCCATTTGTGGCTGGATGATATGGGGCGGATGTGTAATGCCTTAACCCATTCTTTTTCAAGAACCTCCGGAACTCTTCGGACACAAACTGTGGTCCGTTGTCGGAGCAAATCTGTTCTGGCAAGCCATTCCTGGCAAAAATGGTCCGTAGGACTGCAATAGTTTTCTCCGTGGTGGTGGAGGACATTTTGATGACCTCAGGCCATTTCGAGTGCGCATCCACGGCTATTAAAAACATTGAGTCCATGAATGGACCAGCAAAATCAATATGCACCCGTTGCCATGGAGATGAGGGCCACTCCCATGGGTGTAGAGGGGCCTGTGGTGGTGCATTTCGGACTTTCTGGCATCATGAGCAGCTCTTGGTCAGGTCCTCGAATTGTTTATCGATTCCCGGCCACCACACATAAGCCCTGGCTAGGCTTTTCATTTTTACCCCTCCCAAATGACCTTCGTGAAGCTCATTGAGCACTCTCTCCCTTAACTTGGGTGGAATTACCACTCGGGATCCACACATCAAGGTCCTCTGGCATACTGACAGCTGTTCTCTTCTGGATGAGAATGCTGGCAACAGTGAGTCGCCATGTGCTGGCCATCCCTTCACCGTCAAATCATATACCCGAGACAGTGTCGGGTCATTTCGGGTCTCCTTCTCTATACCAGCGTTAGTTACTGGCAAGCATTCAATTATAGTCGAATGAAATATTTCGACAGGATCCACTGCTGGTGCTTCCTCCGCAGTAGGCAGTGGCAGGCGTGATAGCCCATCAGCGTTTCCATGCTGTTTCGTGCCCTTATACTCGATTTCATATTGGTGCGCCCCTAGAAAAAGGGCCCATCTTTGTAGCCGTTGCGCAGTCATCACCGGAACGCCCTTCTTTGGATTAAAGACGGAGACAAGTGGTTGGTGGTCAGTCAGCAATGTGAACTTCTGCCCGTGCAGATAGTGATTGAACTTTTTCACTCCCCACACTAGGCTGAGGGCCTCCCTGTCAATCTGGGCGTAGTTACGCTCGGCTGAGGTTAGTGACCGAGACGCAAAGGCTACTGGCCTCTCCGAACCGTCCGGGAATTTGTGCGACAGCACCGCACCAATGCCATAGGGTGATGCATCACACGCCAACCGAATTGGTAGTGCTGGGTTGAAATGAGCCAACACCTCTTTTGATGTGATCAATGCTTTGCTCTTCTGGAAAGCTCATTTACATTCGTCACTCCACTTCCATGGTACCCCCGTTTGCAGTAGGGTGTTCAGTGGGTGTAGTACTGTAGACAAATTCGGCAAGAACTTATGGTAGTAGTTCACCAGCCCGAGGAACGACCTCAGTTGTGACACATTTTCCGGTGCTGGAGCCTTGACTACTGCCTCAATCTTTTCAGGGGACTTATGTAACCCCTCTTTATCAATAACGTGGCCACAATACGAGATCTGCTTCTGGAAAAACTCGCATTTGTGGTGATTAGCTCGGAGCCAATATTCCTTCAATCTAGTGAGCACCTGCTCCAGGTTGGCGAGGTGATCACTGTCATTTTCGTGCGTGACCAGGATGTCGTCCAAATAACACTGGGTCCCTGGAATCCCTTGCAGGACTTGATCCATTGCCCTTTGCCAAATAGCCGGAGCTGATGCTACCCCGAACACCAGCCGGTTGTATTGGTAGAGACCTTTATGAGTGTTGATCGTGAGGTACTGTTTCGAGGCTTCTTCTACCTCCATTTGCAGGTACGCCTGGGCCAGATCAATCTTAGTGAAGTGTTTCCCTCCAGATAGCGAGGCAAAAATATCTTCAATCCGCGGAAGCGGATATTGTACAGTGTGAAGGACTGGGTTCACTGTCACTTTAAAGTCCCCACAGATGCGAACCTTCTTTGGTTCCCCAGGCGTATTACTCAACGACCTCTTCATTACAGGAACGATGGGTGTAGCCCACTCGCTCCAGTCCACTTTGGACAGTACTCCTGAACGTTCCAAACCTTCCAGCTCTGCTTCGACGGCTGGGCGGATCGCATAAGGTACCGGTCTGGCCTTAAAAAACTTTGGGCTTGCATTTTCCTCTATTTTGATTGTTGCTGTTATGCCTTTTAGTGTTCCGAGTCCCTGCTGGAACACTTCTTGTGCGTCAGTTAGCATTTTTGACAGTCGTCCAGGTGTGACGTCGTCATCCTTTTTGGCATCTACAGTCAGTGCTTGTATGGAATGCCAATCTAGCTGTATCTTCCGGATCCATTCACGTCCTAGTAGTGGTGGTCCTCCATCTGGCAATACATATAGGTCCATTTTTGGTGTTTCCTTGTCGTTATATATAATGTTCACCCTTATTTTTCCTTGGGGTAGACTTTTTGCCCCGTGTACGTCTTCAAGACAATCTTTGTATCTCTCAAGGGTATATGTGAGATAGCCGCTTGTAGTCCCTTCGGTTTATAACTGTTAGGGCTGATCCTGTGTCCAATTCCATTTTCACTTGGACTCCTGTTATCTTGAGCGTGACCCAAATAGTTTGGTGATCCTCCGTTTTGATCACATTTTGTAGTTTCAGACAACCCAGCTCCTTGCTTCCGGAGTCTGTATCACTCTTCTGTTCGTCTGAACTACTCTCCGTCACCTTATGTACCTTCTTGTACTTCTCCTGTGGAGATTTCTTGCTGCTGGTTTTCTTTCCCGACCTGCAGACTCTTGCTATGTGTCCTACTTTTCCACACTGTCTGCACACTTTGTCCTTGAACCAGCAATCATTATGGTCGTGTGTTGTTCGGCCGTAGCAATAGCACTTCACTGTTCCGTATGACATTTCATTTGTGCCATATTCTTGCGGTCTCCATTGTATCTCTGCAGCGCCCCGTGCTGCTGCTTCGTGTGATACTGCAATGCTGAAAGCCTTGTCCAGCGTATGATCCTTTCCTGATAGAAGCCGTTTCTGGGTTCCTTCACTTTGAAGCCCACACACAAACTTGTCCCTTAAAGTATCTGCTAGCCCCGTTCCAAACTGGCAGTGTTTCGATAGCTTGCGCAGTTCCGTTAAATACTCAGCATTACTTTCATCTTTATGCTGGTTCCTTTTGTGAAACTTAAATCTTTCTGCTATCAGCAGCGGTGTGGGGTTTAAGTGGTCCTGTAGGATTGACACTCTGTTTTCAAAATCCTTTTCTACTGGCTTCTCTGGGGTTACTAGGTTTCGTAGTAAGCCATACGTTTTTGCACCCATTGAATTCAACAATACCAGCGCTTTCTTGTCATCTGGCACTTAATTCGCCTTGCAGTATACTTCTATGCGTTCGACATATGTCGTCCAATCTTCGACTTCATTGTCGAACGCTGTGATACTGCCACTCTTCGGCATTTTTGGGTGTGGTTAGACTGGCTTAAAATGGCGTCTCCCGCGCTTTCCTTTCTTCCCCGCTGCGGCTTAAAATGGCATCTCCCGCGCGTTCCTTTCTTCCCCGCTGCGGCTTAAAATGGCGTCTCCCGCGCTGCTGCCAACGCCGCTCTCGGCGGTCCTCATGGCAAATGGCGACGCCCTGTGGGTTTCGTGCGCTGCTCCTGCGCTGCTGCCAACGCCGCTCTCTGCGGTCCTCGTGGCAATGGCAGCGCCTCGCGTTTTCCTGCGCGCCTCTCTCCCCCGTTGATGCTGCTCGGCCCTTGAACACCGGCTGCGCTCTGCTCTCTCTCGCCTCTCTCCCCCGTTGACGCCGCTCGGTCCTGAACACCGGCTACGCCCTGTGCGCTCTGCCCTCTCTCTCTCCCCCGTCGACGCTGCTCAGCCTTTTTCTGTGCCGCTCGGTCGGGCTCTAGCCCGTCGCTGTCCGGGAAGGGTCTGCGCAGTACCTGTTGCCAGCCCGTGCCGCTGGACCACCGTGACTGGAAAGCCAAGCCTGGCTCTCGACAGCCTCCCCTGCGATGCTCAAATCTCCGCTGGATGACTGGGCGGTTGCCCGTGGTCGACACCCGTGCTTCTGGACTCGGCCTTCTTCCACTGTTCTCCAGGAGCGAATCCCTGGGAAGTGATGCAGAGTTGCAGGTAGGTTCGAATCTGCTCGTCGCCAATGTTAGATCCGTGTATCTTAATGTTGTGTCCTTCAATAATCAGACAACAGACTGCAAGGAACGATTCAACAGGTGTTTACTGAATGAGGGTTACTCTCGAACTAACTACAGATCACTACTCAGGGTTTATATACAGGTGTGGTCACTGCCGGTACTACAGTATGCAGGAGCTGTAAAAAGTAGTTCTCCCCTTAAAGGTACATACATTACAAGTATAAATGGATACACAAGGTATGTGGATGCATTTCTGGAGACAGAAAAGAAATGAGCCTCAAAATTAGTGTTTGAATAGCACATTATATTGTGAGCAAATGAGTTGTTGGGGTTAATGATTTCCAAAGTTCTGAGTTTTGCAAGCTGTGTTCCCATTGAGTACTGTCCGTTAAATTATGACAAAGCTTCTCAGTAGAAATATTGGGCTCAATTTAAATGGGGAGGCGGGTTGGGGGTCGGGGGCTCCGAGGTGGTTGGAAAACCCGGGAGAACTGGTTTGTCGCAGGATTTAACAGCAGGGCCTGATATGAATGGGAAGCCTCTGTTTCCCACCTGCAGCCAGCCAGGTTGAGAGGCCGGCTGGCTCTGGGCAGGTAGGCCTGCGACATTAGGCCACAGAGAGGAGAGAGGGATCGGGTGGGGGGCCGGGGAGTGGTTGGGGGCCGGAGGAGGATGATGGTGGGGGTGGGGGGTGCAAGAGAGGATTGGGGCCAGAGCATCGGGGGGAGGGAGAGAAACGACCATCAAGTAAAACTTTAAGGGGATTTGTTTCGCACACGTGCACTCTCTCATGAGAAAGTCTTTGGCTGGCGAGTACTTTCCGATATTGGCGAGCAGCAATATATATATACTAGCTGTGGGAGCCCGGCTTTGCCAGGGCTGTTTTGGGCCGGGCGGTTTAAATCGAGTCCCAGGCTTTGGGGCCTGTCTGTCTGTCCCTGTGTGAATCTGCTGCCGGGCAACGTTTTAAATCGAGTCCCAGGCTTTGGGGCCTGTCTGTGTCCCTCTGTGAATCTGCTGCCGGGCAACATTTCTACCTTTTAATAGCTTCAAAGATGAAAGTGAAATTACTTATAAAACGTTTTTGGTAAATGTGGTGTTATTTTTAAAAGAGATACTAACTTTTTCGAAGCTGGATTAGCAGATTTTGAGCTGGAAGTAGTGAAGCAATGGCTGCCTGATGCCTGCGTTGAAAAGCATTAGTCCCACCCACAGACACAGTGATTGGCCAACCATCAGGCGACTGAACTGTAGGATTGGTCAATCGTGACGGCACAGGATTGGTCGACCTTGACGTCAGTCAATCAATGCTATTAGCAGATAATGAGTTTAATTTTGAAGGTTATTTGCATAACGTGCGAACAATTTTAGTCCAACCGAAAAGTAAATACGCTTATGACGGTTCTGGAATCGTCAGCTTTCTTTCGACATAACGCACGTGTAGGTACGCTCTATAACTTTTGAGTTTATTCAAGACAGACAGACAGACGGAATGACAGACAGAAGTATCCTTTTATATATATAGACTAGCTAAAGTGCCCGGCGGTGCCGAGGCTTTTTCGAGGGCATGTTGTTGTTGGAAGAGAGAGAGAGAGAGGGAGCGACTGGGGGGGGGGGAGGGGGGGCAGGGAGGGGGGGTGGGAGGGAGGGTGGGGGGGGAAGGGAAGGGGGGAGGGGGGGAAGGGAAGGGGGGGAGAGGGGGTGGGGAAGGGGGGGAAGGGAAGGGGGGGAGGGGGGAGGGGAAGGGGAGGGGGGAGGGGGGGAGGGAGGGGAGGGGGGGCGCAGGGGGGAGGGAGGGCGGGGGGCACCCCCCGAGGGTCGCGCCCCCCCCCGAGGGTCGCGGCCCCCCCCGAGGGTCGCGGCCCCCCCCGTGGGTCGTGCCCCCCCCGTGGGTCGCGCCCCCCCCGTGGGTCGCGCCCCCGCCGGGGGTCGCGGCCCCCGCAAAGGGTCGCGGCCCCCCCCGAGGATCGCGCCCCCCCCCCGAGGTGAAGACCGCCGATTGCGGCTGTGCGAGACGGCCGGGGGGCCGGTTGCCAGGGTGACGCTTGACGCTCAGCAAGCCCCACCCCCCGGCCGAGCCAGAGAGAGACGCCGCGTCTCAGCTCCTGCTGCGCGCGCACCCTAGCGGCGCTGGGCTGAGGCTCGGCCCTCCAGCCTTCAAGTGGGGCCGGGAGGTGCCTAGCTCGGGCGTGGGTGTGAAGGAGAAGCCGAGGCTTCGAGGCCTACCTGGAAAAACGGGGAAAGGTAGGAAAATTAATGAGATTAGATAAGTTAATTCGTTTCTAAATCATTTTTTTTAAAAACAATATGTGTTTTAAAAGCAACGTTTTTTTTAAAGACGCAGAAAGCGGGAAAAAGAAAGGAAAAGTTTGGAATCAAGATGGCGGCGACTCACCTCGGTTCAGAAGGATAAGGCCCGGCCACACACGCATCGATTGGCCCGGCGGCACAAGCCAGCAACCCGGCGTACGATTGCTCGAGATCGAGGTCACTCTGTCGCTAATGAGCGGATAATGAGATGCTAATGAGCGGAACGTTGAAGGTTTTTGGGATACCGCGGGCGCGATTTTAGCCCGGCCGAAACGTAAATATGCTTAAAACCGTCTCGGAAGCGTAAGCTTTCTTTGGAGGTAACGCGCGTGTAGGTACGCCCTGTAACTTTCGAGCGCATACCAGACAGACGCACATGCGATGACAGACAGACAGACAGACAGAAGTACCGATTTATATATATAGAGACTAGCTGAAGTGCCCGGCGGTGCCGAGGCTTTTTCGAGGGAATGTTGTTGTTGGAAGAGAGAGAGAGCGACTGGGGGGGAAGAGAGAGAGCGACTGGGGGGAAGAGAGAGAGTGACTGGGGGGAAGAGAGGGAGGGGAGGGGGGGGAGGGGAGGGGGAGGGGAGGGGGGGAGGGGGAGGGGGGAGGGAGGCGAGGGGGGGAGGATCGCGCCCCCCCCGAGGATCGCGGCCCCCCCCCGAGGATCGCACCCCCTCCCCCCCCCCCCCCGAGGTGAAGACCGCCGATTGCGCACACAGCAGGAGCTGAGACACGGCGTCTCTCTCTGGCTCGGCCGGCGGGCCCGGTTGCCAGGGTAACCGTGACGCTGACCAAGCCCCGCCCCCCGGCCGAGCCAGAGAGAGAGACGCCGCGTCTCAGCTGCTCCTCCTGCGCGCGCGGCCTCCCCCCCGAGGGTCGCGGCCCCTCCCGAGGGTCGCGGCCCCCCCCGAGGGTCGCGGCCCCCCCCCCGAGGGTCGCGGCCCCCCCCCCCCCGAGGGTCGCGGCCCCCCCCCCCCCGAGGTGAAGACCGCCGATTGCGGCTGTGCGAGCCGGCCGGCGGGCCCGGTTGCCAGGGTAACGCTGGACGCTCAGCAAGCCCCGCCCCCCGGCCGAGCCAGAGAGAGACGCCGCATCTCAGCTCCTGCTGCGCGCGCACCCTAGCGGCGCTGGGCTGAGGCTCGGCCCTCCAGCCTTCGAGTGGGGCCGGGAGGTGCCTAGCTCGGGCGTGGGTGCAGGGGAGATGCCGAGGCTTCTAGGCCTACCTGGAAAAACGGGGAAAGGTAGGAAAATTAATGAGATTAGATAAGTTAATTACTTTCTAAATCATTTTTTTAAAAAACAATATGTGTTTTAATAGCAACGTTTTTTTTTAAGACGCAGAAAGCGGGAAAAAGAAAGGAAAAGTTTGGAATCAAGATGGCGGCGACTCACCTCGGTTCAGAAGGATAAGGCCCGGCCACACACGCACCGATTGGCCCGGCGGCACACGCCAGCAACCCGGCGTACGATTGGTCGAGCTCGAGGTCACTCTGTCGCTAATGAGCGGATAATGAGATGCTAATGAGCGGAATGTTAAGGTTTTTGGGATACCGCGGGCGCGATTTTAGCCCGGCCGAAACGTAAATACGCTTAAAACCGTCTCGGAAGCGTAAGCTTTCTTTGGAGGTAACATGCGCGTAGGTACGCCCTGTAACTTTCGAGCGCATACCCGACAGACGCACGCGCGATGACAGACAGACAGACAGAATGACAGACAGACAGACAGAAGTACCGATTTATATATATATATAGATAAAATAAAAAAAGTAACATTCAAGGGCAAAAGAGATCAATCCTATCGTATTCCCACCGTGCACAGTCTATTTCCACCAAGCCTAGATCCCAACACAGCGATGACTGAGAAACTCCCGATGGCTTTGCAACTGCACAATTGTTGAGATGACGACCTTGGATGTACAATTCCTTTTGCAAAAAAAAAAATTCCGAAAAAAGAAAACAAAGATAAATATCTGCAACTTATTTGCTTTAAATAAAGGGATGGCCAATAGGAACAGGCCGATCCCTTTAAGCAACAACAGACATGAGACATCATTTTTGATCGCTGTGTATTACTTACGTGGCTGCAATCTGAATAATGTCAGCAGCACTCACTTAATTACATTCAATGCAATCGCCGACTGCGGCCCACTTCACCTCTCAGATCGGAGCTGGCCTGAGGATCACCGGTGGCGGCGGGGGGGGCGGGGGAAAGAGAGGTACGGGGCCGGCCTGAGAATCATCATGGGGGGGGGTGTGCGGGGAGAGGTACGGGGCCGGCCTGAGGATCATCGGTGGTGGGGGGGGGAGGGGGTGGGGAAGAGAGGTACGGGGCCGGCTTGAGAATCATCGGTGGGGGGGGCACGCGGGGAGAGGTACGGGGCCGGCCTGAGAATCATCGGTGGGGCGGGGGGGAGGGGGGGAGAGGGGGGGCCGGCCTGAGGATCATCGGTGGGGGGAGGGGTGGGCGCGGAGAGGTACGGGGCCGGCCTGAGAATCATCGGTGGGGGGGGTACGCGGGGAGAGGTACGGGGCCAGCCTGAGAATCATCGTGGCGGGGGGGCACGCGGGGAGAGGTACGGGGCCGGCCTGAGGATCATCGGTGGGGGGAGGGGTGGGCGCGGAGAGGTACGGGGCCGGCCTGAGAATCATCGGTGGGGGAGGGCACGCGGGAGAGGTACGAGGCCGGCCTGAGAATCATCGTGGCGGTGGGGGGGGGAGGCGGGGGGCACGCGCGGAGAGGTACGGGGCCGGCCTGAGAATCAACGGTGGGGGGGGCACGTGGGGAGAGGTACGGGGCCGGCCTGAGAATCAACGGTGGGGGGGGGCACGTGGGGAGAGGTACGGGGCCAGCCTGAGAATCAACGGAGGGGGGGGGGGCACGTGGGGAGAGGTACGGGGCCGGCCTGAGGATCATCGGTTGGAGGGGGGGGTCACGCGGGGAGACGTACAGGGCCGGCCTGAGAATCAACGGTGGGGGGGGGGCACGTGGGGAGAGGTACGGGGCCGGCCTGAGAATCAACGGTGGGGGGGGGCACGCGCGGAGAGGTACGGGGCCGGCCTGAGAATCAACGGTGGTGGGGGGCACGTGGGGAGAGGTACGGGGCCGGCCTGAGAATCAACGGTGGGGGGGGGGCACGTGGGGAGAGGTACGGGACCGGCCTGAGAAGCATCGGTTGGGGGGGGGGGGTCACGCGGGGAGAAGTACGGGGCCGGCCTGAGGATCATCGGTGGGGGAAGGGGTGGGCGCGGAGAGGCACGGGGCCGGCCTGAGGATCATCGGCGGTGGGGGGGGGTGGGCGCGGAGAGGTACGGGGCCGGCCTGAGGACCATCGGTGGTGGTGGGGGAGGGGAGGTGGAGAGAGGTTCAGGGCCGGCCTGAGGATCATCGGTGGGGGGAGGGGTGGGCGCGGAGAGGTACGGGGCCAGCCTGAGGATCATCGGTGGAGGGAGGGGTGGGCGCGGAGAGGTACGGGGCCGGGCTGAGGATTATCGGTGGTGGGGGGGGAGCGGGGGGGGGGGGGAGAGAGGTATGGGGCCAGCTTGAGGATCATTGGTTGGGGGTGAGGGGCGGAGAGAGGTACGGGTCCGGGGTGAGGGGCGGAGAGAGGTATGGGTCCGGCTTGAGGATCATCGTTGAGGGCGGGGAAAGATCGGAGGCTCATGCGGCAGGGGGTCTCCGATCGCCGGGGGGTGGGTTAGGCAGAGACCCTGGATCCAGGAGGTATGTGTAAAGGCACTTACCTCCTGGATCAAGTGGTCCTCGCCTTGCTGTAGCTGGCGAGTTTTACGAAGTGTGCAAAACCCGACCAGCTATAGTTAAACACAAAATTGTAGTTAAAGAAGAGGCTTCCAGCCTTATTATAATAGTTAAATAGACGGCCCACCTCCTGGCAGCAGGTTGGCTGCCTGCCCCCGTCCTGCCTCTGTTAAAACCAAAAGTGGGCAGGCTGGAGGCGGGTTCAGGTCAGGATTCCAATTTTTCACACTTTAACTACTCCCATACCCCCAACCTACCTGTTCTTTTAGGTTAAAATTCTTCCCCTAGGAACAGGAGCAGGCCATTAAGCCCTTGAGCCTGTTCCTCCACTCTATTAGCTCGTGGCTAATCTGTACCTCAACCACATTTGCCCACCTTTGCTCCATATCCCTTATACCCTTACCAAATGAAAATCTAACAAATACAGTCTTGAAAATTTCAGTTGGCCCAGCACCCACAGCTTTTTGCGGAAGAGAGTTCCAGATTTCCATGACACTTTCTGTGAAAATGTGCTTCCTGATTTCACCAGTAAATGGACAAGTTCTAATTTTAAAATTTCCCCACCAGAGGAAATAGTTTCTCTGTACCTGTGCTACCGAATCCCTTCATCATTTTAAAGACATCGATTAGATCTCCCCTTAACATTCTAAACACAAGGGAATTAAGTCAAGTTTGAACCTGCCCTCATAGTTTAAGCCCCGGTATCATTCAGGTGAATCTGCACTGAACCCCCTCCAAGGCCAATATATCTTTCCTGAGGTGTGGTGCCCAAAGCAGGCAGTGGTTACCTTAACAGATCACACCCACAATGCATTAATCTTGGCCATGTGAAATGGGTGTTAGAGCTCACACAGGCTCACACATGGGGAATTAAAGACAACTGCTGCATTTTGAACCGTTGCATATTTATGATTCAGGTATTGGATTATTGGCTTAAATAAAGTAAGAGCTATTACTGGTCTAAACAAGAAAATGACATTAACAACAGTGCTGTTTTCCGCAAAAGATTTTTCTAAGGATTGTCACAGAAGGAAGCGAGGTTGAAAGTGGGTAGGGGGATGTAAGTGGTGAGGGTTACAAGGAAGTAGTTGGAGATGACCTTGTCTGTGATAGAGGCCATGGTAGTAGAAAGACCACAAACAGGCAAGGTCGGGGAAATGACTCGGAGTATGGATAGGAGAGTTTATATGGAGGGAGAGGTTTTGGGAAGAAGAACTTTCATTTATATAGCGCCTTTCACAACCTCTGGATGCCCTAAAGCGCTTTACAATGAATGAAGCACATTTGAAGTGTAGTTACTGTTGTAATGCAGGAAACACAGCAGCCAATTTGCGCACAGCGAGGTCCCACAAACAGCAATGTGATAATGACCAGATAATCTAATTTAGTGATGTTGGTTGAAGAATAAATATTCTCCAGGACACCGGGGAGAACTCCCATGCTCTTCTTCGAGATAATGCCATGGGATCTCTTACGTCCACCTGAGTGGCCAGAGAGGGCCTCGATTTAACATCTCACCTAAAAGATGGCACCTCTGACAGTGCAGCACTCCCTCAGTACTGCACTGGAGTGTCGGCCTAGATTTTGTGCTCAAATCTCTGGAGTGTGATTTGAACACACAACCTTCTGACTCAGAGGTGAGGGTGCTGCCCACTGAACCACGGCTGACAACACAGAGAGGACAAAAGATGAGTGAATTCAGAGGAGAGAGGGCAAGGGGAGCTGAGATGAAGAAAGGATGGTTTATAGGAATGTGACCATCAGACATCCTGTGAAAACAGTCTGCTGCGGCCAATGCAAGGTCCAAAAGAAGGATTTGAAGCCAGTCGGGGAACTCTGGAGCCAGTACATTGATTCTATATTTGGAACTTTGGTCTAGCAATTCCTCCTCAGGCAATTCATCGCCATCATCCTCCTTCTCTTCCTTTGTGGGAAAGCCGTTATCAATCACTTGTATATAAAGATGTTCTAGAGTGGGACCTTGGGTCTTTGTTGGTTGTGGGCTTCCAGTCTGTCTTGTTATGGCTGGGATTATAACTTGTTATTGATAAGTCACAAGGAATCTTATTCAGGGGATTGAATCGGTATCAAGATAGTGTCAGGATTCTGAGTTGAGGGGTCACCGCCCGATTGGAGTGTAACAAGACTCCTTGGAGGGATTTGGAAAACCTGTCCTTGATTAATTTAGAAAATAATGCCAGTGAGCATTGACATTCATTTGGTGGCAGTTGGTGCCAATGTGCTCTCAGCACTGAAGTGTATTTGAGTTCTCGACAACAGACAGTGGGGTAGATTTTACAAATTAGCATGCGACAAGCATGCATCCTGTTGGATTCAGTGATCAATTCAATCCACGCGATTTTCCATCCATCAATGTGCGCATATCCAATGTCCTCCATATCCAAATTCCCAATACGTGCTTCCATCACATGAAGCTTTGGTCTGGCAGCACCAATTCATAAATTCTACCCAAGCATGTGTTCAGCAATGGCTGACTGAGCATCGCTTGATTTTCTTAGGCTTACAGTGTTCATCTATCTGTTCTGAATATTGCAGAGGGCACAGTGCAGCCAATCATTATGGACAAGTTTCATCAACTCAGAGTAAAACTGGCAAGCTGCGGAGTCACGTTTAGGAAATAAGCAATTTGTATAATGATCAAGCAAGTCAGCAGCTATGAATGGACTACTACATTGTGCACAGTACTTAAAGCCTTTGGCAGGTGTTGGTATAGACATGCTGACCCAACAAAGGAGCCACTTTTTGAATGCTGGCATGGATCAGTGCTAAATAACATACCATACAACTGGAACCCAGCTGGGACACACCCTCTGTACTGAACGTGCGTCTGCTTTATTTGCTCTCTATATGGCCATCATGCTGTCACAAGATTGGTCACTGGTGTTACTATATGACATAAAGGACACAGGAATTTTTTTGTGTGCTTGTCCTGAAAAGTTCATCTTAGCAATATGTTCTGAAGATTCATTTTACGGTGTTGATGCCTCAGCAGGTTTTGGTACAGAGTATCCAATACAAGAAGCAAAGAACTTTTTGCTAGGGAAAAAAAACAAGGGCATTGACCCTGGGACTTCATGCAACACAAGTACCCTACCATTGGTGGCACGTCCTGCAACGTCATGTTTTGCTACCAGTAAGCAGGAAAATTTAAACAAAGATTGGCTATTGGCAATTTTATGTCCATTACATTTCAAGAAGAATTGTGCAAAATATTGAATACAGTCCTGTCCAACATCAGTTATGTCTCACAAACACATGGCATTTAAAAAGCCTTTTGTAGCCTACAGGGAAAGTTCTGAAGATGCTTCGATATAAGACAGCAGTACCTTGGTTAGCCGTGGGCAGGCTGAGCAACTTGATGAGTTTCTGCTGCTGTTCCATTAGTTGCTGGAGCTGCTCCATCTGATGTCTCATTAACTGTCCCTGCTGCTGGCTCTGTACCTGCTGACATTACAGACAACGTCTTGTTAAGGGGCATTTAGCAATTTTTAAAATTAACTATTGCAAGTGTGTCTTAAACATTACAGGGTAAATTTAGCCTTCAGAGCTCCTGTTGCAGAACTTTATGTGCTGGGGGGCACATATCGGGAATTTGACCACGCACTCCCCCTCCCCATGATTTTCCATCCAAATGCCTCTCAGCATTAATTATCAAGGATGGACAATGGACACTTGGGCAAGGTATCAGAGGGCAACCAGCCACATGGAATCATATCCCATGGGGTGTATTTTCTGGTCAGTAAAGCTCAGATGCCTAGTGCACTCATATTACATTCCTACATGCAGTTCTTTTTAACCTGTTTAAGATATACACCCTGAAATTCCACAGAGGTTCTACAGGTGTCGCACCATAACTCCAACTATTTACGCAATTTCCCTAGAGTTACAGCAGGAGGCTGGTACTTCAGGACCTCACTTGTTTTTTGTAAACTACAGCTTTCCTAACTGGTTGAGTTACTTTTGCCAACTGAACCATAGGGACCAGGAAAATTATAGGATTAATTTAGAAATTGGAACCAGTCAATGTTGACATTCTTTTGGTAGCAGTTGATGCCAATGTGCTCTCGGCACTAAGGAACATCAAAGGGTTCTTGGTAACAGACATCTGAGTGAGCGGATTTCATTTAGCGAGGGTGTCACAGTTGGCCTCAGTATCCCTAGGACAGGGAGGTAAAAAAAATCAAACATGCTTCCTTATTTCTCTCTAACACTATCTAATGATCACTGTTTGCAATGCGAATGTGTGGACACCAGATAATGATAGGTCAGGTGTGATGCCAACCACAGTTCAACATCCTGTTGATACTCACTATCTAGGCTTATATGTGAAAAAAGGCCATTTAGGCAAGGCAGTGGAGGCATCCAGGGAATCATACCCCGGCATGAGGGAATGCGTTCAGTATGAGCGGAGAAAATTGGAGAGGGAAAAATAGTGACTGCAAACATGCCAGTACCACTTACCATTGTGCATTCTGTGCAGTTTGCATTGCAGAATGACCTTGCTAAGACATGCTGCTGCCGCAGCAACTGGCACTGGCACAAGTGTGATATTTAACCCTTAAACTGCAGGCAGGTCCAGGGAAACCACTGTCTCCCTAGAGCAGACAGCTTTGTAAATGGGTAGCTCACAGACAATGATATTGAAAGAAACGGTAATATTACACAGTAATGAAGCTACTCCAGTCTCAGGAAGAGCTTCCCCCACCCCTCCTCCCCTCTTCTCTTTTGAAGGTATTCACATAAGAACATAAGAAATAGGAGCAGCAGTACGCCATTCAGCCCCTTGAGCCTGCTCTGCCATTCAATAAGATCCTGGTTGAACTTCGACCTCAACTCCACTTTCTCGCCCCATCCCCACATCCCTTGATTCCCTTAGTGCCCCAAAATCTATCGATCTCAGCCTTGAATATACTCAATGTCTGAGCATCTACGGCCCTCTGGGGTAGCGAATTCCAAAGATTCACAACCCTTGAGTGAAGAAATTTCTCCTCATCGCAGTCCTAAATGGCTGACCCCTTATCCTAAGACTGCGACCCCTATTTCTACACTCTTCAGCCAGGGGAAACAACTTCTCAGCACCTACACTGTCAAATCCTATACATTTCAATGAGATCACCTCTCATTCTTCTAAACACCAAAGAATATAGGCCTGTTCTACTCAATCTCTCCTCATAGGCTAGCCCTCTCATCCCAGGAATCAATCTAGTGAACCTCTGTTGCACCCAGTCTAAGGCAAGTATATCCTTCCTTAGGTAAACAGACCAAAACTGTGCACAGTACTCCAGGTGTGGTCTCACCAAAGCCCTATATAATTGCAGCAAGACTTCCTTAGGGAGCAATTTTCCCAATGGAATCAGGTTGGAGGCGGGTTTCGGTTTGGGTTGGTTCCAAACCCGCCTCCACTGAGAGGTGGGAAAAATTTGCGATTTTCCCCTAATTGGCCAGTTGATTTCAGAGGTGTGGGTTCCCCTGGGCCAATTAGTGTTTTGTGACTGAAAATCGCCTCTGCTGACATCACTTATCCAGCTTCATTTAAGGGCTGCTTGCTGCCTTGGCTCTTCCACTGGTTTTTGGTCGATGCTGCATCACCTCCAAGCTGCTATCTCCTTGAAGAATGGCCAACTCCAAGGCAAGGGCCTCCCCGAGGTTCTCGGATGAGGCGCTGGGTATACTGGTTGAGGGGTGAGAGCTAGCAGGGAGGTGCTCTTCCCCTCATCTGGGAGGAAGAAGCCTCTCAAAGAAACCAAGGCTGTGTGGGTCCAGCTGGCAAGGGATATAACCTGTGTGCAGATTGGGTGGTTGTTTCTGTTTATTGATGAAATGCCATCCCTGTGGGAATGTATCAAAATTAGGTGATGGCAAACTGTTGGTGTGATGGCATCTGTTATTTCGGCTTAGGCAGCTCCACATTGCGGGCTCCGCGACACTTGCGTGGTCAGGTTGGTGGTCAGAGTGAAAGGAGGCCAGAGAGTCATGTCCATTGTCTATCATGTGTTAAGAAGGAGGCAAGCACATGTGCCACATTGGGCAACCTATGCAAATCTGGCCAGGGTGAGTGCATTCCTTGCACGACGTGCTTCCATGCGCTGGTGCCTTCTGCCCTGTGCAGCATCAGGTGGGTGAGCAGGAGGTTGGGGCTCCTGCTGCTGTTGTTGCTGAGCTGCCTGGTTCTGCTGCTGCCATGGCTGCTCCTCATCTGAATCTGAGGTCCATGGTGAAAGGAAATAAATGGTTCCCATGCTGCTGGCAGATACCTCCGTTGGGGAAGCGCTCAATCCAAGTGGGGAAAGGGTCTTCCAAGGAATTCCCACAGTTGAGAGATAGAAGCTGCAGCACCTCCGACTTCGGTAGGCCTGCTAAAAGTGCTGAAAGACCTGTGGAACAAAAGTTCTGCCACCTGCAACTGCTCCCTAATGAAAGCTCCGTTTTAATGGTGGAGCTGCAGCTGTGAGGAGGCCACCCACTTGTCAACCCACCAGGATTAGCTGGCGTGGTTTAGGAGGGTCGTGCAACACACTGAAAATGTAGTAAAATAACGAAGGCCTATCAAAATAGGATTATAGAGGCCCTTAACTACTATTTAAGTGTCTTAACTACCTCTCCCGACTGATGGAGGTGGGGCCAAATCACACCCATCAAACCCGCCTCTGACAAAATTGCGCAGAGGCGGGTAGGAGGTGGGTTCTGAACCCGCCCTCAGTTTTTGCCATTTTGCCAACTGTCTCGCCTCCTCGGGGCTGGGAAAATCACCCCCTTATACTTCAAATCCCTTGCAATAAAGGCAAACATACCATTTGCCTACCTAATTGCTTGCTGTACCTGCCTGTCAACTTTTTGTGATTTGTTTACAAGAACACCCAAATCTCTCTCAATACCAAAATTTACTAGTCACTCACCTTTTAAAAAATATTCTGCTTTTCCATTCTTCCTACTAAAGTGGATAATTTCACACTTCTCCACATTATACACTATCTGCCACCTCCTTGCCCAATCACTTCACTGGTTTATATCCCTTTGCAGGCTCTTTATGTACTTCTCACAGCTTTCTTTTCCACCTAGCTTTGTATCATCAGCAAACTTGGATACATTACACTCAATCCCCTCATCTAAATCATTGATATAGATTGTAAATAGCGGAGGCCTAAGCACTGATCCTTGCGGTACCCCACTAGTTACAGCCTGCCATCCCGATAATGACCCATTTATTTCTACTCTCTGTTTTCTGTCCGTTAACCAATCCTCAATCCATGCTAATATATTACCCCCAATCCCATGAGCCCTAATCTTGTGTAATAATTCTTGTGTGGCACCTTATCGAATGCCTTCTGAAAATCCAAATATATTACAACCACTGCTTCCCCCTTATCTACCCTGCTAGTTACACCCTCAAAAAACTCTAATTGATTTGTCAAACACGATTTCCCTTTCATAAAACAGTGTTGACTCTGCCTAATCATATTGTGATTTTCTAAGAGTCCTGATACCACGTCCTTAATAATAGATTCCAGCATTTTCCCTTCTACTGGTGTCAGGCTAGCTGGCCTGTAGTTCCCTGTTTTCTCTCTCCCTCCTTTCTTGAATGGCAGGGTTACATTTGCTACCTTTCAATCCGCGGGGACCATTCGAGAATCTAGGGAATCCTGGAAAATCAAAACCAATGCAGCCACTATCTCTACAGCCACCTCTTTTAAAACTCTGGGGTGTTCGCCATCAGGTGCATGGGATTTGTCAGCATTTAGTCCCATTAATTTCTCCAGTACTTATTCTTTGTGAATATTAATTACTTTAAGTTCCTCAAGTAACATTCGCGGCACACAAGTACCAGGCAATGACCATCTCCAACAAGAGAGTCTAACCACCGCCCCTTGACATTCAACGGGATTACCATCGCCGAGTCCCCCACCATTAACATCCTGGGGGGTCACCATTGACCAGAAACTTAACTGGACTAGCCATATAAATACTGTGACTACAAGAGCAGGTCAGAGGCTGGGTATTCTGCGGTGAGTGACTCACCTCCTGACTCCCCAAAGCTTTTCCACCGTCTACAAGGCACAAGTCAGGAGTGTGATGGAATACCCTCCACTTGCCTGGATGAATGCAGCTCCAGCAACACTCAAGAAGCTCGACATCATCCAGGACAAAGTAGCCTACTTGATTGTCACCCCATCCACCACCTTAAACATTCACTCGCTTCACCACCGGCATACCGTGGCTGCAGTGTGTACCATCTACAAGATGCACTGCAACAACTTGCCAAGGCTTCTTCGACAGCACCTCCCAAACCGGCGACCTCTACCACCTAGAAGGAAATGGGCAGCAGGCGCATGGGAACAACACTATCTGCAAGTTCCCCTCCAAGTCATACACCATCCTGACTTGGAAATATACCACTGTTCCTTCATCGCCGCTGGGTCAAAACCCTGGAACTCCCTCCCTAACAGCACTGTGGAAGTACCTTCACTTCATGGATTGCAGTGGTTCAAAAAGGCGGCTCACCACCACCTTCTCAAGGGCAATTAGGGATGGGCAATAAATGCGATGTCCACATCCCATGAATTTAAAAAAAACTCTCATTAGACTCTTGGTTCCCCACAATTTCCAGTATGTTCTTTGTATCTTCCACTGTGAAGACTGACAAAAATATTTGTTTAACGTCTCTGCCATTTCCTTATTCCCCATTATAATTTCTCCTGTCTCTGCCTCTAAGGGACCCATGATTACTTTTGCTAATCTCTTCCTTCTTATATACTTGTAAACGCTCTAACAATCTGTTTTTATATTTCTTGCTAATTTACTCTCATTCTATTTTCTCCGTCTTTATCAATTTCTTGGTCATCCTTTGCTGAATTTTAAAACCCTCCCAATCCTCAGGCTTACAACTCTTATTGGCCACATTGTAAGCCTCTTCTTTTAATCTAATACTATCTTTAACTTCTCTAGTTAGCCATGGCTGTACCACTTTTCCAGTAGTGTTTATTCCTCAAGGGAATGTATATTCATTGAGAATTATGAATTATTTCTTTAAATGTTTGCCACTGCTTATCTACCATCATATCTTTTAATCTAATTTTCCGATCTACCTCAGCCAACTTGTCCCTCATACCTCCGTAATTGGCTTTGTTTAAATTTAAGACCCTAGTTTCAGACTTAACCACATCACTCTCAAACTTAATATGAAATTCTATCATATTATGATCACTCTTACCCAGAGGATCCTTTACTACAAGATTACTAATTAACCCTGTCTCATTACACAATACTTGATCTAACATAGCCTGTTCCCTAGTTGGGTCACTGTTGTGGGGGTATGCTTTCTCGGTTCTGGCAGCCCTCTGGTACCTCACGCAAGTGGCAATTCTTCCTGTGTGTACCCGGATTGTGACTATGTGACCATAGGTGGTGTACACCATTTCTCTGGGGTTTTCACTGGTTTCCTGCTGAAGTGACAGTGGGAGATCAGTGGCAGTCCTGCAGAATTCCAGGGTCATCAATGAGCAGGAAGAAAAAAGGAGGGGGAAAAGTGAATATAGATAGAGAGGGGAAAAGGTAGAAAGAAAAACAGAACTGAAGTATGAAAAAGTAGCAATAATGATCACATAAGCTTTGCAGATTTCTTTTTGTGTCTGACATGCTTGGAAATGCATTCTTGTACAAAGATTGAGAACCCATGCATTAGAAGATTAAAGGAGCTGCTAGGATTAGCTTTAATGCAGCAATATTAAGCCTATAGAACTAAAAGAAAACATTTAAAACACAATATTATATAAAAATAAAAATCAGAACACTTGTGAACTCTGCTTCTCCCATCATCCCTATTTTCCTCATTCTACCTGTTTCATTTTTAAAAGATGAATTTCACTTTTCTCCCCCTCCTAAAGTAATCTGTCCCATTTTTTCCAACTTTACTTTTCTAATATTGCTTTACTTCTCTTGCTTCCTCTGCATGGCCACCACTGTCCACTTTGGAGGTGAGAGCAAGATTTAAAAGAGCACAAATTTATTGGCAGAACCCTGGCTTTTTAACCATTGAAACACTGAAGACGGACATGCTCACTTCATAACAGGTCAATCGTTGAAGCGGTTTGTAAATAAAACATTGAAAAGGCTGCCAAATTAATGTACTCAGCAGCAGCCCCACGTGAAGGTGCTGGAAGAATTCAACCTAATCAGATTGTTTTGTTATTTTTTTCATTTGAAGGAAACAATAAATTTCCAAGCCATTACAGGACTAATTATTAGGGGATACAAATGGATTGGCAATACTGTGTGGTAGGAGGAGGGATGACACACAAATGTGCAATGTGAAAGCCCTTGCACTCTTCATCTCCTGGTGTCTTCAGTGAGCATCTTGGAGGTAATCACATATATAGAGGGGGGAAGGCACTGCAGAGCTACCAACTGAATTTGTTCTCTCACAAACCTCCCCCTTCCCCTTCCTCCCCCTTCCCCCCGTCGCTCTCTCTCTTAACCCCAGTCTCTCGCTCTCTCTCTTCCCCCAGTCTCTCGCTCTCTCTCTTCCCCCCAGTCTCTCGCTCTCTCTCTTCCCCCGTCTCTCGCTCTCTCTCTTCCCCGCAGTCTCTCGCTCTCTCTCTTACCCCCAGTCTCTCGCTCTCTCTCTTACCCCCAGTCTCTCGCTCTCTCTCTTCCCCCCAGTCTCTCGCTCTCTCTCTCTCTTCCAACAACAACATGCCCTCAAAAAAGCCTCGGCACCGCCGGGCACCCCCAGCTAGTAAAAGTATAATTTTACTGGGTCCATACTTGCACAAACAGCATTTAACTGGAATCCTACCAAGCGGATTTTCAAAATGGTGGCCAGTTACCTTAGGAGGAAAAAAAGATGGGAAAAAAGCACTCACTGTGACATAATAAGATTTTCTGTCTTTAGTTTTATATAGTTTTGCGGAGCTAGGGTTAAAACGGAGGCTGCTTTCTCTATTCTAGATGCAAAACGGGGAACAAAGACATCGGGCTGGATTTTGATTCTGGAGGCGTGTAGGAGGCGGGACTACAACTTTCGGGGTTGTAGTCCCGCTTCCATCGAGTTGTAGCCAACCCACGCGATTTTCACTTGATTGATCTTGTTGAGCCCGCCCAGCGGGCTCAGCAGGCCAATTAAGGGCCACCCGGCAACAGGTGACGTCACAGATTGACATTTCATCTGTCAAGAGCTTTTGACAGATGAAATATCAGTGTTTGACAGCTCTTTGAAGCTGTCAAACACTGACAATCTGTACACTAAGTTAATTCCTTCCGCTCAGGCTGATTTAGAGATCTCTCCAGAACAGAAAGCTGAATGCTGCAACTTTTGACAGCTCGCGGTCATTCTGCTTTCTGTGCCGGTGATATGAGAGACTCCCGAGACCTGAAGGAAGGAAGGCTATAAAAGGTAAGTAAAACTTCTTTAAACACTTTACACACACCAAACACACTTACCTCTTCACTCATGCACCCATCGCTCACCTGAACATCTCGAACCCTCCAAGTCCTTCAGCCCGACGGCCCGCCTCACTAACTTGGCGTGGTTTGGAGCCGTCGGGAATCCCACACTTTGGGAATAAAAATAGGGATTAGGCTAAAAACTGCCTGTTAACTACCTGTTAACAGGCAGTTAATTGGCACTAATCCCCTTCCCACCTCGGGGAGGTGGGTCCCAGCACAGGTTGGGTATCCACCTCCTTTGAAACTGGCATGGAGGCGGGTTGGGGGCGGATGGGTTCGTGCCCCCCGATTTTGAGATTTTAACCCCCCACATGCCTCCAATCCCGCCTCCACGGCCCAATGAAAATCTTGCCCATCCAATCTGTGTGAACCAGGTAGGAGAGAAAGGAGTCCTTTTATGGCTGAAGCAGCAACAACAAGAACATGCATTCACAAAGCGCCTTTAATGATGTAAACCATCCCAATGTGCTTCACAGGAGCATTATCAAACAAAATTTGATGCAGAGCCACATAAGGAGATATTAGGACAGATGGCCAAAAGCTTCGTCAAAGAGGTAGGTTTTAAGAAACGTCTTAAAGAAAGGAGAAAGAGGTAGAAAGGCGGAGAGGTTTAGGGAAGGAATTACAGAGCTTAAGGCCTAGGCAGCTGAAGACACGGCTGTCAATGGTGGAGCGATTATTATTGGCAAACGATGATGTAGAGTAGCAATGGGAAGCATTTAAAACGGTGTTCAACAGAGTCCAGGAAAAATATATTCCGCTAAAAAACAACAAGCTAAACAATAATGAGACACTGTGGATGAATAAAGCCATATGAGAAAAATTGAGGGTAAGGAAAGAGGGATACATTAAATAGATGGACAGCAGGGGAGGGCATGATAAGGGCGAATACGAAGAGATTAGGAGAGAAGGCAAAAAAACAATTAGGAAGGCAAAGAGGAACTACGAAATTAAATTATCAAGGAACATAAAACAAAATAGTAAAATATTTTACAGGCACGTAAATAAAAAAAAGGTCAGGATGGGAATAGGGCCACTAAGGGATGGATAGGATAATACCACAGGCAGCGATAGAGAGGTCGCAGAGATATTAAATAATTATTTTGCTTCAGTATTTACCAGGGAGATAGAACTGGTGGAGATAACATTGGATGATGAAATTAGTAATGAGGTAATGGCATTTCAAATAAAACAAGGAGATATATTAAATAAACTAATGAAACTCAAAGAGGATAAAACCCCTGGTCCGGACGGATTACATCCGGGCATTTTAAAAGAATCTAGGGAAGTTATAGCAGAGGCATTACTACACATATTTAGTAAGTCATTAGAAAAAGGTGTAGTGCCAGAGGACTGGTGGATAGCTAACGTAAATGCCTATATTTAAGAAGGGAGATAGAACATGTCCAGGGAACTATAGACCAGTCAGCTTAACATCGGTGGTAGGAAAAATAATGGATACCCACTAAAGGCTAAAATGGAAGAACATCTAGAAACCAAAAATATAATAGTCAGCATGGATTTCAAAAGGGAAAGTCTTGCTTGACCAACCTCATTGAATTTTTGAAGAGGTAACAGTGAAAGTAGACAAGAGAAATGCAGTAGATGTAATCCATCTAGATTTTTCAAAAGGCTTTCGATAAGGTACCCCAAAAGAGTGATGAACAAGGTCAGAGAATGCGGAGTCAGGGGACAAGTAGCAGAATGGATAGCTAGCTGGCTTCAAGACAAAAAGCAGAGAGTAGGAGTAAAGGGTAGCTATTCACAGTGGCAGAAGGTGGGTAGTGGTGTTCCACAAGGATCAATGCTGGGACCACTGCTGTTCACAATTTATATTAACGATTTAGACTTTGGAATCATAAGCACAATTTCTAAATTTGCGGATGACACCAAATTGTGGGGGGGGATAGTCAACACTGAGGAGGACTGCAACAAATTAAATGAAGACATTAATAAACTTGCAGAATGGGCATATAATTGGCAAATGAAATTCAACACAGATAATTGTGAGGTATCATATTTTGGTAAGAAAAAATAGGGAGGTCACATATTACTTGGAAAATAAGAATCTAAATGGGGTAGAGGAGCAAAGGGATCTCGGAGTACAAATACACAAATCACTAAAAGTATCGACACAGGTTAATGAGGCTATAAAAAGGCAAACCAAGCACTAGGGTTTATTTCTAGAGGGATAGAATTGAAAAGTAGGGAAGTTATGCTAAACTTGTATCAAACCTTGGTTAGACCACACTTGGGAGTACTACATACAATTCTGGTCGCCATATTATAAAAAGGATATAGAAGCACTGGAGAGGTTGCACAAGGATTGATACCAGAAATGCGAGGGTATACCTATCAGGAAAGGATGAAGAGGCTGGGTCTCTTTTCTCTTGAAAAAAGGCTGAGGGGTGACCTAATAGAGGTCTTTAAAATCATGAAAGGTGTTAATAGAGTAAATACAGAAAGAATGTTTCCACTTGTAGGGAAGAATAAAACTAGAGGCCATCAATATAAGATACTCACCAAGAAATCAAATAGGGAATTCAGAAGAAACTTCTTCACCCAGAGAATGGTGAGAATGTGGAACTCGCTACCACAGGGAGTGGTTGAAGCAAATAGTATAGATGCATTTAAGGGGAGGCTAGATAAGCATATGAGGGAGAGGGAATAGAGGGTTATGCTGATAGGGTTAGATGAGGAAAGATGGGAGGAGGCTCGAGTGGAGCATAAACGCCGGCATGGACTGGTTGGGCCGAATGGCCTGTTTCTGTCCTATGATTAAAATCGGGGATGTGCAAGAGGCAAGAATTGGAGGAGCGCAGAGATTTCGGAGGGTTGTGGGGCTGAAGGAGGTTACAGAGATAGGGAGGGGCGAGGCCATGGAGGGATTTGAAAACAAGGAAGAGAATTTTAAAATCGAGGCGTTGCCAGGCCAGGATTCAATGTAGGTCAGCAAGGCCAGGATTCAATGTAGGTCAGCGAGCACAGGGGTGACGGGTGGACGGGACTGGTGTAAGTTAGGCTACGGGCAGCAGAGTTTTGGATGAGCTCCAGTTTACGGAGGGTGCAAGGTGGGAGGCCGGCCAGGGGAGCATTGGAATAGTCGAGTCTAGAGGTAACACAAGCACGGAGGAGGGTTTCAGCAGCAGATCAGCTGAGGCAGGGGCGGTGATGGGCAATGTTACGGAGGTGGAAGTAGGTGGTCTTAGTGATGAAGTGTAGATGTGCTCATCTTGGGTTCAAATACGACACTAAGGTTGCAAACAGTCTGGTTCAGACTCAGACAGATGCCAGGGAGAGGGATGGAGTTGGTGGCTAGGGAACGGTGTTTGCGGCGGGGACTGAAGACAATGGCTTCGGTCTTTGCAATATTTAGTTGGAGGAAATTTCTGCTCATCCAGTATTTAGAGATAGTAATTTTCGGGTTGGCAGGCAGTAACTAGTGGGGTACTGCAAGAATCAGTGCTTGGTCCTCAGCTATTCACAATCTATATCAATGATTTGGATGAGGGGACCAAATGTAACATATCCAAGTTTGCTGATGATACAAAGCTAGTTGGGAATGTAAGTTGTGAGGAAGGATGCAAAGAGGCTTCAAGGGGATATAGACAGGCAAGAACATGGCAAATGGAATATAAATGTGGAGAAATGTGAAGTTATCCACTTTGGTAAGAAAAATAGAAAAGCAGAGTATTTTTTAAATGGTGAGAGATTGGGAAATGTTGGTGTTCAGAGGGACCTGGGTGTCCTTTTACACAAATCACTGAAAGTTAACATGCAGGTACAGCAAGCAATTAGGAAAGCAAATGGTATTTTGGCCTTTATTACAAGAGGATTTGAGTATACAGTAAATACGTCTTTCTGCAATTATATGGGACCCTGGTGAGACCAAACCTGGGGTACTTTGTACAGTTTTGGTCTCCTTACCTAAGGAAGGATATACTTACCATAGAGGGAGTGTAATGAAGGTTCACCAGACTGATTCCTGGGATGGGGGGGGAATTGTGCTAGAAGAAATTGAGTAGACTAGGCCTATATTCTCTAGAGTTTAGAAGAATGAGAGGTGATATCACTGAAACATACAAAATTCTTACAGGGCTTAACAGGGTAGATGCAAGGAGGATGTTTCCCCTGGCTGGGGAGTCTAGAACCAGGGGTCACAGTCTCAAAATAAGGGGGTGGCCATTTTGGACTGAGATGAGGAGAAACTTCTTCACTCAGAGGGTTGTGAGTCTTTGGAATTCTCTACAACAGAGGGCTGTGGAGGCTCAGTCGTTGAGTATATTCAAGACAGAGATCGATAGATTTTTGGATATTAAGGGAATCAAGGGATATGGGGATAGTGCAGGAAAGTGGAGATGAGGTAGAAGATCAGTCATGATCTCACTGAATGGCGGAGCAGGCTCAAGGGACCAAATGGCCTACCCCTGCTCCTATTTCTTATGTTCTTATGTTGGAGAGAGGTGATGGTGAGCTGGGTGTTGTCAGCGTACATGTGGAAACTGACTAAATTAATAACATTCAGGTGTGTAAGTTTCAGGCGTCCAAAATGCTGCAATTCATTTGTCTAACAAACTATGGGCTAGAAATTCATCTCAGACGGTGCTGCCAAACAGGTGATATCAGAACGGCTGCCCGTTATAGGTAGTGCCTGATATTCACTTCCATTAGTCTATATCAGGTGCTGTGTATAACGGGCGGGCAATCAGATACCGCTGATGTTGCACCATTGCCTGAGATGAATTTCTAAGCCTATAATGTTTCAACAAAACGTCAAGAACTATATGCAGCAATCCCAATTCATGGTACTATTTTTAATGCATAGTATCAATATGGTGCAACATGGTATAATTTCAGCAATTTGTGAACAATCTAAAGCTACAGAGTGATCCCCTAATGGCATTAGAAAATTGCAGCCAACAAATCAGCGAAAGCTTTATAAATGGGGATTAAAAAGCCAAAACACTGAAATTGCTGGAAACACACTTGCTACATCTGTGAAGAGAACAGACCAGTTAACAGTTCAGGCATGACACTGCATTAGAATCTTTCATCCTCTGCTGAAAGATTACACCTGAAAAATTAACTTGTCTATTTTTTGTAAATAAGGTATTTGTATGTACAGTATATTTACAGCAAAGGTATAATTTTGAAAAGGTAAACTTGTAAGCAATAACTATTTACCTGATGCAAGTTCCTGTAAAATATAGATTGTTGGTTGAGCTCACTATAGAGTATTGGACCCAAGGGTCCATTTGCCGTGTCAATTTGTACCTGCCCGATTTGAAGAGCCTGGTTTTGACTGCCGCTGGACAAACTTTGAAATAAGGCAGGATTGGTTAGCAGGGTCTGTTTTGGATCCAGAGCCATTTTACTTTGGCTCATATTCTCAAAGTAGTCTGTGCTTGACATGCTACTGTTTCCAGAATAATGCATTGGTACAAACTGCTTTGTCAAAAGGTCATTATTGTAATCCACCCATCTTTGGACAGTGATAAAAGCAGTTATATCAGGATCAGTACCAACAACAGATTCTACGCCAGCAGATACTCGAGGTGTCTGTTGAGGCACATAGTCCTTGTCCTGTGGAACATCTGATGACATTTCAGGTTGTTTATAGCAAACAGTTGCCACAAAAAACTACACTTGTAGAGACATTCTCAGTCTTGGTCTACATTCTCTGAAGTTCACTGGCCACCACTAACAGCTCGGATGGGTTTAACTATAGCAGAGTCTTCACATTAGCTGTAAAAATAGCACTGCAATCATTTTCATGGTCCAACAATTAATATCATCAGTATATATACTCGCCATTTTTGCACTAGAGAGTAGAAGTTTATTTTATTAGTACGTTACATTCTTGGCTTATTTATTCACATATTACTGAATAACTTATGGTATTTAGGGAGTGCCTATGTAATTGCAGTGCAGTAAATATCAATAAGCTGTTTACATGACATTACATCAGTATAATATTTTAGGCTAAAGTAGTAAAGATTGAATATTTTATTTTATCATAAGTTGAAGTCCAAAGTAATTAGGATTTTTGTTTAAACTTGCTTATTCTACAACTTCTTTCACTTTTGCAAAGTCAGCTGTTGCTCCTCCTATTGAACGACTAAAAATTGAAAATAAGCCACAAAAACGGGGCGATTTTTTTCCTGGAGTGAGAGATTATGGCTGAAGTCTTTGTAATGTCAGCTTTAAATTCAATTCTACAATTAAATTGTTAACTACTGCCTCAAAGCAGGGTCTGAACGAATATCATGCTGTGTGTTTACTTGTGCCTAGTAATCGCAGGCAATTTTCTAACCCTAACTCATGAAACAAAGCCAATATTTTATTTAATTTAGTGATTTTTGGTAACGCTCAAAATACTTGCACAAGAGAAGTTAGGCGGCGTCAATGGCAGGTCGTGATGGCGCTTTGTGGCGGTACCACCGGTTGTCCCTTACATATAGATATATACATAAATCCCTTTAACTTACCTAACTGTATGTACTTAACTTACTTCTGTATGTATAACTTACCTGTTGGGGCCGTTGCCCCTTTAACTTACCTGTTGGGCCGTTGCCCCTTTAAGAGGCGACATAACGCGCTGGACGTCACGCATCACGTGACGCACGCGTGCCGGCCGCCGGCCCGACTCAGTCTTCCAAGACGGCCGCCGGCACAGCCCGGCCTAGCGTCTTCGGCCTCAACAGCCAGCCGACAGGAGCGACGCAATCTTCCGCTCCCGCGGCAAGCACCGGCACAGCCCGGCCTCGCGACCTCGGCCTCAACGGCCAGCGACGCGGTCACGTGACTGCCCCAAGCACGGGCAAACGTGACAATGCGCATCACGTGACGCCCTAAGCGCGGGAAACGCGAACAACATGATGACGTCACAACACAAACGCGATGACGTCATCACGCTCTCCACAGGACTGCAAACTCTGTCCTCGTGGAGTCCCCGCTGGGACAAGACCTATACCACGGTGTGCCTACAGTCAGCCATCTTACCTGCCATCTTACCTGATGTAATTAGTCTGTTCCTGTAAATAAACAACTTGTTAATAGTTCGTCGAAGTCAAACTCTCTTATTTAGTGGCGATCTACACGAACCGCTACAGCTTTCCATTTACAAAATGCAGATTTGTGGGGTTTTATATGTAAGTCCTGTTATCTAAACCTACACTCTCGACAACAGCTTATCACACCAGAAGGACAGCTTCAAATTTGAGTCTTTCCAGTGGGTGGAAGACAAGGTAATTTGACACCACGATGGCAAAGTAAGTTAATTTTCAACTTCCCTCATCATTCCTCCAGTGTCAGGGAAAGAACTCTGAGTGAAGGAAACTCCAAGTTATACTTTGTAAGCATCGACTGGGGAGAGTGGGAGAGTTGCACCGACAATACTGAGGGAACAGCTTGGAAGAACATTGAGCATCCCCTCGGACCCAAAGACCGCTGACCCCACCCACCCCTCAGTCAATCTGCACTCCCCGGCCGCAGCGGGCCCCGCTGACCTCCCCCTGACCCCGCTCACCCGTCAGTCAATCTCCGCTCCGCTCCCGCCGGCCCGGCCAGCTAGCTCTTGCGCTCCCAAACATGCCCTCCGGTAGCTAGGAGACGGGCCGCGCCGCCTACGTCAAGGCGACCGTGCGTCGCCTCCCGCGCTCCAGCCCCGCGGCCCGCAACCGCCGACAGGGCGGGTGAGAAGGTGCTAGGTGGGTGATCAACAGGCTGCCTGTGCTGGGGGAGCACAGCCGCACAAGTCACACGGGAGTATTATCTAAACATTGTTGGCAGAGTCAAGTTCAGTAATTCGCCCCATTGAAGTTATCACCCCGATATTCGACTCTGGGAAGCATCACACTGAGGCCAATATTGTACCCATACACAGCATCACACTGAGACACATACTGTACCCATACAGCATCACACTGAGACACATACTGTACCCATACACAGCATCACACTGAGACACATACTGTACCCAGACACAGCATCACACTGAGACACATACTGTACCCAGACACAGCATCACACTGAGGCTCATACTGTACCCATACACAGCATCACACTGAGACCCATACTGTACCCATACACAGCATCACACTGAGACCCATACTGTACCCAGACACAGCATCACACTGAGACCCATACTGTACCCATACACAGCATCACACTGAGACCCATACTGTACCCATACAGCATCACACTGAGACACATACTGTACCCATACACAGCATCACACTGAGACACATACTGTACCCAGACACAGCATCACACTGAGACACATACTGTACCCAGACACAGCATCACACTGAGACCCATACTGTACCCATACACAGCATCACACTGAGACCAATACTGTACCCATACAGCATCACACTGATACCCATACTGTACCCATACAGCATCACACTGGGACCCATACTGTGCCCATATACAGCATCACACTGAGACCCGTACTGTACCCATACACAGCACCATACTGAGACCCATACTGTACCCATACACAGCACCATACTGAGACCCATACTGTACCCATACACAGCATCACACTGTGACCCATACTGTACCCATACACAGCACCATACTGAGACCCATACTGTACCCATACAGCATCATACTGAGACACATACTGTACCCATGCAGCATCACACTGAGACCCATACTGTACCCATACACAGCATCACACTGAGACCCATACTGTACCCATACAGCATCATACTGAGACACATACTGTACCCATGCAGCATCACACTGAGACCCATACTGTACCCATACACAGCATCACACTGTGACCCATACTGTACCCATACACAGCATCACACTGAGACCCATACTGTACCCATACAGCATCATACTGAGACACATACTGTACCCATGCAGCATCACACTGAGACCCATACCGTACCCATGCAGCATCACACTGAGACACATACTGTACCCATGCAGCATCACACTGAGACCCATACTGTACCCATACACAGTATCACACTGAGACCCATACTGTACCCACACAGCATCACGCTGAGACCCATACTGTACCCATACAGCATCACACTGAGAGACATACTGTACCCATAAACAGCATCACACTGAGACCCATACTGTACCCAGACACAGCATCACACTGAGACCCATACTGTACCCATATGCAGCATCACACTGAGACCCATACTGTACCCAGACACAGCATCACACTGAGACCCATACTGTACCCAAACAGCATCACACTGAGACACATACTGTACCCAGACACAGCATCACACTGAGACTCATACTGTACCCAAACAGCATCACACTGAGACCCATACTGTACCCATACACAGCATCACACTGAGACACATACTGTACCCATACACAGCATCACACTGAGACACATACTGTACCCAGACACAGCATCACACTGAGACCCATACTGTACCCATACAGCATCACACTGAGACCCATACTGTACCCATACAGCATCACACTGAGACCCATACTGTACCCATACACAGCATCACACTGAGACCCATACTGTACCCATACACAGCATCACACTGTGACCCATACTGTACCCATACACAGCATCACACTGAGACCCATACTGTACCCATACAGCATCACACTGAGACCCATACTGTACCCATACAGCATCACACTGAGACCCATACTGTACCCATACAGCATCACACTGAGACCCATACTGTACCCATACACAGCATCACACTGAGACACATACTGTACCCAGACACAGCATCACACTGAGACCCATACTGTACCCATACAGCATCACACTGAGACCCATACTGTACCCATACAGCATCACACTGAGACCCATACTGTACCCATACACAGCACCATACTGAGACCCATACTGTACCCATACACAGCATCACACTGAGACCCATACTGTACCCATACACAGCACCATACTGAGACCCATACTGTACCCATACACAGCATCACACTGAGACCCATACTGTACCCATACAGCATCATACTGAGACACATACTGTACCCATGCAGCCTCACACTGAGACCCATACTGTACCCATGCAGCATCACACTAAGACACATACTGTACCCATGCAGCATCACACTGAGACCCATACTGTACCCACACAGCATCACGCTGAGACCCATACTGTACCCATACAGCATCACACTGAGAGACATACTGTACCCATGAACAGCATCACACTGAGACCCATACTGTACCCAGACACAGCATCACACTGAGACCCATACTGTACCCAGACACAGCATCACACTGAGACCCATACTGTACCCATACACAGCATCACACTGAGACCCATACTGTACCCATATGCAGCATCACACTGAGACCCATACTGTACCCAGACACAGCATCACACTGAGACCCATACTGTACCCAAACAGCATCACACTGAGACACATACTGTACCCAGACACAGCATCACACTGAGACCCATACTGTATCCAAACGGCATCACACTGAGACCCATACTGTACCCATACACAGCATCACACTGCGGCCCATACTGTACCCATACAGCATCGCACCGAGACACATACTGTACCCATACACAACATCACACTGAGACCCATACTGTACCCAAACAGCATCACACTGAGACCCATACTGTACCCATACACAACATCACACTGAGACCCATACTGTACCCATGCAGCATCACACTGAGATCCATACTGTTAAGTCTGTGTGTTATAATGAGAATTGCTACACAGACCACAAGAGTAAATTTTAACAGGACTTTACTATTCGAAGGTCAGGGCGGAACTGCCCAATAAATCATTACACAGCACTTATATACCGGTGTGGTCACCACCGGTATTACAGTATACAGCAGCCAAGATAAAGTAGTGCAACTCTTAAAATAGTTCTCTTAAAGGTGGAACGGTTACATACACCACAATCCTCCCTTTTTAGCTTACAGTATATTTTCCCCATTAACATAATATAATAACATATATACACAACTTCATGTAAAACAGTTCACAGATTCAGTCTCTCTGGAGGCTTCCTGACTTGGTCCGGATAACGCCTCGGTGGTGTAGTAGTTTTCGGTGGTGTAGTAGATTCTTTTGGCAAGGTCGATTCGGCTTGAATGCCAGTGTCAGGTTCATCTGGTTCCAGTATCACCGGACCGGAGGTAGATACTATGGGTATCTCTGCTTCATCATTAGGCGTATAGAGTTATGGTGTAGGTTGTCCCTTTTCGGATGACTCTATGATCTGGTCAACATGGCGCCTTATTATGCTTTCACCAATGTCCACGGTATACATCAGCGGTCCTAGTCATGTGCAAATAGTTCCAGGCTGCCATTTCTCGGTACGGTAGTCCCGGGCCAAAACTTGTTGACCTATCTGGAAGGTTCTAGTTGGCCTTTCATTCATGCCTTGAAATTGCCGGTTCTCTACGTCCCTTCTGATGTTTGGCTTGATCAAATCCAGCCGGCATCTTAGTCTTCTATTGAAAAACATCATGGCGGGAGTTTGGTTTGTAACCACATGTGTTGCATTCCTGTACGCCAACAAGAAGTTATCTACCTTATGTTGTAGATTTATGTCTTCATTACCCATGGCCTTTATGGCCTTCTTGAAGGTCTGGACAAACCTTTCAGCTAATCCATTGGTGGCGGGATGGTATGGGGCGGACGTGTAGTGCTTAACCCCATTGTTTTTTAAGAACTTCCTGAATTCTTCGGTCACAAATTGCAGTCCATTATCAGAACAGATCTGTTCCGGCAGCCCATTCCTGGCAAATATGGTCCTTAATACTGTGATGGTTTTTTCCGTGGTGGTGGAGGACATCCTTATTACCCCCGGCCACTTGGAGTGTGCATCCACCGCGATTAAGAACATTGAGTCCATAAATGGACCAGCAAAGTCGATATGTACCCTTTGCCATGGAGATGAGGGCCACTCCCATGGATGTAGAGGGGCTTGTGGTGGGGCGTTTTGGACCTTCTGGCATCCTAGACAGCTCTTGGTCATTTCTTTGATGTCTCCATCGATACCTGGCCACCACACAAACGCTCTGGCTAGGTTCTTCATTTTCACTCCACCCAGATGCCCCTCGTGAAGCTCCTTTAGCACTTTAGGCTGGAGTTTGGGTGGAATCACCACTCTGGATCCACACATCAAAGTCCCTCGGCACACTGACAGCTGTTCTCTCCTTTGTGAGAATGCTGGCAGCAGTGGTTCGCCATGTGCTGGCCATCTCTTCACCGTTAAATCGTAGACTCGTGAGAGAGTCGGGTCATTTCTCGTCTCCTTTTCAATGGTAGAATTTGTTACTGGTAGACATTCCACTATGGTTGAGTGGAACATCTCCACTGGGTCCACTGTAGGCGCCTCTTCTACCGTTGGCAACGGTAGGCGCGATAAACCGTCAGCATTCCCATGCTGTTTTGATCCTTTGTATTCTATGTCATATTGGTGTGCCCCTAGGAAAAGGGACCACCTCTGTAGCCTTTGCGCTGTCATAATGGGAACGCCTTTTTTAGGGTTGAATATGGATACCAACGGCTGGTGGTCTGTCAGCAGTGTAAACTTCTGGCCCTGCAGGTAATGATTAAACTTTTTTACTCCCCACACCAGGCTGAGAGCCTCCCTATCTATCTGAGCATAGTTGCGCTCAGCGGAGGTCAATGATCTGGATGCAAATGCGACCGGCCTTTCCAAGCCATTTGGTAACTTGTGTGAGAGTACTGCTCCAATACCATAAGGAGAAGCATCACAAGCTAAACGAATAGGTAGCGTTGGGTTGAAATGAGCCAACACTTCCTCTGAGGTGATCAATGCCTTGCTTTTGCGAAGGGCCTTCTTACAGTCCTCGCTCCACTTCCATGGTACTTCTTTCTGCAAAAGAGCATTCAGTGGGTGCAGCACCGTGGATAGATTTGGCAGAAACTTATGGTAATAGTTAATCAACCCTAGGAACGACCTCAACTGGGATACATTTTCCAGAGCGGGAGCCTTCACAACAGCTTCGATCTTGTCAGGTGACTTGTGCAGCCCCTCCTGGTCAATGACATGACCACAGTACGAGATCCGTTTCTGAAAGAACTCACATTTCTGGCGATTAACTCGAAGTCCATATTTCTTCAATCTGGTGAGCACCAGTTTCAAATTTGCAAGGTGTTCCTCATTGTCATCTCCTGTAATCAGGATATCGTCCAAGTAACATTGAGTGTTTGGAATTCCCTGTAATACCTGCTCCATGGCCCTCTGCCAAATTGCTGGAGCCGAAGCCACTCCAAAAACCAGTCTATTATATCGATACAAGCCTCTGTGCGTGTTGATTGTGAGATACTGGCGCGACTCTTCCTCAACTTCCATCTGTAAGTACGCTTGCGCCAGGTCTATCTTGGTGAAGTGTTTCCCGCCAGACAATGAAGCAAAGATATCCTCAATCCGCGGAAGCGGATATTGCACCGTGTGAAGCACCGGATTAACTGTGATCTTGAAGTCTCCACAGATGCGGACCTTCCCCGGTTCCCCTGGCTTGTTACTCGATGGACGCTTCATGACGGGAACAATGGGCGTGGCCCACTCACTCCAGTCCACCTTAGACAGTACTCCTGAACGTTCTAGCCCTTCCAGCTCAGCTTCCACAGCAGGTCGTATCGCATAAGGTACCGGTCTGGCTTTGAAAAATTTTGGGTTTGCATGTTCTGCAATCTTGATTTTTGCCTTAATTCCTCTTAGTGTTCCCAGTCCCTGTTGGAACACCTCTTTAGCCTCATCCAATATTCTGGACAATCGTTCAGGTTTGACATCATTTTTTCCGGAATCTACCGTCATTGCTTTTAGGGAGTGCCAGTCCATATTTATTTTTCTGATCCACTCCCGTCCCAGAAGTGGTGGACCTCCCTCAGGTAGTACATATATGTCCATTCCTTGGTGTTCTTTGCCCTTGTGTATCACCTTGACTTTTATCTTTCCGATGGGGTATACTTTTTGCCCCGTGTATGTCTGCAATACTATCTCCGTATCCCGTAGGGGAATATGTGTGAATAACCTTTTGTAATCTTGTTTATTCATGACCGTCAACGCCGATCCGGTGTCCAATTCCATCTTCACTTGGACTCCTGCTATCTGCAGTGTGACCCAAATAGTTTGTCGGTCAGCTTCCTTACTCACATTGTGAATTCTCAGACTACCCAGTTCCTTGCTGTTGGAGTCTGAATCCGAATTCTGTTCATCCGAACTCTTCTCAGCCACCTTATGTACCTTTCTGCACTTTTCCTGCGGTGACTTTTTGTTGCTGGTCTTCTTTCCTGACCGGCATACTTTAGCTATGTGACCAAGCTTGCCACATTTTCTACATTCCTGATTTTTAAACCACCATTGGACTGGCACTCCCTAAAAGCAATGACGGTAGATTCCGGAAAAAAAGATGTCAAACCTGAACGATAACATTTCGTTGTACCCAAAGCCATTTGATCTACGCTGAGTACCGCTGCCTTCAGCTGCATTTCCGCAGTGCCTCTCGCTGCGGCTTCGTGCGATGCTGCAATAGTGACAGCCTTATCAAGTGTAAGATCATTCTCTTCAAGCAGCCGCTTTTGTGTTCCTTCTTTCGACAATCCACACACGAATTTGTCTCTCAGTGCCTCTGTCAGGCTTTCCCCAAACTGACAGTATTTCGCTAGCTTACGCAGTTCAATTAAATACTCCACGTTGCTTTCCTCTTTCAGTTGCGTTCTCGCATAAAATTTAAATCGTTCCGCTAACATCAGCGGTGTGGGGTTCAAATGATTCTTCAGGACAGCAACAATATTAGCGAAAGTCTGATCCGTCGGTTTAGCTGGTGATAGAAGATGCTTCAATAGCCCGTATGTCTTCGCACCCATTGAGTTTAGTAAGGTTAATGCTTTACCTTCATCTGATATTTTATTTGCCTCACAATATATCTCTATGCGTTCTACATACGTGGCCCAATCTTCAACATCGGGATCGAAATCGTTGATGTTACCACGCTTAGGCATCCTCGCAATCTTCTTGAGAAACAAAAAGAAATTTTTCTTTAACTTTTTTTTTCAAAATGGCGGTTTCCCGCGCTTGTCTTCTTCCCCGCCTACGAAAATGGCGGCTTCCCGCGTTTGCCTTTCTCCCCCGCTGGCTGTAATGGCGATTGCCGTATTGCTGCGTTCGCCCTCCCCAGCGATTTTCAAATCGTGCCTCCCAGCCCCTCTTGCAGTCCGGTCCTTTCCCCCGGCTGCGGCTGAGTTCTCCGCGGTTTTTTTAAAAATTTTCTCCCGCGCCTTACGCTGTCCCGGTCGCTGCGCCTCGCGGCCTCGGTAGCTGCCCGGCCTTTCTCACCGGTCGTGGTCGAGCTCTCTCTCGACGCTGTTGCGTCTCCCAGCCCGCTTGCAGCCCGGTCTTTTACACCGGCTGCGTTTGTCGCGGTCGAGCTCTCTCTCGACGCTGTTGCGTCTCCCAGCCCGCTTGCAGCCCGGTCTTTTACACCGTCTGCATTTGCACTCACCGCGGCTCCCGTGCCTTACGCTGCCCCACTGTCAGCGCCTCTGGCCCCGATTTCTGTCCGGCTCTTTTCCTCCGGCCGTGGTCGAGTTCTCCGCCCTTATATCCTCCGTTTTTCCCTCCCCTACTTCACAGCCAACGTGGCCGACTTGCTGCTCGTCGCTGATCGGCTTACCCACCACCGTGATAGAAGGGATGATCACTGCCTGTTGCTGATGGAAGGCTTCGTGTCAGAATTCTTCCTTTGCTCTGCAGACCCGAGTCTTTTCTCAGCAGGATGATGAGGGCGGATGCCTCCTCTCAACGCCCGTCAACTGCCTTGGATGTATCTCTGCCGCAGGGTAAGATCGTACTCGTTGCCACTGTTAAGTCTGTGTGTTATAATGAGAATTACTACACAGACCACAAGAGTAAATTTTAACAGGACTTTACTATTCGAAGGTCAGGGCGGAACTGCCCAATAAATCATTACACAGCACTTATATACCGGTGTGGTCACCACCGGTATTACACTATACAGCAGCCAAGATAAAGTAGTGCAACTCTTAAAATAGTTCTCTTAAAGGTGGAACGGTTACATACACCACACATACTGTACCCATACACAGCATCACTCTGAGACCCATACTGTACCATACACAGCATCACACTGAGATCCATACTGTACCCATGCAGCATCATACTGAGACCCATACTGTACCCATACACAGCATCACACTGAGACCCATACTGTACCCATGCAGCATCACACTGACACACATAATGTACCCATACACATCATCACACTAAGACTCAAACTGTACCCACACAGCATCACACTGAGACCCATACTGTACCCATACAGTATCACACTGAGACCCATACTGTACCCATACAACATCACACTGAGACCCATACTGTACCCATACAGCATCACACTGAGACCCATACTGTACCCATACACAGCATCACATTGAGACCCATACTGTAACCACACAGCATCACACTGAGACCCATACTGTACCCATATGCAGCATGAAGCTGAGACCCATACTATATCCATACACAGCATCAAACTGAGACACATACTGTACCCATACAGCATCACACTGAGGCCCATACTGTACCCATACACAGCATCACACCGATACCCATACTGTACACATACACCATCACACTGCGGCCCATACTGTACCCATACAGCATTGCACTGAGACCCATATTGTACCCATACAAAGCATCACACTGAGGCTCATACTGTACCCATACACAGCATCACACTGAGGCACATACTGTACCAATACACAGCATCACACTGAGACCCATATTTTAACCATACACAGCATCACACTGATACACATAATGTACCCATACACAGCAACACAGTGAGACCCATACTGTACCCATACACAGCATCATACTGAGACCCATACTGTACCATACACAGCATCACACTGAGACCCATACTGTACCCATACACAGCATCACACTGATACACATAATGTACCCATACACAGCAACACAGTGAGACCCATACTGTACCCATACACAGCATCATACTGAGACCCATACTGTACCCATACAAAGCATCACACTGTGACACATACTGTACTCATACGGCATTACACTGAGACCCATACTTTACCCATACACAGCATCACACTGAGACCCATACTATACACATACTGCATCACACTGAGGCGCATACTTTACCCATACACAGCATCAGACTGAGGCCCGTACTGTACCCATGCACAGGATCAAACTGAGTCCCATACTGTACCCGTATAGCATCACACTGAGACCCATAGTGTACCCATACAGCATCACACTGAGACCAATACTGTGCCCATACAGCATCACACTGAGACCCATACTGTACCCATACACAGGATTACACTGAGACCCATACTGTACCCATACAGCATCACGCTGAGAACCATACTGTACCCATACAGCATCACACTGAGACCCATACTGTACCCATACACAGCATCACACTGAGACACATACTGTACCCATACACAGCATCACACTGAAACCCATACTGTACCCATGCAGCATCACACTGGGACCCAGACTGCACCCATACACAGCATCACACTGAGACCCATACTGTACCCATACACAGCATCACACTGCGGCCCATACTGTACCCATACAGCATCGCACTGAGACACATACTGTACCCATACACAGCATCACACTGAGACCCATACTGTACCCATATACAGCATCACACCGAGACACATACTGTACCCATACACAGCATCACACTGAGACCCATACTGCACCCAAACTGCATCACACTGAGACCCATACTGTAGCCATACACAACATCGCACTGAGACCCATACTGTACCCAAACAGCATCACACTGTGACCGATACTGTACCCATACACAGCATCACACTGACACATATAATGTACCCATACACAGCATCACACTGAGACCCATACTGTACCCATACACAGCATCACACTGAGACCCATACTGTACCCATACACAGCATCATACTGAGACCCATACTGTACCCATACACAGCATCACACTGACACACATAATGTACCCATACACATCATCACACTAAGACCCAAACTGTACCCAAACATCATCACACTGAGACCCATACTGTACCCATACACAGCATCATACTGAGACCCATACTGTACCCATACAGTATCACACTGAGACCCATACTGTACCCATACAGCATCACACTGAGACCCATACTGTACCCATACAGCATCACACTGAGACCCATACTGTACCCATACACAGCATCACATTGAGACCCATACTGTAACCACACAGCATCACACTGAGACCCATACTGTACCCATATGCAGCATGAAGCTGAGACCCATACTATATCCATACACAGCATCAAACTGAGACACATACTGTACCCATACAGCATCACACTGAGGCCCATACTGTACCCATACACAGCATCACACCGAGACCCATACTGTACCCATACACCATCACACTGTGGCCCATACTGTACCCATACAGCATTGCACTGAGACCCATATTGTACCCATAAAAAGCATCACACTGAGGCTCATACTGTACCCATACACAGCATCACACTGAGGCACATACTGTACCAATACACAGCATCACACTGAGACCCATACAGTACCCAAACAGCATCACACTGAGACCCATATTGTACCCATACACAGCATCACACTGATACACATAATGTACCCATACACAGCATCATACTGAGACCCATACTGTACCCATACACTGCATCACACTGAGACCCATACTGTACCAATACACAGCATCACACTGTGACACATACTGTACCAATACACAGCACCACACTGAGACCCATACTGTACCTGAACAGCATCATACTGAGACCCATACTGTACCCATACACAGCACCACACTGAGACCCATACTGTACATATACAGCCTCACACTGAGACCCATACTGTACCCATACACAGCACCACACTGAGACCCATACTGTACTCATACACAGCATCACACTGAGACACATAGTGTACTCATACAGCATCACACTGAGACCCATAATGTACCCATACACAGCATCACACTGAGACCCATACTGTACCATACACAGCATCACACTGAGACCCATACTGTACCCATACACAGCACCACACTGAGACCCATACTGTACTCATACACAGCATCACACTGAGACACATAGTGTACTCATACAGCATCACACTGAGACCCATAATGTACCCATACACAGAATCACACTGAGACCCATACTGTACCATACACAGCCTCACACTGAGACCCATAATGTACCCATACACAGAATCACACTGATACCCATACTGTACCCATACACAGAATCAGACTGAGACCCATACTGTACCCAAACAGCATCACACTGAGACCCATACTGTACCCATACACATCACACTGAGACCCATACTGTACCCATACACAGCATCCCACTGATACACATAATGTACCCATACACAGCATCACAGTGAGACCCATACTGTACCCATACACAGCATCATACTGAGACCCATACTGTACCCATACACTGCATCACACTGAGACCCATACTGTACCATACACAGCATCACACTGAGACCCATACTGTACCCATACAAAGCATCACACTGTGACACATACTGTACTCATACGGCATCACACTGAGACCCATAGTGTACCCATACAGCATCACACTAAGACCCATACTGTGCCCACACAGCATCACACTGAGACCCATACTGTACCCATACACAGGATTACACTGAGACCCATACTGTACACGTACAGCATCAAACTGAGACCCATACTGTACCCATACACGGCATCACACTGAGACCCATACTTTACCCATACAGCATCACGCTGAGAACCATACTGTACCCATACAGCATCACACTGAGACCCATACTGTACCCATACACAGCTTCACACTGAGACCCATACTGTACCCATACACAGCATCACACTGAGACCCATACTGTACCCATACACAGCATCACACTGAAGCCCATACTGTACCCATACAGCATCACACTGGGACCCATACGGCACCCATACACAGCATCACACTGAGACCCATACTGTACACATACACAGCATCACACTGAGACCCATACTGTACCCAGACAGCATCGCACTGAGACCCATACTGTACCCATACACAGCATCACACTGCGGCCCATACTGTACCCATACAGCATCGCACTGAGACACATACTGTACCCATACACAGCATCACACTGAGACCCATACTGTACCCATACAGCATCACACCGAGACACATACTGTACCCATACACATCATCACACTGAGACCCATACTGTACCCAAACATCATCACACTGAGACCCATACTGTACCCATACACAGCATCACACTGAGACCCATACTGTACACATACACAACATCGCACTGAGATCCATACTGTACCCAAACAGCATCACACTGTGACTGATACTGTACCCATACACAGCATCACACTGACACATATAATGTACCCATACATAGCATCACACTGAGACCCATACTGTACCCATACACAGCATCCCACTGAGACCCATACTGTACCCATACACAGTGTGATGAAATATGCCAATCATCACTCATCGGTATTCTCTGCCTGTGACTGCGGTTTGGGTTCAGTTTCATTTCCGTTACCTCAGTTCCGTTTCCCCACCATTGTATTGTATTGTGTGTAGGGCTCCGCCCACACCTGGCCCCTATGTAAGCAGGCCCAGCCTGCCTCACATCCAGTACAGCAGACCTCTGGATGGAAGATACCTCTCCACTGTGTGTTACCTTCTAAGTTAATAAAAGCCTTGTTTTGTTCCGCTAACATTAAGTCTCGGATTTATTGAGGCACATCACACAGCATCACACTGAGACCCATATTGTACCCATACACAGCATCATACTGAGACCCATACTGTACCCATACACTACATCACACTGAGACCCATACTGTACCCATACACTGCATCACACTGAGACCCATACTGTACCCAAACAGCATCACACTGAGACCCATACTGTACCCATACAGAGCATCATACTGAGACCCATACTGTACCCATACACTGCATCACACTGAGACCCATACTGCAGCCATACACAGCATCACACTGAGACCCATACTGTACCCATACACAGCATCACACTGAGAGCCATACTGTACCCATACACAGCATCACACTGAGACCCATACTGTACCCATACACAGCATCACACTGAGACCCATACTGTACCCGAACAGCATCACACTGAGACCCATACTGTACCCATACACAGCATCACACTGAGACCCATACTGTACCCGAACAGCATCACACTGAGACCCATACTGTACCCATACACAGCACCACACTGAGACCCATATGGTACCCATACAGCATTACACTGAGACCCATACTTTACCCATATACAGCATCACACTGAGACCCATACTCTACATATACAGCATCACACTGAGACCCATACTGTACTCATAAACAGCATCACACTGAGACACATAGTGTACTCATACAGCATCACACTGAGACCCATACTGTACCCATACACAGCATCTCACTGAGACACATACGGTACCCATACACAGCATCACGCTGAGACCCATACTGTACCATACACAGCATCACACTGAGACCCATACTGTACCCATACACAGAATCACACTGAGACACATACTGTACCCATACACAGAATCAGACTGAGACCCATACTGTACCCAAACAGCATCACACTGAGACCCATACTGTACCCATACACAGCATCACACTGATACACATAATGTACCCATACACAGCATCACAGTGAGACCCATACTGTACCCATACACAGCATCACACTGTGACACATACTGTACCAATACACAGCACCACACTGAGATCCATACTGTACCCATAAACTGCATCACACTGAGACCCATACTGTACCAATACACAGCATCACACTGTGACACATACTGTACCAATACACAGCACCACACTGAGATCAATACTGTACCTGAACAGCATCACACTGAGACCCATACCTTACCCATACACAGCACCACACTGAGACCCATACTGTACCCAAACAGCATTCCACTGAGACCCATATTGTACCCATACACAACATCACACTGATACCCATACTGTACCCATACACAGCATCATACTGAGACCCATACTGTACCCATACACTGCATCACACTCTGACCCATACTGTACCATACACAGCATCACACTGAGACACATACTGTTCACATACACAGCATCACACTGAGACCCATACTGTACCCATACACAGCATCACACTGAGACCCATACTGTACCCATACACAGCATCACACTGTGACACATACTGTACCCATACAGCATTAAACTGAGACCCATACTGTACCCATACAGCATTACACTGAGACCCATACTGTACCCATACACAGGATTACACTGAGACCCATACTGTACACGTACCGCATCAAACTGAGACCCATACTTTACCCATACACGGCATCACACTGAGACCCATACTGTACCCATACAGCATCACACTGAGACCCATACTGTACCCATACACAGCATCACACTGAGACCCATACTGTACCCATACACAGCATCACACTGAGACCAATACTGTACCCGTACACAGCATCACACTGAGACCCATACTGTACCCATACAGCATCACACTGAGACCCATACTGTACCCATACACAGCATCACACTGAGACCCATACTGTACCCATACACAGCATCACACTGAGACCCATACTGTACCCATACAGCATCACACGGAGAGCCATACTGTACCCATACACAGCATCACACTGAGACCCATACTGTACCCATACACAGCATCACACTGAAGCCCATACTGTACCCATACAGCATCACACTGGGACCCATACTGCACCCATACACAGCATCACACTGAAGCCCATACTGTACCCATACAGCATCACACTGGGGCCCATACTGCACCCATACACAGCATCACACTGGGATCCATACTGCACCCATACACAGCATCACACTGAGACCCATACTGTACCCAGACAGCATCGCACTGAGACCCATACTGTACCCATACAAAGCATCACACTGAGGCTCATACTGTACCCATACACAGCATCACACTGCGGCCCATACTGTACCCATACAGCATCGCACTGAGACACATACTGTACCCATACAGCATCGCTCCGAGACTCATACTGTACCCATACACAACATCACACTGAAACCCATACTGTACCCAAACATCATCACACTGAGACCCATACTGTACCCATACACAGCATCACACTGAGACCCATACTGTACACATACACAGCATCACACTGAGACCCATATTGTACCCATACACAACATCACACTGAGACCCATACTGTACCCATACACAGCATCATACTGAGACCCATACTGTACCCATACACAGCATCACACTGAGACCCATACTGTACCCATACACAGCATCACACTGAGACCCATACTGTACCCATACACAGCATCACACTGAAGCCCATACTGTACCCATGCAGCTTCACACTGGGACCCATACTGTTCCCATACACAGCATCACACTGAGACCCATACTGTACCCAGACAGCATCACACTGAGACCCATACTGTACCCATACAAAGCATCACACTGAGACCCATACTGTACCCATACACAGCATCACACTGAAGCCCATACTGTACCCATACAGCATCACACTGGGACCCATACTGTTCCCATACACAGCATCACACTGAAACCCATACTGTACCCAAACATCATCACACTGAGACCCATACTGTACCATACACAGCATCACACTGAGACCCATACTGTACCCATACACAGCATCACACTGAGACCCATACTGTACCCATACACAGCATCACACTGAGACCCATACTGTACCCATACACAGCATCACACTGAAGCCCATACTGTACCCATACAGCATCACACTGGGACCCATACTGTTCCCATACACAGCATCACACTGAGACCCATACTGTACCCAGACAGCATCACACTGAGACCCATACTGTACCCATACAAAGCATCACACTGAGGCTCATACTGTACCCATACACAGCATCACACTGCGGCCCATACTGTACCCATACAGCATCGCACTGAGACACATACTGTACCCATACAGCATCGCACTGAGACCCATACTGTACCCATACACAGCATCACACTGAGACCCATACTGTACACATACACAGCATCACACTGAGACCCATACTGTACCCAAACAGCATCACACTGAGACCCATACTGTACCCAAACAGCATCACACTGTGACCGATACTGTACCCATACACAGCATCACCCTGACACATATAATGTACCCATACACAGCATCACACTGAGACCCATACTGTACCCATACACCGCATCACACTGAGACCCATACTGTACCCATGCAGCATCACACTGAGATCCATACTGTACCCATACACAGTGTGATGAAATATGCCATTCATCACTCATCGGTATTCTCTGCCTGTGACTGTGGTTTGGTTTCAGTTTCATTTCCCTTACCTCAGTTCCGTTTCCTCACCATTGTATTGTATTGTGTGTAGGGCTCCGCCCCATACCTGGCCCCTGTGCAAGCAGGCCCAGCCTGCCTCACATCCAGTACAGCAGACCTTCCTTGAACAGAGGCCCGACCAGTCCCCATCCACCACGACCCTCCTCCGCCTGGCTGAACCTGTTCTCACATTGAACAACTTCTCCTTTAACTCCACTCATTTCCTCCAAATCAAAGGTGTTGCCATGGGTACCCGCATGGGTCCTAGCTATCCCTGCCTTTTCGTGGGCTATGTGGAACAATCTTTGTTCCAGTCCTACTCGGGTCCCCTCCCTCACCTCTTTTTCCGATACATTGATGACTGTATCGGTGCCGTTTCCTGCTCTCGCCCCGAACTTGACAATTTCATTCACTTTGCCTCCAATTTCCACCCTTCCCTCACCTTCACATGGTCCATCTCGGACTCTTCCCTTCCCTTCCTCGACTTCTCCGTCTCCATCTCTGGGGATAGGTTATCGACCAATATTTACTACAAGCCCACTGACTCCCACAGCTACCTGGACTACACTTCCTCCCACCCCGCTTCCTGTAAGGACTCTATTCCATTCTCCCAGTTTCTCCGCCTCCGCCGTATCTGCTCCGACGACGCCACCTTCCACACCAGTGCTTCAGACATGTCTTCCTTTTTCCGCAACTGAGGATTCCCCTCTACTGTGGTTGACACTGCCCTCGACCGTGTCAGTTCTATCTCCCACACTTCTGCCCTCACCCCTGCCCCTCCCTCCCTGAACCACGATAGGGTTCCCCTTGTCCTCACCTTTCACCCCACCAGCCTCCACATTCAACGGATCATCCTCCGGCATTTCCGCCACCTCCAAAGTGATCCCACCACCAAACGTATCTTCCCCTCCCCTCCCCTTTCAGCATTCCGCAGGGACCGCTCCCTCCGAGACACCCTAGTCCACTCCTCTATCACCCCAAACAGCCCTTCCTCTTCACCTGGCACCTTCCCGTGCAAGCGGAGGAGATGTAACACCTGCCCCTATACCTCCCCCCTTCCCACTGTCCAGGGCCCCAAACACCCCTTCCAGGTGAAACAGCGATTTACTTGTACTTCTCGCAATCTAGTATACTGTATTCGCTGCTCACGATGTGGTCTCCTCTACATTGGGGAGACCAAACGCAGATTGGGTGACCGCTTTGCGGAACACCTCCGTTCAGTCCGTAAGGGTGACCCCGAGCTTCCGGTCGCCTGTCATTTTAATTCACCGCTCCATTCCCACTCGGACCTCACCGTCCTTGGCCTCTTGTATTGTTCCACGGAAGCTCAACGTAAACTCGAGGAACAGCACCTCATCTTCCGATTAGGCAGTCTGCAGCCTTCCGGACTCAATATCGAGTTCAACCATTTCAGATCATAAGCTCGGCCCCCATTTCATTTTCTCTTGTATTTGTTCCACTCCTTTCCCCCCCCCCCCACTTTCCTTTTGTTTCTCTCTCCCACCTGGCAGCTATCTTTTGCCCTGCCAGTACACTTTACACCTAATCCCAGCCTATTACCATCTCGTCTAGCTTCTAATCTCTTTTACTTCTTTTGTTTCTTTTATTCTTTTGTCCGATCGCAGCCCTGCCTCCGATCTAGTTTCTTTTCTTTCCAGTTTTGAAGAAGGGTCCAACCCGAAACGTCAACTCAAATTTATCTCCACGGATGTTGCCTGACCTGCTGAGTTTTTCCAGCATTTTCTGTTGTTATTTCGGATTTCCAACATCTGCAGTATTTTGCTATCGTACAGCAGACCTCTGGATGGAAGATACCTCTCCACTGTGTGTTACCTTCTAAGTTAATAAAAGCCTTGTTTTGTTCCGCTAACATTGAGTCTCGGATTTATTGAGGCACATCAATTTTATTAACTTACTTTTCAACACAATGGATCAACTCTTGAAACCCGAACGTTTGGATTTGGACCAGCATGCTTCAGACGCATCGGCATGCTTCAGATGCATCGGCATGCTTCGGACACTGGTTTATGTGTATGGAATTCTTCCTGGACAATTCCGCAGTCGTCACAGGCGCTACGGACGCTGCAAGTATGAAACTCGGAATTCTGTGGAATTGGGTAAGCCATCGGGTCTACCCCCTCATCCAAGACGCCGACACGTCCCCGGCCGCCTGCGACATCTTAAAGGCGCATTAGCAGCAGCCTACGAATGAGGTGTATGCTAGGCATCTGCTCGCTACTCGCGCACAACGACCTGGGGTATCGCTGGATGAGTTCCTAGGCACCCTGAAAACACTTGGCAAAGACTGCAAGTGCCAAGATGTAAAAGCCGCAGTGTACACTGACGAGCTTGTTCGCGATGCCTTTATCACAGGCCTCAGCTCCACTTACATCCGGCAGAGACTGCTGGAAAAAACGGAATTGGACCTGAAACAGGCTGTGGACACAGCGCGATCCCTGGATGTGGCCCAGAGAAACTCGGACGCCTACTCTTCAGCCCGCGCCGTCCACGCCACCACGTGTGCACCAAGGGCGCCGCCATCTTGGAAGGCATCTTCCCCGCCCGGCAGCCCGACACCGTCGGGGCCCCGCTCTCCCCCCAGAAGCCCTACGACAGCCGCGACGCGTCGGGGACCCAACTGCTCCTTCTGCGGGCAGCCGAAGCACACCAGAAACCTGTGCCCGGCGAAAGGCACCACCTGCTTTAAGTGCGGTAAGAAGGGGCACTTCGTGAAGGTGTGCAGAGGGAACCCCGCCGGAAAACCCGCCACCGCCGCGTGTGCGCCGTGGGAGCGGCCATCTTGCCCGACCTCGTGGGGTCCGCCATCTTGTGAGCAGACAGCGTGGATGCCATCTTGTCTCGATCAGGGCCCTGCAGTGGCATCGGTCACAGTGGACCAGACCAGGCCGCACCCGCCATCCAAATCAATGGTGGACATCGAGGTAAACGGGTGCGGGGTTAAATGTTTAATTGACAGTGGAAGCACGGAGAGTTTTATCCACCCTGAACTGGCACAACAACTCTCCCTAAAGCTGGTCCCTACTCGGGGTACCTTCTCTATGGCTGATAAAACCCAGACATCGACCATTATGGGTTACTGCACGGTACAATTGTCCGTTAACGGAGCTGTATATGATCATTTTAAAGTCCTAATCATGAAGAATCTATGTGCGAGCGTGATCTTGGGCCTGGATTTCCAGTGCTACCACCAAAGCATCACGCTCAATTACGGTGGGTCCCAGCCGCCCCTCACAGTGTGCGGTCTGGCTACCCTGAAGGTAAAGCCGCCTTCGCTATTCGCGAACCTTACCCCTAACTGCCGGCCAATAGCGACCAAAAGCAGGAGGTACAGCTGGGAGGACAGGCGGTTTATCGCGACCGAGGTGGACAGGCTCCTGAAGGAGCGCATTATTGAACGCAGCAACAGCCCGTGGCACGCCCAAGTGGTGGTGGTAAGGGGTAGCGAGAAGAAATGGATGGTGATCGACTATAGCCAAACGATCAACAGGTACACCCAACTAGACGCCTACCCGCTACCCCGCATATCAGAAATGGTGAACCAAATCGCCCAATACCGGGTGTTCTCCACCATCGACCTCAAGTCAGCGTACCACCAGCTCCCTATCAGACCAGAGGACCGCCCGTACACCGCCTTCGAGGCGAACGGACGCCTCTACCAATTCCTCAGAGTCCCCTTTGGGGTGACGAATGGGGTCTCGGTCTTCCAGAGGGAGATGGACCGCATGGTTGATGACCACCACTTGCAGGCAACCTTCCCCTACCTCGACAATGTCACCATCTGCGGTCACAACCAGCAGGATCACGACTCGAACCTCGAGAGGTTCCTGAAAACCGCACAAAAACTCAACCTCACCTACAACGAGGACAAGTGCGTTTACAACACCACGCGCCTCTGCATACTAGGCAGCGTGGTGGAGAATGGGGAAATCGGACCAGACCCCGACCGATTGCGCCCCCTACGGGAGCTGCCCCTGCCCAACACTCCCAAAGCCCTGAAAAGGTGCCTGGGGTTATTTTCTTATTATTCCCAATGGGTCCCCAACTACTCCGACAAAGCCCGCCCCCTCTTGAAAGCATCCTCTTTTCCGCTCTCTGCTGAGGCCCACGCCGCCATCAAAAGCATTAAGCGGGATATTGAGCGGGCCACGCTACAGGCAGTGGACGAGAACACTCCCTTTCAAGTGGAAAGTGATGCGTCTGACTTTGCCTTGGCGGCCACTCTCAACCAGGCGGGGCGGCCCGTAGCTTTCTTCTCGAGGACCCTCCAAGGGCCCGAGATCAGACACTCCTCCGTGGAAAAGGAGGCCCAAGCCATCGTGGAGACAGTGCGCCACTGGCGCCAGTACCTAGCCGGCAAACGCTTCACCCTACTTACCGACCAGCGGTCGGTAGCGTTTATGTTCAATAATAAACAGAGGGGGAAGATTAAAAATGATAAGATTCTTAGGTGGCGGAGCGAGCTCTCCACCTTCGATTATGACATCATTTACCGGCCAGGGGCCCTTAACGAATCCCCCGACGCCCTCTCATGAGGGATGTGTGCCAGCGCCACCGGGGATCGGCTACAGACCCTCCACAACGACCTCTGCCACCCAGGGGTCACGCGGCTGTTCCACTTCATAAAGTCCCGCAACTTACCCTACTCGATTGAGGAAGTTCGGTCTCTGACCAGGAACTGCCACACTTGCACTGAGTGCAAGCCTCGGTTCTACCGCCCAGATAGAGCCCACTTAATCAAAGCTACACGGCCCTTTGAGCGGCTCAGCTTAGATTTCAAGGGCCCCCTCCCGTCCGTCGACCGCAATGTTTACTTCCTGAACATTGTGGACGAATACTCCCGTTTCCCATTCGCCTTCACCTGCCCAGACATGACCAGCGCCACGGTCATTAAATGCCTCAACAGCCTGTTCTGCCTGTTCGGTATGCCGAGCTACATCCATACGGATAGGGGGGCGTCCTTCATGAGTGAAGAGCTACGCCAGTACATGCTGTCCAGGGGGATCGCCACGAGCTGTACCACCAGCTACAACACCCGGGGTAACGGTTAAGTGGAGCGAGAGAACGGGACAGTATGGAAAGCAGTCACTCTAGCTCTAAGGACCAAGGGCCTCCCTATCTCCCACTGGCAGGAAGTCCTCCCAGATGTGCTCCATTCGATACGGTCGCTATTGTGTACTGCCACTAATGCCACGCCTCATGAGCGAATGTTTGTCATTCCCCGGAAATCCACCTCAGGCGTATCCATGCCGTCATGGCTCTCCACCCCAGGTCCGGTATTCGTGCGAAGGCATGTGAGGGGCCACAAGACGGACCCTCTCGTGGAGTCAGTGCACCTACTCCACGCCAACCCCCAATACGCGTATGTCTGGCACGCCGACGGAAGGGAGGACACCGTGTCCATAAAAGACGTCGCCCCAGCCGGTAACGACAACAACCACGACAACAGCAGCAACAACGGTCACAGCAACTCTTACCCACCCACTACTCTTTCATCACCCCCGGAAGAACATCGACCAACGGTACCCCCACCAACTACCCCTTCAACAACCCTGGCGGCACCCCCGGCAGAGACCCAGGAGGCCACCGGGGACACCCAGCCGACACCCGTGGCACCACAACAGCCACATCGGTCACAGAGGACTATCAAACCCCCGAACAGACTAGATCTATAGAAGGGGTGAATGTGATGAAATATGCCATTCATCACTCATCGGTATTCTCTGCCTGTGACTGTGGTTTGGTTTCAGTTTCATTTCCCTTACCTCAGTTCCGTTTCCTCACCATTGTGTGGAGGGCTCCGCCCAAACCTGGCCCCTATGTAAGCAGGCCCAGCCTGCCTCACATCCAGTACAGCAGACCACTCGATGGAAGATACCTCTCCACTGTGTGTTACCTTCTAAGTTAATAAAAGCCTTGTTTTGTTCCGCTAACATTGAGTCTCGGATTTATTGAGGCACATCACACAGCATCACACTGAGACCCATACTGTACCCATACACAGCATCATACTGAGACCCATACTGTACCCATACACTACATCACACTGAGACCCATACTGTACCCATACACTCCATCACACTGAGACCCATACTGTACCCAAACAGCATCACACTGAGACCCATACTGTACCCATACACAGCATCACACTGAGACCCATACTGTACCCATACACTGCATCACACTGAGACCCATACTGTACCCATACACAGCATCACACTGAGACCCATACTGTACTCATACACAGCATCACACTGAGACCCATACTGTACCAATACACAGCATCGCACTGAGACCCATACTGTACACATACACAGCATTACACTGAGACCCATACTGTACCCCTACAGCATCACACTGAGACCCATACTGTACCCATACACAGCATCACACTGAGACCCATACTGTACCCATACAGCATCATGCTGAGACCCATACTGTACCCATACAGCATCACACTGAGACCCATACTGTGCCCATACACAGCATCACACTGAGACCCATACAGTACCCGTACAGCATCACATTGAGACCCATACTGTAGCATACAGCATCGCACTGAGACCCATACTGTACCCATACAGCATCACACTGAGACCCATACTGTACCCATACACAGGATTACACTGAGACCCATAATGTACCCATACAGCATCACACTGAGACCCATACTGTACCCATACACGGCTTCACACTGAGACCCATACTGTACCATACAGCATCGCACTGAGACACATACTGTACCCATACAGCATCACACTGAGACCCATACTGTACCCATACACAGGATTACACTGAGACCCATACTGTACCCATACAGCATCACACTGAGACCCGTACTGTACCCATACACAGCATCACACTGAGGCACATACTGTACCCATACACAGCATCACACTGAGACCCATACAGTACCCAAACAGCAGCACATTGAGACCCATACTGTACCATACAGCATCACACTGAGACACATACTCTACCCATACACAGCATCACACTGAGACCCATACTGTACCCATACAGCATCGCACCGAGACACATACTGTACACATACACAACATCACACTGAGACCCATAATGTACCCAAACAGCATCACACTGAGACCCATACTGTACCCATACACAGCATCACACTGAGAACCATACTGTACACATACACAGCGTCACACTGAGACCCATACTGTACCCATACACAGGATTACACTGAGACCCATACTGTACCCGTGCAGCATCACACTGAGACTCATACTGTACCCATACACAGCATCACACTGAAACCCATACTGTACCTATACAGCATCACACTGAGACCCATATTGTACCCATACAGCATCACACTGATAGCCATACTGTACCCATACAGAGCATCACACTGTGACAGATACTGTGCCCATACGGCATCACACTGAGACCCATACTGTACCCATACAGCATCACAGTGAGACCCATACTGTACCCATACAGCATCACACTGGGACACATACTGCACCGAAACACAGCATCACACTGAGACCCATACTGTACACATACACAGCATCACACTGAGACCCATACTGTACCCATACACAGCATCACACTGAGACCCATACTGTACCCATACAGCATCGCACTGAGACCCATACTGCACCCATACAAAGCATCACACTGAGGCTCATACTATACCCATACACAGCATCACACTGCGGCCCATACTGTACCCATACAGCATCGCACCGAGACCCATACTGTACCCATACACAGCATCACACTGAGACCCATACTGTACAGAGACACAGCATCACACTGAGACCCATACTGTACCCAAACAGCATCACACGGAGACCCATATTGTACCCATACACAACAGCACACTGAGACACATACTGTACCCAAACCGCATCACACTGAGACCGATACTGTACCCATACACAGCATCACACCGACACACATAATGTACCCATACACAGCATCACACAGAGACCCAAAATGTACCCATGCAGCTTCACACTGAGATCCATACTGTACCCATACACAGCATCACACTGAGACCCATACTGTACCCATACACAGCATCATACTGAGACCCATACTCTACCCATACACTGCATCACACTGTATTGATTTCTTTTTGGGTTCAATGACGAGACATTTATGAAAGAGAATGTCTTTTAATCTAAAGTTTTACAACTCAGTTAACAGCATTTACAGGAGGCATCATGTTTGAGATCCATCTTAAAAACGAAAGTGAAACTAAACTGAACTGCCTTGCTTGTCTCTGTCACATGCCCTCTGCTGGTCAGGCACAAGCAATCAATACATGCAAACATGCTGTTAAGGCATCATAATCGAACAGGCAAAAACCATCTCTATTTGCTGATATCATTACATCTCCTTTTCTGAAAACAAATATATTTTACTTTTAACTAACAACATGTTTTCTTTGTATTAATCTGCATTTTAACTGTAACACTTAATGAACTTACATTATCATTATCATGATCAAGGTTTTTTAACCTTGCTTTGTGTGTTCACATGAAATATGTCAATACACCAGAACTTGAAGAAAGAATAAGATAACATTACTTCCTTCTATAACAATAGTCCTTAAATTTGCTCAATGAGTCTCTCAGGAGGCTTCACGTGTCTTGAGGATTTTCTGATTGATTGTCCTTGAATCTGAGTTGTTGCCTCAGATGATGGTTTCTCAGCTGTGTGATCAGGTTGTTCAACAGTATCAGTCTTTGACCTGCTGTGGCTGGTTCCATGAGAAGACCGCGACGATTTCTTCTCAGAACATCACCCTCGTCTGTCTGAATGGTGTATGATCTTGGTTGAACTTCACTCAGGACAGTTCCCTTCTGAGTCCATGTGTTTGTTTTGTCTTTGAACCTTACTTGGTCACCAGTGTGGAGTTCAGGTAGGTTTTGTGTTCCTCTGTCATAGTAGTACTTTTGCTTTTCTTTCTGTTGTTCTTTGAACTTCCTCACTTTCTCCCCCTCTTTTGTTTTCAGGAGGTTCTCCGGGATGGGTAGGTTTGACATTAGCCGACGTCCCATCAGGAGTTGGGCTGGTGACATACCACACTCGAGCGGCGTTGTGCGGTATACAAGCATGCTCTGGTAGAAGTCAGTTCCACTGCCTTTTGCCTTGTACATCAGTCTTTTCACTGTGTTTGCGGGCTCTCCTGGGTCAACAGCTCTGGACAACGTGTCTGCTGTATACATCAGCTTACCCGGTGTGTACGCAACATTCAGTTCATCATAGACTGTCTCTCCTTCGCTTTCCACAACGAGGACTCTCTTTACCAGGTTCAGTCTCTCACAGGCTTTTAAACCTAGTATGGCTTGCACATCCTTTGGCACCACGATTAATGCTAGCGTGTGCTCTCTGTCCTTGTGTGTTACTTTGACAATGCATCTTCCTTTCACTGGTACATCAGTACCTGAGTATCCTTTCACTTTCACTTTTATTCCATGTATCTTTGGTCTGGGTCTAATTTTCTTAAAATCAGTCTCTGATATCACATTAACTTGTGCTCCAGTATCCAATTTAAATGGAATGTGTATGTCATTCACTTTTAGTGTCAACATCCAGTCTCTTTTTTCTTTTTAGTTTTCAGACACAACATCTACATGGAACTCCTCTATCTTGCTTTCATCTACTGCATGGACCTTGCTTTGTTGCGCTTGGTTCTTGCAGCAACGGGCATAATGGTTGTTTTTGTTGCAACTATTGCATGTTTTACCATATGCTGGACACTTTTTTGGTGGATGCTGTGTACCGCATCGACTACATGACTTTCGATTGTCCCATTCATTTTCGTTCGCTGGCCACGCCTCTTTTTTCACATTGGCGCTCTTTTTGTTAAACGGTTTGTGTCCGTTCATTCTCACTGCATCCATGTTGCAGCTACTGTCACTGAACAGCTCCTTTGCCTGCGACTTCACAGTCTCTGTAGCCCTACACAGTGCTATGGCTTTTCCCAGGTCTAGATCTTGCTCTCTTAGCAGTCTTTCCCTTAGACCATTATCTGGAATACTACACACCAGTCTGTCTTTTATCAGCGAGTCTGTCAGTCCCCCAAATTCACATGTTTTGCTTCGGTTTCTCAGTTCAGTCACATACTGATCAATAGTCTCACCCGTTTTCTGTACACATGTGAAAAATCTGTGCCTCTCAAACATCACGTTACGTTTAGGTATGCAGTAGGCCTCAAACTGTTCCATTATTTTATCTAGCTTCATTTTGTCTCCATCAGCAGCGAATGTGAAGTTATTATACACCTCCAGCGCTTCATCACCCACGACATGTAAGAACACTGACGATTTCTTATTATCCCTTTTCTCGTCAGCTCCGATTGCCGCTAAATACAACTCTACACGTTGTTTGAATCCCCTCCAATTTTCAGCCACATTACCTGTCAACTGAAGCTTCGCCGGTGGGTGTAATCCTTCCATTTTTCACTTCGTTAGCTATTCTCCAATGGTAAGTAACGATGTTCTCTTTTGGCTTGCTAATATGTGGAGAGCTGATTTAACTTCAGATTTTTCCTCTTCATCTCTTTCAATCACTTCTGACACCTTGTATTGATTTGTATGTGGGTTCAATGACGACACATTGATGAAAGAGAATGTCTTTTAATCAAAAGTCTGTTCAACTCTTTATACAGCATTTACAGGAGACATCATGCTAGTGATGCATCTAGAACGAAACTGAAACTAAACTGAACTGCCTTGCTTGTCTCTGTCACATGCCCTCTGCTGGTCAGACACAAGCAATCAATACATGCAAACATGCAGTTAAGGCATCATAATCGAACAGACAAATACCATCTCTATTTGCTGATATCATTACACACACTGAGACCCATACTGTAACCATACACTGCATCACACTGAGACCCATACTGTACCCAAACAGCATCACACTGAGACCCATACTGTACCCATACACAGCATCACACTGAAACCCATACTGCACCCATACACAGCATCACACTGAGAACCCTACTGTACTCATACACAGCATCACACTGAGACCCATACTCTACCCAGACACAGCATCACACTGAGACCCATACTGTACCCAAACAGCATCACACTGAGACCCATACCGTACCCATACACAGCATCACCCTGAGACACATACTGTAACCGTACAGCATCACACTGAGACCCATATTGTACCCATACAGCACCACAGTGAGAACCATACTGTACCCATACAGCATCACACTGAGACCCATACTGTACCCATACAGCATCACACTGAGACCCATACTGTACCCGTACACAGCATCACACGGAGAGCGATACTTTACCCATACACAGAGACCCATACTGTACCCATACAGCATCACACTGAGACACCTAATGTACCCATACACAGGATTACACTGAGACCCATACTTTACCCGTACAGCATCACACTGAGACCCATACTGTACACATACACAGCATCACACTGAGACCCATACCGTACCCAAACAGCATCACACTGTGACCCATACTGTACCCATACACAGCATCACACTGAGGCCCATACTGTACCCATACACAGCATCACACTGAGACCCATACAGTACCCATACAGCATCACATTGAGACCCATACTGTACCCATACAGCATCACACTGAGACCCATACTGTACCCATACAGCATCACACTGAGAGACATGCTGTACCCATACACAGCATCACACTGAACCCCATACTGTACCCATACAGCATCACACTGAGACACATACTGTACCCATACACAGCGCCACACTGAGACCCATACTGTACCCATACAGCATCACACTGGGACCCATACTGCACCCATACACAGCATCACACTGAGACCCATACTGTACACATACACAGCATCACACTGAGACCCATACTGTACCCATACAACATCGCAGTGGGACCCATACTGTACCCATACAAAGCATCACACTGAGGCTCATACTGTACCCATACACAGCATCACACTGAGACCCATACTGTACCTATACAGACTAGCACCGAGTCACATACTGTACCCATACACAACATCACACTGAGACCCATACTGTACCCAAACAGCATCACACTGAGACCCATACTGTACCCATACACAGCATCACCCTGAGACCCATACTGTACACATACACAGCTGCACACTGAGACCCATACTGTACCCAAACAGCATCGCAATGAGACAGATACTGTACCCATACACAACATCACACTGAGACCCATACTGTACCCAAACAGCATCAAACTGAGACCGATACTATACCCATACACAGCATCACACTGACACACATAATGTACCAATAAACAGCATCACACTGAGACCCATACTGTACCCATACACAACATCACACTGAGACCCATACTGTACCCATGCAGCATCACACTGAGACCCATACTGTACCCATACACTGCATCACACTGAGACCCATTCTGTACCCAAACAGCATCACACTGAGACACATACTGTACCCATACACAGCATCACACTGAGACACATACGGTAACCATACACAGCATCACACTGAGACCCATACTGTACCCACACACAGCATCCCACTGAGGCACATACTATACCCATACAGCATCACACTGCGGCCCATACTGTACCCATACAGCATCGCACTGAGACCCATACTGTAGCCACACAAAGCATCACACTGAGGCTCATACTATACCCATACACAGCATCACACTGAGGCACATACTGTACCCATACATAGCATCACACTGAGACTCATACTGTACCCATGCACAACAGCACACTGAGACACATACTGTACCCAAACAGCACCACATTGAGACCCATACTGTACCCATACACAGCATCACACTGAGACCCATACTGTACCCATACACAGCATCACACTGAGACCCATACTGTACCCAAACAGCATCACACTGAGACCCATACTGTACCCATACACAACATCACACTGAGACCCATACTGTACCCATACACAGCATCACACTGAGACCCATACTATACCCATACACAGCATCATACTGAGACCCATACTGTACCCATACACTGCATCACACTGTATTGATTTCTTTTTGGGTTCAATGACGAGACATTTATGAAAGAGAATGTCTTTTAATCTAAAGTTTTACAACTCAGTTAACAGCATTTACAGGAGACATCATGTTAGAGATCCATCTTAAAAACGAAAGTGAAACTAAACTGAACTGCCTTGCTTGTCTCTGACACATGCCCTCTGCTGGTCAGGCACAAGCAATCAATACATGCAAACATGCTGTTAAGGCATCATAATCGAACAGGCAAATACCATCTCTATTTGCTGATATCATTACATCTCCTTTTCTTAAAACAAAAGTATTTTACTTTTAACTAACAACATGTTTCTTTGTATTAATCTGCATTTTAACTGTAACACTTAATGAACTTACATTACCATTATCATGATCAAGGTTTTTTAACCTTGCTTTGTGTGTTCACATGAAATATGTCAATGCATTAGAACTTGAAGAAAGAATAAGATAACATTACTTCCTTCTATAACAATAGTCCTTAAATTTGCTCAATGAGTCTCTCAGGAGGCTTCACGTGTCTTGAGGATTTTCTGATTGATTGTCCTTGAATCTGAGTTGTTGCCTCAGATGATGGTTTCTCAGCTGTGTGATCAGGTTGTTCAACAGTATCAGTCTTTGACCTGCTGTGGCTGGTCCCATGAGAAGATCTCGAAGATTTCTTCTCAGAACAGCACTCTCATCTGTCTGAATGGTGTATGATCTTGGTTGAACTTCACTCAGGACAGTTCCCTTCTGAGTCCATGTGTTTGTTTTGTCTTTGAACCTTACTTGGTCACCAGTGTGGAGTTCAGGTAGGTTTTGTGTTCCTCTGTCATAGTAGTACTTTTGCTTTTCTTTCTGTTGTTCTTTGAACTTCCTCACTTTCTCCCCCTCTTTTGTTTTCAGGAGGTTCTCCGGGATGGGTAGGTTTGACCTTAGCCGACGTCCCATCAGGAGTTGGGCTGGCGACATACCACACTCGAGCGGCGTTGTGCGGTATACAAGCATGCTCTGGTAGAAGTCAGTTCCACTGTCTTTTGCCTTGTACACTGTGTTTGCAGGCTCTCCTGGGTCAACAGCTCTGGACAACGTGTCTGCTGTATCCATCAGCTTACCCGGTGTGTACGCAACATTCAGTTCATCGTAGACTGTCTCTCCTTCGCTTTCCACAACGAGGACACTCTTTACCAGGTTCAGTCTCTCACAGGCTTTTAAACCTAGTATGGCTTGCACATCCTTTGGCACCACGATTAATGCTAGCGTGTGCTCTCTGTCCTTGTGTGTTACTTTGACAATGCATCTTCCTTTCACTGGTATATCAGTACCTGAGTATCCTGTCACTTTCACTTTTATTCCATGTATCTTTGGTCTGGGTCTAATTTTCTTAAAATCAGTCTCTGATATCACATTAACTTGTGCTCCAGTATCCAATTTAAATGGAATGTGTATGTCATTCACTTTTAGTGTCAACATCCAGTCTCTTTTTTCTTTTTTGTTTTCAGACACAACATCTACATGGAACTCCTCTATCTCGCTTTCATCTACTGCATGGACCTTGCTTTGTTGCGCTTGGTTCTTGCAGCAACGGGCATAATGGTTGTTTTTGTTGCAACTATTGCATGTTTTACCATATGCTGGACACTTTTTTGGTGGATGCTGTGTACCGCATCGACTACATGACTTTCGATTGTCCCATTCATTTTCGTTCGCTGGCCACGCCTCTTTTTTCACATTGGCGCTCTTTTTGTTAAACGGTTTGTGTCCGTTCATTCTCACTGCATCCATATTGCAGCTACTGTCACTGAACAGCTCCTTTGCCTGCGACTTCACAGTCTCTGTAGCCCTACACAGTGCTATGGCTTTTCCCAGGTCTAGATCTTGCTCTCTTAGCAGTCTTTTCCTTAGACCATTATCTGGAATACCACACAGCAGTCTGTCTTTTATCAGCGAGTCTGTCAGTCCCCCAAATTCACATGTTTTGCTTCGGTTTCTCAGTTCAGTCACATACTGATCAATAGTCTCACCCGTTTTCTGTACACATGTGAAAAATCTGTGCCTCTCAAACATCAGGTTACGTTTAGGTATGCAGTAGGCCTCAAACTGTTCCATTATTTTATCTAGCTTCATTTTGTCTCCATCAGCAGCGAATGTGAAGTTATTATACACCTCCAGCGCTTCATCACCCACGACATGTAAGAACACTGACGATTTCTTATTATCCCTTTTCTCGTCAGCTCCGATTGCCGCTAAATACAACTCTACACGTTGTTTGAATCCCCTCCAATTTTCAGCCACATTACCTGTCAACTGAAGCTTCGCCGGTGGGTGTAATCCTTCCATTTTTCACTTCGTTAGCTATTCTCCAATGGTAAGTAACGATGTTCTCTTTTGGCTTGCTAATATGTGGAGAGCTGATTTAACTTCAGATTTTTCCTCTTCATCTCTTTCAATCACTTCTGACACCTTGTATTGATTTCTTTGTGGGTTCAATGACGAGACATTTATGAAAGAGAATGTCTTTTAATCTAAAGTCTGTTCAACTCTTTATACAGCATTTACAGGAGACATCATGCTAGTGATGCATCTAGAACGAAACTGAAACTAAACTGAACTGCCTTGCTTGTCTCTGTCACATGCCCTCTGCTGGTCAGACACAAGCAATCAATACATGCAAACATGCAGTTAAGGCATCATAATCGAACAGACAAATACCATCTCTATTTGCTGATATCATTACACACACTGAGACCCATACTGTACCCATACACTGCATCACACTGAGACCCATACTGTACCCAAACAGCATCACACTGAGACCCATACTGTACCCATACACAGCATCACACTGAAACCCATACTGCACCCATACACAGCATCACACTGAGACCCCTACTGTACTCATACACAGCATCACACTGAGACCCATACTCTACCCAGACACAGCATCACACTGAGACCCATACTGTACCCAAACAGCATCACACTGAGACCCATACCGTACCCATACACAGCATCACCCTGAGACACATACTGTAACCGTACAGCATCACACTGAGACCCATATTGTACCCATACAGCACCACAGTGAGAACCATACTGTACCCATACAGCATCACACTGAGACCCATACTGTACCCATACAGCATCACACTGAGACCCATACTGTACCCGTACACAGCATCACACGGAGAGCGATACTTTACCCATACACAGAGACCCATACTGTACCCATACAGCATCACACTGAGACACCTAATGTACCCATACACAGGATTACACTGAGACCCATACTTTACCCGTACAGCATCACACTGAGACCCATACTGTACACATACACAGCATCACACTGAGACCCATACCGTACCCAAACAGCATCACACTGTGACCCATACTGTACCCATACACAGCATCACACTGAGGCCCATACTGTACCCATACACAGCATCACACTGAGACCCATACAGTACCCGTACAGCATCACATTGAGACCCATACTGTACCCATACAGCATCACACTGAGACCCATACTGTACCCATACAGCATCACACTGAGAGACATGCTGTACCCATACACAGCATCACACTGAACCCCATACTGTACCCATACAGCATCACACTGAGACACATACTGTACCCATACACAGCACCACACTGAGACCCATACTGTACCCATACAGCATCACACTGGGACCCATACTGCACCCATACACAGCATCACACTGAGACCCATACTGTACACATACACAGCATCACACTGAGACCCATACTGTACCCATACAACATCGCAGTGGGACCCATACTGTACCCATACAAAGCATCACACTGAGGCTCACACTGTACCCATACACAGCATCACACTGAGACCCATACTGTACCTATACAGACTAGCACCGAGTCACATACTGTACCCATACACAACATCACACTGAGACCCATACTGTACCCAAACAGCATCACACTGAGACCCATACTGTACCCATACACAGCATCACCCTGAGACCCATACTGTACACATACACAGCTGCACACTGAGACCCATACTGTACCCAAACAGCATCGCAATGAGACAGATACTGTACCCATACACAACATCACACTGAGACCCATACTGTACCCAAACAGCATCAAACTGAGACCGATACTATACCCATACACAGCATCACACTGACACACATAATGTACCAATAAACAGCATCACACTGAGACCCATACTGTACCCATACACAACATCACACTGAGACCCATACTGTACCCATGCAGCATCACACTGAGACCCATACTGTACCCATACACTGCATCACACTGAGACCCATTCTGTACCCAAACAGCATCACACTGAGACACATACTGTACCCATACACAGCATCACACTGAGACACAGACGGTAACCATACACAGCATCACACTGAGACCCATGCTGTACCCATACACAGCATCACACTGAGGCCCATACTGTACCCATACACGGCATCAAACTGAGACACATACTTTACCCATACAGCATCACACTGAGGCCCATACTGTACCCATACACAGCATCACACTGAGACCCATGCTGTACCCATACACAGCATCACACGGAGACCCATACTGTACCCAAAGAGCATCACACTGAGACCCATGCTGTACTCATACACAGCATCACACTGAGACCCATACTGTACCCATACAGCATCACACTGAGACCCATACTGTACCCACACACAGCATCCCACTGAGGCACATACTATACCCATACAGCATCACACTGTGGCCCATACTGTACCCATACAGCATCGCACTGAGACCCATACTGTAGCCACACAAAGCATCACACTGAGGCTCATACTATACCCATACACAGCATCACACTGAGGCACATACTGTACCCATACATAGCATCACACTGAGACTCATACTGTACCCATGCACAACAGCACACTGAGACACATACTGTACCCAAACAGCACCACATTGAGACCCATACTGTACCCATACACAGCATCACACTGAGACCCATACTGTACCCATACACAGCATCACACTGAGACCCATACTGTACCCAAACAGCATCACACTGAGACCCATACTGTACCCATACACAACATCACACTGAGACCCATACTGTACCCATACACAGCATCACACTGAGACCCATACTATACCCATACACAGCATCATACTGAGACCCATACTGTACCCATACACTGCATCACACTGTATTGATTTCTTTTTGGGTTCAATGACGAGACATTTATGAAAGAGAATGTCTTTTAATCTAAAGTTTTACAACTCAGTTAACAGCATTTACAGGAGACATCATGTTAGAGATCCATCTTAAAAACGAAAGTGAAACTAAACTGAACTGCCTTGCTTGTCTCTGTCACATGCCCTCTGCTGGTCAGGCACAAGCAATCAATACATGCAAACATGCTGTTAAGGCATCATAATCGAACAGGCAAATACCATCTCTATTTGCTGATATCATTACATCTCCTTTTCTTAAAACAAAAGTATTTTACTTTTAACTAACAACATGTTTCTTTGTATTAATCTGCATTTTAACTGTAACACTTAATGAACTTACATTACCATTATCATGATCAAGGTTTTTTAACCTTGCTTTGTGTGTTCACATGAAATATGTCAATGCATTAGAACTTGAAGAAAGAATAAGATAACATTACTTCCTTCTATAACAATAGTCGTTAAATTTGCTCAATGAGTCTCTCAGGAGGCTTCACGTGTCTTGAGGATTTTCTGATTGATTGTCCTTGAATCTGAGTTGTTGCCTCAGATGATGGTTTCTCAGCTGTGTGATCAGGTTGTTCAACAGTATCAGTCTTTGACCTGCTGTGGCTGGTCCCATGAGAAGATCTCGACGATTTCTTCTCAGAACAGCACTCTCATCTGTCTGAATGGTGTATGATCTTGGTTGAACTTCACTCAGGACAGTTCCCTTCTGAGTCCATGTGTTTGTTTTGTCTTTGAACCTTACTTGGTCACCAGTGTGGAGTTCAGGTAGGTTTTGTGTTCCTCTGTCATAGTAGTACTTTTGCTTTTCTTTCTGTTGTTCTTTGAACTTCCTCACTTTCTCCCCCTCTTTTGTTTTCAGGAGGTTCTCCGGGATGGGTAGGTTTGACCTTAGCCGACGTCCCATCAGGAGTTGGGCTGGCGACATACCACACTCGAGCGGCGTTGTGCGGTATACAAGCATGCTCTGGTAGAAGTCAGTTCCACTGTCTTTTGCCTTGTACACTGTGTTTGCAGGCTCTCCTGGGTCAACAGCTCTGGACAACGTGTCTGCTGTATCCATCAGCTTACCCGGTGTGTACGCAACATTCAGTTCATCGTAGACTGTCTCTCCTTCGCTTTCCACAACGAGGACACTCTTTACCAGGTTCAGTCTCTCACAGGCTTTTAAACCTAGTATGGCTTGCACATCCTTTGGCACCACGATTAATGCTAGCGTGTGCTCTCTGTCCTTGTGTGTTACTTTGACAATGCATCTTCCTTTCACTGGTATATCAGTACCTGAGTATCCTGTCACTTTCACTTTTATTCCATGTATCTTTGGTCTGGGTCTAATTTTCTTAAAATCAGTCTCTGATATCACATTAACTTGTGCTCCAGTATCCAATTTAAATGGAATGTGTATGTCATTCACTTTTAGTGTCAACATCCAGTCTCTTTTTTCTTTTTTGTTTTCAGACACAACATCTACATGGAACTCCTCTATCTCGCTTTCATCTACTGCATGGACCTTGCTTTGTTGCGCTTGGTTCTTGCAGCAACGGGCATAATGGTTGTTTTTGTTGCAACTATTGCATGTTTTACCATATGCTGGACACTTTTTTGGTGGATGCTGTGTACCGCATCGACTACATGACTTTCGATTGTCCCATTCATTTTCGTTCGCTGGCCACGCCTCTTTTTTCACATTGGCGCTCTTTTTGTTAAACGGTTTGTGTCCGTTCATTCTCACTGCATCCATGTTGCAGCTACTGTCACTGAACAGCTCCTTTGCCTGCGACTTCACAGTCTCTGTAGCCCTACACAGTGCTATGGCTTTTCCCAGGTCTAGATCTTGCTCTCTTAGCAGTCTTTCCCTTAGACCATTATCTGGAATACCACACAGCAGTCTGTCTTTTATCAGCGAGTCTGTCAGTCCCCCAAATTCACATGTTTTGCTTCGGTTTCTCAGTTCAGTCACATACTGATCAATAGTCTCACCCGTTTTCTGTACACATGTGAAAAATCTGTGCCTCTCAAACATCAGGTTACGTTTAGGTATGCAGTAGGCCTCAAACTGTTCCATTATTTTATCTAGCTTCATTTTGTCTCCATCAGCAGCGAATGTGAAGTTATTATACACCTCCAGCGCTTCATCACCCACGACATGTAAGAACACTGACGATTTCTTATTATCCCTTTTCTCGACAGCTCCGATTGCCGCTAAATACAACTCTACACGTTTTCTGAATCTCCTCCGATTTTCAGCCACATTACCTGTTAACTGAAGCTTCGCCGGTGGGTGTAATCCTTCCATTTTTCACTTCGTTAGCTATTCTCCAATGGTAATTAATGATGTTCTCTTTTGGCTTGCTAATATGTGGAGAGCTGATTTAACTTCAGATTTTTCCTCTTCATCTCTTTCAATCACTTCTGACACCATGTATTGATTTCTTTGTGGGTTCAATGACGAGACATTTATGAAAGAGAATGTCTTTTAATCTAAAGTCTGTTCAACTCTTTATACAGCATTTACAGGAGACATCATGCTAGTGATGCATCTAGAACGAAACTGAAACTAAACTGAACTGCCTTGCTTGTCTCTGTCACATGCCCTCTGCTGGTCAGGCACAAGCAATCAATACATGCAAACATGCTGTTAAGGCATCATAATCGAACAGGCAAATACCATCTCTATTTGCTGATATCATTATACACACGGAGACCCATACTGTACCCATACACTGCATCACACTGAGACCCATACTGTACCCAAACAGCATCACACTGAGACCCATACTGTACCCATACACAGCATCACACTGAAACCCAAACTGCACCCATACACAGCATCACACTGAGACCCATACTGTACTCATACACAGCATCACACTGAGACCCATACTATACCCAGAAACAGCATCACACTGAGACCCATACTGTACCCAAACAGCATCACACTGAGACCCATACTGTACCCATACACAGCATCAGCCTGAGACACATACTGTACCTGTACAGCATCACACTGAGACCCATACTGTACCCATACAGCACCACAGTGAGACCCATACTGTACCCATACAGCAGCACACTGAGACCATACTGTACCCATACAGCATCACACTGAGACCCATACTGTACCCGTAAACAGCATCACACGGAGAGCGATATTTTACCCATACACAGAGACCCATACTGTACCCATACAGCATCACACTGAGACCCATACTGTACCCACACACAGCATCCCACTGAGGCACATACTGTACCCATACAGCATCACACTGCGGCCCATACTGTACCCATACAGCATTGCACTGAGACCCATACTGTAGCCACACAAAGCATCACACTGAGGCACATACTGTACCCATAAACAGCATCACACTGAGACACATACTGTACCCATACACAGCATCACACTGAGACTCATACTGTACCCATACACAACATCACACTGAGACCCATACTGTACCCAAACAGCATCACATTGAGACCCATACTGTACCCATACACAGCGTCACACTGATACCCATACTGTACCCATACACAGCATCACACTGAGACCCATACTGTACCCATACACAGCATCACACTGAGACCCATACTGTACCCATACACAACATCACACTGAGACCCATACTGTACCCATACACAGCATCACACTGACACACATAATGTACCCATACACAGCATCACACTGAGACCCATACTGTACCCATACACAGCATCACACTGAGACCCATACTGTACCCATACACTGCATCACACTGAGACCCATACTGTACCCATACACAGCATCATACTGAGACGCATACTGTACCCATACACTGCATCACACTGAGACCCATACTGTACCAATACACAGCATCACACTGTGACATATACTGTACCAATGCACAGCATCACACTGAGACCCATACTGTACCCAAACAGCATCACACTGAGACCCATACTGTACCCATACGCAGCACCAAACTGAGACCCATACTGTACACATACAGCATTACACTGAGACTCATACTTTACCCATACACAGCATCACAATGAGACCCACACTGTTAACATACAGCATCACACTGAGACCCATAATTTACCCATACACAGCATCACACTGAGGCCCGTACTGTACCCATACACTGCATCACACTGAGACACATACTGTACCCTACACAGGATCATACTGAGGCCCATACTGTACCCATACAGCATCACACTGAGACCCATACTGTACCCATACACAGCATTAAACTGAGACCCATACTGTACCCATACACAGCATCACACTGAGACACATACTGTACCCATACACAGCATCATACTGAGACCCATACTGTACCATACACAGCATCACACTGAGACACATACTGTACCCATACACAGCATCACACTGGGATCCATACTGTTCCCATACACAGCATCACACTGAGACCCATACTGTACCCAAACACAGCATCACACTGAGACCCATACTGTTCCCATACACAACATCACACTGAGACCCGTACTGTCCCCATACACAGCATCACCCTGAGACCCATACTGTTCCCATACACAGCATCACACTGAGACCCATACTGTACCCATACACAGCATCACACTGAGACCCATACTGTACCCATACACAGCATCACACTGAGACAAATACTGTACCATACACAGCATCACACTGAGACCCATACTGTTCCCATACACAGCATCACACTGAGACCGATACTGAACCCATACACAGCATCACACTGAGACCCATACTGTTCCCAAACAGCATCACACTGAGACCCATAGTGTACCCACACAGCATCACACTGAGACCCACACTGTACCCATACAGCATCACACTGAGACCCATACTGTACCCATACACAACATCGCATTGAGACCCATACTGCAACCACACAGCATCAAACTGAGACACATACTGTACCCATACAGCATCACACTGAGGCCCATACTGTACCCATACACAGCATCACACTGAGACCCATGCTGTACCCATACACAGCATCACACAGAGACCCATACTGTACTCATACAGCATCACACTGAGACCCATGCTGTACCCATACACAGCATCACACAGAGACCCATACTGTACTCATACAGCATCACACTGAGACCCATAATGTACCCATACAGCATCACACTAGGACCCATACTTTACCCACACACAACATCACATTGAGAACCGTACTGTAACCACACAGCATCACACTGAGGCCCATACTTTACCCATACACAGCATCACACTGAGACCCATACTGAACCCATACACAACATCAAACTGAGACACATACTGTACCCATACAGCATCACACTGAGGCCCATACTGTACCCATACACAGCATCAAACTGAGACCCATACTGTACCCATACAGCATCACACTGAGACCCATGCTGTACCCATACACAGCATCACACTGAGACCCATAATTTACCCATACAGCATCACACTGAGACCCATACTTTACCCACACACAGCATCCTACTGAGGCACATACTGTACCCATACAGCATCACACTGCGGCCCATACTGTACCCCTACAACATCGCACTGAGACCCATACTGTAGCAACACAAAGCATCACACTGAGGCTCATACTGTACCCATGCACAGCATCACACTGAGGCACATACTGTACCCATACACAGCATCACACTGAGACACATACTGTACCCATACACAGCATCACACTGAGACTCATACTGTACCCATACACAACATCACACTGAGACCCATACTGTACCCAAACAGCATCACATTGAGACCAATACTGTACCCATACACAGCATCACACTGAGACCCATACTGTACCCATACACAGCATCACACTGAGACCCATACTGTACCCAAACAGCATCACACAGAGACCCATACTGTACCCATACACAACATCACCCTGAGACCCATACTGTATCCATACACAGCATCACACTGACACACATAATGTACCCATACACAGCACCACACTGAGACCCATACTGTACCCATACACAGCATCACACTGAGACCCATACTGTACCCATACAGCATCACACTGAGACCCACACTGTAAACATACAGCATCACACTGTGACTCATACTGTACCCATACACAGCATCACACTGAGGCCCGTACTGTACCCATACACAGCATCACACTGAGACACATACTGTACCATACACAGCATCACACAGAGACCCATACTATTCCCATACACAGCATCACACTGAGACCCATACTCTACCCAATCAGCATCACACTGAGACCCATACTGTTCCCATACACAGCATCACACTGAGACCCATACTGTACCCATACAGCATCACACTGAGACCCACACTGTAAACATACAGCATCGCACTGAGACTCATACTGTACCCATACACAGCATCACACTGAGGCCCGTACTGTACCCATACACAGCATCACACTGAGACACATACTGTATCATATACAGGATCATACTGCGACGCATACTGTACCCATACAGCATCACACTGAGACCCATACTGTACCCATACACAGCATCACACTGAGACACATACTGTACCCATACACAGCATCACACTGAGAAAAATACTGTACCATGCACAGCATCACACTGAGACCCATACTATTCCCATACACAGCATCACACTGAGACCCATACTCTACCCAATCAGCATCACACTGAGACCCATACTGTTCCCATACACAGCATCACACTGAGACCCATACTGTACCCAATCAGCATCACACTGAGACCCATACTGTCCCCATACACAGCATCACACTGAGACCCATACTGTACACATACATCATCACACTGAGACCCATACTGTACCCATACACAGCATCACACTGCGACAAATACTGTACCATACACAGCATCACACTGAGACCCATACTGTACCCATACAGCCTTACACTGAGACCCATACTTTACCCATACACAGCATCACACTGAGACCCATACTATACACATACAGCATCACACTGAGACCCATACTTTACCCATACACAGCATCACACTGAGACCCATACTGTACCCATACACAGCATCACAATGTGACACATACTTTACCCATACACAGCATCACACTGAGACCCATACTATACACATACAGCATCACAATGAGACCCATACTTTACCCATGCACAGCATCACACTGAGGCCCGTACTGTACCCATACACAGCATCACACTGAGACCCATACTGTACCCATACACAGCACCACACTGAGACCCATACTGTACCCAAACAGCATCACACTGAGACCCATACTGCACCCATACCCAACATCACACTGAGACCCATACTGTACCCATACACAGCATCACACTGACACACATAATCTACCCATGCACAGCATCACACTGAGACCCATACTGTACCCATACACAGCATCACACTGAGATCCATACTGTACCCAAACAGCATCACACTGAGACCCATACTGTACCCATACACAACATCACCCTGAGACCCATACTGTACCCATACACAGCATCACACTGACATACATAATGTACCCATACACAGCATCACACTGAGACCCATACTGTACCCATACACAGCATCACACTGAGACCCATGCTGTACTCATTCAGCATCACACTGAGACCCGCACTGTAAATATACAGCATCACACTGAGACTCATACTGTACCCATACACAGCATCACACTGAGGCCAGTACTGTACCCATACACAGCATCACACTGAGACACATACTGTACCATATACAGGATCATACTGAGATGCGTACTGTACCCATACAGCATCACACTGAGACCCATACTGTACCCATACACAGCATCACACTGAGACACATACTGTACCCATACACAGCATCACACTGAGAAAAATACTGTACCATACACATCATCACACTGAGACCCATACTATTCCCATACACAGCATCACACTGAGACCCATACTGTACCCAATCAGCATCACACTGAGACCCATACTGTTCCCATACACAGCATCACACTGAGACCCATACTGTACCCAATCAGCATCACACTGAGACCCATACTGTTCCCATACACAGCATCACACTGAGACCCATACTGTACCCATACATCATCACACTGAGACCCATACTGTACCCATACACAGCATCACACTGCGACAAATACTGTACCATACACAGCATCACACTGAGACCCATACTGTTCCCATACACAGCATCACACTGAGACCCATACTGTACCCATACACAGCATCACACTGAGACCCATACTGTACCATACACAGCATCACACTGAGACCCATACTGTACCCATACACAGCATCACACTGAGACCCATACTGTTCCCATACACAGCACCACACTGAGACCCATACTGTACCCATACAGCCTTACACTGAGACCCATACTTTACCCATACACAGCATCACACTGAGACCCATACTGTACCCATACACATCATCACACTGAGACCCATACTGTTCCCATACACATCATCACACTGAGACCCATACTGTACCCATACACAGCATCACACTGAGACCCATACTGTACCAATACAGCCTTACACTGAGACCCATACTTTACCCATACACAGCATCACACTGAGACCCATACTTTACCCATACACAGCATCACACTGAGACCCATACTATACACATACAGCATCACACTGAGACCCATACTGTACCCATACACAGCATCAAACTGAGACCCATACTGTTCCCATACACAGCATCACACTGACACCCATACTGTACCCATACACAGCATCACACTGAGACCCATACTGTACCCATACACAGCATCACACTGAGACCCATGCTGTACCCATGCAGCATCACACTGAGACCCATACTGTACCCATACACAGCTTCACCCTGAGACCCATACTGTACCCATACACAGCATCACACTGAGACCCATACTGTACCCATACACAGCATCACATTGAGACCCATGCTGTACCCATACACAGCATCATACTGAGACCCATACTGTACCCATACAGCATCACACTGTGACACATACTGTACCAATATACAGCATCACAATGTGACACATACTGTACCAATATACAGCATCACACTGAGACCCATACTGTACCCATACACAGCATCTCACTCTGACTCATACTGTACCCATACACAGCACCACACTGAGACCCATACTGTACCCATACAGCCTTACACTGAGACCCATACTTTACCCATACGCAGCATCACACTGAGACCCATATTGTACCCATATGCAGCATCACACTTAGACCCATATTGTACCCATGCAGCATCACACTGAGTGCCATACTGTACACATACACAGCATCATACTGAGACACATACTGTACCCATACACAGCATCACACTGCCACCCATACTGTACCCATACACAGCATCACACTGACACACATAGTGTACCCATACACAGCATCACACTGAGACCCATACTGTACCCATACAGCATCACACTGAGACCCATACTGTACCCATGCAGCATCACACTGAGACCCATACTGTCCCCATACACAGCATCACACTGAGACCCATACTGTACCCATACACAGCATCACACTGTGACCCATACTGTACCCATACACAGCACCACACTGAGACCCATATTGTACCCACACACAGCATCACACTGAGACCCATACTGTACCCATACACAGCATCACACTGTGACTCATACTGTACCCATACACAGCACCACACTGAGACGCATACTGTACCCATACAGCCTTACACTGAGACCCATACTTTACCCATACACAGCATCACACTGAGACCCATACTGTTCCCATACACAGCATCACACTGAGACCCATAATGTACCCATACACAGCATCACACTGAGACAAATACTGTACCATACACAGCATCACACTGAGACCCATAATGTTCCCATACACAGCATCACACTGAGACCCATACTGTACCATACACAGCATCACACTGAGACCCATACTGTTCCCATACTGATACGCTTATCAATTACTTCATAAAAGGTGATGAGTCGAAGAAGAGATGATGAGTCGAAAGAAGAGATGAATAAGGCTTTTATTAGCTAAGAAGAGACCATGCTTCTTCGTGAGTGACTGAACAAGTCTGAACGAAACCCACACAGTGGTGGGTGGAGTCAGCTGAGGCATGCCTCCATACACAGCGCCACCCAGAGGTGGCAATATACAATACAGTGGTTTACCACATTCACCCCTTGTTTAATGTGAAGTCCGGCGGGGTGAAGGGTACTACAAGTTAAGTCTATCAGGAGGCCTTGTCTGACGTCCTGATCGTCGTGGTGGCGGCGGTGGTGTTGCAGCATCCGACGTCGGGTCTGGTGTCTGGGTGGTTGGCGAAGATTCCTGGGGCTTTGGCATGCCGTCTGCAGGGGTTGGGTTGGGAGGGGTGGTGGGGGATAACAGTGGTAAGGGGGATAACGGTGGTAAGGGGGATAACGGTGGTAATTCAGGGGTACCCGAGGGTGCGAGATCTCGTATGGAGACCGTGTCCTCCCGCCCGTCTGGGTATGTCACCCAGGCATACTGGGGGTTGGCGTGTAGGAGGTGCACCCGCTCGACCAGGGGGTCCGTTTTATGCGTCCTCACGTGCCTCCGCAGTAGGACGGGCCCAAGAGAAGTCAACCATGCCGGTAGCGAGGTTCCCGATGTAGACTTCCGGGGGAAAACGAACATTTTCTCATGAGGGGTCGCATTAGTGGCAGTACAAAGCAGTGACCGAATGGAGTGAAGCGCTACAGGGAGGACCTCCTGCCAGCGGGAGGTCGGAAGGCCCTTAGATTTTAGTGCTAAGAGGACTGCCTTCCAAACCGTCGCGTTCTCCCTTTCCACCTGGCCGTTCCCCCGGGGGTTGTAACTGGTGGTCCTGCTCGTGGCGATACCTCTTGTTAGCAGGTACTGCCGAAGTTCGTCGCTCATGAACGATGAGCCCCTGTCGCTATGTATATAGCTGGGGAACCCGAACAGAGCGAAGATGTCATTCAGACACTTGATGACCGTGGTACTGGTCATGTCTGGGCAAGGGATGGCAAAGGGGAAACGGGAGTACTCATCAACTATGTTGAGGAAGTACACATTGCGGTCAGCGGAGGGGAGGGGCCTTTTAAAATCGACGCTCAGGCGTTCGAAGGGGCGGGTGGCCTTGATCAGGCTTGCTCTGTCCGGCCTATAGAAGTGCGGTTTGCACTCGGCGCAGATTTGGCAGCTCTTGGTCATGGTCCTGACCTCCTCGATGGAGTAGGGCAGGTTACGGGATTTGATAAAATGGAAAAACCTGGTGACCCCCGGGTGGCAGAGGTCATTGTGGAGGGACTGCAGCCTATCACTCTGCGCGTTGGCGCATGTACCACGTGATAGGGCATCTGGGGGCTCATTGAGTTTCCCTGGCCGATACAAGATATCATAATTGTAGGTGGAGAGTTCGATTCTCCACCTCAAGATCTTGTCGTTCTTGATTTTACCCCTCTGCTTATTATTAAACATAAAAGCTACTGAACGCTGGTCAGTGAGCAGGGTAAATCGTTTCCCGGCCAGGTAATGCCTCCAGTGACGCACCGCTTCTACAATAGCCTGGGCCTCCTTTTCGACGGAGGAGTGTCTCGTCTCGGGGCCCTGGAGGGTCCTTGAGAAAAAGGCCACGGGTCTGCCCACCTGGTTAAGGGTCGCGGCTAGGGCGAAGTCGGAGGCATCGCTCTCCACTTGGAAGGGGATGGACTCATCCACCGCGTGCATTGCGGCCTTCGCGATATCGTTCTTGATAAGAGTGAAGGCTGCACACGCCTCTGGTGTCAGGGGGAAGGAGGTGGCTTTGATGAGGGGCCTGGCTTTGTCTGCATAGAGGGGCACCCACTGGGCGTAGTAGGAGAAAAACCCCAGGCATCTCTTCAGTGCTTTTTGGCAGTGGGGAAGGGGTAGCTCCATTAGGGGGCGCATTCTGTCGGGGTCGGGCCCGATGACTCCGTTCTCCACCACGCAGCCGAGGATGGCCAGGCGCTTGGTGTGAAACATACATTTTTCCTTATTGTACGTTAGGTTCAGCCGTTGGGCCGTACGGAGGAAATTTGCTAGATTAACGTCGTGGTCCTGCTGGTCGTGGCCGCAGATGGTGACGTTATCCAAATAGGGGAAGGTTGCCCGCAGCGCGTTCTGGTCAACCATTCGGTCCATCTCCCTTTGGAAGACCGAAACCCCGTTGGTGACGCCGAAGGGGACCCTAAGGGAGTGGTGGAGGCGGCCGTTTGCCTCGAAGGCAGTATACTGGCGGTCCTCATGGCGGATGGGCAGCTGGTGGTACGCTGACTTAAGGTCGATGGTGGAGAATACTTTGTATTGCGCAATCTGATTGACCATATCAGATATGCGAGGGAGGGGGTACGCGTCCAGCTGGGTGTACCGGTTTATGGTTTGGCTGTAGTCGATTACCATGCGGCGTTTTGCAGTGGTTTTAACGACTACAACCTGGGCTCGCCAGGGGCTAGTGCTACCTTCGATAATGCCCTCCTTCAAGAGCCGCTCCACCTCAGAGCTGATAAAAGCTCTGTCCCCGGCACTGTACCGCCTGCTTTTGGTAGCGATGGGTTTACAGTCGCGGGTGAGGTTAGCGAACAGGGGAGTGGGGGGGACTTTTAATGTGGAAAGGCTGCAGGTGGTTTGCAGCGGGCGATTTAAAAGTTGTTGGTTGCAGACTGTGAGTGGGGGGAGGGGTCCACCGTATGCTAGTGTGACACTCTTAAGGTGGCACTGAAAATCCAACCCTAGCAGGACGGCAGCGCAAAGACGGGGCAGGACTAGCAGTTTAAATTTTTGATATTCAGTGCCCCCTACTGACAGGGTCACCACACAGTAGCCGCTGATGTCCATTGACTGGGACTTGGACGCCATAGAAATGCGATGGTGCGTTGGCAGAATCGTGAGGGAGTGGCTACGTACCGTGTCGGGGTGGACGAAACTCTCTGTGCTCCCGCTGTCGATCAGGCAACTGGTGGCGCGGCCGTTTACCGCGATATCCATCATGGAGCTGGATAGATGGTGAGGGTGGCCTTGATCCAGCGTCACGGAGGCCAGTATGTGGCTTAGTGAGTCACTATAGTCATCCGCCGAGACGGTGGTCGGTTCCGGTGACGAAATGGCGGTTGAGTGCGTTGGATACGATGGCGGCGGATGCCATGCGGCCGGGGGTACACAAAATGGCGGATAAGATGGCTGCTCCCACGGCCCGCACGCTGCGCTGCTGGCTGGCTTCCCTTTGCAGGCGTTAGCGTAATGGCCTTTCTTCCCGCAGCCCGAGCAGGCAGCTGTCTTAGCTGGGCAGTGCGCTCTGGGATGTTTTAACTGGCCACAGAAATAGCATTTTTGGGCCTGGTTACTGGGCATCGAAGCAGTTCTTACCGGAGGCTGCTGTCTCGGTTGGGTCGCTGCAGCGGTTGGTGCCGGGGGCGGCGGTCCCGTGTCCCATGGTTTCGATTGCCATGTCTCGGCGCCGTTACGGGGGTATGCCTCGAGGTTTCGGTGGGCCTCCTCTAACGAGAGCGCAAGGGCAATGGCCGTCTTCAGGTCGGGTTCCTTGCTTTCTAGCAGTCTCTGCCGGGTGTGGTCTGACTGGAGGCCCCTGACGAAGGCATCACAGGCGAGTCCCTGCGCGTGCTCCACAGTCGTTACCGCTTTACAATCGCAGTCTCTGCAGAGTGCCAGTAGCGCCCGTGCAAATGCCCCTACCGATTCTCCCGGTTGCTGCCTGCGGGATCCCAAGAGGTGTCGGGCGTAAATTGTGTTCACTGGGCGCGTATATTGCCCTTTTAGTAGCTCGAGGGCCGCCACGTACGTATTAGAGTCCCGGATTAGCATATATACTTGATGGCTCACCTGGGCGGTCAAAATTTTCAGTTTGTGATCCTCCTCTGTAACCTGTGAGATTGCGAGGAAGGATTCAAAGCAGCTCAGCCAGTGTTCAAACTTGGCTGATGCACCCACATCTTGAGGGTCGAGGTCCAGGCGTGGTGGTCTGAGGGCTCTCAGCAATGTCTGCTGTATCCGTTGCTGTTGTTGCTCCTCAGGTGTCGCCATTTAACTTTTAGCTAATAAAATTGATACGCTTATCAATTACTTCATAAAAGGTGATGAGTCGAAGAAGAGATGATGAGTCGAAAGAAGAGATGAATAAGGCTTTTATTAGCTAAGAAGAGACCATGCTTCTTCGTGAGTGACTGAACAAGTCTGAACGAAACCCACACAGTGGTGGGTGGAGTCAGCTGAGGCATGCCTCCATACACAGCGCCACCCAGAGGTGGCAATATACAATACAGTGGTTTACCACACATACACAGCATCACACTGAGACCCATACTGTACCCATACACAGCATCACACTGAGACCCATACTGTTCCCATACACATCATCACACTGAGACCCATACTGTACCCATACACAGCATCACACTGAGACCCATACTGTACCAATACAGCCTTACACTGAGACCCATACTTTACCCATACACAGCATCACACTGAGACCCATACTTTACCCATACACAGCATCACACTGAGACAAATGCTGTACCATACACAGCTTCACACTGACACACATACTATACACATACAGCATCACACTGAGACCCATACTTTACCCATACACAGCATCATACTGAGACCCATACTGTTCCCATACACAGCATCACACTGACACCCATACTGTACCCATACACAGCATCACACTGACACACATAGTGTACCCATACACAGCATCACACTGAGACCCATACTGTACCCATACACAGCATCACACTGAGACCCATGCTGTGCCCATGCAGCATCACACTGAGACCCATACTGTACCCATACACAGCTTCACCCTGAGACCCATACTGCACCCATACACAGCATCACACTGAGACTCATACTGTACCCATGCACAGCATCACACTGAGACCCATACTGTACCCATAAACAGCATCATACTGAGACCCATACTGTACCCATACAGCATCACACTGTGACACATACTGTACCAATATACAGCATCACAATGTGACACATACAGTACCAATATACAGCATCACACTGAGACCCATACTGTTCCCATACACAGCATCACACTGAGACCCATACTGTCCCCATACACAGCATCACACTGTGACTCATACTGTACCCATACACAGCATCACACTGAGACCCATACTGTACCCATACACAGCATCACACTGAGACCCATACTGTACCCATACACAGCATCACACTGTGACTCATACTGTACCCATACACAGCACCACACTGAGACCCATACTGTACCCATACAGCCTTACACTGAGACCCATACTTAACCCATACACAGCATCACACTGAGAGCCATAGTATACACATACAGCATCACACTGAAACCCATACTTTACCCATACACAGCATCACACTGAGACCCATACTATACACATACACAGCATCACACTGAGGCCCATACTGTACCCATACACAGGATCACACTGAGACCCATATTGTACCCATATACAGGATCACACTGAGACCCATATTGTACCCATATACAGCATCACACTGAACCCATACTGTACCCATGCAGCATCACACTGACTGCCATACTGTACACATACACAGCATCATACTGAGACCCATACTATTCCCATACACAGCATCACACTGAGACCCATACTGTACCCATACACAGCATCACCCTGCCACCCATACTGTACCCATACACAGCATCACACTGACACACATAGTGTACCCATACACAGCATCACACTGAGACCCATACTGTACCCATACACAACATCACACTGAGACCCATACTGTACCCATACACAGCATCACACTGAGACCCATGCTTTACCCATGCAGCATCACACTGAGACCCATACTGTCCCCATACACAGCATCACACTGAGACCCATGCTGTCCCCATACACAGCACCACACTGAGACCCATATTGTACCCATACACAGCATCACACTGAGACCCATACTGTACCCATACACAGCATCACACTGTGACTCATACTGTACCCACACACAGCACCACACTGAGACCCATACTGTACCCATACAGCCTTACACTGAGACCCATACTTTACCCATACACAGCATCACACTGAGACCCATACTATACACATACAGCATCACACTGAGACCCATACTTTACCCATACACAGCATCACACTGAGACCCATATTGTACCCATACACAGCACCACACTGAGACCCATACTTTACCCATACACAGCATCACACTGAGACCCATACTGTACTCAAACAGCATCACACTGAGACCCATACTGTACCCATACACAACATCACACTGAGACCCATACTGTACCCATACACAACATCACACTGACACACATAATCTACCCATACACAGCATCACACTGAGACCCATACTGTACCCATACAGCATCACACTGTGACACATACTGTACCAATATACAGCATCACACTGTGACACATACTGTACCAATATACAGCATCACACTGAGACCCATACTGTACGCATACGCAGCACCAGACTGAGACCCATACTTTACCCATACACAGCATCACACTCAGGCCCGTACTGTACCCATACACAGCATCACACTGAGACCCATACTGTACCCATACACAGCATCACACTGAGACCCAAACTGTACCCATACACAGCATTACACTGTGACTCAGACTGTACCCATACACAGCACCACACTGAGACCCATACTGTACCCATACAAAGCACCACACTGAGACCCATAATGTACCCATACACAGCATCACACTGAGACCCATACTGTACCCATACGCAGCATCACACTGAGACCCATACTATACAGATACGGCCTTACACTGAAACCCATACTGTTCCCATACACAGCATCACACTGAGACCCATACTGTACCCATACACAGCATCACACTGAGACCCATACTGTAACCATGCACAGCATTACACTGTGACTCATACTGTACCCATACACAGCACCACACTGAGACCCATACTGTACCCATACAGCCTTACACTGAGACCCATACTATTCCCATACACAGCATCACACTGCGACAAATACTGTACCATACACAGCATCACACTGAGACCCATACTGTTCCCATACACAGCATCACACTGAGACCCATGCTGTACCCATACACAGCTTCACCCTGCGACCCATACTGTACCCATACACAGCATCACACTGAGACCCATACTGTACCCATACACAGCATCACACTGAGACCCAAACTGTACCCATACACAGCATCATACTGAGACCCATACTGTACCCATACACAGCTTCACCCTGCGACCCATACTGTACCCATACACAGCATCACACTGAGACCCATACTGTACCCATACACAGCATCACACTGAGACCCAAACTGTACCCATACACAGCATCATACTGAGACCCATACTGTACCCATACAGCATCACACTGTGACACATACTGTACCAATATACAGCATCACAATGTGACACATACTGTACCAATATACAGCATCACACTGAGACCCATACTGTTCCCATACACAGCATCACACTGAGACCCATACTGTCCCCATACACAGCATCACACTTTGACTCATATTGTACCCATAAACAGCACCACACTGAGACCCATATTGTACCCATACACAGCATCACACTGAGACCCATACTGTACCCATACACAGCATCACACTGAGACCCATACTGTACCCATACACAGCATCTCACTGTGACTCATACTGTACCCATACACAGCACCACACTGAGACCCATATTGTACCCATATGCAGCATCACACTGAACCCATACTGTACCCATGCAGCATCACACTGAGTGCCATACTGTACACATACACAGCATCATACTGAGACCCATACTATTCCCATACACAGCATCACACTGAGACCCATACTGTACCCATACACAGCATCACCCTGCCACCCATACTGTACCCATACCCAGCATCACACTGACACACATAGTGTACCCATACACAGCATCACACTGAGACCCATACTGTACCCATACACAACATCACACTGAGACCCATACTGTCCCCATACACAGCATCACACTGAGACCCATGCTGTCCCCATACACAGCATCACACTGAGACCCATACTGTCCCCATACACAGCATCACACTGTGACTCATACTGTACCCATACACAGCACCACACTGAGACCCATATTGTACCCATACAGAGCATCACACTGAGACCCATACTGTACCCATACACAGCATCACACTGTGACTCATACTGTACCCATACACAGCACCACACTGAGACCCATACTGTACCCATACAGCCTTACACTGAGACCCATACTTTACCCATACACAGCATCACACTGAGACCCATACTATACACATGCAGCATCACACTGAGACCCATACTTTACCCATACACAGCATCACACTGAGACCCATATTGTACCCATACACAGCACCACACTGAGACCCATACTTTACCCATACACAGCATCACACTGAGACCCATACTGTACTCAAACAGCATCACACTGAGACCCATACTGTACCCATACACAACATCACACTGAGACCCATACTGTACCCATACACAGCATCACACTGACACACATAATCTACCCATACACAGCATCACACTGAGACCCATACTGTACCCATACAGCATCACACTGTGACACATACTCTACCAATATACAGCATCACACTGTGACACATACTGTACCAATATACAGCATCACACTGAGACCCATACTGTACCCATACGCAGCACCACACTGAGACCCATACTGTACCCATGCACAGCATCACACTGAGACCCATACTGTACCCATACACAGCATTACACTGTGACTCATACTGTACCCATACACAGCACCACACTGAGACCCATACTGTACCCATACACAGCATTACACTGTGACTCATACTGTACCCATACACAGCACCACACTGAGACCCAAACTGTACCCATACACAGCATTACACTGTGACTCATACTGTACCCATACACAGCACCACACTGAGACCCATACTGTACCCATACACAGCATCACACTGAGACCCAAACTGTACCCATACACAGCATTACACTGTGACTCATACTGTACCCATACACAGCACCACACTGTGACTCATACTGTACCCATACACAGCATCACACTGAGACCCAAACTGTACCCATACACAGCATTACACTGTGACTCATACTGTACCCATACACAGCACCACACTGAGACCCATGCTGTACCCATACACAGCACCACACTGAGACCCATAATGTACCCATACACAGCATCACACTGAGACCCATACTGTACCCATACGCAGCATCACACTGAGACCCATACTATACAGATACGGCCTAACACTGAGACCCATACTGTTCCCATACACAGCATCACACTGAGACCCATACTATACAGATACGGCCTAACACTGAGACCCATACTGTTCCCATACACAGCATCACACTGAGACCCATACTGTACCCATACACAGCATCACACTGAGACCCATACTGTAACCATGCACAGCATTACACTGTGACTCATACTGTACCCATAAACAGCACCACACTGAGACCCATACTGTACCCATACAGCCTTACACTGAGACCCATACTATTCCCATACACAGCATCACACTGCGACAAATACTGTACCATACACAGCATCACACTGAGACCCATACTGTTCCCATACACAGCATCACACTGAGACCCATACTGTTCCCATACACAGCATCACACTGAGACCCATAATGTACCCATACACAGCATCACACTGAGACCCATACTGAACCCATACACAGCATCACACTGAGACCCATACTGTACTCATACACAGAACCACACTGAGACCCATACTGTACCCATACAGCCTTACACTGAGACCCATACTTTACCCATACACAGCATCACACTGAGACCCATACTGTACCCATACACAGCATCACACTGAGACCCATACTGTTCCCATACACATCATCACACTGAGGCCCATACTGTACCCATACACAGCATCACACTGAGACCCATACTGTACCAATGCAGCCTTACACTGAGACCCATACTTTACCCATACACAGCATCACACTGAGACCCATACTTTACCCATACACAGCATCACACTGACACACATAATGTACCCATACACAGCATCACACTGAGACCCATACTGTACCCATACACAGCATCACACTGAGACCCATGCTGTACCCATGCAGCATCACACTGAGACCCATACTGTACCCATACACAGCTTCACCCTGAGACCCATACTGTACCCATACACAGCATCACACTGAGACCCATACTGTACCCATACACAGCATCACACTGAGACCCAAACTGTACCCATACACAGCATCATACTGAGACCCATACTGTACCCATACAGCATCACACTGTGACACATACTGTACCAATATACAGCATCACAATGTGACACATACTGTACCAATATACAGCATCACACTGAGACCCATACTGTTCCCATACACAGCATCACACTGAGACCCATACTGTCCCCATACACAGCATCACACTTTGACTCATATTGTACCCATAAACAGCACCACACTGAGACCCATATTGTACCCATACACAGCATCACACTGAGACCCATACTGTACCCATACACAGCATCTCACTGTGACTCATACTGTACCCATACACAGCACCACACTGAGACCCATACTGTACCCATACAGCCTTACACTGAGACCCATACTTTACCCATACACAGCATCACACTGAGACCCATAGTATACACATAGAGCATCACACTGAAACCCATACTTTACCCATACAGAGCATCACACTGAGACCCATACTATACACATACACAGCATCACACTGAGGCCCGTACTGTACCCATACACAGGATCACACTGAGACCCATATTGTACCCATATACAGCATCACACTGAGACCCATACTGTACCCATGCAGCATCACACTGAGTGCCATACTGTACACATACACAGCATGATACTGAGACCCATACTGTTCCCATACACAGCATCACACTGAGACACATACTGTACCCATACACAGCATCACACTGCCACCCATACTGTACCCATACACAGCATCACTCTGACACACATAGTGTACCCATACACAGCATCACACTGAGACCCATACTGTACCCATACAGCATCACACTGAGACCAATACTGTACCCATACACAACATCACACTGAGACCCTTACTGTACCCATACTCAGCATCACACTGAGACCCATGCTGTACCCATGCAGCATCACACTGAGACCCATACTGTCCCCATACACAGCATCACACTGAGACCCATACTGTACCCATACACAGCATCACACTGTGACCCATACTGTACCCATGCACAGCACCACACTGAGACCCATATTGTACCCATACACAGCATCACACTGAGACCCATACTGTACCCATACGCAGCATCACACTGTGACTCATACTGTACCCATACACAGCACCACACTGAGACCCATACTGTACCCATACAGCCTTACACTGAGACCCATACTTTACCCATACACAGCATCACACTGAGACCCATACTATACACATACAGCATCACACTGAGACCCATACTTTACCCATACACAGCATCACACTGAGACCCATACTGTACCCATACACAGCATCACAATGTGACACATACTTTACCCATACACAGCATCACACTGAGACCCATACTATACACATACAGCATCACAATGAGACCCATACTTTACCCATACACAGCATCAAACTGAGGCCCGTACTGTACCCATACACAGCATCACACTGAGACACATACTGTACCCATGCAGCATCACACTGAGACCCATACTGTACCCATACACAACATCACACTGAGACCCATACTGTACCCATACACAGCATCACACTGAGACCCATACTGTACCCAAACAGCATCACACTGAGACCCATACTGTACCCATACACAACATCACACTGAGACCCATACTGTACCCATACACAGCATCACACTGACACACATAATCTACCCATACACAGCATCACACTGAGACCCATACTGTACCCATACACAGCATCACATTGAGACCCATACTGTACCCAAACAGCATCACACTGAGACCCATACTGTACCCATACACTACATCACCCTGAGACTCATACTGTACCCATACACAGCATCACAATGACACGCATAATGTACCCATACACAGCATCACACTGAGACCCATACTGTACCCATACACAGCATCACACTGAGACCCATGCTGTACCCATTCAGCATCACACTGAGACCCATACTTAACCCATACACAGCATCATACTGAGACCCATACTGTACCCATAAACTGCATCACACTGAGACTCATACTGTACCCATACACAGCACCACACTGAGACCCATACTGTACCCATACACAGCATCACACTGAGACCCATACTGTACCCATACAGCATCACACTGAGACCCACACTGTAAACATACAGCATCACACTGAGACTCATACTGTACCCATACGCAGCACCACACTGAGACCCATACTGTACCCATGCACAGCATCACACTGAGAAAAGTACTGTACCATACACAGCATCACACTGAGACCCATACTGTACCCATACAGCATTACACTGTGACTCATACTGTACCCATACACAGCACCACACTGAGACCCATACTGTACCCATACACAGCATTACACTGTGACTCATACTGTACCCATACACAGCACCACACTGAGACCCAAACTGTACCCATACACAGCATTACACTGTGACTCATACTGTACCCATACACAGCACCACACTGAGACCCATACTGTACCCATACACAGCATCACACTGAGACCCAAACTGTACCCATACACAGCATTACACTGTGACTCATACTGTACCCATACACAGCACCACACTGTGACTCATACTGTACCCATACACAGCATCACACTGAGACCCAAACTGTACCCATACACAGCATTACACTGTGACTCATACTGTACCCATACACAGCACCACACTGAGACCCATGCTGTACCCATACACAGCACCACACTGAGACCCATAATGTACCCATACACAGCATCACACTGAGACCCATACTGTACCCATACGCAGCATCACACTGAGACCCATACTATACAGATACGGCCTAACACTGAGACCCATACTGTTCCCATACACAGCATCACACTGAGACCCATACTATACAGATACGGCCTAACACTGAGACCCATACTGTTCCCATACACAGCATCACACTGAGACCCATACTGTACCCATACACAGCATCACACTGAGACCCATACTGTAACCATGCACAGCATTACACTGTGACTCATACTGTACCCATAAACAGCACCACACTGAGACCCATACTGTACCCATACAGCCTTACACTGAGACCCATACTATTCCCATACACAGCATCACACTGCGACAAATACTGTACCATACACAGCATCACACTGAGACCCATACTGTTCCCATACACAGCATCACACTGAGACCCATACTGTTCCCATACACAGCATCACACTGAGACCCATAATGTACCCATACACAGCATCACACTGAGACCCATACTGAACCCATACACAGCATCACACTGAGACCCATACTGTACTCATACACAGAACCACACTGAGACCCATACTGTACCCATACAGCCTTACACTGAGACCCATACTTTACCCATACACAGCATCACACTGAGACCCATACTGTACCCATACACAGCATCACACTGAGACCCATACTGTTCCCATACACATCATCACACTGAGGCCCATACTGTACCCATACACAGCATCACACTGAGACCCATACTGTACCAATGCAGCCTTACACTGAGACCCATACTTTACCCATACACAGCATCACACTGAGACCCATACTTTACCCATACACAGCATCACACTGACACACATAATGTACCCATACACAGCATCACACTGAGACCCATACTGTACCCATACACAGCATCACACTGAGACCCATGCTGTACCCATGCAGCATCACACTGAGACCCATACTGTACCCATACACAGCTTCACCCTGAGACCCATACTGTACCCATACACAGCATCACACTGAGACCCATACTGTACCCATACACAGCATCACACTGAGACCCAAACTGTACCCATACACAGCATCATACTGAGACCCATACTGTACCCATACAGCATCACACTGTGACACATACTGTACCAATATACAGCATCACAATGTGACACATACTGTACCAATATACAGCATCACACTGAGACCCATACTGTTCCCATACACAGCATCACACTGAGACCCATACTGTCCCCATACACAGCATCACACTTTGACTCATATTGTACCCATAAACAGCACCACACTGAGACCCATATTGTACCCATACACAGCATCACACTGAGACCCATACTGTACCCATACACAGCATCTCACTGTGACTCATACTGTACCCATACACAGCACCACACTGAGACCCATACTGTACCCATACAGCCTTACACTGAGACCCATACTTTACCCATACACAGCATCACACTGAGACCCATAGTATACACATAGAGCATCACACTGAAACCCATACTTTACCCATACAGAGCATCACACTGAGACCCATACTATACACATACACAGCATCACACTGAGGCCCGTACTGTACCCATACACAGGATCACACTGAGACCCATATTGTACCCATATACAGCATCACACTGAGACCCATACTGTACCCATGCAGCATCACACTGAGTGCCATACTGTACACATACACAGCATGATACTGAGACCCATACTGTTCCCATACACAGCATCACACTGAGACACATACTGTACCCATACACAGCATCACACTGCCACCCATACTGTACCCATACACAGCATCACTCTGACACACATAGTGTACCCATACACAGCATCACACTGAGACCCATACTGTACCCATACAGCATCACACTGAGACCAATACTGTACCCATACACAACATCACACTGAGACCCTTACTGTACCCATACTCAGCATCACACTGAGACCCATGCTGTACCCATGCAGCATCACACTGAGACCCATACTGTCCCCATACACAGCATCACACTGAGACCCATACTGTACCCATACACAGCATCACACTGTGACCCATACTGTACCCATGCACAGCACCACACTGAGACCCATATTGTACCCATACACAGCATCACACTGAGACCCATACTGTACCCATACGCAGCATCACACTGTGACTCATACTGTACCCATACACAGCACCACACTGAGACCCATACTGTACCCATACAGCCTTACACTGAGACCCATACTTTACCCATACACAGCATCACACTGAGACCCATACTATACACATACAGCATCACACTGAGACCCATACTTTACCCATACACAGCATCACACTGAGACCCATACTGTACCCATACACAGCATCACAATGTGACACATACTTTACCCATACACAGCATCACACTGAGACCCATACTATACACATACAGCATCACAATGAGACCCATACTTTACCCATACACAGCATCAAACTGAGGCCCGTACTGTACCCATACACAGCATCACACTGAGACACATACTGTACCCATGCAGCATCACACTGAGACCCATACTGTACCCATACACAACATCACACTGAGACCCATACTGTACCCATACACAGCATCACACTGAGACCCATACTGTACCCAAACAGCATCACACTGAGACCCATACTGTACCCATACACAACATCACACTGAGACCCATACTGTACCCATACACAGCATCACACTGACACACATAATCTACCCATACACAGCATCACACTGAGACCCATACTGTACCCATACACAGCATCACATTGAGACCCATACTGTACCCAAACAGCATCACACTGAGACCCATACTGTACCCATACACTACATCACCCTGAGACTCATACTGTACCCAAACACAGCATCACAATGACACGCATAATGTACCCATACACAGCATCACACTGAGACCCATACTGTACCCATACACAGCATCACACTGAGACCCATGCTGTACCCATTCAGCATCACACTGAGACCCATACTTAACCCATACACAGCATCATACTGAGACCCATACTGTACCCATAAACTGCATCACACTGAGACTCATACTGTACCCATACACAGCACCACACTGAGACCCATACTGTACCCATACACAGCATCACACTGAGACCCATACTGTACCCATACAGCATCACACTGAGACCCACACTGTAAACATACAGCATCACACTGAGACTCATACTGTACCCATACACAGCATCACACTGAGGCCTGTACTGTACCCATACACAGCATCACACTGAGAAAAGTACTGTACCATACACAGCATCACACTGAGACCCATACTGTACCCAATCAGCATCACACTGAGACCCATACTGTTCCCATACACAGCATCACACTGAGACCCATACTGTACCCAATCAGCATCACACTGAGACCCATACTGTTCCCATACACAGCATCACACTGAGACCCATACTGTACCCAATCAGCATCACACTGAGACTCATACTGTTCCCATACACAGCATCACACTGAGACCCATAATGTACCCATACACAGCATCACACTGAGACCCATACTGTACCCATACACAGCATCACACTGAGACCCATACTGTTCCCATACACAGCATCACACTGAGACCCATACTGTACCCATACAGCCTTACACTGAGACCCATACTGTACCCATACACAGCATCACACTGAGACCCATACTGTTCCCATACACAGCATCACACTGAGACCCATACTGTACCCATACAGCCTTACACTGACACCCATACTGTACCCATACACAGCATCACACTGACACACATAGTGTACCCATACACAGCATCACACTGAGACCCATACTGTTCCCATACACAGCATCACACTGAGACCCATACTTTACCCATACACAGCATCACACTGAGACAAATACTGTACCATACACAGCATCATACTGAGACCCATACTGTCCCCATACACAGCATCACACTGACACACATACTGTACCCATACACAGCATCACACTGAGACCCATGCTGTACCCATGCAGCATCACACTGAGACCCATACTGTACCCATACACAGCTTCACCCTGAGACCCATACTGTACCCATACAGCATCACACTGTGACACATACTGTACCAATATACAGCATCACAATGTGACACATACTGTACCAATATACAGCATCACACTGAGACCCATACTGTTCCCATACACAGCATCACACTGAGACCCATACTGTCCCCATACACAGCATCACACTGTGACTCATATTGCACCCATAAACAGCACCACACTGAGACCCATATTGTACCCATACACAGCATCACACTGTGACTCATACTGTACCCATACACAGCACCACACTGAGACCCATACTGTACCCATACAGCCTTACACTGAGACCCATACTTTACCCATACACAGCATCACACTGAGACCCATAGTATACACATACAGCATCACACTGAAACCCATACTTTACCCATACACAGCATCACACTGAGACCCATGCTATACACATACACAGCATCACACTGAGGCCCGTACTGTACCCATACACAGGATCACACTGAGACCCATATTGTACCCATATACAGCATCACACTGAGACCCATACTGTACCCATGCAGCATCACACTGAGACCCATACTGTACCCATACACAGCATCACACTGACACACATCGTGTACCCATACACAGCATCACACTGAGACCCATACTGTACCCATACAGCATCACACTGAGACCCATACTGTACCCATACAGCATCACACTGAGACCCATACTGTACCCATACACAACATCACACTGAGACCCATACTGTACCCAAACACAGCATCACACTGAGACCCATACTGTCCCCATACACAGCATCACACTGAGACCCATACTGTCCCCATACACAGCATCACACTGAGACCCATACTGTCCCCATACACAGCATCACACTGTGACTCATACTGTACCCATACACAGCACCACACTGAGACCCATATTGTACCCATACACAGCATCACACTGAGACCCATACTGTCCCCATACACAGCATCACACTGTGACTCATACTGTACCCATACACAGCACCACACTGAGACCCATACTTTACCCATACACAGCATCACACTGAGACCCATACTCTACCCATACACAGCATCACACTGAGACCCATACTTTACCCATACACAGCATCACACTGAGACCCATACTATACACATACAGCATCACACTGAGACCCATACTTTACCCATACACAGCATCACACTGAGACCCATACTATACACATACAGCATCACAATGAGACCCATACTTTACCCATACACAGCATCACACTGAGGCCCGTACTGTACCCATACACAGCATCACACTGAGACACATACTGTACCCATGCAGCATCACACTGAGACCCATACTGTACCCATACACAGCATCACACTGAGACACATACTGTACCCATACACAGCACCACACTGAGACCCATACTGTACCCATACACAGCATCACACTGAGACCCATACTGTACCCAAACAGCATCACACTGAGACCCATACTGTACACATACACAACATCACAGTGAGACTCATACTGTACCCATACACAGCATCACACTGACACACATAATCTACCCATACACAGCATCACACTGAGACCCATACTGTACCCATACAGCATCACACTGTGACACATACTGTACCAATATACAGCATCACACAGTGACACATACTGTACCAATATACAGCATCAAACTGAGACCCATGCTGTACCCATACGCAGCACCACACTGAGACCCATACTTTACCCATACACAGCATCACACTCAGGCCCGTTCTGTACCCATACACAGCATCACACTGAGACCCAAACTGTACCCAAACAGCATCACACTGAGACCCATACTGTACCCATACACAGCATCACACTGAGACCCATACTGTACCCATACACAGCATCACACTGAGACCCATGCTGTACCCATGCAGCATCACACTGAGACCCATACTGTACCCATACACAGCTTCACCCTGAGACCCATACTGTACCCATACACAGCATCACACTGAGACCCATACTGTACCCATACACAGCATCACACTGAGACCCATGCTGTACCCATGCAGCATCACACTGAGACCCATACTGTACCCATACACAGCATCACACTGAGACCCATACTGTACCCATACACAGCATCACACTGAGACCCATACTCTACCCATACACAGCATCATACTGAGACCCATACTGTACCCATACAGCATCACACTGTGACACATACTGTAGCAATATACAGCATCACAATGTGACACATACTGTACCAATATACAGCATCACACTGAGACCCATACTGTTCCCATACACAGCATCACACTGAGACCCATACTGTCCCCATACACAGCATCACACTGTGACTCATATTGTACCCATAATCAGCACCACACTGAGACCCATATTGTACCCATACACAGCATCACACTGAGACGCATACTGTACCCATACACAGCATCACACTGAGACCCATACTGTACCCATACACAGCATCACACTGTGACTCATACTGTACCCATACACAGCACCACACTGAGACCCATACTGTACCCATAAAGCCTTACACTGAGACCCATACTTTACCCATACACAGCATCACACTGAGACCCATAGTATACACATACAGCATCACACTGAGACCCATACTTTACCCATACACAGCATCACACTGAGACCCATACTATACACATACACAGCATCACACTGAGGCCCGTACTGTACCCATACACAGGATCACACTGAGACCCATATTGTACCCATACACAGCATCACACTGCCACCCATACTGTACCCATACACAGCATCACACTGAGACCCATACTGTACCCATACACAGCATCACACTGAGACCCATATTGTACCCATACACAGGATCACACTGAGACCCATATTGTACCCATACACAGCATCACACTGCCACCCATACTGTACCCATACACAACATCACACTGAGACCCATACTGTACCCATACACAGCATCACACTGAGACCCATGCTGTACCCATGCAGCATCACACTGAGACCCATACTGTCCCCATACACAGCATCACACTGAGACCCATGCTGTCCCCATACACAGCATCACACTGAGACCCATACTGTCCCCATACACAGCATCACACTGTGACTCATACTGTACCCATACACAGCATCACACTGTGACTCATACTGTACCCATACACAGCACCACACTGAGACCCATACTGTACCCATACAGCCTTACACTGAGACCCATACTTTACCCATACACAGCATCACACTGAGACCCATACTATACACATACAGCATCACACTGAGACCCATACTATACACATACAGCATCACAATGAAACCCATACTTTACCCACACACAGCATCACACTGAGGCCCGTACTGTACCCATTCACAGCATCACACTGAGACACATACTGTACCCATGCAGCATCACACTGAGACCCATACTGTACCCATACACAGCATCACACTGACACACATAATCTACCCATACACAGCATCACACTGAGACCCATACTGTACCCATACACAGCATCACATTGAGACCCATACTGTACCCAAACAGCATCACACTGAGACCCATACTGTACCCATACACTACATCACCCTGAGACTCATACTGTACCCATACACAGCATCACACTGACACGCATAATGTACCCATACACAGCATCACACTGAGACCCATACTGTACCCATACACAGCATCACACTGAGACCCATGCTGTACCCATTCAGCATCACACTGAGACCCATACTTAACCCATACACAGCATCATACTGAGACCCATACTGTACCCATAAACTGCATCACACTGAGACTCATACTGTACCCATACACAGCACCACACTGAGACCCATACTGTACCCATACACAGCATCACACTGAGACCCATACTGTACCCATACAGCATCACACTGAGACCCACACTGTAAACATACAGCATCACACTGAGACTCATACTGTACCCATACACAGCATCACACTGAGGCCTGTACTGTACCCATACACAGCATCACACTGAGAAAAGTACTGTACCATACACAGCATCACACTGAGACCCATACTGTACCCAATCAGCATCACACTGAGACCCATACTGTTCCCATACACAGCATCACACTGAGACCCATACTTTACCCAATCAGCATCACACTGAGACCCATACTGTTCCCATACACAGCATCACACTGAGACCCATACTGTACCCAATCAGCATCACACTGAGACTCATACTGTTCCCATACACAGCATCACACTGAGACCCATAATGTACCCATACACAGCATCACACTGAGACCCATACTGTACCCATACACAGCATCACACTGAGACCCATACTGTTCCCATACACAGCATCACACTGAGACCCATACTGTACCCATACAGCCTTACACTGAGACTCATACTTTACCCAAACACAGCATCAAAATGAGACCCATACTGTTCCCATACACAGCATCACACTGACACCCATACTGTACCCATACACAGCATCACACTGACACACATAGTGTACCCATACACAGCATCACACTGAGACCCATACTGTTCCCATACACAGCATCACACTGAGACCCATACTTTACCCATACACAGCATCACACTGAGACAAATACTGTACCATACACAGCATCATACTGAGACCAATACTGTCCCCATACACAGCATCACACTGACACACATACTGTACCCATACACAGCATCACACTGAGACCCATGCTGTACCCATGCAGCATCACACTGAGACCCATACTGTACCCATACACAGCTTCACCCTGAGACCCATACTGTACCCATACAGCATCACACTGTGACACATACTGTACCAATATACAGCATCACAATGTGACACATACTGTACCAATATACAGCATCACACTGAGACCCATACTGTTCCCATACACAGCATCACACTGAGACCCATACTGTCCCCATACACAGCATCACACTGTGACTCATATTGCACCCATAAACAGCACCACACTGAGACCCATATTGTACCCATACACAGCATCACACTGTGACTCATACTGTACCCATACACAGCACCACACTGAGACCCATACTGTACCCATACAGCCTTACACTGAGACCCATACTTTACCCATACACAGCATCACACTGAGACCCATAGTATACACATACAGCATCACACTGAAACCCATACTTTACCCATACACAGCATCACACTGAGACCCATGCTATACACATACACAGCATCACACTCAGGCCCGTTCTGTACCCATACACAGCATCACACTGAGACCCATACTTTACCCATACACAGCATCACACTCAGGCCCGTTCTGTACCCATACACAGCATCACACTGAGACCCAAACTGTACCCATACACAGCATTACACTGAGACAAATACTGTACCATACACAGCATCACACTGAGACCCAAACTGTACCCATACACAGCATTACACTGAGACCCATACTGTACCCATACACAGCATTACACTGAGACAAATACTGTACCATACACAGCATCACACTGAGACCCATACTGTACCCATACACAGCATCACACTGACACACATAGTGTACCCATACACAGCATCACACTGAGACCCATACTGTACCCATACACAGCATCACACTGAGACCCATGCTGTACCCATGCAGCATCACACTGAGACCCATACTGTACCCATACACAGCTTCACCCTGAGACCCATACTGTACCCATACACAGCATCACACTGAGACCCATACTGTACCCATACACAGCATCACACTGAGACCCATACTGTACCCATACACAGCATCACACTGAGACCCATACTCTACCCATACACAGCATCATACTGAGACCCATACTGTACCCATACAGCATCACACTGTGACACATACTGTAGCAATATACAGCATCACAATGTGACACATACTGTACCAATATACAGCATCACACTGAGACCCATACTGTTCCCATACACAGCATCACACTGAGACCCATACTGTCCCCATACACAGCATCACACTGTGACTCATATTGTACCCATAATCAGCACCACACTGAGACCCATATTGTACCCATACACAGCATCACACTGAGACGCATACTGTACCCATACACAGCATCACACTGAGACCCATACTGTACCCATACACAGCATCACACTGTGACTCATACTGTACCCATACACAGCACCACACTGAGACCCATACTGTACCCATAAAGCCTTACACTGAGACCCATACTTTACCCATACACAGCATCACACTGAGACCCATAGTATACACATACAGCATCACACTGAGACCCATACTTTACCCATACACAGCATCACACTGAGACCCATACTATACACATACACAGCATCACACTGAGGCCCGTACTGTACCCATACACAGGATCACACTGAGACCCATATTGTACCCATACACAGCATCACACTGCCACCCATACTGTACCCATACACAGCATCACACTGAGACCCATACTGTACCCATACACAGCATCACACTGCCACCCATACTGTACCCATACACAACATCACACTGAGACCCATACTGTACCCATACACAGCATCACACTGAGACCCATGCTGTACCCATGCAGCATCACACTGAGACCCATACTGTACCCATACACAGCTTCACCCTGAGACCCATACTGTACCCATACACAGCATCACACTGAGACCCATACTGTACCCATACACAGCATCACACTGAGACCCATACTCTACCCATACACAGCATCATACTGAGACCCATACTGTACCCATACAGCATCACACTGTGACACATACTGTAGCAATATACAGCATCACAATGTGACACATACTGTACCAATATACAGCATCACACTGAGACCCATACTGTTCCCATACACAGCATCACACTGAGACCCATACTGTCCCCATACACAGCATCACACTGTGACTCATATTGTACCCATAATCAGCACCACACTGAGACCCATATTGTACCCATACACAGCATCACACTGAGACGCATACTGTACCCATACACAGCATCACACTGAGACCCATACTGTACCCATACACAGCATCACACTGTGACTCATACTGTACCCATACACAGCACCACACTGAGACCCATACTGTACCCATAAAGCCTTACACTGAGACCCATACTTTACCCATACACAGCATCACACTGAGACCCATAGTATACACATACAGCATCACACTGAGACCCATACTTTACCCATACACAGCATCACACTGAGACCCATACTATACACATACACAGCATCACACTGAGGCCCGTACTGTACCCATACACAAGATCACACTGAGACCCATATTGTACCCATACACAGCATCACACTGCCACCCATACTGTACCCATACACAGCATCACACTGAGACCCATACTGTACCCATACACAGCATCACACTGCCACCCATACTGTACCCATACACAACATCACACTGAGACCCATACTGTACCCATACACAGCATCACACTGAGACCCATGCTGTACCCATGCAGCATCACACTGAGACCCATACTGTCCCCATACACAGCATCACACTGAGACCCATGCTGTCCCCATACACAGCATCACACTGAGACCCATACTGTCCCCATACACAGCATCACACTGTGACTCATACTGTACCCATACACAGCATCACACTGTGACTCATACTGTACCCATACACAGCACCACACTGAGACCCATACTGTACCCATACAGCCTTACACTGAGACCCATACTTTACCCATACACAGCATCACACTGAGACCCATACTATACACATACAGCATCACACTGAGACCCATACTATACACATACAGCATCACAATGAAACCCATACTTTACCCACACACAGCATCACACTGAGGCCCGTACTGTACCCATTCACAGCATCACACTGAGACACATACTGTACCCATGCAGCATCACACTGAGACCCATACTGTACCCATACACAGCATCACACTGAGACCCATACTGTACCCATACACAGCACCACACTGAGACCCATACTGTACCCATACACAGCATCACACTGAGACCCATACTGTACCCAAACAGCATCACACTCAGACCCATACTGTACCCATACACAACATCACACTGAGACCCATACTGTACCCATACACAGCATCACACTGACACACATAATCTACCCATACACAGCATCACACTGAGACCCATACTGTACCCATACAGCATCACACTGTGACACATACTGTACCAATATACAGCATCATACTGAGACCCATGCTGTACCCATACGCAGCACCACACTGAGACCCATACTTTACCCATACACAGCATCACACTCAGGCCCGTTCTGTACCCATACACAGCATCATACTGAGACCCATACTGTACCCATACACAGCATCACACTGACACACATAGTGTACCCATACACAGCATCACACTGAGACCCATACTGTACCCATACACAGCATCACACTGAGACCCATGCTGTACCCATGCAGCATCACACTGAGACCCATACTGTACCCATACACAGCTTCACCCTGAGACCCATACTGTACCCATACACAGCATCACACTGAGACCCATACTGTACCCATACACAGCATCACACTGAGACCCATACTCTACCCATACACAGCATCATACTGAGACCCATACTGTACCCATACAGCATCACACTGTGACACATACTGTACCAATATACAGCATCACAATGTGACACATACTGTACCAATATACAGCATCACACTGAGACCCATACTGTTCCCATACACAGCATCACACTGAGACACATAATGTACCCATGCAGCATCACATTGAGACCCATACTGTACCCATACACAGCACCACACTGAGACCCATACTGTACCCATACACAGCACCACACTGAGACCCATACTGTACCCATACACAGCATCACACTGAGACCCATACTGTACCCATACACAGCATCACACTGAGACCCATGCTGTACCCATGCAGCATCACACTGAGACCCATACTGTCCCCATACACAGCATCACACTGAGACCCATGCTGTCCCCATACACAGCATCACACTGAGACCCATACTGTCCCCATACACAGCATCACACTGTGACTCATACTGTACCCATACACAGCACCACACTGAGACCCGTATTGTACCCATACACAGCATCACACTGAGACCCATACTGTACCCATACACAGCATCACACTGTGACTCATACTGTACCCATACACAGCACCACACTGAGACCCATACTGTACCCATACAGCCTTACACTGAGACCCATACTTTACCCATACACAGCATCACACTGAGACCCATACTATACACATACAGCATCACAATGAGACCCATACTTTACCCATACACAGCATCACACTGAGGCCCGTACTGTACCCATACACAGCATCACACTGAGACACATACAGTACCCATGCAGCATCACACTGAGACCCATACTGTACCCATACACAGCATCACACTGAGACACATACTGTACCCATACACAGCACCACACTGAGACCCATACTGTACCCATACACAGCATCACACTGAGACCCATACTGTACCCAAACAGCATCACACTGAGACCCATACTGTACCCATACACAACATCACACTGAGACCCATACTGTACCCATACATAGCATCACACTGACACACATAATCTACCCATACACAGCATCACACTGAGACCCATACTGTACCCATACAGCATCACACTGTGACACATACTGTACCAATATACAGCATCACACAGTGACACATACTGTACCAATATACAGCATCACACTGAGACCCATGCTGTACCCATACACAGCATCACACTGAGACAAATACTGTACCATACACAGCATCACACTGACACCCATACTGTTCCCATACACAGCATCACACTGAGACCCATACTGTACCCATACACAGCATCACACTGAGACCCATACTGTACCCATACACAGCATCACACTGAGACCCATACTGTACCCATACACAGGATCACACTGAGACCCATACTGTACCCATACACAGCATCACACTGAGACCCATACTGTACCCATACACAGCATCACACTGAGACCCATACTGTACCCATACACAGCATCACACTGAGACCCATACTGTACCCATACACAGCATCACACTGAGACCCATGCTGTACCCATGCAGCATCACACTGAGACCCATACTGTACCCATACACAGCTTCACCCTGAGACCCATACTGTACCCATACACAGCATCACAGTGAGACCCATACTGTACCCATACACAGCATCACACTGAGACCCATACTCTACCCATACACAGCATCATACTGAGACCCATACTGTACCCATACAGCATCACACTGTGACTCATACTGTACCCATACACAGCACCACACTGAGACCCATACTGTACCCATACAGCCTTACACTGAGACCCATACTTTACCCATACACAGCATCACACTGAGACCCATACTATACACATACAGCATCACACTGAGACCCATACTATACACATACAGCATCACAATGAAACCCATACTTTACCCACACACAGCATCACACTGAGGCCCGTACTGTACCCATTCACAGCATCACACTGAGACACATACTGTACCCATGCAGCATCACACTGAGACCCATACTGTACCCATACACAGCATCACACTGAGACCCATACTGTACCCATACACAGCACCACACTGAGACCCATACTGTACCCATACACAGCATCACACTGAGACCCATACTGTACCCAAACAGCATCACACTCAGACCCATACTGTACCCATACACAACATCACACTGAGACCCATACTGTACCCATACACAGCATCACACTGACACACATAATCTACCCATACACAGCATCACACTGAGACCCATACTGTACCCATACAGCATCACACTGTGACACATACTGTACCAATATACAGCATCACACAGTGACCCATATTGTACCAATATACAGCATCACACTGAGACCCATGCTGTACCCATACGCAGCACCACACTGAGACCCATACTTTACCCATACACAGCATCACACTCAGGCCCGTTCTGTACCCATACACAGCATCACACTGAGACCCATACTGTACCCATACACAGCATCACACTGAGACCCATGCTGTACCCATGCAGCATCACACTGAGACCCATACTGTACCCATACACAGCTTCACCCTGAGACCCATACTGTACCCATACACAGCATCACACTGAGACCCATACTGTACCCATACACAGCATCACACTGAGACCCATACTCTACCCATACACAGCATCATACTGAGACCCATACTGTACCCATACAGCATCACACTGTGACACATACTGTACCAATATACAGCATCACAATGTGACACATACTGTACCAATATACAGCATCACACTGAGACCCATACTGTTCCCATACACAGCATCACACTGAGACACATAATGTACCCATGCAGCATCACATTGAGACCCATACTGTACCCATACACAGCACCACACTGAGACCCATACTGTACCCATACACAGCACCACACTGAGACCCATACTGTACCCATACACAGCATCACACTGAGACCCATACTGTACCCATACACAGCATCACACTGAGACCCATGCTGTACCCATGCAGCATCACACTGAGACCCATACTGTCCCCATACACAGCATCACACTGAGACCCATGCTGTCCCCATACACAGCATCACACTGAGACCCATACTGTCCCCATACACAGCATCACACTGTGACTCATACTGTACCCATACACAGCACCACACTGAGACCCGTATTGTACCCATACACAGCATCACACTGAGACCCATACTGTACCCATACACAGCATCACACTGTGACTCATACTGTACCCATACACAGCACCACACTGAGACCCATACTGTACCCATACAGCCTTACACTGAGACCCATACTTTACCCATACACAGCATCACACTGAGACCCATACTATACACATACAGCATCACAATGAGACCCATACTTTACCCATACACAGCATCACACTGAGGCCCGTACTGTACCCATACACAGCATCACACTGAGACACATACAGTACCCATGCAGCATCACACTGAGACCCATACTGTACCCATACACAGCATCACACTGAGACACATACTGTACCCATACACAGCACCACACTGAGACCCATACTGTACCCATACACAGCATCACACTGAGACCCATACTGTACCCAAACAGCATCACACTGAGACCCATACTGTACCCATACACAACATCACACTGAGACCCATACTGTACCCATACATAGCATCACACTGACACACATAATCTACCCATACACAGCATCACACTGAGACCCATACTGTACCCATACAGCATCACACTGTGACACATACTGTACCAATATACAGCATCACACAGTGACACATACTGTACCAATATACAGCATCACACTGAGACCCATGCTGTACCCATACACAGCATCACACTGAGACCCATACTGTACCCATACACAGCATCACACTGAGACCCATACTGTACCCATACACAGCATCACACTGAGACCCATACTGTACCCATACACAGCATCACACTGAGACCCATGCTGTACCCATGCAGCATCACACTGAGACCCATACTGTACCCATACACAGCTTCACCCTGAGACCCATACTGTACCCATACACAGCATCACAGTGAGACCCATACTGTACCCATACACAGCATCACACTGAGACCCATACTCTACCCATACACAGCATCATACTGAGACCCATACTGTACCCATACAGCATCACACTGTGACACATACTGTACCAATATACAGCATCACAATGTGACACATACTGTACCAATATACAGCATCACACTGAGACCCATACTGTTCCCATACACAGCATCACACTGTGACTCATATTGTACCCATAAACAGCACCACACTGAGACCCATATTGTACCCATACACAGCATCACACTGAGACCCATACTGTACCCATACACAGCATCACACTGAGACCCATACTGTACCCATACACAGCATCACACTGTGACTCATACTGTACCCATACACAGCACCACACTGAGACCCATACTGTACCCATACAGCCTTACACTGAGACCCATACTTTACCCATACACAGCATCACACTGAGACCCATAGTATACACATACAGCATCATACTGAGACCCATACTTTACCCATACACAGCATCACACTGAGACCCATAGTATACACATACACAGCATCACACTGAGGCCCGTACTGTACCCATACACAGGATCACACTGAGACCCATATTGTACCCATGCAGCATCACACTGAGTGCCATACTGTTCCCATACACAGCCTCACACTGAGACACATACTGTACCCATACACAGCATCACACTGCCACCCATACTGTACCCATACACAGCATCACACTGACACACATAGTGTACCCATACACAGCATCACACTGAGACCCATACTGTACCCATACAGCATCACACTGAGACCCATACTGTACCCATACACAGCACCACACTGAGACCCATATTGTACCCATACACAGCATCACACTGAGACCCATACTGTACCCATACACAGCATCACACTGTGACTCATACTGTACCCATACACAGCACCACACTGAGACCCATACTGTACCCATACAGCCTTACACTGAGACCCATACTTTACCCATACACAGCATCACACTGAGACCCATACTATACACATACAGCATCACACTGAGACCCATACTATACACATACAGCATCACAATGAGACCCATACTTTCCCCATACACAGCATCACACTGAAGCCCGTACTGTACCCATACACAGCATCACACTGAGACACATACTGTACCCATGCAGCATCACACTGAGACCCATACTGTACCCATACACAGCAACACACTGAGACCCATACTGTACCCATACACAGCATCACACTGAGACCCATACTGTACCCAAACAGCATCACACTGAGACCCATACTGTACCCATACACAACCTCACACTGAGACCCATACTGTACCCATACACAGCATCACACTGACACACATAATCTACCCATACACAGCATCACACTGAGACCCATACTGTACCCATACAGCATCACACTGTGACACATACTGTACCAATATACAGCATCACACAGTGACACATACTGTACCAATATACAGCATCACACTGAGACCCATACTGTACCCATACGCAGCACCACACTGAGACCCATACTTTACCCATACACAGTATCACTCTCAGGCCCGTTCTGTACCCATACACAGCATCACACTGAGACCCAAACTGTACCCATACACAGCATTACACTGTGACTCATACTGTACCCATACACAGCACCACACTGAGACCCATACTGTACCCATACACAGCACCACACTGAGACCCATACTGTACCCATACACAGCATCACACTGAGACCCATACTATACAGATACAGCCTTACACTGAGACCCATACTGTTCCCATACACAGCATCACACTGAGACCCATACTGTACCCATACACAGCATTACACTGTGACTCATACTGTACCCATACACAGCACCACACTGAGACCCATACTGTACCCATACAGCCTTACACTGAGACCCATACTATTCCCATACACAGCATCACACTGGGACACATACGGTATGTGGTGTATGTATCCTGTTCCACCTTAAGAGAACTTAAGCCTGTTCCACCTGAAGAGATGTACTACTTTCTCTGGCTGCTGTATACGTAATACCGGTGGTGACCACCGGTATATAAGTACTGTGTAGTGATATTGTATTTGGTATAGTCCTGACCTCCAACTAGTAAAGACCTTTTGAACTTTATTCTTGTAGTCTGTGTCAGTAATTAATCTTAATACAACTGGAACACACAGACTTAACAGTGGCGACGAGTCCGATTCTTACCCTGCGGCAGTTTATATCCACGGCGGCTTCATCCACAGAACGGGCGTCGAAGAGAGGCATCCACCCTCATCACCCTGCTGGAAGACACGTCACGCAGCAGGCATCGAGAACCCGGAGTGCAGAAGACATCCTGAACTCGAAGCCTCCATCAGCGGCAGTCAGCTATCTTCTTTCTACCTCGGTGGTGGGTAAGCCGGTCAGCGACGCAAGCAGAAAGTCGGCCGCGTTGGCTGTACAGACGGGGGAGGAAGACGGAGGAATGAGGGCGGTGAGATCGATCGCGACCGGAGATAAGGGCCGAGCCGCATTCGGGCCGAAAGGCACAGCACGGGGACATTGATCGCGGCTGGTGATAAGGGCCGGGCCGCTTTCGGGCCAAAAAGGCGCTGCTTCTGGGGCGACTGAAGGCGCGAGAGCCGCGGTGAAGGCGAACGCAGCCGGTGCTAATAACCGGGCTGCAAGAAGGGCTGCGAGGCGCAACATCGGGGTAGCGCGAATGCCCGAGGGAGCTGCGGTGAAGCGGAGACAGCGCCGGGGGAGTTACTAACCGCTGGGAAAGGGGAGCAGCAGCGGCACGCCAAACGCCATTGCAGCCAGTGGGTGAAGACTGCCAAGCGCGGGAAAACCGCCATTTTGTAGGCGGAGGACGAAGACAAGAGCGGGAAGCCGCCATCTTGGGAAAAAATAAATTGCAACAATGCCTAAACATGGGAACATTAATACCTTTGATAGCGACATCGAAGATTGGGCCATGTATGTAGAACGCATACAAAATTATTGTAAAGCCAATAAAATCCCAGATTCAGAGAAAGCACTAACTTTATTAAACTTAATGGGTGCGAAGACATACGGGCAATTGAAACACCTTTTATCACCAGATGAACCGGCGGATAAGACGTTCGAGGAGATTGTTACTGTCCTGAAAAATCATCTAAACCCCACGCCGCTGATGCTAGCGGAACGATTAAAATTTTACAGCAGAAGGCAGCTGAAGGATGAAAGCAATGCTGAATATTTAATGGAATTGCGTAAGCTAGCAAAGTACTGTCAGTTTGGAACGGGACTAACAGAAGCGCTAAGAGATAAATTTGTGTGTGGATTATTAAAAGAAGATACACAAAAGCGACTGCTCGAGGAGAATGAGCTGACGCTTGAGAAAGCGGTCACTATGGCAGCAGCACATGAAGCCGCAGCGAGAGGCACGGCAGTAATGCAGCTACGGTCACCGGAACTCAGTACAAATAAATTGGTTTTGAGTACTGTAAAATGTTATCGTTGTGGAAAGACAACACACGATCAGAACCAGTGTTGGTTTAAAAACCAAGAATGCAGAACGTGTGGCAGGCTTGGCCACATAGCTAAAGTATGCCAGTCAGGAAAGAAGACCAGCAACAAAAAGTCACCGCAAGGAAAATACATAAAGGTGCACAAGGTGACAAAGACCAGTTCGAACGAACAGAAGTCAGATTCAGACGCTAGCAGTAATGAACTGGGTAGCTTAAGAGTACACAACGTTGGTAAGGATGCAGATCTCCAGACAATTTGGGTCACTCTTCAGATAGCAGGAGTCCAAGTAAAGATGGAATTGGACACTGGATCGGCATTGACGGTCATGAATAAGAAAGATTACAAAAGGTTATTCCAACATATTCCCCTATGGGATACGGAGATTATATTGAAAACATACACGGGGCAAAGAGTGTACCCCATCGGAAAGATAGAGGTAAAAGTGGTCCACAAGGGCGAAGAAAGCCAAGTAATGGACTTATATGTGCTACCTGAAGGAGGTCCACTACTAATGGGACGGGAGTGGATTAGGAAAATGAATATGGACTGGCACTCCTTAAAAGCACTAACGGTAGATTCCGGGGAAACAGATGTCAAACCTAAACGATTGTCCAAAATATTGGGTGATGCTGAAGAGGTGTTCCAGCAAGGACTGGGAACACTGAAAGGAATTACGGCAAACATCAAGATTGATGAACATGCACAACCAAAATTTTTCAAAGCCAGACCGGTACCCTATGCAATACGACCTACTGTAGAAGCGGAACTGGAAGCGCTAGAACGTTCAGGTGTACTGTCTAAGGTAGATTGGAGTGAGTGGGCTACGCCCATTGTTCCCGTTATGAAACGTCCTTCGAGCAACAAGCCAGGAGAACCAGGGAAGGTTCGCATCTGTGGAGATTTCAAGATCACCGTTAATCCGGTGCTTCACACGGTGCAGTATCCGCTTCCGCGGATTGAGGATATTTTTGCTTCGTTGTCTGGCGGGAAACACTTCACCAAGATAGACCTGGCACAGGCGTACTTGCAGATGGAGGTTGAAGAAGAGTCACGCCAGTACCTCACGATCAACACACATAGAGGTTTGTACCGGTATAATAGGCTGGTTTTTGGAGTGGCATCGGCTCCGGCAATTTGGCAGAGGGCCATGGAGCAGGTATTACAGGGAATTCCAGGCACACAATGTTACCTGGACGATATTCTGATTACAGGTGATGGTGATGAAGAACACCTCGCAAACTTGGAACTGGTGCTCAACAGACTGAAAGAGTATGGACTTAGAGTTAATCGGCAGAAATGTGAGTTCTTTCAGAAGCGGATCTCGTACTGTGGTCATATCATTGACTGGGAGGGGCTTCATAAGTCTCCTGACAAGATAGAGGCAGTTGTAAAGGCTCCCGCTCCGGATAATGTCTCTCAGTTGAGGTCGTTTCTGGGATTGATTAACTATTACCATAAGTTTCTACCGAATCTATCCACGGTACTGCACCCGCTGAACGCTCTTTTACAGAAGGGGGTACCATGGGAATGGAGCGAAAACTGTAAGAAGGCATTTCGCAAAAGCAAAGAATTGATCACCTCAGAGGAAGTGTTGGCTCACTTCAACCCGACACTGCCTATTCGGTTGGCTTGTGATGCTTCTCCATATGGTATTGGGGCAGTACTCTCACACAAGTTGCCAAATGGCACGGAAAGGCCAGTCGCGTTTGCATCCAGATCATTGACCTCCGCTGAGCGCAACTATGCGCAGATCGATAGGGAGGCTCTCAGCCTTGTATGGGGAGTGAAGAAGTTTAATCATTACCTGCAGGGCCAAAAATTCACACTCCTGACAGACCATCAGCCGTTGGTATCCATTTTTAACCCTAAGAAGGGTGTTTCGGTGATGACAGCACAGCGACTCCAGAGATGGTCCCTTTTCCTAGGGGCACATCAATATCAAATAGAATTCAAAGGTACAAAGCAGCATGGCAATGCTGATGGGCTGTCGCGCCTGCCACTACCTGAAGCAGAAGAGACGACGAAAGTTGACCCTGTTGAGCTATTTCATTCGACCATCACCGAGTGTTTACCAGTCACCAATGCAAGTATTGAAAGAGAAACCAGGAACGACCCGACACTGTCCCGAGTTTACGAGGTGACAGTGAAGGGATGGCCAACACATGGTGATCCTCTGTTACCGGCATTCTCGGCAAGGCGAGACCAGCTGTCCGTCTGCCATGGTACTTTGATGTATGGGACAAGAGTGATTATTCCTCCCAAGTTACGGGAAAGAGTTCTAAAGGAACTGCATGAAGGTCATCTGGGGGGAGTTAAGATGAAAAGTCTTGCTAGGGCTTATGTATGGTGGCCGGGCATTGACCAACAGATAGAGGAGTTGACAAAAAGCTGCGCTGGGTGCCAAAAAGTGCAAAATGCACCTCCGATCGCACCGCTACACCCATGGGAATGGCCTTCAGCCCCATGGCAACGCGTACATATTGACTTTGCTGGTCCATTCATGGACTCCATGTTCCTAATTGCGGTGGACGCACATTCCAAATGGCCAGAAGTGATCAAGATGAATACCACTACTTCAGAAAAGACAATTGCGGTGTTAAGAACAATATTCGCAAGGAACGGATTGCCAGAACAGATATGTTCGGACAACGGACCACAGTTCGTGTCGGAAGAATTCCAAAAATTCTTAAAGAAGAATGGGGTGAAACATTATACCTCTGCCCCATATCATCCGGCGACAAACGGGTTGGCCGAGAGATTTGTCCAAACATTCAAAAAGGCAATAAAGGCCATGAACGATGGTCAGATTCCGTTACAACACAAGGTGGACAATTTCCTAATGGCATATCGAAACGCCGCTCATGCAGTGACTAACCAAAGTCCTGCCATGATGTTTTATAACAGGAGGTTGCGGTCCAGGTTGGACTTGTTAAAACCAAATGTGCGGAGGGAAGTGGAAAACAAACAGTTCCGGCATATTAATAACAAGTCCACTCGAAGTTTCGACGTAAGACAACCAGTGTTGGCAAGGGGCTATGGAAACGAAAAATGGCAGTCCGGAACAATTCAGGCCAGACAAGGACCTCTGATGTACATAGTAGATATTGGTAACAATGTGATAAGGCGTCATGCGGATCAACTGGTAGAATCAAGAGCAAGGGTCGAACCCATGGTTGCGACAGAGACAACTGTGGAAGACGTTAATGAACATGAAGCATCTACCTCGGCAGGGACTGTACCTGATGATGACGTCCAATACATAGGAAACCAACAAGAAGAGTCACCTCAGCAACAAGAATCAGAGACCACTGAAAGGCGTTATCCAAACCGAATCAGAAGGCCTCCTGAGAGACTGAACCTTTGAACTGTTTATACCTGAAGTTATATATGTATATATGTTATTATGTTATGTTAAATGGGGATATGACTGTTAAGCTAAAAAGGGAGGATTGTGGTGTATGTAACCTGTTCCACCTTAAGAGAACTTAAGCCTGTTCCACCTTAAGAGATGTACTACTTTCTCTGGCTGCTGTATACGTAATGCCGGTGGTGACCACCGGTATATAAGTACTGTGTAGTTATATTGTATTTAGTATAGTCCTGACCTCCAACTAGTAAAGACCTGTTGAACTTTATTCTTGTGGTCTGTGTCAGTAAATAATCTTAATACAACTGGAACACAGACTTAACACTGTACCCATACACAGCATCACACTGAGACCCATACTGTACCCATACAGCATCACACTGAGTGCCATACTGTACACATACACAGCTTCACACTGAGACCTATATTGTACCCATACACAGCATCACACTGAGACCCATACTGTACCCATACACAGCATCACACTGAGACCCATGCTGAACCCATACTGCATCACGCTGAGTGCCATACTGACACATACACAGCTTCACACTGAAACACATACTGTACCCATACACAGCATCACACTGAGACCCATACTGCACCAATGCACAGCATCACACTGTGACCAATACTGTACCTATACACAGCATCACACTGTGACATATATTGTACCCATACACGGCACTGCACTGAGACCCATACTGTACCCATACAGCATTAAACTGAGACCCATACCTTACCCATACACAGCATCACACTGAGACCCATACTGTACATATACAGCATCACACTGAGACCCATTCTGTACACATACAGCATCACACTGAGACCCATAGTTTACCCATTCACAGCATCACACTGAGGCCCATACTGTACCATACACAGGATCACACTGAGACCCATACTGTACCCATACACAGCATCATGCTGACCCATATTGTATCCATACACAGCATCACACTGAGACCCATACGGTATCCATACAGCATCATACTGGGACCCATATTGTACCCATAATCAGCATTACACTGAGACCCATGCAGTACCCATACACAGCATCACACTGAGACCCATACTGTACCCATACACAGCATCACACTGAGACCCATACTGTACCCATACAGCATCACACTGAGACCCATACTGTACCCATACACAGCATCACACTGAGACCGATACTGTGCCCATACACAGCATCACACGGAGACCCATACTGTACCCATACAGCATCACACTGAGACCCATACTGTACCCATGCACAGCATCACACTGAGACCCATACTTTACCCATACAGCATCACACTGAGACACATACTGTACCCATACACAGCATCACACTGAGAACCATACTGCACCCATACACAACATCACAACGAGACAGATACTGTACCCATACACAGCATCACACTGAGACCCATACTGTACCCATACAGCATCACACTGAGACCCATACTGTACCCATACACAGCGTCACACTGAGACCCATAATGTACACATGCACAGCATCACACTGAGAACCATACTGCACCCATACACAACATCACACCGAGACACATACTGTACCCATACACAGCATCACACTGAGACCTGTATTGATTTCTTTGTGGGTTCAATGACGAGACATTTATGAGAGAGAATGACTTTTTATCTAAAGTATGTTCAACTCTTTATACAGCTTTACAGGAGACACGATGCTTGTGATCCATCTAGAACGAAACTGAAACCAAACTCAACTGCCTTGCTTGTCTCGGTCACATGCCCTCTGCTGGTCAGGCACAAGCAATCAATACCTGCAAACATGCTGTTAAGGCATCATAATCGAACAGGCAAATACCATCTCTATTTGCTGATATCATTACAAGACCCATAATGTACCCATGCACAGCATCACACTGAGACCCATACTGTACCCATACAGCATCACACTGGGACCCATATTGTAACCATAAACAGCATCACACTGAGACCCATAATGTACCCATACAGCATCACACTGAGGCCCATACTGTACCCATACACAACATCACACTGAGACACATACTGTGCCCATACACAGCATCACACTGAGACCCATACTGTACCCATACACAGCATCACACTGAGACACATACTGTACCCATACACAGCATCACACTGAGACACATACTGTACCCATACACAGCATCACACTGAGACACATACTGTACCCATACACAGCATCACACTGAGACCCATACTGTACCCATACACAGCATCACACTGAGACACATACTGTACCCATACACAGGATCACACTGAGACCCATACTGTACCACATACACAGCATCACACTGAGACCCATAATGCACCCATACGCACCATCACACTGAGACCCATGCTGTACCCATACACAGCATCACACTGTGATACATACTGTACCCATACACAGCAGCACACTGCGACCCATACCGCATTATACTGAGACCCATACTTTACCCAAACACAGCATCACACTGAGGCCCGTACTTTACCCATACACAGCATCACACTGAGACCCATACTGTACCCATACACACCATCACACTGAGACCCATACTGTACCCATACAGCATCATACTGAGACACATACTGTACCCATACACAGCATCACACTGAGGCACATACTGTACACATACAGCATCACACTGAGACCCATACTGTATCCAATCAGCATCACACTGAGACTCATACTGTACCCATACACAGCATCACTCCAAGACCCATACTGTACCCATACAGCATCACACTGAGACCCATACTGAACCCATACACAGCATCACACTGAGACACATACTGTACCCATACACAGCATCACACTGAGACCCATCCTGTAACCATGCACAGCATCACACTGAGACCCATACTGTAACCATGCACAGCATCACACTGATGCGCTATCAATTCTAATAAAAGGCTTGGCAGAGTTCAGAACAACAGGCTTTTATTAACTACTGAATTGCACTTCAGACAGATCAGGACTATGCCTCTAGTGGACGACCGAATGCCAGGAGCTGCCATGCGGCCGCTCTTATACTCGGTAGCCCAGGGGCGGAGTCAGCTGAGGCATAGTCAGGCACAACAGTGAAACAAGAGTGAACGACAACAACAACAACAACAACAGTGAACACAGTGAACTACAGTGGTTTACCACATTCACCCCTCGTTTAAAATTAAGTCCGGCGGGGTGAAGTGTATCAAAAGTTCGAGTAGGCGAGTCTGTCGGGCGGCCTCGTTTGCCGTCGAGATCTTCGTGGCGACGGTTGCGATGGTACAGCTTCCCACGACGCGTCTTGAGCGGGGTCCAGCACCGGCGTATCGTCCCCTTTGGTGTTGGGTGGGCGAGTGGGCTCCGGCTGGTCCTGGGGGCGCGGCATGCCGTCTACTGGGGTGGAATGGACAGGGGTGAGAATTGGGTCTACTGAATTTTGGGCCGTGTCGGAGGGGGTCGTGGTGGGGGGCAATGGTGGCGGGTCAGTGGACCCCGAGGGTGCCAGATCTCTAATGGAGACTGTGTCCTCCCGCCCGTCCGGGTATGCCACGTAGGCGTACTGGGGGTTGGCATGGAGGAGGTGAACCTTCTCTACCAGGGGAGCCGTTTTGTGGGACCTTACATGCTTCCTCAGCAGGACGGGCCCTGGGGACGCCAGCCAGTGTGGTAGTGAGTTACCGGATGTGGACCTCCGGGGAAAAACAAACATTCGCTCATGGGGGGTTGCGTTGGTGGCTGTACACAGCAGTGACCGGATGGAGTGGAGCGCATCGGGTAGGACATCCTGCCAACGGGAGGTCGGAAGGCCCCTAGATTTTAAGGCTAGGAGGGCCGCCTTCCAGACCGTCGCGTTCTCTCTTTCGACCTGTCCGTTCCCCCGGGGGTTGTAGCTGGTGGTCCGGCTTGAGGCAATACCTCTCATGAGCAGGTACTGACGGAGTTCGTCGCTCATGAAGGACGAGCCCCGGTCGCTATGAATATAGCTGGGAAAACCGAACAGAGCAAAGAGGTTGTGCAGGCATTTAATGACCGTAGCGGTGGTCGTGTCCGGGCAGGGGATGGCAAAAGGGAAACGGGAGTACTCATCAACTATGTTGAGGAAGTACACATTGCGGTCAGAGGAGGGGAGGGGCCCTTTAAAGTCGATACTCAGGCGCTCAAAAGGGCGGGTGGCCTTGATCAGGTTTGCTCTGTCAGGCCTATAGAAGCGCGGCTTGCACTCTGCACAGACTGGGCAGCTCCTGGTCATGGTCCTGACCTCCTCGATGGAGTAAGGCAGGTTGCGGCCCTTAATGAAATGGAAGAACCTGGTGACCCCCGGGTGGCAGAGGTCGTTGTGGAGGCCCCGTAGTCTATCGATCTGCGCGGTGGCGCATGTGCCTCGCGATAGAGCGTCTGAGGGTTCGTTGAGTTTCCCTGGCCGGTCCAAGATGTCGTAATTGTAGGTGGAAAGTTCGATTCTCCACCTCAAAATCTTGTCATTTTTGATTTTACCCCTCTGCTTGTTGTTGAACATGAAAGCAACTGAACGCTGGTCAGTAAGCAGGGTAAATCGTTTTCCAGCCAGGTAGTGCCGCCAGTGGCGCACCGCCTCCACAATGGCCTGGGCCTCTTTTTCCACAGAGGAGTGTCTGAGTTCGGAGCCCTGGAGGGTTCGTGAAAAGAAGGCCACGGGTCTTCCTGCCTGGTTAAGGGTAGCGGCCAGGGCGAAGTCGGATGCATCGCTCTCCACCTGGAAGGGGATGGACTCGTCTACCGAGTGCATGGTGGCCTTGGCAATGTCATCTTTTATACGGTGAAAGGCTAAGTGGGCCTCCGCCGTCAGGGGGAAGGAAGTGGACTTGATAAGTGGACGGGCTTTGTCCGCATAATGAGGGACCCACTGGGCGTAATAGGAAAAGAAGCCCAGGCACCTTTTGAGGGCCTTGAGACAGTGGGGCAGGGGAAGTTCCATCAACGGGCGCATCCGGTCAGGGTCAGGACTGATGACTCCGTGTTTCACCACGCAACCAAGGATAGCGAGGCGGGCTGTGCGGAATATGCACTTTTCCTTGTTGTACGTGAGGTTTAGGAGTTGGGCCGTGCGGAGGAACTTATCAAGATTGGCGTCATGGTCCTGCAGGTCATGGCCGCAGATGGTCACGTTGTCTAGGTAGGGAAACGTGGCCTGTAACGCATTCTCGTCGACCATCCGGTCCATCTCCCTCTGGAAGACGGAGACACCGTTGGTGACGCCAAAAGGAACCCTGAGGAAGTGAAAAAGGCGGCCGTTTGCCTCGAAAGCTGTGTACTGGCGGTCCTCAGGGCGGATAGGGATTTGGTGGTATGCTGCCTTGAGGTCAATGGTCGAGAAAACGCGGTATTGCGCTATCTTATTAACCATGTCGGCTATGCGGGGGAGGGGTTATGCGTCCAACTGGGTGTACTTGTTGATAGTCTGGCTGTAGTCGATGACTAGGCGCTGCTTGTTGCCAGTCTTAACGACTACCACCTGGGCTCGCCAGGGGCTGGTACTATCCTCAATAATCCCCTCTTTCAGGAGCCGCGTCACCTCAGATCTTATGAAGGATCTGTCCCCGGTGCTGTATCGCCTGCTCTTTGTGGCGATAGGCTTGCAGTCACGGCTGAGGTTGGCAAACAGGGGGGGGGGGTGATTTTGAGGGTGGAGAGACTACAGGTGGGGCGTGGCGGGCAATTTAAAAACTGCTGGTTGCAGACAGTGAGCGGGGGAAGAGGTCCACCGTATGTCAAGGTGACACTCTTAAAGTGACAATGAAAGTCCAACCCCAGTAGAACGGCAGCGCAGAGATGTGGCAGGACGAATAGCTTTACATTTTTATATACGGAGCCCTTCACCGAGAGGGTCACTACGCAGTAGCCGCCGACGTCTGCTGAGTGAGATTTCGAGGCCATGGAGATCCGATGGCGCGTTGGCCGGACCGAGAGAGAATAGCGCCGTACTGTATCAGGGTGTATGAAGCTCTCCGTGCTCCCGGAATCAAAAAGGCAAGTTGTGGCGCGGCCATTTACCTGGATGTCCATCGTGGACCTGGCTAGCTGATGGGGTCCGGATTGATCCAGCGTGATGGAGGCCGCTGTGGAGTCGGTAGCGTCGCTGTAGAACCCCGGTGAGGCGGCGGTGGGTGAGTCGGGGGCCCGTTAGCAGAATGGCAGACAAGATGGCGGCGTCGGAGAGGAAGGACAAAATGGCGGCGCCCATGACGATCCCGATCCCTACGAGGCTGGAGGGAGGCAAGATGGCCGCTCCCACGAATCGCACGTGGCGCTGCTGGAGGTAGGGGTCTTCTGGCTTCTGCAGACGCCAGCGTAGTGTCCCTTCTTACCGCAGGCAGAGCAGACCGCGTTTTTCGCCGGGCAGCGCGCCCTGGGGTGTTTGGTTTGGCCACAGAAATAACATTTCTGGCTCGGGCGGGACATCGCTGCAGCAGTTGAGGCCAGGGCCCGTGGCGGCGCTGCGTCCCAAGGTGGCGGCGGCTGCGGCATCCACGAGGCGGCCGCGCGGTCCGGGGAGTAGGCCTCCATGTTCCGGTGGGCTACGTCCAACGAGAGGGTGAGTGAAATCGCCTTCTTCAGGTCGAGCTCGCTACTTTCCAGCAGTCGCTGCCGTGTGTGAGTGGACCTGAGGCCCGCCACGAGGGCGTCCCGGATGAGCTCCTCCGTATGTTCCGTGGCTGTTACTTGCTTGCATTCGCAGGCTCGGCCGAGTTCCTTCAGCGCCCGTATGTATGCTTCTGTGGGTTCCCCGGGCTGTTGTTTGCGAGACCCCAGGAGATGTCTTGCGTAAACATAGTTGACCGGGCGTGCGTATTGCTCCTTCAAGATGTCGATAGCCCCCTGGTAGCTCGTAGCGTCCCGGATAAGGGCAAAAGCTCGGTGGTTTACTTTAGAGTTCAGCACCCTGAGCTTGTCGGCATCGGCGGCGACGGTCTCGCCGGATGCAGTCAGAAAGGACTCAAAACAGTGCAGCCAGTGCGAGAACTTAGCAGTCGAGTCCGGTTCTTGCGGGTCGAGTTCCAGGCACTTGATCTTAAGAATCTGCAGCATCGTTTTGTTTTTTTCAGTAGTTAATAAAATTGATGCGCTATCAATTCTAATAAAAGGCTAGGCAGAGTTCAGAACAACAGGCTTTTATTAACTACTGAATTGCACTTCAGACAGATCAGGACTATGCCTCTAGTGGACGACCGAATGCCAGGAGCTGCCATGCGGCCGCTCTTATACTCGGTAGCCCAGGGGCGGAGTCAGCTGAGGCATAGTCAGGCACAACAGTGAAACAAGAGTGAACGACAACAACAACAACAGTGAACACAGTGAACTACAGTGGTTTACCACACACACTGAGACCCATACTGTACCCATGCAGCATAATACTGAGACTCATACTGTACCAATACACAGCTTCACTCCAAGACCCATACTGTACCCATACAGCATCACACTGAGACCCATGCTGAAACCATACACAGCATCACACTGAGACACATACTGTACCCATACACAGCATCACACTGAGACACATACTGTACCCATACACAGCATCACACTGAGACCCATACCTTACCCATACACAGCTTCACACTGAGACCCATACTGTACAAATACAGCATCACACTGAGGCCCATACTGTACAAATACAGCATCACACTGAGGCCCATACTTTACCCATACACAGCATCACACTGAGGCCCGTACTGTACACAGCATCACACTGAGAACCATACTGCACCCATACACAACATCACACCGAGACACATACTGTACCCATACACAGCATCACACTGAGACCTGTATTGATTTCTTTGTGGGTTCAATGACGAGACATTTATGAGAGAGAATGACTTTTTATCTAAAGTATGTTCAACTCTTTATACAGCTTTACAGGAGACACGATGCTTGTGATCCATCTAGAACGAAACTGAAACCAAACTCAACTGCCTTGCTTGTCTCGGTCACATGCCCTCTGCTGGTCAGGCACAAGCAATCAATACCTGCAAACATGCTGTTAAGGCATCATAATCGAACAGGCAAATACCATCTCTATTTGCTGATATCATTACAAGGCCGATAATGTACCCATGCACAGCATCACACTGAGACCCATACTGTACCCATACAGCATCACACTGGGACCCATATTGTAACCATAAACAGCATCACACTGAGACCCATAATGTACCCATACAGCATCACACTGAGACCCATACTGTACCCATACACAGCATCACACTGAGACACATACTGTACCCATACACAGCATCACACTGAGACCCATACCTTACCCATACACAGCATCACACTGAGACCCATACTGTACCCATACAGCATCAGACTGGGACCCATATTGTACCCATAAACAGCATCACACTGAGACCCATAATGTACCCATACAGCATCACACTGAGACCCATACTGTACCCATACACAACATCACACTGAGACACATACTGTACCCATACACAGCATCACACTGAGACCCATACTGTACCCATAAACAGCATCACACTGAGACACATACTGTACCCATACACAGCATCACACTGAGACACATACTGTACCCATACACAGCATCACACTGAGACACATACTGTACACATACACAGCATCACACTGAGGCACATACTGTACCCATACACAGCATCACACTGAGACACATACTGTACCCATACACAGCATCACACTGAGACACATACTGTACCCATACACAGCATCACACTGAGACCCATACTGTACCCATACACAGCATCACACTGAGACACATACTGTACCCATACACAGCATCACACTGAGACACATACTGTACCCATACACAGGATCACACTGAGACCATACTGTACCCATACACAGCATCACACTGAGACCCATAATGCACCCATACGCACCATCACACTGAGACCCATGCTGTACCCATAAACAGCATCACACTGAGACACATACTGTACCCATACACAGCATCACACTGAGACCCATACTGTACCCATAGACAGCATCACACTGAGACACATACTGTACCCATACACAGCATCACACTGAGACCCATACTGTACCCATACACAGCATCACACTGAGACCCATACTGTACCCATACACAGCATCATACTGAGACACATACTGTACCCATACACAGGATCACACTGAGACCCATACTGTACCCATACACAGCATCACACTGAGACCCATAATGCACCCAAATGCACCATCACACTGAGACCCATACTGTACCCATACACAGCATCACACTGTGATACATACTGTACCCATACACAGCAGCACACTGAGACCCATACCGCATTATACTGAGACCCATACTTTACCCAAACACAGCATCACACTGAGGACCGTACTTTACCCATACACAGCATCACACTGAGACACATACTGTACCCATACACAGCATCACACTGAGACCCATAGTGTACCCATACACACCATCACACTGAGACCCATACTGTACCCATACAGCATCACACTGAGACACATACTGTACCCATACACAGCATCACACTGAGGCACATACTGTACACATACAGCATCACACTGAGACCCATACTGTATCCAATCAGCATCACACTGAGACTCATACTGTACCCATACAGCATCACACTGAGACCCATACTGAACCCATACACAGCATCACACTGAGACACATACTGTACCCATGCACAGCATCACACTGAGACCCATACTGTACCCATGCAGCATAATACTGAGACTCATACTGTACCAATACACAGCATCACTCCAAGACCCATACTCTACCCATACAGCATCACACTGAGACCCATACTGAACCCATACACAGCATCACACTGAGACACATACTGTACCCATACACAGCATCACACTGAGACCCATACTGTACCCATACACAGCATCACACTGAGACACATACTGTACCCATACACAGCATCACACTGAGACCCATACTGTACCCATACACAGCATCACACTGAGACCCATACTGTACCCATACACAGCGTCACACTGAGACCCATACTGTACAAATACAGCATCACACTGAGGCCCATACTTTACCCATACACAGCATCACACTGAGGCCCGTACTGTACACAGCATCACACTGAGAACCATATTGTACCCATAAACAGCATCACACTGAGACCCATGCTTTACCCATACAGAGCATCACACTGAGACCCATAATGTACCCATACACACCATCACACTGAGACCCATGCTGTACCCATACACAGCATCACACTGTGACACATACTGTACCCATACACAGCATCACACTGAGGCCCGTACTGTACCCATACACAGCATCACACTGAGACACATACTGTGCCCATACACTGCATCACACTAAGACCGATACTGTGCCCATACACAGCATCACACTGAGACCCATACTGTACCCATACACAGCATCACACTGAGACCCATACTGTACCCACACAGCATCACATTGAGACCCATACTGTACACATGCACAGCATCACACTGAGACCCATACTGTACCCATGCACAGCATCACACTGAGACCCATACTGTACCCATGCACAGCATCAAACTGAGACCCATACTGTACCCATACAGCATCACACTGAGACCCATACTGTACCCATACAGCATCACACTGAGACCTATACTGTACCCATACACTGCATCACACTAAGACCGATACTGTGCCCATACACAGCATCACACTGAGACCCATACTGTACCCATACACAGCATCACACTGAGACCCATACTGTACCCACACAGCATCACATTGAGACCCATACTGTACACATGCACAGCATCACACTGAGACCCATACTGTACCCATGCACAGCATCACACTGAGACCCATACTGTACCCATGCACAGCATCAAACTGAGACCCATACTGTACCCATACAGCATCACACTGAGACCCATACTGTACCCATATGCAGCATCACACTGAGACCCATACTGTACCCATACACAGCATCACACTGAGACCTGTATTGATTTCTTTGTGGGTTCAATGACGAGACATTTATGAGAGAGAATGACTTTTTATCTAAAGTATGTTCAACTCTTTATACAGCTCTACAGGAGACACGATGCTTGTGATCCATCTAGAACGAAACTGAAACCAAACTCAACTGCCTTGCTTGTCTCGGTCACATGCCCTCTGCTGGTCAGGCACAAGCAATCAATACCTGCAAACATGCTGTTAAGGCATCATAATCGAACAGGCAAATACCATCTCTATTTGCTGATATCATTACAAGACCCATAATGTACCCATGCACAGCATCACACTGAGACCCATACTGTACCCATACAGCATCACACTGGGACCCATATTGTACCCATAAACAGCATCACACTGAGACCCATAATGTACCCATACAGCATCACACTGAGACCCATACTGTACCCATACACAACATCACACTGAGACACATACTGTACCCATACACAGCATCACACTGAGACCCATACTGTACCCATACACAGCATCACACTGAGACACATACTGTACCCATACACAGCATCACACTGAGACACATACTGTACCCATACACAGCATCACACTGAGACACATACTGTACCCATACACAGCATCACACTGAGACCCATACTGTACCCATACACAGCATCACACTGAGACACATACTGTACCCATACACAGCATCACACTGAGACCCATACTGTACCCATACACAGCATCACACTGAGACCCATACTGTACCCATACACAGCATCACACTGAGACCCATACTGTACCCATACACAGCATCACACTGAGACACATACTGTACCCATACACAGGATCACACTGAGACCCATACTGTACCCATACACAGCATCACACTGAGACCCATAATGCACCCATACGCACCATCACACTGAGACCCATGCTGTACCCATACACAGCATCACACTGTGATACATACTGTACCCATACACAGCAGCACACTGAGACCCATACCGCATTATACTGAGACCCATACTTTACCCAAACACAGCATCACACTGAGGCCCGTACTTTACCCATACACAGCATCACACTGAGACCCATACTGTACCCATACACACCATCACACTGAGACCCATACTGTACCCATACAGCATCACACTGAGACACATACTGTACCCATACACAGCATCACACTGAGGCACATACTGTACACATACAGCATCACACTGAGACCCATACTGTATCCAATCAGCATCACACTGAGACTCATACTGTACCCATACACAGCATCACTCCAAGACCCATACTGTACCCATACAGCATCACACTGAGACCCATACTGAACCCATACACAGCATCACACTGAGACCCATACTGTACCCATACAGCATCACACTGAGAACCATACTGTACCCATACACAGCATCACACTGAGACACATACTGTACCCATACACAGCATCACACTGAGACCCATTCTGTAACCATGCACAGCATCACACTGAGACCCATACTGTACAAATACAGCATCACACTGAGGCCCATACTTTACCCATACACAGCATCACACTGAGGCCCGTACTGTACACAGCATCACACTGAGAACCATACTGTACCCATAAACAGCATCACACTGAGACCCATGCTTTACCCATACAGAGAATCACACTGAGACCCATAATGTACCCATACACACCATCACACTGAGACCCATGCTGTACCCATACACAGCATCACACTGTGACACATACTGTACCCATACACAGCATCACACTGAGGCCCGTACTGTACCCATACACAGCATCACACTGAGACACATACTGTGCCCATACACAGAATCACACTGAGACCCATACTGTACCCACAATCAGCATCACACTGAGACCCAAACTGTACCCATACAGCATCACACTGAGACCTATACTGTACCCATACACAGCATCACACTGAGACCGATACTGTGCCCATAAACAGCATCACACTGAGACCCATACTGTACCCATACACAGCATCACACTGAGACCCATACTGTACCCATGCACAGCATCACACTGAGACCCATACTGTACCCATACAGCATCACATTGAGAACCATACTGTACACATGCACAGCATCACACTGAGACCCATACTGTACCCATGCACAGCATCACACTGAGACCCATACTGTACCCATGCACAGCATCAAACTGAGACCCATACTGTACCCATACAGCATCACACTGAGACCCATACTGTACCCATATGCAGCACCACACTGAGACCCATACTGTACACATGCACAGCATCACACTGAGACACATACTGTACCCATACACAGCATCACACGGAGACCCATACTGTACCCATACAGCATCACACTGAGAACCATACTGTACCCATACACAACATCACACCGAGACACATACTGTACCCATACACAACATCACACCGAGACACATACTGTACCCATGCACAGCATCGCACTGAGACCCATACTGTACCCTTACACAGCATCACACTGAGAAACACACTGTTCCCATACAGCATCACACTGATGTATTGATTTCTTTGTGGGTTCAATGACGAGACATTTATGAAAGAGAATGTCTTTTAATCTAAAGCTTGTTCAACTCTTTTAACAGCATTTACAGCAGACATCATGCTGGTGATGCATCTAGAACGAAACTGAATCTAAACTAAGCTGCCTTGCTTGGCTCGGTCACATGCCCTCTGCTGGTCAGGCACAAGCAATCAATACATGCAAACATGCTGGTAAGGCATCATAATCAAACAGGCAAATACCATCTCTATTTGCTGATATCATTACATCTCCTTTTCTTAAAACAAAAGTATTTTACTTTTAACTAACAACATGTTTTCTTTGTATTAATCTGCATTTTAACTGTATCACTTAATGAACTTACATTATCATTATCATGATCAAGGTTTTTTAACCTTGCTTTGTGTGTTCACATGAAATATGTCAATACACTCGGGCCTAGAAATTCAGTGCCCTTAGCACCGATTTTGCAGCGCTAGAGGGCCGAGCGCTGCAATTGGCGCCGGTTCCTAAATTGCCTGGGGCCCTTCCGCGGTGGTAGACCGGTAGCGCTGCGCCGGCACCGATGATGTCATCGGTGTGCGCAGCGTCCCGGTTGCCATGGTAACCCGGCCCCAAGCCGAAATTCAGTTGCGGCCGCCTCGCCAGTGGCAGCCGCAACTAAGACTCCGGCAAACGAGTGTTGCCGGAGTCTGTGCCGGCGCTTTAAGGAGGCGCGGCGGCCGGCCGCTTTCCCGCCGGCCGCCTGCCCGCAGCTCCCTCCCTGGACTTCTCCCCCCCCCACCCCCGGAACAGATGCAAGCCCGGCACTTGTCCGAGGTGCCGGGCTCATTTTTGAAGAGATTTGCACGGGCCGCGGCCGGGTGCAGGCAGCTCCTCCTTAATGGAAGGAGGAGGCCTGCACTTCCCGAGCCTGCCGCACCGCAGCGGGCACCGCAGCGCCGGAATAGCGCTGCAATGCGGCACGTTGCGCCAGTTTTCAGGCGCTAAAACCCTTCAGTCGCGCCGGCAGCCATTTGGGCGCGGCGCTACTGAATTTTTGGCGCGCGCAAAGGGACTTAGCGCCGGCGCTAACTTCCGGCGCTAAAGCCCTGGCGCAGCGCAAACTCAATTTCTAGGCCTAGAACTTGAAGAAAGAATAAGATAACATTACTTCCTTCTATAACAATAGTCCTTAAATTTGCTCAATGAGTCTCTCAGGAGGCTTCACGTGTCTTGAGGATTTTCTGATTGATTGTCCTTGAATTTGAGTTGTTGCCTCAGATGATAGTTTCTCAGCTGTGTGATCAGGTTGTTCAACAGTATCAGTCTGTTGACCTGCTGGTCCCATGAGAAGATCTCGAAGATTTCTTCTCAGAACAGCACCCTCATCTGTCTGAATGGTGTATGATCTTGGTTGAACTTCACTCAGGACAGTTCCCTTCTGAGTCCATGTGTTTGTTTTGTCTTTCAACCTTACTTGGTCACCAGTGTGGAGTTCAGGTAGGTTTTGTGTTCCTTTGTCATAGTAGTACTTTTGCTTTTCCTTCTGTTGTTCTTTGAACTTCCTCACTTTCTCCCCCTCTTTTGTTTTCAGGAGGTTCTCCGGGATGGGTAGGTTTGACCTTAGCCGACGTCCCATCAGGAGTTGGGCTGGTGACTTACCACACTCGAGCGGCATTGTGTGGTATACAAGCATGCTTTGGTAGAAGTCAGTTCCACTGTCGTTTGCCTTGTACATCAGTCTTTTCCCTGTCTGGACCGATTTTTCCACTAGTCCATTGGACTGTGGATAGTGAGGACTTGACGTTGTGTGGACAAAGTCCCACTCTTTGGCAAAGTGTCGGAAACTTGCATTGTAAAACTGGGGTCCGTTGTCTGTGAAGACCTCGCTTGCCACGCCATGTCTGGAGAATATGGCTTTCATACATGTTATCACAGCATCTGCAGTGGTGGTGTACAGTCTACAAACCTCTGGATACAGGGAGTAATAGTCTGTGACTACAAGATAGTCCTTCCCTTGACATACGAATAGGTCAGCGCCTACCTTCTGGTAAGGTCTGTCTGGTGCTGGGTGTGGCTTTAGTGGTTCTACCGGATTGATTGCTCGATATTTCAGGCATATTGTGCAGTTTGACACCTCATTTGTCACATCTTGGTTGATTCGTGGCCAGTACATCACCTCTCGTGCTCTTTTCTTACACTTTGCGATTCCCAGATGTCCTCCATGGATCTTTTTTAACATCTCTTTTCTCAGACTCTTTGGGATAACTATTTTACTTCCTTTGTAGATGATGTCTTCGACCACTGATAGTTCCGCCCTGCAGTTCCAGTACTCTGCCATGTCAGGTGAGCAGTCTTGCTTCATGTTGGGCCATCCATCCCAGATGCTTTTCCTCAGTCGTCTCATTGTTTCATCTTTGCTTGTCTCAGTCTTTATGAGCTACATTTTTGCATCTGCTATGGGCAGTGCACTTGTAATCATGTCCATGTAGGCGTTCACTTTTCATCCATTGTGGTGTTTGCGGGCTCACTTGGGTCAACAGCTCTGGACAACGTGTCTGCTGTATACATCAGTTTGCCCGGTGTGTACGCAACATTCAGTGTATAGCGTTGCAGCCTGATCATCATTCTTTGTATTCTAAGCGGACAGCTATTTAGTGGCTTTTGGAACAATGCAATCAAGGGCTTATGGTCAGTCTCTACACTGATTGCTTGTCCTGCCACAAACTGGTGAAATCTTTCACAGGCGTATGTGATGCTGAGCAGCTCCTTTTCTATTTGAGCATATTGCGTCTCCGCGTCTGTCATTGAGCGCGATGCATATGCAATAGGTTGCCAGTAGTCATATTTTTGCAGAAGAACGGCACCGAGCCCACTCTGTGATGCATATGATGATATCTTGATGGGTCTCGCTGGGTCATAAAACCTCAGAACTGGTTCCTCTGTGAGCAGTTTCTTTAGATCGCTCCATGACTTCTCATGCTCATGATTCCATTCCCATTCTATGTTCTTTTCAGTTAGTCTTCTCAGTGGTGCCATCTTTTCTGAGAGGTTGGATATGAATTTCCCCATGCAGTTGATCATTCCATTAAACCTCTGCATGTCCTTTTTGCATTGTGGCTTTGGCATATTCTCAATGGCAGACACCTTTCTGGGATCTGGTCTGATGCCCTCGCTGCTAAGGATATCTCCCACGAATGTCAGTTCTGTCACCCCGAGCTGGCATTTCTCTCTATTCAGCTTCAGGTTTGTTTTCCTTGTTGCTTCTAGCACTTTTTTCAGTCTATCGTCATGCTCAGTTCTCGTGGTTCCCCATACTATGATGTCATCCATTGAGGTATCAACACCCTCCAGGTGCTCATAGATCATATGGATAGTCTTGTGATACACTTCAGGAGCTGAGGCAATGCCAAATGGTAACCTTAGGAATCTGTATCTGCCAAATGGACTGTTGAACGTGCACAGTCTTGAACTTGCTTCGTCCAGCTTCATCTGCCAAAATCCTGATGATGCATCTAACTTGCTGAAATATTTTGCATTTGCAAACTGTGCCATGATTTCCTCACATGTAGGACGCTTGAAGTGCTCTCTCTTTATTGCTCTGTTTAGATCTCTTGGATCCAGGCAAATTCTGAGCTTTCCATTCTTTTTGTCCACTACGACGAGGGAACTCACCCACTCAGTTGGCTCATCTATCTACTGAATCACGTTCAGGCTTTCCATCCTGTCCAACTCTGCCTTCAGTTGCTTTTGAAGAGCAAACGGAACTTTTCTGCATGGATGTATGACCGGTGTCATACTTTTATCTACTCTGATCGTGTGTTCTCCTGGAATGCAGCCTAGACCCTTAAATAGGTCTTTGTACTCTTTCATGAGTTCATCATAGACTGTCTCTCCTTCGCTTTCCACAACGAGGACTCTCTTTACCAGGTTCAGTCTCTCACAGACTTTTAAACCTAGAATGGCTTGCACATCCTTTGGCACCACGATTAAGGCTAGCGTGTGCTCTCTGTCTTTGTGTGTTACTTTGACAATGCATCTTCCTTTCACTGGTATATCAGTACCTGAGTATCCTGTCACTTTCACTTTGATTCCATGTATCTTTGGTCTGGGTCTAATTTTCTTAAAATCAGTCTCTGATATCACATTAACTTGTGCTCCAGTATCCAATTTAAATGGAATGTGTATGTCATTCACTTTTAGTGTCAACATCCAGTCTCTTTCTTCTTTTTTATTTTCAGACACAACATCTACATAGAACTCCTCTATGTCGCTTTCATCTACTGCATGGACCTTGCTTTGTTGCGCTTGGTTCTTACAGCAACGGGCATAATGTTTGTTTTTGTTGCAACTATTGCATGTTTTACCATATGCTGGACACTTTCTTGGTGGATGCTGTGTACCGCATTGTCGACATGACTTTCGATTGTCCCTTTCATTTTCGTTCGCTGGCCACGCCTCTTTTTTCACATTGGCGCTCATTTTGTTAAACGGTTTGTATCCGTTCTTTCTCACTGCATCCACGTTGCAGCTATTGTCACTGAACAGCTCCTTTGCCTGCAACTTCACAGTCTCTGTAGCCCTACACAGTGCTATGGCTTTTCCCAGGTCTAGATCTTGCTCTCTTAGCAGTCTTTCCCTTAGACCATTATCTGGAATACCACACACCAGTCTGTCTTTTATCAGCGAGTCTGTCAGTCCCCCAAATTCACATGTTTTGCTTCGGTTTCTCAGTTCAGTCACATACTGATCAATAGTCTCTCCCGTTTTCTGTACACATGTGAAAAATCTGTGCCTCTCAAACGTCATGTTATGTTTAGGTATGCAGTAGGCCTCAAACTGTTCCATTATTTTATCTAACTTCATTTTGTCTCCATCAGCAGCGAATGTGAAGTTATTATACACCTCCAGCGCTTCATCACCCACGACATGTAAGAACAGTGACGCTTTCATTTTATCACCTTTCTCGTCAGCTCCGATTGCTGATAAATACAACCCCAAACGTTGTTTGAACCTCCTCCAATTTTCAGCCACATTACCTGTCAACTGAAGCGTCGCCGGTGGGTGTAAATCTTCCATTTTTTCACTTCGTTTGCTATTCTCCAATGGTAAGCAACGATGTTCTCTTTTGGCTTGCTAATTTGTGGAGAGCTGATTTAATTTCAGATTTTTTCTCTTCATCTCTTTCAGCCACTTCTGACACCATGTATTGATTTCTTTGTGGGTTCAATGACGAGACATTTATGAAAGAGAATGTCTTTTAATCTAAAGCTTGTTCAACTCTTTTAACAGCATTTACAGGAGACATCATGCTAGTGATGCATCTAGAACAAAACTGAAACTAAACTAAACTGCCTTGCTTGTCTCGGTCACATGCCCTCTGCTGGTCAGGCACAAGCAATCAATACATGCAAACACGCTGGTAAGGCATCATAATCAAACAGGCAAATAACATCTCTATTTGCTGATATCATTACAACTGTGACACATAGTGTACCCATACACAGCATCACACTGAGACCCATACTGTACCCATACAGCATCACACTGAGACCCATACTGTTCCCATACACAGCATCACACTGAAACCCATACTGCACCCATACAGCATCACACTGAGACCCATACTGTTCCCATAAACAGCATCACACTGAAACCCATACTGCACCCATACAGCATCAAACTGAGACCCATACTGTTCCCATACACAGCATCACACTGAGACCCATACTGTTCCCATACACAGCATCACACTGAGACCCATAATGTACCCATACAGCATCACACTGAGACCCATACTGTTCCCATACACAGCATCACACTGAGACCCACAATGTACCCATACACACCATCACACTGAGACCCATCCTGTACCCATACACAGCATCACACTGAGACCCATACTGTACCCATACACAGCACCACACTGAGACCCATACAGCATTATACTGAGACCCATACTTTACCCATACACAGCATCACACTGAGACCCATACTATACACATACAGCATCACACTGAGACCCATACTGTACCCATACAGCTTCACACTGAGACCCATACTGTACCCATACATAGCATAATACTGAGACACATACTGTACCCTTCACAGCATCACACTGAGAGCCATACTGTACCCGTACAGCAGCACACTGAGACCCATACTGTACCCATAAACAGCACCACACTGAGACCCATACTGTACCCAATCAGCATCACACTGAGACTCATACTGTACCCATACACAGCATCACTCCAAGACCCATACTGTACCCATACAGCATCACACTGAGACCCATACTGCACCCATACACAGCATCACACTGAGACCCATACTGTACCCATACAGCATCACACTGAGACCCATACTGTACCCGTACAGCATCACACTGAGACCCATACTGTACCCATACAGCATCACACGGAGACCCATACTGTACCCATACAGCATCTCACTGAGCCCCATACTGTACCTGTTAAGTCCGTGAATGATTGAGACACGGACTAGCAGGAGAGAAAACAAACAGATCTTTACTGGTGGAAGTCAATAACGAAACTAAACAACAGAGGCTCTCTAGCGCCTTTTATACAGGGGTGGTCACTGCCGGTACCGCAGTCTGAGACCAGTTATTCTCTTAAAGGTACATACACAACAATTCCTCCCCTTTTAGATAAACAGTACATAACATTCATTTAACAACTAAATGATAACGAATTACAATCACAATTACTGTTGCTAGATACATTGGTTAAGTTTAAGCAATTATAAGTTCAGTCTTTGAGGAGGCTTCCTGATTCTGTCTGGATAACGCCTCTTTGGGGTAACAGGTTCTTCTGGCAATGTTGAGTCGGATTCAATGTCGTTGTTTGGTTCATCTGCTTCCAATATTACCGGTTCTGCGGTAGCTGCAATTGGAACGTCGATTTCATTACCAGGTGTATCAGATCGTGGTGTGGAGTTGACGTTTTCCAGTGACTCTAGAATCTTGTCAGCATGGCGTCTTACAATGCTCTCCCCAACGTCCACGGTGTACATGAAAGGTCCTTGTCATGCACAAATCGTTCCTGGCTGCCATTTCTCAGTGTGGTAGTCCCGGGCCAAAACTGGTTGCCTTATCTTAAAACTCCTGGTCGGCCTTTTATTCATATTCTGAAACTGCCTGTTCTCCACATCTCTTCGGACGTTTGGCTTAACCAAATCCAAGCGGCATCGTAGTCTTCGATTGAAGAACATCATGGCTGGAGTTTGGTTGGTAACCGCATGTGTCGCATTCCGGTAGGCAAACAAGAAGTTGTCCACCTTGTGTTGTAGGGGTATCTCTTCATTACACATTGCCTTGATAGCCTTCTTGAATGTTTGGACAAACCTCTCGGCCAATCCATTAGTGGATGGATGATATGGGGCAGATGTGTAATGCTTAGCACCATTGTTCTTTAAGAACCTCCGGAACTCTTCAGACACAACTGTGGTCCATTGTCACAGCAAATCTGTTCAGGCAGCCCATTCCTGGCGAATATGGTTCGTAAAACTGTGATAGTTTTTTCCGTGGTGGTTGAGGACATTTTTATTACCTCTGGCCACTTTGAATGTGCATCCACCGCAATTAAAAACATCGAGCCCATGAAGGGACCAGCAAAATCAATGTGCACCCTTTGCCATGGAGATGAGGGCCACTCCCATGGATGCAGAGGAGCTTGTGGCGGGGCGTTTTGGACCTTCTGGCATCCTGCACAGCTCTTGGTCATCTCTTCGATTTCTCTATCGATTCCCGGCCACCACACAAATGCTCTGGCTAAGCTCTTCATTTTTACCCCACCCAGATGACCCTCATGAAGCTCATTGAGCACTCTATCCGTCAACTTAGGTGGAATTACTACTCTGGATCCACACATCAAGGTTCCTCTGCACACTGACAGCTGTTCTGTTCTCGGCAAGAATGCTGGCAGCAGTGGTTCGCCATGTGCTGGCCATCCCTTCACCGTTAAATCATAGACCCGTGATAGTGTCGGGTCATTCCGTGTTTCCTTTTCTATGTTTGCATTCGTCACAGGAAGACATTCGACTATGGTCGAGTGGAATAACTCCATTGGATCCACTGCAAGGTCTTCTTCTTCCACCGTCGGCAATGGTAGACGTGACAATCCATCAGCATTTCCATGCTGTTTAGTTCCTTTGTACTCGATGACATATTGGTGTGCCCCTAGGAAAAGGGACCACCTCTGCAGCCGTTGTGCTGTCATTATCGGTACGCCCTTCTGAGGGTTGAAAATGGAGACAAGATGTTGATGATCGGTTAGTAGAGTAAATTTTTGACCGTGCAGATAGTGATTGAACTTCTTCACCCCCCACACTAGGCTGAGGGCCTCTCTGTCAATCTGGGCGTAGTTACGCTCGGCAGAAGTTAACGAGCGTGACGCAAAAGCTATCGGCCTCTCCAAACCATCAAGGAATTTATGTGACAGTACCGCCCCAATGCCGTAGGGAGATGCATCACACGCCAGCCTGATTGGCAGTGCTGGGTTGTAGTTAGCCAATACTTCCTTTGAAGTGATTAAGTCCTTACTCTTCCGAAAAGCACGCTTACAATCATCGCTCCATTTCCATGCTACCCCCGTTCGTAGCAGGGCGTTCAGTGGGTGCAGAATTGTCGACAAATTCGGCAAAAACTTTGATAGTAATTCACCAACCCGAGGAATGACCTCAGTTGCGACACATTTTCAGGTGCTGGGGCCTTAACAACCGCTTCAATTTTGTCAGGGGACTTATGTAACCCCTCTTCATCAATCACGTGGCCACAATACGATATCTGTTTCTTAAAAAATTCGTACTTGGGGCGGTTGGCTCGCAGCCCATGTTCCCGTAGTCTAGTGAGCACCTGTTCTAGGTTGTTAAGGTGTTCATTGTCATCTTCACCTGTTACACTGTTACAAGGATGTCGTCCAAGTAACACTGAGTCCCCGGAATCCCTTGCAGGATTTGTTCCATCGCTCTTTGCCATTTCGCCGGAGCCGATGCTACTCCGATTACCAATCGATGATACTGGAAAAGACCTTTGTGAGTGTTTATCGTGAGATACTTCCTAGAGGACTCTTCAACCTCCATCTGCAAATATGCTTGTGCCAGGTCAATTTTTGTAAAACGCGTTCCTCCAGACAGCGAGGCGAATATGTCTTCTATCCTTGGAAGAGGATATTGTACTGTGCGAAGGACAGGGTTCACCGTCACCTTGAAATCCTCACAGATGCGAATCTTCCTTGGCTCTCCGGACTTATTGCTTAACGTTTTCTTCATGACAGGAACGATGGGTGTCGCCCACTCGCTCCAGTCGACCTTAGACAACACGCCCGCCTTCTCCAGATTCTCCAGCTCTGCCTCGACAGCTGGGCGAATTGCATATGGTACCGGTCTCGCTTTGAAAAACTTGGGAACTGCATTTTCTTCTATTTTTATCGAGGCGGTTACGCCTTTAAGCGTGCCCAGTTCTTGTTGAAATACCTCTTTGGCGTTAGCTAAGATTGTTGACAATCGTCCAGGAGTGACGTCTTCATCTTTTTTACCGTCCACCGTCATTGCATGAATGGAATGCCAATCTAAGTTTATCTTCCTGATCCATTCCAGTCCCAATAACGGTGGTCCACCATTTGGCAGTATGTAGAGATACAATTTCCGTATTTTCTTGCCGTTGTATTCGACAGGCACCCTTATTTTTCCTCTGGGGTATACTTTTTGCCCCGTTTACGTCGTCAAGACGATGGATGTCTCTCTCAAGGGTATGTGTGAAAATAGCCGCTCGTAGTCTCGTCGATTCATGACGGTTAGCGCTGATCTTGTATCCAATTCCATTTTAACTTGGGACCCTGCTATCATGAGGGTGACCCAAATGGTTCGGTGATCCTCTTTTGCGATTACATTGTGAAGTTTGAGACAGCTTAATCTCCTGTTCTCGGATTCACTATCGCTCATCTGGTCTTCGGAACTACTGTCCGTCATCTTTTGTACTTTCCTGTACGGTTCCTTAGTAGCCTTTTTGTTGTCATTGGTCTTCTTCCCAGACCTGCAAACTCGTGCATTGTGTCCCATCTTTCCGCATTGCCTGCATATTTTGTCCTTGGACCAGCAGTCCTTCTGGTCATGGTTTGTTCTGCCGCAGCGATAACATTTTGCAAATCCCCGCGTCATTTCGTGGGTGCCGTATTCCTGTGGTTTTTATTGAATTTCTGCAGCTCCCCTGGCTGCTGCTTCATACGATACTGCCACGCTGAAAGCCTTATCTAGCGTCAGCTCTTTTTCTGCGAGTAACTTCTTCTGTGTTCCTTCACTCAGGAGTCCACAGACAAATTTGTCCTGTAGGGTATCTGCCAGTCCTGCTCCGAACTGGCAGTGCTTTGATAGCTTGCGTAGTTCCGTAAGATACTCAGCATTGCTCTCATCTTTGTGCTGTGTTCTCTTGTGGAATTTAAATCTTTCTGCTATCAACAGCGGTGCAGGGTTTAAGTGTTCCTGTAGAACAGCAACAATTTCGTTAAAACTCTTCGCCTTCGGTTTGGCTGGAGTAATCAGATCCCGCAATAGGCCGTACGTTCTAGCGCCCATTAAGTTTAGCAATATCGATGCCTTTTTCCCCTCCGCTATTTCGTTTGCCTCGAAATATACCTCGACTCTTTCCACATACATGGTCCAGTCCTCTAATGTATTATCAAAAGCAGTGATACAGCCAGTCTTCGGCATCTTGCAAATCTAAAATGGCGCCTCCCGCGCTTTGCCTTCTTCCCCGATTTAACAAAATGGTGCCTCCCACGCTTTGTCTTCTTCCCCGCTGTTGTTAGCGCTGCTTTCCACGGTTTCCTGCGCGTTAAATATTGATTCTCTTTCTTTTATTATTTTCCCGTCGTGGAGCGGACCCTCTGGGACACTTCCCTCCCTCTTCTTAGGTCCGAACGCTGCCCGGCTTCGAAACACCGGCCGCGCCCTGTATGCTCCACCCTCTCTCTCTCTCTTTGCTTCCCGACTCGCTGCCCGGCCCCGTTGAAAGGCCACCCGACCGAGCTTCAGCCCGCCGCATTCCCAGGAAGGATCAGAGCACTACCTGCCACCAGCCCGATTAGCTGGGAAACCACGGACCGAGGAACCCAGCCTGGCTCTGGACAATCTCTCCTGCAAGCTTTGAACCCGATGATTGACGGTCGACGCCCGTTTCTCGAGTTTCAATGGACTGTATTTTTTTTAAATTATGTATTTTCTTCTGTCTCCGACCTTCAACAATGTCGTTGGAGCTGCTGCCGAGTTGCAGGTAAGTACGTTTCTTACTCGTCGCCAGTGTTAAGTCCATGAATGATTGAGACACGGACTAGCAGGAGAGAAAACAAACAGATCTTTACTGGTGGAAGTCAACAACGAAACTAAACAACAGAGGCTCTCTAGAGCCTTTTATACAGGGGTGGTCACTGCCGGTACTGCAGTCTGAGACCAGTTATTCTCTTAAAGGTACATACACAACAGTAGCCATACAGCATCTCACTGAGACCCATACTGCACACATACAGCATCTCACTGAGACCCATACTGTACCCATACAGCATCTCACTGAGACCCATATTGTACCCATACACAGCATCACACTGAGAGCCATACTGTACCCATACACAGCATCACACTGAGACCCATATTGTACCCATACACAGCATCACACTGAGAGCCATACTGTACCCATACACAGCATCACACTGAGACCAATACTGTACCCATACAGAACATCACACTGAGACCCATACTGTACCCATACACAGCATCACACTGACACCCATACTGTACCCATACACAGCATCACAATGAGACCCATACTGAACCCATACACAGCATCACACTTAAACCCATACTTTACCCATACACAGCATCACACTTAAACCCATACTGAACCCATACATAGCATAACACTGAGACCCATGCTGTACCCATACACAGCATCACACTGAGACCCATACTGTACCCATACACAGCATCATACTGACACCCATACTGTACCCATACACAGCATCACAATGAGACCCATACTGAACCCATACACAGCATCACACTTAAACCCATACTTTACCCATACACAGCATCACACTGAGACATATACTGTACCTATACACAGCATCACACTGAGACCGATACTGTAACCATGCACAGCATCACACTGAGACCCATACCTTGCCCATACACAGCTTCACACTGAGACCCATACTGTACACATACAGCATCAAACTGAGGCCCATACTTTACCCATACGCAGCAACACACTGAGGCCCGTACTGTACACATACACAGCATCACACTGAGAACCATACTGTACCCATACAAAGCATCACGCTGGGACCCATATTGTACCCATAAACAGCATCACACTGAGACCCATGCTGTACCCATACACAGCATCACACTGTGACACATACTGTACCCATACACAGCACCACACTGAGAACCATACAGCATTATACTGAGACCCATACTTTAACCATACACAGCATCACACTGAGACCCAGACTATACACACACAGCATCACACTGAGACCCATACTTTACCCATACACAGCATGACACTGAGGCCCGTACTGTACCCATGCACAGCATCACACTGAGACCCATACTGTACCCATACACAGCATCACACTGAGACACATACTGTACCCATACAGTGGATCACACTGAGACCCATACTGTACCCGTACAACATCACACTGAGACCCATACTGTACCCATACACAGCATCAAACTGCGACCCATACTGTACATATACAGCATCACACTGAGACCCGTACTGTAACCATACACAGCATAATACTGAGACACATGCTGTACCAATACACAGCATCACACTGAGACACATAGTGTACCCATACAGCATCACACTGAGACACATACTGTACCCATACACAGCATCACACTGAGACCCATACTGTACCCATACACAGCATCACACTGAGACACATACTGTACCCATACAGTGGATCACACTGAGACCCATACTGTACCCGTACAACATCACACTGAGACCCATACTGTACCCATACACAGCATCAAACTGCGACCCATACTGTACATATACAGCATCACACTGAGACCCGTACTGTAACCATACACAGCATAATACTGAGACACATGCTGTACCAATGCACAGCATCACACTGAGACACATAGTGTACCCATACAGCATCACACTGAGACACATACTGTACCCATACACAGCATCACACTGAGACCCATAGTGTACTCATACACACCATCACACTGTGACACATACTGTACCCATACACAGCACCACACTGAGACCCATACAGCATTATACTGAGACCCATAGTGTACCCATACACACCATCACACTGAGACCCATACTGTACCCATACACAGCATCACACTGAGACCCATACTGTACCCATACACAGCATCACACTGAGACCCATACTGTACCCATACACAGCATCACACTGAGGCCCGTACTGTACCCATACACAGCATCACACTGAGACCCATACTGTACCCATACAGCATCACATTGAGACCCATACTGTACCCATACAGCATTACACTGAGACCCATACGTTACCCATACACAGCTTCACACTGTGACACATAATGTACCCATACAGCATCACACTGAGACCCATACTGAACCCATACACAGCATCACACTGAGAACCATACTGTTCCCATACACAGCATCACACCGAGACCCATAATGTACACATACACACCATCACACTGAGACCCATACTATACACATACAGCATCACACTGGGACCCATACTTTACCCATACACAGCATCACACTGAGGCCCATACTGTTCCAGTACAACATCACACTGAGACCCATACTGTACCCATACACAGCATCACACTGCGACCCATGCTGTACCCATACAGCATCACACTGAGATCCGTACTGTACCCATGCACAGCATCACACTGAGGCCCGTACTATACCCATACACAGCATCACACTGAGACACATACTGTACCCATACAGTGGATCACACTGAAAACCATACTGTACCCGTACAACATCACACTGAGACCCATACTGTACCCATACACAGCATCACACTGAGACCCATACTGTACCCATACAGCATCACACTGAGACCCGTACTGTACCCATACACTGCATAATACTGAGACACATACTGTACCAATACACAGCATCTCACTGAGACCCATACTGTACCCAGACAGCATCACACTGAGACCCATATTGTACCCATACACAGCATCACACTGAGGCCCGTACTGTACCCGTACAACATCACACTGAGACCCATACTGTACCCATACACAGCATCACACTGCGACCCATGCTGTACCCATACAGCATCACACTGAGACCCGTACTGTACCCATACACGGCATCACACTGAGACCCGTACTATACCCATACACAGCATCACACTGAGACACATACTGTACCCATACAGTGGATCACACTGAAACCGATACTGTACCTGTACAACATCACACTGAGACCCATACTGTACCCATACACAGCATCACACTGAGACCCATACTGTACCAATACACAGCATCACACTGAGACCCATACTGTAACCATGCACAGCATCACACTGAGACCCATACTGTAACCATGCACAGCATCACACTGAGACCCATACTGTAACCATACAGCATGACACTGAGACCCATACCTTACCCATACACAGCCTCAAACTGTGACACATACTGTACCCATACACAGCACCACACTGAGACTCATACTGTACCCAATCAGCATCACACTGAGACCCACACTGTGCACATACACAGCATCACACTGAGATCCGTACTGTAGCCATACAGAATCACACTGAGACCCATACTGTACCCATACAGCTTCACACTGAGACCCATACTGCACCCATACACAGCATCTCGCCGAGACCCATACTGTACCCACACAGCATCACACTGAGACCAATACTGTACCCATACAGCATCACACTGAGACTCATAATGTACCCATAAACAGCATCACACTGAGCCCCATACTGTATCCATGCAGCTTCTCACTGAGTCCCATACTGTACCCATACAGCATCTCACTGAGACCCATACTGTACGCATACAGCATCTCACTGAGACCCATACTGTACCCATACAGCATCTCACTGAGACCCATACTGTACTCGTACAGCATCTCACTGAGACCCATATTGTACCCGTGCACAGCATCACACTGAGACCCATAGTGTACCCATGCACAGCATCACACTGAGACCCATACTATACCCATACACAGCATCACAATGAGACCCAAACTGAACCCATACACAGCATCACACTGAGACCCATACTATTCCCATACACAGCATCACAATGAGACCAATACTGTACCCATACACAGCATCACCCTGAGACCCATACTGTACCCATACACAGCATCACCCTGAGACCCATACTGTACCCATACAGCATCACACTGAGACCCATACTGTACCCATATAGCATCACACTGAGACCCATACTGTACCCGTACACAGCATCACACTGAGACCCATACTGTACCCATACACAACATCACACTGAGACCCATACTGTACCCATATAGCATCGCACTGAGACGCATACTGTACCATACGCAGCATCACACTGAGACCCATATAGCATCACACTGAGATCCATACTGTACCCATACAGAGCATCACATTGGGACCCATATTGTACCCATACACAGCATCACACTGAGACCCATAATGTACCCAGACAGCATCACACTGAGACACATACTGTACCCATACAGAGCATCACACTGAGACCCATACAGCATTATACTGAGACCCATACTTTGCCCATACACAGCATCACACTTAGACCCATACTTTACCCATACACAGCATCACACTGAGACCCATACTGAACCCATACACAGCATCACACTGAGACCCATACTGTATCCATACACAGCATCACACTGAGACCCATACTGTAACCATGCACAGCATCACACTGAGACCCATACTGTACCCATACAGCATCACACTGACACCCATACTGTACCCATACAGCATCACACTGAGACCCATACTGTACCCATACAGCATCACACTGAGACCCATACTGTACCCATACAGCATCACACTGAGACACATACTGTACCCATACAGCATTACACTGAGACCCATACCTTACCCATACACAGCTTCACATTGAGACACATACTGTACATATACAGCATCACACTGAGACCCATACTGTACACATACAGCATCACACTGAGGCCCATACTGTACCCATACACAGCATCATACTGAGGCCCGTACTGTACCCATACACAGCATCCCACTGAGACCCATGCTTTACCCATGCACAGCATCACACTGAGACACATACTGTTCCCATACAGCATCACACTGAGACACATAATGTACCCATACAGCATCACACTGAGACCCATACTGAACCCATACAATACAATACAATACAAATCGCTTTATTGGCATGATAAGGTACATCTTATGTTGCCAAAGCATCAAAATACATTTATGGTTGAACACATAAACGCGGTTCCATTCATACAGTGTATAAACAGGTATATCCCTGAGTTTATAAATATATTTTCGCCTTGTTTATATATACTCTTGTCTCAGTTTACTGGTTGTCCCTCTGTTCATGGCAAGCCGTAACATAGTGTGCCGCCAGTGTTACACAGCTTCTCTCCTCCCCCAGTAGGAATGGGAGTTTTTGGTTGTCAGTCAGATTTCTGAATTCAGGGCATATTTGTGAGAATTTTTGATAGAAATTCTCTCTGATGCCCTGATATTTTCCACAGGCTGTGAGGAAGTGCATCTCTGTCTCAACTACTCCCTGACTGCAGTGAGAGCATACACAGCATCACACTGAGACACATACTGTACCCATACACAGCATCACACTCAGAACCATACTGTTCCCATACAGAGCATCACACTGAGACCCAGACTATACACATACAGCATCACACTGAGACCAATACTGTACCCGTACACAGCATCACACTGAGGCCCGTACTGTACCCATACAGCATCACACTGAGACCCATACTGTACCCATACACAGCATCACACTGAGACCCGTACTATACCCATACACAGCATCACACTGAGACACATACTGTACCCATACAGTGCATAATACTGAGACCCATGCTGTACCCATAGAGCATCACACTGAGACACATACTGTACCCATACACAGCATCACACTGAGACCCATACTATACACATACAGCATCACATTGAGACCCATCCTTTACCCATACACAGCATCACACTGAGGCCCGTACTGTACCCATAGACAGCATCACACTGAGACACATACTGTACCCATACAGTGGATCACACTGAAACCCATACTGTACCCGTACAACATCACACTGAGACCCATACTGTACCCATACACAGCCTCACACTGAGACCCATACTGTACCCATACACTGCATAATACTGAGACACATACTGTACCAATACACAGCATCACACTGAGACCCATACTGTAACCATGCACAGCATCACACTGAGACCCATACTGTAACCATGCACAGCATCACACTGAGACCCATACTGTAACCATACAGCATCACACTGAGACCCATACTGTACACATGCAGCATCACACTGAGACCCATACCTTCCCCATACACAGCTTCACACTGAGACCCATACTGTAACCATACAGCATCACAGTGAGACCCATACTGTTCCCATGCACAGCATCACACTGAGACACATACTGTACCCATACACAGCACCACACTGAGACCCATAATGTACCAAATCAGCATCACACTGAGACCCACACTGTACACATACACAGCATCACACTGTGACCCGTACTGTAGCCATACAGCATCACACTGAGACCCATACTGCACCCATACACAGCATCACACCGAGACCCATACTGTACACATACACAGCATCACACTGAGACCCGTACTGTACCCATACAGCATCACACTGAGACCCATACTGTACTCAAACAGCATCACACTGAGACCCATACTGTAGCCATACAGAATCACACTGAGACCCATACTGTACCCATACAGCATCACACTGAGACCCATACTGCACCCATACACAGCATCACACCGAGACCCATACTGTACACATACACAGCATCACACTGAGACCCGTACTGTACCCATACAGCATCACACTGAGACCCATACTGTACTCAAACAGCATCACACTGAGACCCATACTGTACCCATACAGCATCACACTGAGACTCATAATGTACCCATACAGCATCTCACTGAGACCCATATTGTACCCATGTACACCATCACACTGAGACCCATACTGTACCCATACACAGCATCACGGTGGCATAGTGGTTTGCACTGTTGCCTCACAGCGCCAGGGACCCGGGTTCAAATCCAGCCTTGGGTGACTGTCTGTGTGGAGTTTGCACATTCTCCCCGTGTTTGCGTGGGTTTCCATCGGGTGCTCCGGTTTCCTCCCACAGTCCAAAGATGTGCGGGTTTAGGTTGATTGGCTGTGATAAATTGACCCTTAGTGTTCGGGGGATTAAATACGTGGGGTTACGGGGGTAGGGTGGGATATGTGTTGGTGTAGGGGTTACGGGGATCAGGTGGGATATGTGTCGGTGCAGGCTCGATGGGCTGAAATGGCCTCTATCTGCACTGTGGGGTTTCTGTGATTCTGTGATCACACTGAGACCCATACTGTACCCATACATAATCACACTGAGACCCATACTGTACCCATATAGCATCGCACTGAGACCCATACTGTACCCGTACACAGCATCACACTGAGACCCATACTGTACCCATACACAACATCACACTGAGACCCATACTGTACCATACGCAGCATCACACTGAGACCCATACAGCATCACACTGAGACCCATACTGTACCCATACAGCATCACACTGAGACCCATACTGTACCCATACACAGCATTACACTGAGACTCATACTGTACCCATACAGCATCACATTGCGACCCATACTGTACCCATACACAGCATCACACTGAGACCCATACTATACCCATACAGCATCACACTGGGACCCATATTGTACCCATACACAGCATCACACTGAGACACATACTGTACCCATGCACAGCATCACACTGAGACCCATACTGTTCCCATACAAAGCATCACACTGAGACACATACTGTACCCATACACAGCATCACACTGTGACACACACTGTACCAACACACAGCACCACACTGAGACCCATACAGCATTATACTGAGACCCATACTTTACCCATACACAGCATTGCACTGAGACCCATACTATACACATTCAGCATCACACTGAAACCCATACTTTACCCATACACAGCATGACACTGAGGCCCGTACTGTACCCATTCACAGCATCACACTGAGACACATGCTGTACCCATACAGTGGGTCACACTGAGACCCATACTGTACCCATACAGCATTACACTGAGACCCATACCTTACCCATACACAGCTTCACACTGAGACCCATACTGTACCCATACAGCATCACAGTGAGACCCATACTGTTCCCATGCACAGCATCACACTGAGACACATACTGTACCCATACACAGCATCACACTGAGACCCGTAATGTACCCATACACACCATCACACTGAGACCCATGCTGTACCCATACACAGCATCATACTGTGACACATACTGTACCAATACACAGCACCACACTGAGACCCATACAGCATTATACTGAGACCCATACTTTACCCATACACAGCATTGCACTGAGACCCATACTATTCACATTCAGCATCATACTGAGACCCATACTTTACCCATACACAGCATGACACTGAGGCCCGTACTGTACCCATGCACAGCATCACACTGAGACACATGCTGTACCCATACAGTGGGTCACACTGAGACCCATACTGTACCCATACAGCATTACACTGAGACCCATACCTTACCCATACACAGCTTCACACTGAGACCCATACTGTACACATACAGCATCACAGTGAGACCCATACTGTTCCCATGCACAGCATCACACTGAGACACATATTGTACCCATACACAGCACCTCACTGAGACCCATACTGTACCCAATCAGCATCACACTGAGACCCACACTGTACACATACACAGCATCACACTGAGACTCGTACTGTAGCCATACAGCATCACACTGAGACCCATACTGCACCCATACACAGCATCACACCGAGACCCATACTGTACACATACACAGCATCACACTGAGACCCGTACTGTACCCATACAGCATCACACTGAGACCCATACTGTAACCATACAGCATCACACTGAGACCCATACTGTACCCATACAGCATCACACTGAGACTCATAATGTACCCATACACAGCATCACACTGACCCCCATACTGTACCCATACAGCATCTCACTGAGACCCATACTGTACACATACAGCATCTCACTGTGACCCATGCTATACCCATGCAGCATCTCACTGAGACCCATACTGTACCCGTACAGCATCTCACTGAGACCCATATTGTACCCTTGCACAGCATCACACTGAGACCCATACTGTACCCATACACAGCATCACACTGAGACCCATACTATACCCATACACAGCATCACAATGAGACGCATACTGAACCCATACACAGCATCACTCTGAGACCAATACTGTACCCATACACAGCATCACACTGAGACCCATACTGTACCCATACAGCATCACACTGAGACCCATACTATACCCATATAGCATCGCACTGAGACCCATACTGTGCCCGTACACAGCATCACACTGAGACCCATAGTGTACCATACGCAGCATCAAACTGAGACCCATACAGCATCACACTGAGACCCATACTGTACCCATACAGCATCACACTGAGACCCATACTGTACCCATACACAGCATCACACAGAGACCCATACTGTACCCATACACAGCATCACACTGAGAACCATACTGTACCCATACAGCATCACACAGAGACCCATACTGTACCCATACAGCATCACACTGAGACCCATACTGTACCCATACAGCATCACACAGAGACCCATACTGTACCCATACACAGCATCACACTGAGAACCATACTGTACCCATACACAGCATCACACTGAGACCCATACTGTACCCATACAGCATCACACTGGGACCCATATTGTACCCATAAACAGAATCACACTGAGACCCATACTGTACCCATACACAGCATCACACTGAGACACATACTGTACCCATACACATCATCACACTGAGACCCATACTGTTCCCATACAAAGCATCACACTGAGACCCATAATGTACCCATACACACCATCACACTGAGACCCATACTGTACCCATACACAGCATCACACTGAGACCCATACTATACCCATACACAGCATCACAATGAGACGCATACTGAACCCATACACAGCATCACTCTGAGACCAATACTGTACCCATACACAGCACCACACTGAGACCCATACAGCATTATACTGAGTCCGATACTTTACCCATACACAGCATTACACTGAGGCCCATAGTATACACATTCAGCATCACACTGAGACCCATACTGTACCCATACACAGCATGACACTGATGCCCGTACTGTACCCATACCCAGCATCACACTGAGACACATACTGTACCCATACAGTGGATCACACTGAGACCCATACTGTACCCGTACAACATCACACTGAGACCCATACTGTACCCATACACAGCATCACACTGAGACCCATACTGTACCCATACACACCATCACACTGAGACCCATACTATACCCATACAGCATCTCACTGAGACACATACTGTACCCATACACAGCATCACACTGAGACATACTGTACCCATACAGCATCACACTCAGACCCATACTGTACCCATGCAGCATCACAGTGAGACCCATACTGTTCCCATTGTAAGAGGTTTTCGTCCTCGAGAGGTTTCCCAGAGGTTTCTCTCTCTAGAGGCCTCTCTCTCTTGCACAGTAAAACCTTGAGTGGTTCGACCCACTCGCCCCTTAAATTCTATACTCTGGACATAGGCGCAGGAACTACAATGTAGAGAAAACTCTTGTAGACCAAGTTTGATGAAACAAAATGAAATTTTATTGCAGAATGAAAAATATCAAATCAAATGCAACACAGATAAGAGTAAAGTACATGGGAGGGAAAAACAAATACAAACAAATCATAACGACATTATACTAATTAAGGCAAATACAGGCATCTTATACTCTACAAAGATCATCATGAAATAAGGAAACACACGGAACATCGAGGGACAACAACTCATGTTAATTGTACCCTTAAATCCACCCCCTTATTAAACCTATCTAGATCTGATTGTGAAGGGCCAGAAACATGCTCACCAATCCCACTAGGAAGTGCAAGGTTTTGAAATCGAGTCTGTGTTTGATCCTTTCAGGCGTCTCGTCTCCATGTGGATCGTGGAGCCCCTGCGAGCTGCGCCACACCTCTCTCCTGAGGTGGGGGTCGGGGGCGGCTGGACACCGGCGGGCCTGGATGTCGGCGGGGTCGAGGATCGTCGGCTCGACCCTGGTTAGAGGAGCTTTGGGCCGGTGTGGCCCCTTCTACCTTCAGCTACGGCCCGGGGATGGTCGATGATCTCACGATAGTTTTCCCCGGGGCGGGACGCTGGTTTCGAGCGACTTTCTTTATACAGTCATAATTATCTTTCTCCTCTGACAGTGGAGAGGAGTCCGCTGATCTTTTCCCAAGCCAGCTCCTCTTCCCCCAGCTCAAAAGCTGGACCGGCTGCTGGGGCTGCAATGACTGCCCGACTGTAAACTGTCTTTTAGCTCGACTCTCCTTGTGACTGTTCAAGCTTGTTGATTCAAGCTTCCTCCAGCATCTTCTTCCAAGCTGTTTCTTCCTCCTCAAGCTGCGTGTCCGGGGTGCTGCGCTCCGTGCTCCCTGGTGCTTTGTCTTTAACTGCCGAAAAGTCTTTCCAGATATACCTTTCTTCCTGAGGCCTCACTTCCCGCCCAAAATCAGTTTAGTCTTTGTTTTAACTTTGGCCGGCTTTGAGCACAGCGGGGCAGTTATTATATTTTAAATCATTTTAAGCGGCTGGTAACAGGCCCATCTCTGGTTGGAAATGGCTTTCATTGTTTTGAATGTCCTGCTGATCTTGTTATCTAGTCCTGGGTGCTGTTCTCATGAATATGAAATTGTCCCCTTTTGTCTGGGGCAGCATCTTGATGGCCTCTGTCTCCAAGCCAATCTTGAGTGGATCTGCATCTAATCCATATGCATGCCTGTGGGTCTGGTTTCGTTCTCTCAGAAACGGCTTCCAGAACTTACTGTGGGTTGAATCCACAAAACTGTCTGAGGTTGCGCAGGAACCATTTTAAAGTGTCCCAATAAGCTGGTCACATGATACGGTGGCCATTTTGTATGCCCCTTTTTCTGGGCTTCTTTTAAAACAGTCTTAGAATCACGGCCTCTTCTGCCATTTAACCCTTATTAATATGAAATCCATTTTTGCGAATCCTACACTCCCCCCTGATGATACTGTAACTTGCTTGGAGTATCATAATTCTGGGTGAGCAAAATTTTCTGTCCTTCCACAATCTAACCATCCCCAGTATTTACCTATCTATGACCCCACGACACATGCATTTCCCATTTCAGAAAAATCTAGTGTAGATTAATTATCTATAGATGGCAATACCTTGGAGTTCAAATCTTATAACTTACTTCCAGGTGTGGAGGGGGTCCTTATACCCCTACATCACCTAGTATATACACATTACCTTCTAATAATGACATCACATCTAATTAAACTTCAATAATAAAATAAAATACATACGAAAATCCCAAAAAACACATGAATACACGTCAAAAATAATAGAGGAGGGAGGGAAAACTTTAACTTTATACAAAGCATCATCAATCTAAACGCGTGTCTCTTCTTCTACCCGCACATAATGCTCCCTCCATTCCCCTCTATTCTCGTACTTTTCCGAATGTTTGACCTTTTTACAGTGTACAAACAACATATACATGACAATGACAACCTGGCACACTACAAGAATGTGGGAGGCTATCCTAATCCAGGAAGGGACTTCTATATTAGTGAACAGGTCCCACCACAGTGGGGTCACTATATCCAATATGTCTGCCCCTATCTCTAAAGTCTTCTGCTCCAGTGTGTAGTAGTGTTTCTGTGAACCAACAACAGCTTTTAATATCTTGGTGAGGTGTTCAGGGAGAGGGGGAATGATATATCCAAAATGTGCAACGAATCGCTGCATATCGGTGAAATTCTCTTTCACAGTGAGGTGAACAGTGGAAGGTTCAGGGATGGGGACAATTCGCTCTTGGGCCACTTGAACTTCTGCCCTGGGCTTGAAACAGAAGCTGCTGTCACTCACCGGACACCAACCGTGCTGTCCATGCTGGTAGTGGGGCGCTGCAGTGGTGACACAGTATGTCCCACCTCCTATATATGCCACCTGCGGGGGCACATAGCCTTGTGCCATTGCCTCCATGGTGCGATTTATAGGCTTCGCGCCAGCAGTTCTGAACTCGCACTGTGGTTTTGAATGGGCATTCAAGTGCTGGGGACACAGGATGATGTGTGCTCCCCGGCTCCGGCACCCCGAGAGGACAGTACCCGTCATTGCATGCTCCCATCGAATGACGTAAGGTGGGACCCCCATGTAGCGAATGTGCGCACCCCCCTGAATGACTCCAATGTTCTGCACCCTGTATACCGGGGCGGGTTTGGCTGTCTTTCCCATCACTGGCATTCTTACCACTATACCCATAATGGTGTGATTAGACCGTCCACAGTCCACTGGGACTGGGTAGGCCTCTGAAGCTAGTCTGAGCTGGCATGGACTCAATGTATTCTCAAAAGGGTGGAGGGCTGCGAGGTGCTTGTTGCTAATCCAGGAGGGGACTAAGCCTTGCTTTAAATCCTCCAGATTACTGCGGCCCTCGCCCAGTAACCACGCCCCATATAGCACACAAGCTTCGTTCTGCGCAGCCTGATCGGACGCATTCCGATCCTCCCTAATGAGAGCATTTACCGCTCTGGCGTGTTTCTCCAGCTCCGCTATAATCTCTTTTAAGTGTAGTGTCATGGCCTGGTCCTCATGTAACTCAAAACCCACTACCTTATTCTCATCAGTCAGTATCTTTCTTAGCTGTGTTTTTAAACCATTGATCTGGGTTTGCAGCTTCACGTCATCCAGTGTGTTGATGACAGAAGTTCCTGTATTAAAAGCTGTGAAAATATCATTTACTTCACCCCTTCTTTGTCTCCCCACTCTGTCCAAGACCTCATGTGGTGTGGTGTACAATTCGGCTCTGTCGACATCGGCAAAGTCAAATTCGTAAAACTGTTTAAACATGTTTGTTAACAGGACCTGGTATAATTGCTCTGTTTCCCTGAGGCACCACGCTGGCAATCTTACCTCGGTGAGGTTTAAAATCACTGAAGCCACCGCGTAGTGGACCCCTTGGTACAGTACCTGACCTGTGGGTACCAATACCAATCCGTTCCCGGGTCCCTTTGTCATGGTGGGGCACCCTTCCTTGAGGGCTTTTGCTACCGGAACTGTGGGCAGGGGCTTGCGGGGTCGGGTGATGAGCTCAGTGGCGTTTACTGGGATCTGTGCGCATGGGACTCCGCACGCCCGTGAGCTGACGTCCCACCTCATTCCTTGTCCAGCATCCTGCCACTGTCTTTGGAAAAAGATGGAGACGCCTGTGGGGCAAACGCTTTCTGAACCCCACATACAGATGTAGATCCCCTCATCCGACTCCCACCATTTGTCCCAACAGTCACTCAACCCCCCGTGTGTCCCCGTAATTGTCCGATGGGTGTTATTACCCAATCTTTCCCAGTCCACAGGTGAGTTCTTCATGGTGCTGCTCAACTTGCGCAGCCACCACCAGCGGTCCAAAAGTACATGTCCATTGCAAACAAGGCAAATCTTCTTGCCCACGGTGACGCTGATCCTGGGTGCAATGATCCGCACCCTGGGGCACATCAGAGACGTTTCTCTGTATGCAAACCACGTCTGGCTGGAGTATTCAGAAGAGTTCGACCCCAGCCAGCCTGGCCATCTCCCTTCATGGAAGTAGGCAGCAGTCTCTTCAGCGTCCCGTGAGCCGGTTCCGTCAGTCGCGATGGGGCCTCTATTTCCAGAGCACCCGTATATGGTGGAGTCCTTGGTGCGGCCCCGATAGGCCCAGCTCCATCCGATTACCACGAACGCGACGAGGATCCCTCTCATCTTTCTTCTGGTTCCTGCAATAATCAAACAATACATCCAGGCTCCCGAGAGATTCTGGCTTAGGTGACGGCATGATCGGGTCTTTCGACCTCGATCCAAAAACAACACACATACTGGACAGATTTAAAACTACTTAAAACTCTAATCATCTTAATATTTACACTTAAAACTTAAACCTAAACTAAACTTTTGTACAGTGCCGCCCATCCCCGGGCGGCTTGCCCAATCCCTGATCAGACTGCAGCTCACCGCTCCCTGTGGCGGGGCTGCAGTGACCTGTGGCTCTGGTTCCCCAAAGCCTTTCGCTGTTAAACGGGGACTGTGTTTACTCAAGGATTTATGAAGTCGGCATCTACTGGGAGTGGGTGACTCGGGCCAAGACCTTACAGGCTGAGGCATTCGGGTCGACCTGCGAAAGGGTACTTTGGGCGTGGCTCCCTTAGCGAGTGGACCTTCGGGTGGGACCTTAGCTCTCACAGCCCATGGCTCTTCCACGACTGTCAGCTTCGGCTCCCTGCCCTCAGGCTCCGCCCCTTTGGGATTCAGGCAGGCTCCCTTGGCCAGTGGACCTTCGGGTGGGACTTCAGCTCTCACAGCCCGTGGCTCTTCCACGACTGTGGGCTTCGGCTCCCTCCCCTCAGGCTCCGCCCCTTCGGGAATTGGGTCTGTGGCAGACGGCTCCTCCCCACCTGTCCCTGCAGGTGGAGGATCTCTGCCCCCAACTTCTACCTCCCCCACGCTCGAGTCGAGGGCGGGACCTCCGTCCTCCGACTCCACCTCTTCCATAATCGTACCGAGGGCGGGACCTTGTTGTTCGGGTCCCTCCTCGTCCGAGTCCCAGGCCATCGGAGAAAGCTCCCCCCAGGTGGGCGGGACCTCTTCTCCTTCCAAGCAAGCTACAACGCCAGCTTGTATGGTCTGTGACTCATCGCGCGCCTCAGGCTGAGGATCTTTATCCTCAGACCTGGCTTCGGTTACTGATGTTTTTGCACCCGGTTTAAACAGTTTGCACTGATTGATGTGAAACCATTTAGTGCGCCGGGGCAATTTCACTGCATATACCATGGGGCTAGCCTTGTCTACAATGCTGTAAGGCCCCATGTACAGTGGTTCTAAACTCCCTACTCGGGCATAGTTTCTCACCATGACCTGATCTCCAATTTCCCACTCGATTGTCTTTTGGGGTTCAAGCAGCAGTCGGTTCCCCTGATGCTGCCTCCCCATGTTCCCAGCTGTTTGCCCATGGATCTGTTTCAGGCGCTCAAAAAGGTTCCGGGCAAACTTGTCCCGATTCACCTCTTGGAGCTGCCCCTCAGTGAGCACCGGGGCTAGTACATGGGTGGGGGTTCGCATGACTCTTCCAGTCATTAATTCGTGCGGGGAGTACCCCGTACTTTTAGACTGGCTAGCCCGGATCCCCATGAGGACTAGAGGCAAGGCCTCCACCCATTTCTGGGGCGAGTCCCTCGTCTCCTTCCTCAGCTTTTCCTTTAAGGTGCAGTTCATGCGCTCCACAATCCCAGATGACTGCGGGTTGTGGGCCACGTGCCACTTCCCTTCAATGCCTAAGAGCATGAGGGTGTCCTGCATCACTTGGCCAGTGAAATGAGCCCCTTGGTCAGACTCCACAAATCGTGGTAGTCCCCACCGCGAGAACACCTCCTGGACCAAGATCCTGGCAGTACTAAGTGCCGTGGCTGTTTTGCATGGGAAGGCTTCTACCCATTTGGTGAACACATCCACCAGGACAAGGCAGTACTTGTAGCCTCCCTGGGCGGTGGGCAGGGGCCCGATGTAGTCGACCTGTATCGACTGCCATGGTCCCTCTACCCTCCTGATATGCCCCATGGGCACCTTCCTTTTCTGGGGGTCTGGGTTGTTCGCAGCGCACACTAGGCAATTGGCGCAGAACTCGCGGACATCGTCCTGAAGTCCCGGCAACCACCCCGCCTGTTCCACCCGTTGCCAGGTGACCTCAGGCCCGGGGTGTCCTGCTCCTGGAACCTCGTGGGCCAGTTGAAGGAATTCCCTCCGGTGCTGTTGCGGCACAACCCACTGTTCCTCTCGGAACAGCATGCCTTCCCTGATGGAGAGGGCTGCTGTACCGTATGGACCTTCTACTTCTTTGCCCTCAGTGATGGCCTTGAGGACAGTTTTTAGGGCGGGATCTAGGGTTTGGACGGTCTTGAGGTCTGGGGGCAGTGTTACCCCTGTGGTTCCCTGAGCCCCATCCCTGCCTCGGATCACTGCCACGGGTTTGGACCCATAGGGATTCCAAAAGGTACCGGTGCGGGCACCCTCCCTGGCTAGCGTATCCGCTTGCTGATTACCCTCACCGCGGGGTTCCGTGGAGGAATGGGCCTTTACCTTGTGGATAAAGACTTCCCCTTTCTCTCCCACCGCAGCTAAGATCTTTTCCAACAGGGGCTTCACGGTTAAGGGTTGCCTGTCCGCAGAGGTATATCCGCGGCGGGACCAGATGGCTAGGTACTCGGTACACGAGTTGCATGTGAACACGCTGTCCGAACAAATCGTGTATGGGGTGGGGAAGATCTCAGGGTGTGTAACGACGTACACTACCACAGCCAGTTCAGCCTGCTGGGCGCTCATGGTGCTGGGGAGCTTAATTGCCAGGGCAATGCTTGCCGCAGGGTCATAAACTCCACACCCTGTGAGTCGTTCGCCAGCTGATACTGTGCTGGAACCGTCTACGTAGATCTCGTGGCCCGTGGGATGTATCCCGGCCCATAAACCTACGTTCACCTCCCATACCCCTTCTACAGAACACCGATGGGCTGTTCCGGGATATACCATGCTGGCCGCGAGCTTGGGCTCGCAGAGACCCTTTACCTTCAGCTCCATCTGTGAAAGGAGGAGGGTCCAGCGTGCAATGCGTGCACTGCTTACGGTCCCATCCTTAATCCTTCCATCTAGAAGCATTCGGATAGGTGTGTGATGGGTGAGGAGAGTGATGGGAGAGGTGCCGGTGAAGATCAGAGATCTTTTCACAGCCTAATGCGTGGCCAGGAGATGCCGCTCGCAATTGGAAAAGCTCCTTTCCACATCAGTGAGCACCCTGGAGGAATAGACCACTGGCCTCAGCTTGCCGTGTCACTCTTGAAGCAGTACAGCGCTCAAGCTATCCCCGCTAGCCGCTACTTCCAGGAAAAACTCCTCTCCCCTGTAAAGTCTGTGGGTTGTGCAGTTAATAAATACACAGACTTCAGAAGTAACAAACAAACAGGTCTTTACTATTCGAAGGTCAGGGCGAATCTGCCCCAGCAATCCTGTCACAACACTTATATACTGGTGTGGTCACTGTCGGTATTACAGTATACAGAAGCCAAACAAGTAGTGCCACACCTAAAGTAGTCCTCTTAAAGGTGAACGGTTACATACAATAATTTCCTTAAAGGTAGACGGGTACATACACTACAATCCTCCCTTTTTAGCTTATTACTTACAGAGTCCCCATTAAACATAACATATCTTCAATTTCATATAAAACAATTTACAGTTAGAGTCTCAGTGGAAAACAGTTCACAGGTTCAGTCTCTGCGGGAACAGTTCACAGATTCAGTCTCTGATCTTGACTTGGTCCGAACAACATCTCTTTGGTGTAGACGGTTCACTTGGCTAGCGTGACTCCTCCATAGCCTTTTCTTGACGTAACCGTGTGAACTTTCGTCCTGCTGAACCAGCAGTGCTGATTTTTACAACAACTGGGTTGCCTTGGTAATTTCCTACTTTCCAACTGATTTAGCTCTTTTCGTAGGGTCCACGCATGATCTGATAGAAGTGATAATATTTGAGATAGTTATCATCTTCGGCTTCTTGTTTTTCTTTTCTGCTTTTTGGAGACTCTCGGGGCTCCCTTCTCAGCTGCCAGCTGTAGCGCCACCAACTCTCTATGTTCCTTCGACCTTAAGTGCTTCATCCTGATTTCGGCGCTTTGGGAGTTTTCATCACAAACTGGGCAGACCAGATCCTCGTAATATTCAGTGTCACTCAACAGGTCATGGTAATATTCGGGTTCGTCCTGAGTTAGGCCAGCGAGAGAGCCTTCTTCTTCCTCCTCACCCATCTGGACGTTAGCTGACGGTGGTTCCTTCCCTAGACATCTTTCTTGAAAAGACTTCTTCATGCATTCATATTCATCCCGCTCTTCCTGGGTTATCTGCCATTCCTTCACGACGGACCTCATTTGTGAGTTCAATACCTTCCCTTCCATCGGGAATTGCGTTATCAGGCTATTTAATCCTTCTACTGAAGTAACTGTTTCCACATTCTTCTGTTCACCTTGACGTGATTCAACGTACTTTTGGCATCCTTGTAAAATTTGTGTTGCCACCTCAGCTATCTCCGTGACTTTTGAGAGCTCCGAACTCCTTCCCCCTGAAGATTGAAGCTCGTGTTCAGATTGTTCCCCTTGCAGAGTCTTGTCCTTCAGCATATGAAGGAGTTGGCTGACCATTAACTCTTCCCTGGGAACACGGTGGATCAGAGTCTTCTCCATTTCATCCACCTTGTTCTCCAATGCTTTCACCTTCGCTTCCTCTTGTACTTTGGCTTCCAGTGCTCGGAGAAGTTGCGCCTTGATGCTCTCTTGCTCATGTTCAGGGCCCATTCTTACAGTCTCGGTGTTTCTCACAGTTTCCTTTTTTTTCACTGAAGGGATTCCCAGTTGAATCTGTTCTTCAAGTCGTTGAACCTCGGTCATTGCCGCCTCATATTTGTCTTGGGTTTCCTTCAATATTATTATGAGTTCTTGGACATCTTGTCTTTCATGTTCTGCCATGTCTTTCACCTCTACTTTCTCATCGATGAATGGAACCTCTACCGATGAGTCTGTCTTGGCCTTGAGCTCATCCAGAATTTCCTGCAGCCTTTGGACTTCCTGCTCATGTTCAACCTTTAGTTGTTCATATGCTTCTACTGAAACTAGCTTTTCGGAGGTTGCTGAGTTAACCCCTTCCAGAATGGTAGTCTGGACCAGTTCATACTGTTCTTTCAACTTCTCACCCTCTGCTTGTAAGGAGTCGTAGAGATGAACTGGAATAAACTCCTGGCTTCCTGAAGATTCCTCTTCCTTTGGTTCGTTTTGCAAATATTCTAACTCCTGAACAGCATCAGGGAAATGTGATCGGTACTTGGCCACGATGGCTCTATGGTCGCTCTCTGCTTGAGCTAACTGCCTCTGTTGTCTTTCCAGGTTTTCCCATTCGGTGTTCCAGAACTTTTCCATATTTTTCATCTCTTGTACGAGACGGTAACTCAACTGTTCTACTTGTTGTCGTACTTTGGAATAAGTTTGAGTCCGAGCTCGGTGTCCTACCGTCGTGGATAAGTCCTTAATTTGAACAGGCTCAGAATTCTCTGTCAACCTGGAGTTCTGTTCTGAAGCTTTATTCTTTTTGGTAGCATAAGCCTTTAAGCCTGTCTTCATTTTCTCCACCATGGTCGGCAAGTCCATTTTAGCCTTGACTTCCATATTTGCGTTGGTCTTATCGTCATCCATTCCAGCCTCTGAGCTGATAGCTTGCACCGAGTCCTCACTCATGATGGCTTTTAGATAGTGCCATTCCATGTCTATTTTCTTGATCCACTCCCGTCCTAGAAGTGGTGGTCCTCCCTCCGGTAATACATACAAGTTCATTCTTGGGTGTTCTTTACCCCTATCTCTCACCTTAACTCTTATCTTCCCCATGGGGTATACGTTATGCCCCGTGTATGTCTGTAATACGAACTTGGTATTTCTTAAGGGTATGGGCGAGAATAACCGGTGGTAGTCCCTTTTATTGATGACTGATAGCGCTGATCCAGTGTCCAACTCCATTCTTACTTGGACTCCAGCTATTTTTAGTATGACCCAAATAGCTTGTAGGTCAGCTTCCTTACCCACATTGTGAATTCTCAGACTACCCAGCTCCTGGTTGTTTGGGTCTGAGTCTGAATTCTGTTCGTCTGAACTCTTCTCAGCCACCTTGTGTACCTTGTTGTACTTTTCTTGTGGTGGCTTCCTTTGGTTGTTGGTCTTCTTCCCCGACCGGCATACCTTTGCGATGTGACCCAGTTTGCTACATTTCCTACACTCTTGGTTCTTAAACCGGCATTGATTCTGGTCATGTGTTGTCTTCCCACAACGATAGCATTTTGTTGTGCTCGAGGTAATTTGGTCCACCCCGAGTGCCGCCGCCTTTAGTTGTATTTCCGCCGTTCCTTTCGCTGCGGCTTCGTGCGATGCAGCTATAAGGACAGCCCTGTCCAGTGTGAGGTCGTTCTCTTCCAGTAGTCGCTTCTGCGTCCCTTCTTTGGACAATCCGCATACGAACTTGTCCCGCAGTGCTTCTGTCAGATTCCCTCCGAACTGGCAGTATTTCGCTAGTCTACGCAGTTCGACCAAGTATTCTGCGTTGCTTTCGTCTTTCTTCTGCGTTCTTGCATAGAATTTGAATCGTTCAGCCAGCATTAACGGTGTGGGGTTCAAGTGATCCTTCAGCACCGCCACAATCTCTTCGAAAGTCTGATCCGCCGGTTTGGCTGGTGCTATTAGGTGCTTCAAGAGCCCGTATGTTTTTGCCCCCATTGAGTTTAGCAATGTTATCGCCTTGTCGTCTTCCTCTATTTTGTTGGCTTCACAATAGATCTCTATGCGCTCCACGTACGTGGCCCAGTCTTCTATCTCGGAATTAAAATCGGTAATATTCCCTCGCTTAGGCATCTTCCTTTCCTTGGAGCAGCACAGTATTTCTTTAAGTATTATTTATTATCTGTTTATTCCTAAAATGGCGGTTTTCCCGTGAAAATGGCGGTTTCCCGCTCTTCCCTTCTCTCTCCGCCCACTTCAATGGCAGTTAAGATGGCGGTTTTTCCCGCGAAAATGGCGGTTTCCCGCTCTTCCTTTCTCTCCCCGCCCACTTCAATGGCGGTTTCCCGCCTCTGTCGTCTTCTCTGCCTAATGGCGGCTTCCCGCGTTTCTTCCCTGGTGGAAGGGGGTACGCTTTCCCCACAGCGGGCAGGTTCAGCCGCTGGGCTGGCTCCCGCACAGTTCCCCTTACTTGGCTCTGTCTTCCGCTCCCGCTCGCACGGTTCTACCGGCTCTGGGTACACCCCGTTCATGGAGAACAGTTCAGCCGCTGGACTGGCTCTCGCACAGTCTCTCTCTCCTTGCTCGGCTCTGTCTCTCTCTCCCCCGCACGTTCGGTTCTACCGGCGCTGAGTACCCCGTTGGTGGAGAACAGTTCAGCCGCTGGACTGGCTCTCGCGCAGTCTCTCTCCCCTTGCTCGGCTCTGTCTCTCTCTCTCCCGCACGTTTGGTTCTACCGGCGCTGAGTACCCCGTTGGTGGAGAACAGTTCAGCCGCTGGACTGGCTCTCGCGCAGTCTTTCTCCCCTTGCTCGGCTCTGTCTCTCTCTCTCCCGCACGTTCGGTTCTACCGGCGCTGAGTACCCCGTTGGTGGAGAACAGTTCAGCCGCTGGACTGGCTCTCGCGCAGTCTCTCTCCCCTTGCTCGGCTCTGTCTCTCTCTCTCCCGCACGTTCGGTTCTACCGGCGCTGAGTACCCCGTTGGTGGAGAACAGTTCAGCCGCTGGACTGGCTCTCGCGCAGTCTCTCTCTCCTTGTTCGGCTCTGTCTCTCTCCCACTCCCGCACGTTCGGCTCTACCGGCGCTGGGTACCCCGTTGGCGGAGAACAGTTCAGCCGCTGGGCTGGCTCTCGCGCAGCCTCCTTTGCTCGGCTCTGCCTCTCCCACACGCTCGGTTTCAGCGCTTCGTGGCTTCGGCCGCTGCCCGGATTTTTCCCGCTGATCGCGGTCCGGCTGTCACCCGACGCCGTTGGACCCGACTTCTGACCGGCTCAGCTCCCCCTCGACCGAGGTCGAGTGCTCTGCCCTTCTCCTCCGGATACTCCTTACACTTTCCCCTACTCACAGTCTCCGCGGCCGCCTTGTTTCCAGCTGATCGGCTCACTCTGCACCGTGGTAGAAGGGTAGTCAGTGCCTGTTGCAGATGGAAGCTTTTGTTGCTAAAGTCTTCCTCCTTTCTCCTGCTGCAGCCTCGTGTTTTCTTTCAGCAGCACGACGAGGGCGGTTGCCTCTCTTCGACGCTCTTCGTTGCTTTGGTAGTCTTGCCGCAGGGTACGATCGGACTCGTCGCCACTGTAAAGTCTGTGGGTTGTGCAGTTAATAAATACACAGACTTCAGAAGTAACAAACAAACAGGTCTTTACTATTCGAAGGTCAGGGCGAATCTGCCCCAGCAATCCTGTCACAACACTTATATACTGGTGTGGTCACTGTCGGTATTACAGTATACAGAAGCCAAACAAGTAGTGCCACACCTAAAGTAGTCCTCTGAAAGGTGAACGGTTACATACAATAATTTCCTTAAAGGTAGACGGGTACATACACTACATCCCCCACCTATGGCCCCCAGAGCTGGCGCGGTCTGCAAGTCTCTCTTGAGTTTCTCAAATGCTGCCTGGCAACCCTCATCCCAGGACCACTCCACTCCCTTGTGTAGGAGTCGGAGCAGCGGGGCTGCTGTGGCTGCATAGTCCTCAATAAAGTCTCTGCAGTACCCGGTCAGTCCCAGAAAGGACCTCACACCCGTTACGGTGTTGGGGATCGGTAGATTTTGCACCGATTCCCGCCTGGCCTTATCTATGGCTCTCTCACCGGCGTGGATGGTCAGACCCAGGAATTTCACCTCCGGCTGGCCGATCCGTGCCTTCTTTGGGTTTACCTTAAAACCCTTTCTACCTAACAGCTCCAATAACTCGGCCAATAGTGGGCCATGCTCCTCTCTTGAGTCTGTGAACAGGAGCAGGTCGTCCACATATTGCACTAGCTGATGGGGCTGGCTGAACTCTTTTAAACTCCCTGCCATGCATTGATGAAAAATGCTGGGGCTGTTGTGGAAACCCTGTGGCAAGCAGTTCCAGGTGTACTGTTGCCCTTTAAACGTAAAGGCAAACTTGTACTGATCCTCCCTCCGTAAAGGGATGGACCAAAACCCATTAGAAATATCCAGCACCGTGAACGTGGTCGCGGAGGCTGGAATACTCCCTATCAGGTCGGCAACTGCTGCTACTGTTGGCGCACAGGCGGGGATGTTGCTATTGAGGACTCTGTAGTCCACCGTGGCTCTCCAGGAATCGTCCGGCTTCCTCACCGGCCATAACGGAGAGTTCACATGGGTGACTATCGGTCTCAACACGCCCTGCTGCACCAGTGAAGATATTGCTGTCCCCATGTTGGGCTCCGCTTCCCGGGGGAAGTTGTACTGTTTTTGGGGTCGGGCCATGGGGTCCCCGTCTACACTAACCTCAAACCCGGTGACCCTCCCGCAATCGTGCTTGTGAGTGGCAAACGTCGCCAGGTGGTCGCACACGAATGCCTGCAAATCTTGTGGGACGCCCGCGACCATGAGCTCGAGGTTGTAGCCCTCTTTTGGCTACACGGTACACAGGGTCCCTCTTTCTCCTCCCCCTGGGATGACGACTACCTGGCCCGGCTCACCCTTACCCGCTCCCCAAAGACAATGATTTCTTAGGTCCACGAAGATCCCGTGTTCGACCAAGAAATCGGACCCTATGATCCCTTTCCCATTCTCCACCTCCCACTTCATTAGTATACACCTCCACTTGGTGCGGAGTGGTCCTATATGAATGGAGTGGGGAATGGAATGTGCGCCAGCCTGTTCCTTGCCTGTGAAGCCCGACAGAACATATGGAACCCCGGTGGACAGAGGCGAGGTGGCAGGGTTATCTGTGTGGATCACGGTGCACGATGCCCCCGTATCCAACAAATAGGTCCCCTTCACCTCCTGCACTTCCATCTCCATGAGGGGTCGCCTCCATATATCGTATCGCAGCGCACACAAGTAAACGGGCTGCGCCGGCTCTAGTCATTTGGGTACAGCGGTCGGGGTTTCGGGAGCGACAAGGCCGGTGGTAACAGCTATTTTCCCCTGCGAGGTCATCAGAGACCGCATTGTCTGTATGATTGACTCAATCGCAGCGGGATTCACTACTGCACCAGCTCCTTGCGCTGGGGCAGGAGCTACGACTTGGGTTTGGGCTGGTGCTGGGGCAATGGTCTGGGCTTGGGCTTGGGCTGCGGGAAATCTCCCTTTATTATCCTTCCACGGATTTCTACAGTCCTTGCACCAATGTCCATCCTTCCCACACCCGTAGCAATTGAGCTTGGCTTGGACAGGGCGATTCCCCTCCTGACGCCACTCCTGCTTGCTTGGGGCTGCGGGTTTTGCCTCATGCACCTTTCCTTTCTGGGGAGGTATTTCCTGACTTCCACAGTTCTTATACGCCACATTTAACTGATGGAGCACTGTTTCTTCCGTGACACCGGGACCTTGGGGATCAAACCATGACCTGGCTAGGGCCCGTATCTCTGGCAAGCTGTTGGTAACCAAGCAACGGAGCCAATGAACCCGCTGTTCGTCGCTCATTTGTGCCCGTTCAGGCATGCCCGGACAGCTGCGTCGATACACTGGCCACAGCCTTTCTGCGAAAACCCGTGGGGGTTCTCCAGATAGCTGCACAGTCCCTTCCACACGGTCGAACGGACTACCGTCGTCCACTCCCATTACCTCTAAAACTTCCTCCCTGAGATCCGCATACCCTTTCCATCCCCTCTTGCCATCCTCTGAGAGGCACTGAAGGATCGTGGGATCCAGGGAGAAAAGCAACAGTTTCACCTGTTCCTGTTCATCGCAGTCGTTAATGGCTGCTGTTTCCTCTATCTCTCTGAAATGAATCGAGGGATCTCCCTTTACTGTGAGTCGTGTGAGGTGGCTCACCATGGACCTTAACTGCAGGCACCACGAGCTGGTTCTGGTGGGGTCCGACACTGCCATCGGCAGCATTGGGACCGAACCTCTGGTTCCGAGCGGGACACATCGGTGCCGGTCCTGTCTTTGCTACCAGTGGTTCTTCCACACACTCCACCTCGGCTACCTCCTCTTTCGCTACCCCCTCCTTTTCCGACCAAGTCTCACTATAGCTCGGCGGTGCTGAGGGCTCGGTGGCTGGTACCACAATTACCTCAGCTGGAATCGGCTGTTTTGATTCCTTCAAAAAGTCCATGTGACTGGCTTTCGGGCTGACGAGACACACCATGCCTCTTGCCTTAACTAGGGCCGCTCTTAGGTCCTCTATGGTCTTTTGGCAGGGGCCGTGGTCTGTGCTCTCAAACCCGTGCTCGAGGGCCAGCTTGTAAGCTGCCTTAACCTCCACTACTCTCTCCTCCTGCGCTCTTAGCTGTTGTGCGAGGTGGGCGTTTTTCTCCCGTATCTGTTGTGTATGTACCTTTAAGAGAATAACTGGTCTCAGACTGCAGTACCGGCAGTGACCACCCCTGTATAAAAGATGCTAGAGAGCCTCTGTAGTTTCGTTTCTGTTAAGTCTGTGTGTTATAATGAGAATTACTACACAGACCACAAGAGTAACTTTTAACAGGTCTTTACTAGTCGAAGGTCCGGGCTGAACTGCCCAATAAATCATTACACAGCACTTATATACCGGTGTGGTCACCACCGGTATTACAGTATACAGCAGCCAAGATAAAGTAGTGCATCTCTTAAAATAGTTCTCTTAAAGGTGGAACGGTACATACACTACAGTTTCGTTATTGCCTTTCACCAGTAAAGAGCTGTTTGTTTTCACTCTTGCTAGTCCGTGTCTAAATCATTCACGGACTTAACACTGGCGACGAGTAAGAAACAAACTTACCTGCAACTCAGCAGCAGCTCCGACGACGTTGATGAAGGTCGGAGCCAGAGGAAAAAAAAAAAAAAGAGGCCATTGAAACTCGAGAAACGGGTGCCGACTGCCAATCATCGGGTTCAAAACTTGCAGGAACGACTTTCCAGAGCCAGGCTGGGTTCCTCGGTCCGTGGTTTCCCAGCTAATTGGGCTGGTGGCAGGTAGTGCTCTGATCCTTCCTGGGCTGCGGCGGGCTGAAGCTCGATCGGGTGGCCTTTCAACGGGGCCGGGCAGTGAGTCGGGAAGCAAAGAGAGAGAGAGAGGGTGGAGCACACAGGGCGCGGCCGGTGTTTCGAAGCCGGGCAGCGTTCGGACCTAAGAAGAGGGAGGGAAGTGTCCCAGAGGGTCCGCTCCACGACGGGAAAATAATAAAAGAAAAAGAATACGCGCAAGAAACCGTGGAAAGCAGCGCTAACAACAGCGGGGATGAAGACAAAGCGTGGGAGGCACCATTTTGTTAAATCGGGGAAGAAGGCAAAGCGCGGGAGGTGCCATTTTAGATTTGCAAGATGCCGAAGACTGGCTGTATCACTGCTTTTGATAATATATTAGAGGACTGGACCACGTATGTGGAAAGAGTCGAGGTATATTTCGAGGCAAATGAAATAGCGTAGGGGAAAAAGGCATCAATATTGCTAAACTTAATGGGCGCTAGAATGTACGGCCTATTGCGGGATCTGATTACTCCAGCCAAACCGAAGGCGAAGAGTTTTAACGAAATTGTTGCTGTTCTACAGGAGCACTTAAACCCTGCACCGCTGTTGATAGCAGAAAGATTTAAATTCCACAGGAGAACTCAGCACAAAGATGAGAGCAATGCTGAGTATCTTACGGAACTACGCAAGCTATCAAAGCACTGCCAGTTCGGAGCAGGACTGGCAGATACCCTACGGGACAAATTTGTCTGTGGACTCCTGAGTGAAGGAACACAGAAGAAGTTACTCGCAGAAAAAGAGCTGATGCTAGATAAGGCTTTCAGCGTGGCAGTATCGTATGAAGCAGCAGCCAGGGGAGCTGCAGCAATTCAACAAAAACCACAGGAATACGGCACCCACGAAATGACACGGGGATTTGCAAAATGTTATCGATGCGGCAGAACTAACCATGACCAGAAGGACTGCTGGTCCAAAGACAAAATATGCAGACAATGCGGGAAGATTGGACACATTGCACGAGTTTGTAGGTCTGGGAAGAAGACCAGCGACAACAAAAAGGCTACTAAGGAACCGTACAAGAAAGTACAAAAGATGACGGACAGTAGTTCCGAAGACCAGATGAGCGATAGCGAATCCGAGAACAGGAGATTAAGCTGTCTCAAACTTCACAATGTAATTGCAAAAGAGGATCACTGAACCATTTTGGTCACCCTCACGATAGCAGGGTCCCAAATTAAAATGGAATTGGATACAGGATCAGCGCTAACCGTCATGAATCGACGAGACTACGAGCGGCTATTTTCACACATACCCTTGAGAGAGACATCCATCGTCTTGACGACGTATACGGGGCAAAAAGTATACCCCAGAGGAAAAATAAGGGTGCCTGTCGAATACAATGGCAAGAAAATACGGAAATTGTATCTCTACATACTGCCAAATGGTGGACCACCGTTATTGGGACGGGAATGGATCAGGAAGATAAACTTAGATTGGCATTCCATTCATGCAATGACGGTGGACGGTAAAAAAGATGAAGATGTCACTCCTGGACGATTGTCAACAATCTTAGCTAACGCCAAAGAGGTATTTCAACAAGAACTGGGCACGCTTAAATGCGTAACCGCCTCGTTAAAAGTAGAAGAGAATGCAGTTCCCAAGTTTTTCAAAGCGAGACCGGTACCATATGCAATTTGCCCAGCCGTCGAGGCAGAGCTGGAGAATCTGGAGAAGGCGGGCGTGTTGTCTAAGGTCGACTGGAGCGAGTGGGTGACACCCATCGTTCCTGTCATGAAGAAAACGTTAAGCAAGAAGTCCGGAGAGCCTAGGAAGATTGGCATCTGTGGGGATTTCAAGGTGACGGTGAACCCTGTCCTTCACACAGTACAATATCCTCTTCCAAGGATAGAGGACACCTTCGCCTCACTGTCTGGAGGGAAGCATTTTACAAAAATTGACCTAGCACAAGCATATTTGCAGATGGAGGTTGAAGAGTCCTCTAGGAAGTATCTCACGATAAACACTCACAAAGGTCTTTACCAGTATCATCGATTGGTATTCGGAGTAGCATCGGCTCCGGCGATATGGCAAAGAGCGATGGAACAAGTCCTGCAAGGGATTCCGGGGACTCAGTGTTACTTGGATGACATCCTTGCAACAGGTGAAGATGACAGTGAACACCTTAACAATCTAGAACAGGTGCTCATTAGACTACGGGAACATGGGCTGCGAGCCAACCGCCCCAAGTGCGAATTTTTTAAGAAACAGATATCGTATTGTGGCCACGTGATTGATGAAGAGGGGTTACATAAGTCCCCTGACAAAATTGAAGCGGTTGTTAAGGCCCCAGCGCCTGAAAATGTGTCGCAACTGAGGTCATTCCTTGGGTTGGTGAATTACTATCATAAGTTTTTGCCGAATTTGTCGACAATTCTGCACCCACTGAACGCCCTGCTACGCACGGGGGTAGCATGGAAATGGAGCGATGATTGTAAACGTGCTTTTCAGAAGAGTAAGGACTTAATCACTTCGAAGGAAGTATTGGCTCACTACAACCCAGCACTACCAATCAGGCTGGCGTGTGATGCGTCTCCCTACGGCATTGGGGCGGTACTGTCACATAAATTCCTTGATGGTTTGGAGAGGCCGATAGCTTTTGCGTCACGCTCGTTAACTTCCGCCGAGCGTAACTACGCCCAGATTGACAGAGAGGCCCTCAGCCTAGTGTGGGGGGTGAAGAAGTTCAATCACTATCTGCACAGTCAAAAATTTACTCTACTCACCGATCATCAACCTCTTGTCTCCATTTTCAACCCTCAGAAGGGCGTACCGATAATGACAGCACAACGGCTGCAGAGATGGTCCCTTTTCCTAGGGGCACACCAATATGACATCGAGTACAAAGGAACTAAACAGCATGGAAATGCTGATGGATTGTCACGTCTACCGTTGCCGACGATGGAAGAAGAAGACCTTGCAGTGGATCCAATGGAGTTATTCCACTCGACCATAGTCGAATGTCTCCCTGTGACGAATGCAAACATAGAAAAGGAAACACGGAATGACCCGACACTATCACGGGTCTATGATTTAACGGTGAAGGGATAGCCAGCACATGGCGAACCACTGCTGCCAGCATTCTCACCGAGAAGAGAACAGCTGTCAGTGTGCAGAGGAACCTTGATGTGTGGATCCAGAGTAGTAATTCCACCTAAGTTGATGGATAGAGTGCTCAATGAGCTTCATGAGGGTCATCTGGGTGGGGTAAAAATGAAGAGCTTAGCCAGAGCGTTTGTGTGGTGGCCGGGAATCGATAGAGAAATTGAAGAGATGACCAAGAGCTGTGCAGGATGCCAGAAGGTCCAAAACGCCCCACCACAAGCTCCTCTGCATCCATGGGAGTGGCCCTCATCTCCATGGCAAAGGGTGCACATTGATTTTGCTGGTCCCTTCATGGACTCGATGTTTTTAATTGCGGTGGATGCACATTCAAAGTGGCCAGAGGTAATAAAAATGTCCTCAACCACTACGGAAAAAACTATCACAGTTTTACGAACCATATTCGCCAGGAATGGGCTGCCTGAACAGATTTGCTCTGACAATGGACCACAGTTTGTGTCTGAAGAGTTCCGGAGGTTCTTAAAGAACAATGGTGTTAAGCATTACACATCTGCCCCATATCATCCAGCCAGTAATGGATTGGCCGAGAGGTTTGTCCAAACATTCAAGAAGGCTATCAAGGCAATGTGTAATGAAGAGATATCCCTACAACACAAGGTGGACAACTTCTTGTTTGCCTACCGGAATGCGACACATGCGGTTACCAACCAAACTCCAGCCATGATGTTCTTCAATCGAAGACTACGATGCCGCTTGGATTTGGTTAAGCCAAACGTCCGAAGAGATGTGGAGAACAGGCAGTTTCAGAATATGAATGAAAGGCCGACCAGGAGTTTTAAGATAGGTCAACCAGTTTTGGCCCGGGACTACCGCACTGAGAAATGGCAGCCAGGAACGATTTGTACACGACAAGGACCTCTCATGTATACCGTGGACGTTGGGGAGAGCATTGTAAGACGCCATGCTGACCAGATTCAAGAGTCACTGGAAAATGTCAACTCCACACCACGATCTGATACACCTGGTAATGAAGTCGACGTTCCAATTGCAGCTACCGCAGAACCGGTAATATTGGAAGCAGATGAACCAAGCAACGACATTGATTCCGACTCAACATTGCCAGAAGAACCTGTTACCCCAAAGAGGCGTTATCCAGACAGAATCAGGAAGCCTCCTCAAAGACTGAACTTATAATTGCTTAAACTTAACCACTGTATCTTGTAACAGTAATTGTGATTGTAATTCGTTATCATTTAGTTGTTAAATGAATGTTATGTACTGTTTATCTAAAAGGGGAGGAATTGTTGTGTATGTACCTTTAAGAGAATAACTGGTCTCAGACTGCAGTACCGGCAGTGACCACCCCTGTATAAAAGGCGCTAGAGAGCCTCTGTAGTTTAGTTTCGTTATTGCCTTTCACCAGTAAAGAGCTGTTTGTTTTCACTCCTGCTAGTCCGTGTCTAAATCATTCACGGACTTAACAGTATCCTCATTTCATTAATCTTTGCCTCAGTAACCTGGCACTCCAGGTACTCTATCCTAGCCTGATGTTCGCTAGCTACCACTTGGCGTTCCTGATTCAGCCCGTGAAGCGCTGTGATGAGTTTTTCCCCACCCATGGCCTTTTCCTCTATCTCTGCTGCCTGGGCTGTGATTTTGGCTGCCTGTGCTGCACCGACTCAGTCCAAGATCTGGACCTGCTTCTTGTAACACATGAGCCACACTGCCTTTTCCACTGACTTCTTATGCTCTTTGCTCTCTGTCCACCTGATGACTGCCTCCATTGGACGCCCATCCAGCAAGAGATCGGAAATCCACTGTTTAGTGAGATTTACCTTGCCAAAGACATAATCCACTATTCTCTCATCCATTGCATTTCGACCATTCAAACTTGGATCTACTACATTGCAATCCTGCCGCCAGAGTCCTGCTGCGGTCGCCATTTTCTGTAAGGGGTTTTCGTCCTCGAGAGGTTTCCCAGAGGTTTCTCTCTCTAGAGGCCTCTCTCTCTTGCACAGTAAAACCTTGAGTGGTTCGACCCACTCGCCCCTTAGATTCTATACTCTGGACTTAGGCGCAGGAACTACAATGTAGAGAAAACTCTTGTAGACCAAGTTTGATGAAACAAAATGAAATTTTATTGCAAATGGAAAAATATCAAATCAAATGCAACACAGATAAGAGTACAGTACATGGGAGGTGTTGAGTCTGTATGTTCCAGTTAGGTTTAGGATCAATCACTGGACACAGACAACAAGAATAACTTTTAACAGGTCTTTACTATTCGAAGGTCAGGGCTGAACTGCCCAGCAAATCCTTGCACAACACTTATATACTGGTGTGGTCACCACCGGTATTACAGTATACAGCAGCCAAGAGAAAGTAGTACATCTCTTAAGGTAGTTCTCTTAAGGTGGAACAGGTTACATACACCACAATCCTCCCTTTTTAGCTTAACAGTTATATCCCCATTTAACATAACATAATAACATACAACTTCATGCAAAACAGTTCAAAGATTCAGTCTCTGAGGAGGCCTCCTGATTTGAGTTGGATAACGCCTTTCAGGGGTCTCTGATTCTCGTTGCTGGGGTGACTCATCTAGTTGGTCTCTTATGGATTGGACATCATCATCAGGTACATTCACTTCTGAGGTAGATGCTTCAGGTTCACTAACTTCTTTCACGGTTGTCTCTGCCGTAACCATGGGTTCGACCCTTGTTCTCGATTCTACCAGTTGGTCAGCATGACGCCGTATTATATTTTCACCAATATCTACCGTGTACATCAGGGGTCCTTGTCTGGCCCGAATTGCTCCAGATTGCCATTTCTCCTTTTTATAGTCCCGGGCTAACACTGGTTGTCCTAATTCAAAACTCCGAGTGGTCTTGTTATTTATATGCTGGAACTGTTTGTTTTCAACTTCCCTCCGCACATTTGGTTTCAACAAGTCCAACCTGGACCGCAACCTCCTGTTGTAGAACATCATGGCAGGACTTTGGTTTGTCACTGCATGAGTGGCGTTTCGATATGCCAGTAGGAATTTGTCCACCTTGTGTTGTAGTGGTATCTGATCTTCGCTCATGGCCTTTATTGCTTTTTTTAAACGTTTGTACAAATCTCTCGGCCAACCCGTTTGTAGCCGGATGATATGGGGCAGAGGTATAATGTTTCACCCCATTCTTCTTCATGAATCCCTGGAATTCTTCTGACACGAACTGCGGTCCGTTGTCTGAACATATTTGTTCTGGCAATCCATTTCTCGCAAATATCGTTCTTAACACCGCGATCGTCTTTTCCGAGGTAGTGGTAGTCATCTTAATCACTTCTGGCCATTTAGAATGTGCGTCCACCGCAATTAAAAACATGGAGTCCATGAAAGGACCAGCAAAGTCAATATGTACACGTTGCCATGGGGTTGAAGGCCATTCCCATGGATGCAGCGGTGCAATCGGAGGTGAATTTTGCACTTTTTGGCACCCTGAGCAGCTTTTCGTCAGCTCCTCTATCTGTTGGTCGATGCCCGGCCACCACACATAAGCCCTAGCAAGGCTTTTCATCTTGACTCCCCCCAGATGACCTTCATGCAGCTCCTTTAGAACTCTCTCTCTTAACTTAGGAGGAATAATCACCCTTGTTCCATACATCAATGTTCCTTGACAGACGGACAGCTGTTCTCGTCTTGCTGAGAATGCCGGTAACAGTGGATCACCATGTGCTGGCCATCCCTTCACTGTCACTTCGTAGACCCTGGACAGTGTCGGGTCGTTCCTGGTTTCTCTTTCAATACTTGCATTGGTGACTGGTAAACATTCGATGATGGTCGAGTGAAATAACTCAACAGGGTCAACCGTCGGTGCCTCCTCCTCTGTAGGTAGTGGCAGGCGCGACAGCCCATCAGCATTACCATGCTGCTTTGTACCTTTGAATTCTATCTGATATTGATGTGCCCCTAGGAAAAGGGACCATCTCTGGAGTCTCTGTGCTGTCATCACCGAAACACCCTTCTTAGGGTTAAAAATGGATACCAACGGCTGGTGGTCTGTCAGAAGCGTAAACTTTTGGCCCTGCAGGTAATGATTAAACTTCTTTACTCCCCACACAAGGCTGAGAGCCTCCCTATCTATCTGAGCATAATTGCGCTCAGCGGAGGCCAATGATCTGGATGCGAACGCAACTGGCCTCTCCTGGCCATTTGGCAACTTGTGTGAGAGTACTGCCCCAATACCATATGGAGAAGCATCACAAGCCAAATGAATAGGCAGCGTTGGGTTGAAGTGAGCCAACACTTCCTCTGAGGTGATCAATGCCTTGCTTTCGCGAAAGGCCCTCTTACAGTCCTCGCTCCACTTCCATGGTACTCCCTTCTGCAAAAGAGCGTTCAGCGGGTGCAGCACCGTGGATAAATTTGGCAGAAACTTATGGTAATAGTTAATCAACCTTAGAAACGACCTCAATTGGGATACATTATCTGGAGCGGGAGCCTTCACAACAGCTTCAATCTTGTCAGGAGACTTATGAAGCCCCTCCTGGTCAATGACATGACCACAGTACGAGATCCGCTTCTGAAAGATTTCACATTTCTGGCAATTAACTCGAAGACCATATTCTTTCAATCTGGTGAGCACCAGTTCCAAGTTTGCAAGGTGTTCCTCGTCACCATCTCCTGTAATCAGAATATCGTCCAGGTAACATTGTGTACCTGGAATTCCCTGTAATACCTGCTCCATGGCCCTCTGCCAAATTGCTGGAGCCGACGCCACTCCAAAAACCAGTCTATTATACCGGTACAAGCCTCTATGCGTGTTGATCGTGAGATACTGGCGTGACTCTTCCTCAACTTCCATCTGTAAGTACGCCTGCACCAGGTCTATCTTGGTGAAGTGTTTCCCGCCAGACAATGAAGCGAAGATATCCTCAATCCGTGGAAGCGGATACTGCACCGTGTGAAGCACCGGATTAACAGTGACCTTGAAATCACCACAGTTGCGAACCTTCCCCGGTTCCCCCGGCTTGTTGCTCGATGAACGCTTCATGACTGGGACAATGTGCGTGGCCCACTCACTCCAGTCTACCTTAGACAGTACTCCTGAACGTTCTAGCCCTTCCAGCTCAGCTTCCACAGCAGGTCGTATTGCATAAGGTACCGGTCTGGCTTTGAAAAATTTCGGGTTTGCATGTTCTTCAATCTTGATGTTTGCCGTAATTCCTCTCAGTGTTCCCAGTCCTTGCTGGAACACCTCTTTAGCATCGTCCAATATTCTGGACAATCGTTTAGGTTTGACATCTTTTGTACCAGAATCTACCGTTAGTGCTTTTAAGGAATGCCAGTCCATATTTATTTTCCTAATCCACTCCCGTCCCAGTAGTGGTGGACCTCCCTCAGGTAGCACATATAAGTCCATTCCTCGGCTTTCTTTGCCCTTGTGGACCACCTTTACCTCTATCTTCCCGATGGGGTATACTCTTTGCCCCGTGTATGTTTTCAATACAATCTCCGTATCCCATAGGGAAATATGTGGGAATAACCTTTTGTAATCTTTCTTTTTCATGACCGTCAATGCCGATCCAGTGTCCAATTCCATCTTCACTTGGACTCTTGCTATCTGAAGTGTGACCCAAATTGTTTGGAGGTCTGCTTCCTTATCAACATTGTGTACTCTTAGACTACGCAGTTCATTACTGCTGGCGTCTGAATCTGACTTCTGTTCATTCGAACTGTTCTCTGTCACCTTGTGTACCTTTTTGTACTTTTCCTGCGGTGACTTTTTGTTGCTGGTCTTCTTTCCTGACCGGCATACTTTAGCTATGTGACCAAGCCTGCCACATTTTCTGCATTCCTGATTTTTGAACCAGCACTGGTTCTGATCGTGTGTTGTCTTTCCACAACGATAACATTTTACTGTACTCAAGACCATTTGATTGGTACAGAGTTCCGGTGACCGTAGCTGCATTTCCGCAGTGCCTCTTGCTGCGGCTTTTTGTGATGCTGCAATAGTGACAGCTTTATCAAGCGTAAGATCATTCTCTTCAAGCAGTCGCTTTTGTGTTCCTTCTTTTAACAATCCACACACAAATTTATCTCTCAGCGCATCTGCTAGCCCTGTCCCAAACTGACAGTACTTCGATAGCTTACGTAGTTCAATTAAAAATTCAGCGTTGCTTTCGTCTTTCAACTGCGTTCTTCTGTAAAATTTAAATTGTTCCGCTATCATCAGCGGTGTGGGGTTTAAATGATTTTTCAGGACAGTAACAATATTCGCGAAGGTCTGATCCGCCGGTTTAATTGGTGATAGAAGGTGCTTCAATAGCCCGTATGTCTTCACCCCCATTGAGCTTAATAAGGTTAATGCTTTCTCATCATCTGGTACCTTATTTGCTTTACAATAAACTTCCATGCGTTCTACATACGTGGTCCAATCTTCGACATCACTATCAAAGGTATTAATGCTCCCATGTTTAGGCACCCTTGCAAGTTTAAAAAATTTTTTTTTTTTAGATGGCGGATTCCCGCGCTTGTCTTCTTCCCCCGCCTACTAAAATGGCGGCTTCCCGCGCTTGGCGGTCTTTCCCGCGCTCGTCTTCAACCCCGCCGACTACAATGGTGGATTCCCGCGTTTGCCTTCTTCCCCCGCTGGCTGCAATGGCGATTGCCTTGCTGCTGCCGTTCTCGCCTCCCCAGCGGTTCTCACTCCCCGACGCTGCTTTGCCTTGCAGCCCGGTCCTTTACACCGGCTGCGTTTGAATTCTCCGCGGCTCTTGTGCCTTAAGCTTCTCAACTCCCCGATGCTGTTTTGCCTCGCAGCCCCGCTCGCAGCCCGTTCCTGTACACCGGCTGCGTTTGAGTTCTCCACGGCTCTCGAGCCTTAAGCTGCCCCAGTCGCTGCGCCTCTCAGCCTCGATTGCAGCCCGGCCCTTTCTACCGGCCGTGGTCGAGCTCTCCACCCTTATTCCTCCATTTTCCCTCCCCTACTCCACAGTCAACGCGGCCGACTTTCTGCTCGTGTCGCTGATCGGCTTACCCACCACCGTGGTAGAAGGGATGAACACTGCCTGTCGCTGATGGAGGGCTTCGTGGTCAGAATTCTTTTTCTTTTAACCCGGGTTCTTGATGCCTCCCGTGCGATGGTGCTCAGCAGGATGATGAGGGCGGATGCCTCTTCTCGACGCCCGTTTTGAGGACGAAGCTGCCTTGGATGTAATTTTGCCGCAGGGTAAGAGCGGACTCGTCGCCACTGTTGAGTCTGTATGTTCCAGTTAGGTTTAGGATCAATCACTGGACACAGACAACAAGAATAACTTTTAACAGGTCTTTACTATTCGAAGGTCAGGGCTGAACTGCCCAGCAAATCCTTGCACAACACTTATATACCGGTGTGGTCACCACCGGTATTACAGTATTACAGTATACAGCAGCCAAGAGAAAGTAGTACATCTCTTAAGGTAATTCTCTTAAGGTGGAACAGGTTACATACACCACAGGAGGGAAAAACAAACACAAACAAATCATAACGACATTATACTAACTAAGGCAAATACAGGCATCTTATACTCTACAAAGATCATCATAAAATAAGGAAACACACGGAACATCGAGGGACAACAACTCATGTTAATTGTACCCTTAAATCCATCCCCTTATTAAACCTATCTAGATCTGATTGTGAAGAGCCAGAAACATGCTCACCAATCCCACTAGGAAGTGCAAGGTTTTGAAAACGAGTCTGTGTTTGGTCCTTTCAGGCGTCTCGTCTCCACGTGGATCGTGGAGCCCCTGCGAGCTGTGCCACACCTCTCTCCTGAGGTGGGGGTCGGGGGCGGCTGGACACCGGCGGGCCTGGATGTCGGCGGGGTCGAGGATCGTCGTCTTGACCCTGGTTAGAGGAGCTTTGGGCTGGTGTGGCCCCTTCTACCTTCAGCTATGGCCCGGGGATGGTCGATGATCTCCCGATAGTTTTCCCCAGGGCGGGACGCTGGTTTCGAGCGACTTTCTTTATACAGTCATAATTATCTTTCTCCTCCGACAGTGGAGAGGAGTCTGCTGATCTTTCCCCAAGCCAGCTCCTCTTCCCCCAGCTCAAAAGCTGGACCGGCTGCTGGGGCTGCAACGACTGTCTGACTGTAAACTGTCTTTTAGCTCAACTCTCCTTGTGACTGTTCAAGCTTGTTGATTCAAGATTCCTCCAGCGTCTTCTTCCAAGCTGTTTCTTCCTCCTCAAGCTGCGTGTCCGGGGTGCTGCGCTCCGTGCTCCCTGGTGCTGTGTCTTTAACTGCCAAAAAGTCTCTCCAGATATACCTTTCTTCCCGAGGCCTCACTTCCCGCCCAAAATCAGGTTAGTCTTTGTTTTAACTTTGGCCGGCTTTGAGCACAGCGGGGCAGTTATTATATATAAAATCATTTTAAGCGGCTGGTAACAGGCTCATCTCTGGTTGGAAATGGCTTTCATTGTTTTGAATGTCCTGCTGATCTCGTTATCTAGTCCTGGGTGCTGTTCTCATGAATATGAAATTGTCCCCTTTTGTCTGGGGCAGCATCTTGATGGCCTCTGTCTCCAGGCCGATCTTGAGTGGACCTGCATCTAATCCATATGCATGCCTGTGGGTCTGGTTTCGTTCTCTCAGAAACGGCTTCCAGAACTTACTGTGGGTTGAATCCACAAAACTGTCTGAGGTTGTGCAGGAACCATTTTAAAGTGTCCCAATAAGCTGGTCACATGATACGGTGGCCATTTTGTATGCCCCTTTTTCTGGGCTTCTTTTAAAACAGTCTTAGAATCACGGCCTCTTCTGCCATTTAACCCTTATTAATATGAAATCCAATTTTGCGAATCCTACACCATGCACAGCATCACACTGAGACACATACTGTACCCATACACAGCACCACACTGAGACCCATGCTGTACCCAATCAGCATCACACTGAGACCCAAACTGTACCCATACACAGCATCACTCCGAGACCCATACTGTACCCATACAGCATCACACTGAGACCCATACTGTACCCATACAGCATCACAATGTGACCCATAATGTACCCATACACAGCATCACACTGACCCCCATACTGTACCCATACAGCATCTCACTGAGACCCATACTGTACCTGTAAAGTCCGCGCCTCAATAATACACGGACTTCGGGAGAACAGTTTAACAGGTACTTTACTTGAACAGGAGGCAACGTCAGACTGAAATACAGAAGCCTGCCTGGGCCTTTTATACAGGGGTGGTCACTGCCGGTACTGCAGTCTAAGACCAGTTATTCCCTTAAAGGTACATACACAACAATTCCTCCCCTTTTAGATAAACAGTACATAACATTCATTTAACAACTAAATAATAGCTAATTACAATTACAATTTTCTCGGTACCATATACATCAACTGAAATAGTCATTTATAAGTTCAGTCTTTGAGGAGGCTTCCTGATCCTGACTGGATAGCGCCTTTCTCGAGTATCCTGTTCTTGTGGTGGAGTCAATTCTGGCTCATTGTCATTGGTTGGTTCGTCAGCTTCCAATACCCCTGCTTCTGAGGTAGACGCAATCTGTACTTCGGGCTCATTACCAGGTGCATCTGCTTGTGGTATAGATTTGGCTTGTTCCTGTGACTCTAGAATCTGGTCAGCATGGCGTCTAACGATGCTCTCTCCAACGTCCACTGTGTACATTAGTGGTCCCTGCTGTGTGCATATCGTTCCAGGCTGCCATTTTCTGTTCGGTAGTCGCTGGCCAAGACTGGTTGCCCTATCTTGAAGCTCCTGGTTGGCTTCTCATTTATGTGCTGGAACTGCTTCTCCTCAACATCTCGTCTTATGTTTGGTTTGAGCAAATCCAAGCGACATCTTAGTCTTCGGTTGAAAAAGAGTATGGCTGGAGTTTGGTTGGTTACTGCATGTGTCGCATTCCGGTAAGCAAACAAGAAATTATCCACCTTGTGTTGTAGTGGTATGTCGTCATTATACATTGCCTTTATGGCCTTTTTAAAGGTCTGAACAAACCTCTCAGCCAATCCATTTGTGGCTGGATGATATGGGGCAGATGTGTAATGTTTCACCCCATTATTCTTCAGGAACCTCCGGAAATCCTCAGACACAAACTGTGGGCCATTGTCAGAGCAAATCTGTTCTGGCAACCCATTCCTGGTGAAGATGGTCCTTAGGACTGCAATAGTTTTCTCCGTGGTGGTGGAGGACATTTTAATGACCTCTGGCCATTTCGAATGGGCGTCTACAGCGATTAGAAACATTGAGTCCATAAATGGACCAGCAAAATCAATGTGTACCCGTTGCCATGGAGATTAGGGCCACTCCCATGGATGTAGCGGGGCCTGTGGTAGAGCGTTTTGGACCTTCTGGCATCCTGTGCATCTCTTGGTCATATCCTCGATTTCTTTATCGATTCCCGGCCACCACACAAACGCCCTGGCTAGGCTCTTCATTTTTACCCCTCCCAGATGACCCTCGTGAAGCTCATTGAGCACTCTATCTCTCAACTTGGGTGGAATTACCACTCGGGATCCACACATCAAGGTTCCCCGGCACACTGACAGCTGTTCTCTCCTTGGCGAGAATGCTGGCAACAGTGAGTCGCCATATGCTGGCCGTCCCTTCACCGTCAAATCATAGACCCAAGAGAGTGTCGGGTCATTTCGGGTTTCCTTCTCAATACTTGCGTTTGTAACAGGCAAACATTCGACTATGGTCGCATGGAATATCTCCACAGGGTCCACTGCAGGTGCTTCTTCCGCCGTAGGCAACGGTAGGCGCGACAGCCCATCAGCGTTTCCATGCTGTTTCGTACCTTTGTACTCTATGTCGTACTGATGTGCCCCAAGAAAAAGTGACCATCTTTGCAGCCGTTGCGCCGTCATCACCGGAACGCCCTTCTTTGGGTTAAAAATTGAGACCAGGGGTTGATGATCAGTTAGTAGGGTGAATTTCTGCTCGTGCAGATAGTGATTGAACTTCTTCACCCCCCACACCAGGCTGAGGGCCTCCCTGTCAATCTGGGCGTAGTTACGCTCGGCTGAGGTTAGCGAGCGCGATGCAAAGGCTATTGGCCTCTCTGAACCGTCACGGAATTTGTGTGATAGTACCGCTCCAATGCCGTAAGTTGACGCAACACATGCCAACCGAATCGGTAGTGTAGGCTTGTAGTGGGCCAATACTTCTTTTGAAGTGATTAGGCATTTACATTCCTGAAAGGCACGCTTACACTCATCACTCCATTTCCATGTTACACCAGTTTGAAGCAGGGCGTTCAGTGGGTGAAGAATTGTAGATAAATTCAGCAAGAACTTATGGTAGTAGTTCACCAACCCGAGGAACGACCTCAGTTGCGACACATTTTCCGGTGCTGGGGCCTTGACTACAGCCTCAATCTTGTCCGGCGACTTATGTAACCCTTCCTCATCAATCATGTGGCCACAATACGAGATTTGTCTCCTGAAGAACTCGTATTTGGGGTGGTTGGCTCGTAGCCCATATTCCTGCACTCTCGTGAGCACCTGTTCCAGGTTGGCAAGGTGTTCATTGTCATTTTTGCCCGTAACCAGGATGTTGTCCAATTAACACTGGGTCCCCGGGATCCCTTGCAGGACTTGTTCCATTACCCTCTGCCAAATAGCCGGGGCCGATGCTACCCCGAATACCAGTCGATTGTACTGGTAAAGGCCTTTGTGTGTGGTTATCGTGAGGTATTTCCTAGATGCTTCTTCCACCTCCATTTGTAGATACGCTTGAGCCAGATCAATCTTTGTAAAACGTTTCCCTCCAGATAGTGAGGTGAAAATATCTTCTATCCGCGGAAGTGGATACTGTACTGTGTGCAGGACTGGGTTCACAGTCACCTTGAAGTCCCCACTGATGCAAACCTTCCTTGGCTCCCCAGGCGTGCTGCTCAATGCTTTCTTCATTACAGGAACGATGGGTGTGGCCCACTCGCTCCAGTCCACCTTAGACAGCACCCCCGAACGCTCCAGACTCTCCAGTTCAGCTTCAACGGTTGGGCGGATCGCGTATGGCACCGGTCTGGCCTTGAAAAATTTTGGGGTTGCCTTATCCTCAATCTTTATGGTTGCCTTTACTCCTTTTAGGGTCCCAAGTCCTTGTTGGAACACCTCTTCCGCGTCAGATAGAATTTGTGACAGACGTCCAGGTGCGACCTCATCATCCTTTTTGTCAGTCACAGTTAGTGCCAGAATGGAATGCCAATCCAATTGTATTTTTTGGATCCATTCACGTCCCAATAATGGTGGTCCTCCATCTCATAGTATATACATGTATAGTTTCTGTGTTTCCTTTCCGTTATATTCAACTGGCACCCTTAATTTTCCTCTGGGGTAGACCTTTTGCCCCGTGTATGTCTTCAATACAATGGACGTGTCCTTTAAGGGTATGTGTGAGAATAGCCGCTCATAGTCTCATCGATTCATGACAGTGAGGGCTGACCCTGTGTCCAATTCCATCTTTACTGGGGACCCTGCTATCATGAGGGTGACGCAAATGGTTCGGTGATCTTCCTTTGCGATCACATTGTGTAACTTTAAACAACTTAGTCTCCTGCTCCCGGAGTCCTTATCACTCTCCTGATCTTCTGAACTACTGTCTGTCAGTTTCTTTGCTTTCCTGTCCTGTTCCTTAGTAGTTCTTGTCGTGTCGGTTTTATTTCCCGACCTGCAGACTCTTGCTATATGTCCCATTTTTCCGCATTGCCTGCATATTTTGTCTTTAAACCAGCAGTCCTTCTGCTCATGGGTTGTTCTGCCGCAGCGATAGCACTTTTCTGCTCCATACGCCATTTCGTTAGCGCTGTATTCTTGTGGTTTCTGTTGTACTTCCGCAGCTCCCCGTGCTGCTGCTTCGTAGGATACTGCCACGCTGAAAGCCTGTTCTAGCGTCAGGTCCTTTTTTGAAAGTAGTCGTTTCTGGGTTCCTTCACTCTGGAGCCCGCAGACAAACTTATCCCGTAAGGTGTCTGCCAGTCCTGCTCCGAACTGGCAGTGCTTCGATAACTTGCGTAGTTCCGTCAGATAGTCAGCATTGCTCTCATCTTTGTGCTGGTTTCTTTTATGTAACTTGAATCTTTCTGCTATCAGCAGTGGTGTAGGGCTTAGGTGTTCCTGTAAATATGAACAATCTCCTCAAAACTTTTCTCCATTGGTTTAGCTGGGGTAATTAAATTCCGCAATAGGCCATACGTACTCGCACCCATCAGATTTAATAATACCGACGCCCTCTTTCCATCGGCCACCTCATTTGCCTTGCAGTACACTGCAATTCTTTCCAAATATGTGGTCCAGTCTTCTACCTCGTTGTCGAAAGCAGTGATACTGCCACTTTTCGGCATCTTGGGTGACTTAAAATGGCGCCTCCCGCGCTTTTGCTTCTTCCCCAATGGAATAAAATGGCGCCTCCTGCGCATTTGCTTCTTCCCCAATGGGATAAAATGGCGCCTCCCACGCTTTTGCTTCTTCCCCTTGCTGCCACGCTGCTCCTAGCGTTCTACGGGGTAATGGCGGCGACCAGCAGCTTCAGCGCGTCTCGCTTTCCTTCCCCCCCGTTCCGTTTCTCTCTGCTGCCCTGTTCTTGAGCACCGACCGTGCCCTCTGCGCTCCACCCTCTCTCTCTCTTGTTTTCTTTTCCTGGCGACGCTGGGCGGCCCGTTTTGTAGAGCCGCTCGGTCGAGCTTGAGCCCGCCGCAGTCCGGAAGGGTCAGCGCGCTACCTGCTACCAGCACGATTTGCTGGAACACCTTAACTGCACAGCTCTCCACAGTCTCTCCCGCAATTCTACGAACACCGATGAATTCTTTGGGCGGTTGCCCTCGGTCGACGCCCGTTGTTCAGACTATGACTTTCCAGAACCCTCCTCTCAGGGCGAGATCCCCGTGAGATGCTGCCACACTGCCGGTGAGTTCGTACTTACTCGTCGCCACTGTAAAGTCCGCACCTCAATAATACACGGACTTCGGGAGAACAGGTTAACAGGTACTTTACTTGAACAGGAGGCAACGTCAGACGGAAATACAGAAGCCTGCAAGGGCCTTTTATACAGGGGTGGTCACTGCCGGTACTGCAGTCTAAGACCAGTTATTCCCTTAAAGGTACATACACAACAGTACCCATACAGCACCTCACTGAGACCCATACTGTACCCATATAGCATCTCACTGAGACCCATACTGTACCAATACAGCATCTCACTGAGACCCATACTGTACCCATACAGCATCTCACTGAGACCCATATTGTACCCATACACAGCATCACACTGAGACCCATACTGTACCCATACACAGCATCACACTGAGACCCATACTGTACCCATACACAGCATCATACTGAGACCCATACTGTACCCATACACAGCATCACACTGAGACCCATACTGTACCCATACACAGCATCATACTGAGACCCATACTGTACCCATACACAGTATCACACTGAGACCCATACTGTAACCATACACAGCATCACACTGAGACCCATACTGTACCCATACACAGCATCATACTGAGACCCATACTGTACCCATACACAGCATCACACTGAGACCCATACTGTACCCATACACAGCATCACACTGAAACCCAAACTGTAACCATACACAGCATCACACTGAGACCCATACTGTACTCGTACAGCATCACACTGTGATACATACTGTACCCATACACAGCACCACACTGAGACCCATACTGTACCCATACAGCATTATACTGAGATCCATACCTTACCCATACACAGCTTCACACTGAGACCCATACTGTACCCATACACAGCATCACGCTGGGACCAATATTGTACCCATACACAGCATCAAACTGAGACCCATACAGCATTATACTGAGACCCATACTGTACCCATACACAGCATCACACTGAGACACATACTGTTCCCATACACAGCATCACACTGAGACACATACTGTTCCCATACACAGCATCACACTGAGACCCATACAGCATTATACTGAGACCCATACTGTACCCATACACAGCATCAGACTGAGACACATACTGTTCCCATACAGCATCACACTGAGACCCATACTGTACCCATACACACCATCACACTGAGACACATACTGTACCCATACACACCATCACACTGAGACACATACTGTACCCATACACACCATCACACTGAGACCCATACAGCATTATACTGAGGCCCATACTTTACCCATACAAAGCATCACACTGAGACCCATACGATACACATTCATCATCACATTGAGACCCATAATTTACCCATACACAGCATCACACTGAGGCCCGTACTGTACCCATACACAGCATTACACTGAGACACATACTGTACCCATACAGTGGATCAGACTGAGACACATAATGTACCCATACAGCATCACAGTGAGACCCATACTGTTCCCATGCACAGCATCACACTGAGACACATACTGTACCCATACACAGCACCACACTGGGACCCATACTGTAACCAATCAGCATCACACTGAGACCCATACTGTACCCATACAGCATCACACTGGGACCCAAACTGTACCCATACACAGCATCACTCCGAGACCCATACTGTACCCATACAGCATCACACTGAGACCCATACTGCACCCATACACAGCATCACACCGAGACCCATACTGTACACATACACAGCATCACACTGAGACCCATACTGTACCCATACAGCATCACAACTAAGACCCATAATGTACCCATACACAGCATCACACTGTCCCCCATACTGTACCCATACAGCATCTCACTGAGACCCATAATGTACCTATACAGCACCTCACTGAGACCCATACTGTACCCATACAGCATCTCACTGAGACCCATACTGTACCCATACAGCATCTCACTGAGACCCATACTGTACCCATACACAGCATCACACTGAGACCCATACTGTACCCATACACAGCATCACACTGAGACCCATACTGTACCCATACACAGCATCACACTGAGACACATACTGTACCCATACACAGCATCACACTGAGACCCATACTGTACCCATACACAGCATCACACTGAGACCCATACTGTACCCATACACAGCATCACACTGTGACCATACTGTACCCATGCACAGCATCACAATGAGACCCATACTGTTCCCATACACAGCATCACACTGAGACCCATACTGTACCCATACACAGCATCACACTGAGACACATACTGTACCCATACACAGCATCACACTGAGACACATACTGTACCCATACACAGCATCACACTGAGACCCATACTGTACCCATACACAGCATCACAATGAGACCCATACTGTACCCATACACAGCATCACACTGAGACCCATACTGTACCCATACACAGCATCACACTGAGACACATACTGTTCCCATACAGCATCACACTGAGACACATACTGTTCCCATACACCATCACACTGAGACCCATACAGCATTATACTGAGACCCATACTGTACCCATACACAGCATCACACTGAGACCCATACGATACACATTCATCATCACATTGAGACCCATAATTTACCCATACACAGCATCACACTGAGGCCCGTACTGTACCCATACACAGCATTTCACTGAGACACATACTGTACCCATACAGTGGATCACACTGAGACACATACTGTACCCATACAGCATCACACTGAGACCCATACTGTACCCATACAGCATCACCGTGAGACACATACTGTTCCCATGCACAGCATCACACTGAGACACATACTGTACCCATACACAGCACCACACTGAGACCCATACTGTACCCATACAGCATCACACTGGGACCCAAACTGTACCCATACACAGCATCACTCCGAGACCCATACTGTACTCATACAGCATCACACTGAGACCCATACTGCACCCATACACAGCATCACACCGAGACCCATACTGTACCCATACAGCATCTCACTGAGACCCATAATGTACCCATACAGCATCACACTGAGACCCATACTGTACCCATACAGCATCTCACTGAGACCCATACTGTACCCATACAGCATCTCACTGAGACCCATACTGTACCCATACACAGCATCATACTGAGACCCATACTGTACCCATACACAGCATCACACTGAGACCCATACTGTACCCATGCACAGCATCACAATGAGACCCATACTGAACCCATACACAGCATCACACTGAGACCCATACTGTACCCATACACAGCATCACACTGAGACCCATACTGTACCCATACACAGCATCACATTGAGACCCATACTGAACCCATACACAGCATAAAACTGAGACCCATACTGTACGCATACACAGCATCACACTGAGACCCATACTGTACCCATACACAGCATCACACTGAGACCCATACTGTACCCATACAGCATCACACTGAGACCCATACTGTACACTTACACAGCATCACACTGAGACCCATACTGAACCCATACACAGCATCACACTGAGACCCATACTTAACCCATACACAGCATCACACTGAGACCCATACTGTACCCATACACAGCATCACACTGAGACCCATACTGTACCCATACACAGCATCACAATGAGACCCATACTGAACCCATACACAGCATCACACTGAGACCCATACTGTACCCATACACAGCATCACACTGAGACCCATACCCATGATGTAGGCGGGGTTTTAAATGAATTTTTTGCATCTGTGTTCACTATGGAGAAAGACGATGCAGACATAGAAATCGGGCAAGGGGGCTGTGACATACTTGAACATATTAGCATCGAGAGGGAGGAGGTGCTAGCGGTTTTAGCAGGCCAAAAAGTGGATAAATCCCCAGGCCCAGACGAGATGTATCCCAGGCTGCTGTGGGAGGCAAAGGAGGAGATTGCAGGGGCTCTGACACAAATTTTCAGAACCTCTCTGGCCACAGGGGATGTACCAGAGGACTGGAGAACAGCTAACGTAGTACCATTATTCAAGAAGGGTAGCAGGGATAAACCAGGGAATTACAGGCCAGTGAGCCTAACATCTGTGGTAGGGAAATTATTGGAAAAAATTCTGAGGGACAAAATTAGTCTCCACTTGGAGAGGCAAGGATTAATCGGGGATAGTCAGCATGGCTTTGTCAAGGGTAAATCATGTCTGACAAATCTGATTGAATTTTTCGAGGGGGTGACTAGGGGGGTGGATGAGGGAAATGCTGTGGATGTGGTTTACATGGACTTCAGTAAAGCTTTTGAAAAAGTCCCGCATAGGAGACTGGTCAAGAAGGTAAGAGCCCATGGGATCCAGGGTGCCTTGGCGCGTTGGATCATAAACTGGCTGAGTGGCAGGAGGCAGAGGGTGATGGTCGAAGGTTGCTTTTGTGACTGGAAGCCTGTGTCCAGTGGGGTACCTCAGGGATCGGTGCTGGGTCCCTTGTTGTTTGTGATCTACATAAATGATTTGGATGAGAATGTAAAAGGTATGATCAGTAAGTTCGCAGATGACACGAAAATTGGTGGGGTGGTAAATTGTGAGGAGGAAAGCCTCAGGCTACAGGACGATATAAACGGGTTGGTCAGATGGGCGGAAAAGTGGCAAATGGAATTTAACCCTGAAAAGTGCGAGGTGATGCATTTTGGACGGACAAATAAGGCAAGGGAATACACAATGAGTGGTAGGACCCTAGGAAGTACAGAGGGTCAGAGGGACCTTGGTGTACATGTACATAGATCCCTGAAGGCAGCGGAACAGGTGGATAAGGTGGTTAAAAAGGCATATGGGATACTTGCCTTCATTAGCCGAGGCATAGAATATAAGAGCAGGGAGGTTATGATGGAGCTGTACAAAACGCTGGTGAGGCCACAGCTGGAGTACTGTGTGCAGTTCTGGTCGCCTCACTATAGGAAGGATGTGATTGCTTTGGAGAGGGTGCAGAGAAGATTCACCAGGATGTTACCTGGGATGGAGCGCCTCAGCTATGAAGAGAGGCTGGACAGGCTGGGGTTGTTTTCCTTGGAGCAAAGAAGGCTGAGGGGGGACCTGATTGAGGTGTACAAAATGATGAGGGGCATAGATAGGGTAGACAAAGAGGAGCTTTTCCCCTTAGTAGGGGGGTCAATAACAAGGGGGCATAGATTCAGGGTAAGGGGCAGGAGATTTAGAGGGGATTTGAGGAGGAACTTTTTCACCCAGAGGGTGGTTGGAATGTGGAACTCAATGCCTGAAAGGGTGGTAGAGGCAGGAACCCTCACAACATTCAAGAAGCATTTGGATGAGCACTTGAAATGCCATTGCATACAAAGCTATGGACCAAATGCTGGAAAATGGGATTAGACTGGACAGGGATGGATGGGCGGCGCAGACACGATGGGCCGAAGGGCCTCTTTCTGTGCTGTAAAACTCTATGACTCTATGACTCTATGTACCCATACACAGCATCACATTGAGACCCATACTGAACCCATACACAGCATAAAACTGAGACCCATACTGTACCCATACAGCATCACACTGAGACCCATACTGTAACCATACACAGCATCACACTGAGACCCATACTCTACCCATACAGCCTCACACTGAGACCCATACTGTATCCATACACAGGATCTCACTGAGACCCATACTGTACCCATACACAGCATCACACTGAGACCCATACTGTATTTTACACAGCATCACACTGAGACCCATACTGTACCCATACACAGCATCACACTGAGACCCATACTATACTCGTACAGCATCACACTGAGACCCATACTGTACCCATACACAGCCTCACACTGAGACCCATACGATACACATTCATCATCACATTGAGACCCATAATTTACCCATACACAGCATCACACTGAGGCCCGTACTGTACCCATACACAGCATTACACTGAGACACATACTGTACCCATACAGTGGATCAGACTGAGACACATAATGTACCCATACAGCATCACAGTGAGACCCATACTGTTCCCATGCACAGCATCACACTGAGACACATACTGTACCCATACACAGCACCACACTGGGACCCATACTGTAACCAATCAGCATCACACTGAGACCCATACTGTACCCATACAGCATCACACTGGGACCCAAACTGTACCCATACACAGCATCACTCCGAGACCCATACTGTACCCATACAGCATCACACTGAGACCCATACTGCACCCATACACAGCATCACACCGAGACCCATACTGTACACATACACAGCATCACACTGAGACCCATACTGTACCCATACAGCATCACAACTAAGACCCATAATGTACCCATACACAGCATCACACTGTCCCCCATACTGTACCCATACAGCATCTCACTGAGACCCATAATGTACCTATACAGCACCTCACTGAGACCCATACTGTACCCATACAGCATCTCACTGAGACCCATACTGTACCCATACAGCATCTCACTGAGACCCATACTGTACCCATACACAGCATCACACTGAGACCCATACTGTACCCATACACAGCATCACACTGAGACCCATACTGTACCCATGCACAGCATCACAATGAGACCCATACTGAACCCATACACAGCATCACACTGAGACCCATACTGTTCCCATACACAGCATCACACTGAGACCCATACAGCATTATACTGAGACCCATACTGTACCCATACACAGCATCACACTGAGACACATACTGTTCCCATACAGCATCACACTGAGACACATACTGTTCCCATACACCATCACACTGAGACCCATACAGCATTATACTGAGACCCATACTTTACCCATACACAGCATCACACTGAGACCCATACGATACACATTCATCATCACATTGAGACCCATAATTTACCCATACACAGCATCACACTGAGGTCCGTACTGTACCCATACACAGCATTTCACTGAGACACATACTGTACCCATACAGTGGATCACACTGAGACACATACTGTACCCATACAGCATCACACTGAGACCCATACTGTACCCATACAGCATCACCGTGAGACCCATACTGTTCCCATGCACAGCATCACACTGAGACACATACTGTACCCATACACAGCACCACACTGAGACCCATACTGTACCCAATCAGCATCACACTGAGACCCATACTGTACCCATACAGCATCACACTGGGACCCAAACTGTACCCATACACAGCATCACTCCGAGACCCATACTGTACTCATACAGCATCACACTGAGACCCATACTGCACCCATACACAGCATCACACCGAGACCCATACTGTACCCATACAGCATCTCACTGAGACCCATAATGTACCCATACAGCATCACACTGAGACCCATACTGTACCCATACAGCATCTCACTGAGACCCATACTGTACCCATACAGCATCTCACTGAGACCCATACTGTACCCATACACAGCATCACACTGAGACCCATACTGTACCCATACACAGCATCACACTGAGACCCATACTGTACCCATACAGCATCACACTGAGACCCATACTGAACCCATACACAGCATCACACTGAGACCCATACTGTACCCATGCACAGCATCACAATGAGACCCATACTGAACCCATACACAGCATCACACTGAGACCCATACTGTACTCATACACAGCATCACACTGAGACCCATACTGTACCCATACACAGCATCACACTGAGACCCATACTGTACCCATGCACAGCATCACATTGAGACCCATACTGAACCCATACACAGCATAAAACTGAGACCCATACTGTACGCATACACAGCATCACACTGAGACCCATACTGTACCCATACACAGCATCACACTGAGACCCATACTGTACCCATACAGCATCACACTGAGACCCATACTGTACACTTACACAGCATCACACTGAGACCCATACTGAACCCATACACAGCATCACACTGAGACCCATACTTAACCCATACACAGCATCACACTGAGACCCATACTGTACCCATACACAGCATCACACTGAGGCCCATACTGTACCCATACACAGCATCACAATGAGACCCATACTGAACCCATACACAGCATCACACTGAGACCCATACTGTACCCATACACAGCATCACACTGAGACCCATACTGTACCCATACACAGCATCACATTGAGACCCATACTGAACCCATACACAGCATAAAACTGAGACCCATACGGTACCCATACAGCATCACACTGAGACCCATACTGTAACCATACACAGCATCACACTGAGACCCATACTGTATCCATACACAGGATCTCACTGAGACCCATACTGTACCCATACACAGCATCACACTGAGACCCATACTGTACTATACACAGCATCACACTGAGACCCATACTGTACCCATACACAGCATCACACTGAGACCCATACTATACTCGTACAGCATCACACTGAGACCCATACTGTACCCATACACAGCCTCACACTGAGACCCATACGATACACATTCATCATCACATTGAGACCCATAATTTACCCATACACAGCATCACACTGAGGCCCGTACTGTACCCATACACAGCATTACACTGAGACACATACTGTACCCATACAGTGGATCAGACTGAGACACATAATGTACCCATACAGCATCACAGTGAGACCCATACTGTTCCCATGCACAGCATCACACTGAGACACATACTGTACCCATACACAGCACCACACTGGGACCCATACTGTAACCAATCAGCATCACACTGAGACCCATACTGTACCCATACAGCATCACACTGGGACCCAAACTGTACCCATACACAGCATCACTCCGAGACCCATACGGTACCCATACAGCATCACACTGAGACCCATACTGTACCCATACAGCATCACAACTAAGACCCATAATGTACCCATACACAGCATCACACTGTCCCCCATACTGTACCCATACAGCATCTCACTGAGACCCATAATGTACCTATACAGCACCTCACTGAGACCCATACTGTACCCATACAGCATCTCACTGAGACCCATACTGTACCCATACAGCATCTCACTGAGACCCATACTGTACCCATACACAGCATCACACTGAGACCCATACTGTACCCATACACAGCATCACACTGAGACCCATACTGTACCCATGCACAGCATCACAATGAGACCCATACTGAACCCATACACAGCATCACACTGAGACCCATACTGTTCCCATACACAGCATCACACTGAGACCCATACAGCATTATACTGAGACCCATACTGTACCCATACACAGCATCACACTGAGACACATACTGTTCCCATACAGCATCACACTGAGACACATACTGTTCCCATACACCATCACACTGAGACCCATACTGTACCCATACACACCATCACACTGAGACCCATACAGCATTATACTGAGACCCATACTTTACCCATACACAGCATCACACTGAGACCCATACGATACACATTCATCATCACATTGAGACCCATAATTTACCCATACACAGCATCACACTGAGGCCCGTACTGTACCCATACACAGCATTTCACTGAGACACATACTGTACCCATACAGTGGATCACACTGAGACACATACTGTACCCATACAGCATCACACTGAGACCCATACTGTACCCATACAGCATCACAGTGAGACCCATACTGTTCCCATGCACAGCATCACACTGAGACACATACTGTACCCATACACAGCACCACACTGAGACCCATACTGTACCCAATCAGCATCACACTGAGACCCATACTGTACCCATACAGCATCACACTGGGACCCAAACTGTACCCATACACAGCATCACTCCGAGACCCATACTGTACCCATACAGCATCACACTGAGACCCATACTGCACCCATACACAGCATCACACCGAGACCCATACTGTACCCATACAGCATCTCACTGGGACCCATAATGTACCCATACAGCATCACACTGAGACCCATACTGTACCCATACTGCATCTCACTGAGACCCATACTGTACCCATACAGCATCTCACTGAGACCCATACTGTACCCATACACAGCATCACACTGAGACCCATACTGTACCCATACACAGCATCACACTGAGACCCATACTGTACCCATGCACAGCATCACAATGAGACCCATACTGAACCCATACACAGCATCACACTGAGACCCATACTGTACCCATACACAGCATCACACTGAGACCCATACTGTACCCATACACAGCATCACATTGAGACCCATACTGAACCCATACACAGCATAAAACTGAGACCCATACTGTACGCATACACAGCATCACACTGAGACCCATACTGTACCCATACACAGCATCACACTGAGACCCATACTGTACCCATACAGCATCACACTGAGACCCATACTGTACACTTACACAGCATCACACTGAGACCCATACTGAACCCATACACAGCATCACACTGAGACCCATACTGAACCCATACACAGCATCACACTGAGACACATACTGTACCCATACACAGCATCACACTGAGACCCATACTGTACCCATACACAGCATCACACTGAGACCCATACTGAACCCATACACAGCATCACACTGAGACACATACTGTACCCATACACAGCATCACAATGAGACCCATACTGAACCCATACACAGCATCACACTGAGACCCATACTGTACCCATACACAGCATCACACTGAGACCCATACTGTACCCATACACAGCATCACATTGAGACCCATACTGAACCCATACACAGCATAAAACTGAGACCCATACTGTACCCATACACAGCATCACACTGAGACCCATACTGTAACCATACACAGCATCACACTGAGACCCATACTGTACCCATACACAGCATCACACTGAGACCCATACTATACTCGTACAGCATCACACTGAGACCCATACTGCACCCATACACAGCCTCACACTGAGACCCATACTGTACCCATACACAGCCTCAAACTGAGACCCATACTGTACCCATACACAGCCTAACACTGAGACCCATACTGTACCCATACACAGCATCACACTGAGACCCATACTGTACCCATACACAGCCTCACACTGAGACCCATACTATATGGGTACTGTATGTGAGGTGGAGGTCAAGGACTCCTTGAAAGCCAATTCATGTCTCCCCACGGTACCCAGCAGCTTAGGTCTATGATAAGCCACCTGAACAAACTCACCCAAAAGTGAGACCCCTCGGTCCACTTCATGGAAGTGGAACAGGTAGCAGGCATTACAGAGTGCGATGACTCTGAGATGGCCAAAATGCTCCTTTTCTCCCTGGATGGCAAATTGTACCAGTCCCTTTCTGCGGAGAGCAAGAAAGGGCAGGACGGGTACGCTGCTATCTGGGAGGAGTGCCCGTAATTGAGTTCTCAACAGGCCTCACCATGAACCAGAACGAGCTGGCCCACTGGCTCCGAAGCCTGGTGGCAAATATCGTGCCGCGGATCAGAGCTAAGGCTGAGCTTTGGTTTGACCCGAAAGACCCCCGGGTCACCGAGGAGACAGTGGTCAGACAACTGACCCTGGCCTACCGGAACGGTAGGGGGATAGAAGAGCACCCACCAAACGGAGAAGTATATGAAATAAAACCTAGCCAGAGTAAGAAAGAGTGGTACCAGGAAGGGGGTAACCCTTCCGATACGAAGCGTAACTGTTTCGGGTGCGGGAAGAATGGGCATTGGAGAAGGGACTGTAGGAATCCATGGAAGGATAACATAGGAAAGAACTCCCCAAAAACAGAGACACCGATCTCTCCCCACGCTTGATTCATTAGTAGCTGCACTCCGAGTTTTATTAAATGGCCCAGGGAAGGTAGCCACAGCCACGGGTGCTTTAACCCCATCTGCCTCACACAACCCAGACCGATGACTAGAACCAGCGCAGCCTGTCGACTTGTGTCCCCTTGAATACGATGAGGGGGGGCAGGCTTTGTGTTAAGATGGGGGTGGAGACGGTGCAGGGGAGATATTTGGTGCACAGTGGATCTTCCAGCACAGAGGTCCATTCGGAAGACCCAACCAATTCACCCAGGTCTAACAAGGTCCCATTTAGCATAATGGGATTCACAGGGAAACGAGCAGGCTGGGGAAATGTCCAAACCTTTGGCCATAGATTTAGGATACTTCCATACCACGTGGGAGGGTAACCAAAAGACTGACAAGGTGGCCAAGCAGGGGGCCAGGGAAGGAGAGTTCTGGGATCCCTGTAGAGCAGGTCTGGTAGCCACAATCTGGGACAAGGGAGGCACACAGGGGGTAGCTTTAAAGGCCCTGGACCTAAAGCAGGTCCAAGCCCAGGATTCTGTCCTTAAAGCCGTCCTGGGGAGTCCATAGAAGGCCCGTTCGGGGCAGCGGACGAGACTTTAAAACAGGTTCACTGGCAGGCTGCTAGCCACATTAACCAGTGTAAACTGTTTAAAACCGAGAAAGAGGAACGGCCAGCAGGGGTGAACCGTTTTAAAGATAGAGATCATCAGCCTGCAGCTGTGGCAGACTCACAGACCATGGAGGTAATGGCACAAGGCCATGTTCCCCCACAGGTAGCATTTATAGTGGGTGGGACATATTGTGTCACCACAAGTGCGCCCCACTACCCGACTACCCCACTACCATGGACAGCACATCTGGTGTCCGGTAAGTGACAGCAGTTTGTGCTTTAAACCCGAGGCAGAAGTTCAAGTGGCCCAGGAACAGAATGTCCCCATTCCTGAACCCCCAACTGTTCACCTCACTGTCAGGGAAAACATCACCAACCTGCAAAATTATGTTGCACATTTCGGCTATGAAATTCTCCCTCTACCCGAACATTTTACCGCCCTACTAAAAGTAGTTGTTCTATCACAAAAACATTTCTATACATTAAAACAGAAGACAGTCGAGATAGGGGCCAAGATCTTGGATATCGTAGTTCCACCCTGGTGGGATATTTTTGAAAATATAGAGGTCCCTTCTTGGATCAGAATGGCTTCCCACATTTTAGTGGTCTGCCAGCTCCGTATAGTTTTCTACTTACTGTGCACAAAGTGCAAGGGGAGGAACAGAATGCTCCGATCTCAACATGAGAGAGCATGGGGCAAGCATCAAAATAAAGTCTATGACCAAATATAAAACAAACCTTAACCATTATTAAAAATAAAGTTCTTGTGTCTACGTGGTATTCTTTTTTTTCTATGTGTGTGCTATCTTTTTCCAAGTGGTGCAGAGGTGTTGGACCCCCTCCGTGCTTGGATGTGAATGTAACCGAATTTTCGTACCTTGTATATATTTTGGACACTACACCTAGAAGGGGAATGTAAGTGTTTTGAGGTTTTAGATAGGTAATATGCAGGGGAAGGTTGGCTCTCGGGGATCAGAAATTTTGCTCACCCAGTATGATACTCCAGCGAATATAGTATCACAGGGGGGAATGTAAGATTCTCAAAAGTCAGCAGATCCCCCAAAACCAAGAAGATTACCCTAAAGAAGGGATTTTTGGACTGTTAATAAACCATGTCAGAATGGTATAAGAATATTGGGCCTAAGGGAGATTTAAAATCAAAGACCCCAGGATTTTGGTTTTATTTTTAAAAGCATGTTTGAGCCTGTGGAAGGAAAAAGGCTGCAACAAAAGGAATTGGGATTGGCCTCTGTAAATGGACAGTTTTGGGTATTGGGACTAACCATGCTGTCTGTGGACTATCTAAACTGTCTCAGTCACTATCAGACAATTTTACATTCTGACAATAGACCTACGGAAGAGCAGTTCCTGCCCAAATTACAGAACCATCCAAAAACATGCATAATACAAGACATGCCAACACCCAACAAAGAATCTCAAGGCCCCACAGGAAACTCAAAGACTAAGGACAAAACTGACAATTAAACAAGAGTTTAACAACCGATGGGACCATCCTGAAACCACTTCACACGTTCTTAAACAACTTAAGTAAGCGATGGAACGATCCCGAAACCAGTTAAACAATTGAACAGATCAATATTAATGAGCCCGCCCAAAGTCTAACAATAAGCCAGGACTGATTTGGCACGTAGATTAGCAGGCCTCATTTAGTATAATTGGAGACCTGTTTTTACAAGAAAGCAGTTCGTTCATCGAGGGGAGTTCATCAAGGAAATCATCAAGAAGCAGTTCAAGCAGTTCTCTCTCTCTACAGAGTTTTCAAGAAAGGAGTTCAAGAAACCAGTCCAAGAGGAAGTTAGTTCGAGTTCAAGTTTGAGTAAGAAGATTCGTCGACCCAGAAGAGACCCACCAACATCGGGATCAAGAAGTCCATCTTGAAGCAGTTCTCCCTCTTGAAGAAGTAACACACCATCGCGGCAGACCAGGGCCCAACGAAACAAACAACCAAAAATATTACCAGCAATCGGGTAATATTGGGCCACCGCGACCAACAAGAAACCAACTTGGAAGAAACTGAAGATCCGCAAGTTTTTCCACTCTACAAACTATCCTGACTTACCCCTGGGTAAGATTTTACTGAAAAGACTCTAAACCCTACTTCTAGCCAAAAGAAATTGGGTACTCACCTGATAGATCCAATACGCACCCGACCGCATCAGCGGACACGCGAAGACTGACCAGCATCGCAGGTGAAGTCCTCTAATGCATTTGGGGTATGGCAGGCCCCAACTGCCACATCAGAGAACCCCGAAATCGCGAACCTCTACAACTGTCAAAAGAAGTCGTTTTGGTGAGCATTATCCCTGGTCCTGGGGAGCCCAACTTAGCTAGTGAAATGGGGTTGGGAGGGGTGAAGTATTCTGTCTATTGTTATTTTCCCTTGTATATTCCGAAGTGTACCCCCAATTTAGAGTGTTAAGATTGTTGTGTTGTGTATTTTCTTTCTAAAATAAAGATGAAAGTTCTTTCACCAAAATTCAGTTGTCTGCTGCAATTTCATCACAGCCCCCAATTAAGTCCAGGGTCTAGAACCAAGGGAGTGAGAGCGATTCGAAGCACTCATAAGTCAGAGGCGAAGCTGGCCCCAAACACCACCCCTTACACCATACACAGCATCACACTGAGATCCATACTGTACCCATACACAGCATCACATTGAGACCCATACTGTACCCATACACAACATCACACTGAAACCCATACTGTACCCATACACAGCATCACACTGAGACCCATACTGTAAACATACAGCATCAAACTGAGACCTATACTGTACCCATACAGCATCACACTGAGACCCATACTGTAACCATACAGAGGATCACACTGAGACCCTTACAGTACCCATACAGCATCACACTGAGACCCATAGTGTACATATACAGCATCACACTGAGGCCCATACTGTACCCATACAGAGCATCACACTGAGACCCATAGTGTACCCATACAGCATCACACTGAGAACCATACTGTACCCATACAGCATCACACTGAGGCCCATACTGTACCCATAGAGAGCATCACACTGAGACCCATACTGTACCCATACACAGCATCACACTGAGACCCATAGTGTACCCACAGAGCATCACACTGAGACCCATACTGTCCCCATACACAGCATCACACTGAGACCCATAGTGTACCCATACAGCATCACACTGAGAACCATACTGTACCCATACAGCATCACACTGAGGCCCATACTGTACCCATACAGCTTCACACTGAGGCCCATACTGTACCCATACAGCATCACACTGAGACCCATACTGTACCCATACAGCATCTCACTGAGACCCATACTGTTCCCATACAAAACATCACACAAAGACACATACTGTACCCATACAGCATCACACTGAGACCCATACTGTACCCATACACAGCATCACACTGAGACCCATACTGTACCCATACACAGCATCACACTGAGGCCCATACTGTACCCATACACTGCATCACACTGAGACCCATACTGTCCCCATGCACAGCATCACACTGAGATCCATACTGTACCCATACACAGCATCACACTGTGACTCATACTGTACCTATACAGCATCATACTGAGAGACATACTGTACCCATACAGCATCACACTGAGAACCATAATGTACCCATAGAGCATCACACTGAGGCCCATACTCTCCCCATACACAGCATCACACTGAGGCCCATAATGTACCCATACAGCATTACACTGAGATCCATACTGTACCCATACACAGCATCACACTGTGACTCATACTGTACCTATACAGCATCTCACTGAGAGCCATACTGTACCCATACAGCATCACACTGAGACCCATAATGTACCCATACAGCATCACACTGAGGCCCATACTGTACCCATACAGCATCACACTGAGACCCATACTGTACTCATACAGCATGACACTGAGACCCATAATGTACTCAAACAGCATCACACTGAGGGCCATTTTGTGTTGTCTATTCGTAGTCCGATTCATCCGATAAAAGGAAGTTGCCGGACGACCAATCCTTCATGCGGGAAGAATGACATGAATCAACTGAGCAGCCTGCGGGCGGCGCTGTCCAGGAAGAGTATAAATACTCGGGCATGGGCCCAGCTTGCGCAGGACATTCTTAACAGGAACTAGTGAAGGACACAACTAGACCTCCATGTTGTAAAACAGTTGATTAAAGCTTTGTTTAACACTTAGAACAAATGCCTAGTAGATTTCTTACGTCAATTTAATCAACTGAAACTTGCTCCACGCTCCAAGTGATTTTGGGAACAGACGGCTCTGTCTCTAATGTGTAGAAGGGAACCAGACGTAGTAATCAATCCATCATGGCGAAACTACTCAGACCCGCCCATCTTGACCTGGACCCGAATTCACCTACAACTGCTAAGGTATGGAAACATTGGTTTTGTACCTTCAGCAACTTCCTCGGGGCTTGTGGTGAGAATGTTCCTGATGAGTTACAAATGCTTGCCAATTATGTATCTCCTCATGTGTTTGATTATATTGAAGACTGTGTAGACTATGACTCCACTATCCAAATACTGCAGCAACTATATGTAAAGGCCCCAAATGAAATTTTTGCTCGGCACTTACTGACCACAACTCGACAACAACCCGGGGTATCACTTGACGAATTCCTTCAAAAGCTTCGCAGGCTCAGCAAAGACTGGAATCTCAAAGCTATCTCAGCTGAGCAGTACCAGGAGGAATTAATTTGTGATTCTTTTATTAATGAAATTGCGTCTTCCTTCATTCGCCAGCATCTGTTGGAGAATAAAACCCTTGGGTTACAAGCTGCCTATGACCAGGCATATTCTCTGGACTTAGCAAAAAAAATGCAGATGCCTATCTTTTACCACGTGCATGGACTGCTGCTATTACTTTTAGTGACTCCTCCGATAAGCCTCAGGTGGAAGCCCTCACTGATGACGACTCTATCCTAGCTTATGATGACCCTACCCTAGCGGCATCTTGGCAATCTAAAAAGAAGTGTTTCTTCTGTGGAGGTGCATTTCACTATAGGAAATTTTGTCCTTCTCGAAATGCAACCTGCAATTATTGCAGTAAGAAAGGTGACTTTTCTAAAGTATGTCAGTCAAGAGCCTCTCCTAGGGTTACAGCTGCTATCTATAAAACTGCTCCTTCCCCAAGAGCCACTACTAATGTTACAGCTGTCAAGTGTAAAACTGCCCCTCATCCCATCATAGTTGTTTTTCCCCAAAGCCTGTCCCATGCAGCTACGAAGGTTTCGGTAAATGGACACATTTTGAGTGCACTCATTGATTATGTAGCTCTGACAGCTTCATCAGTGAGCAGGCTGTCAGTAAGTTAAAGCTGCATATTTACCCCTCGGACAGGGAAACTGCAATGGTTCTGATGACACTGACCACCAACTCTTCTGGCTTTTTTCTTGTCGACCTTATTCTCAATGGCCGCACTTATTTTTCCACCCAGCTTGGGGTGCTCAAAAACCTATGCAGTGATGTGCTCCTGGGACAGAATTTCCAGAAGCACCACAAAAGACTCACTTTCGAGTTTGGAGGGTCAAAGCCGGAGCTTACTATTTCCAAAGTACTGTTTTGTGCGCTTTCGGCGGCTTCGCTCGACAAGCCCTCCTTGTTTGCCAATCTTTCCCCCCGATGTAAGCCCATAGTCACTAAATCACGATGTTTCAGTCAGGATGATCTATCCTTTATCGAGGCAGAAATCTCTTGCCTTCTAGCAGACGGTATCATTGAGCCATGTTCATCTTCCTGGCGGACTCAAGTCGTCGTTGTTAAAAATCCTCTGAAGCCACACAAGAAACATCTTTGCATCAATTACTCGCAAACTATTAACCAGTATATCGACCTGCATGCCTACCCACTACCACGCATCGATGACATGGTCAAGAACCTTGCCAACTGCAGGGTATTTTCAACTTTTGACTTAAAGAGCGCATATCATCAAGTGCCGTTAAAGGACTCTGACAAGAAGTATACGGCCTTTGAGGCCAACGGTCGGCTTTACCAGTTTTGTCACCTTCCATTTGGGGTCACCAATGGGGTGGCCGTCTTTCAACGGGCAATGGACAGCCTAGTCAAACAGGAGAACTTAACGGACACTTTTCCATATCTGGATAATATCACCATTGCTGGTCATGACCAGAAGGAGCACGATGCCAACCTCCAGAAATTTCTTGATGTTCTCCGTCATCGCAACTCAACCTTAAATAGGTCCAAATCCGTGAAATCAGTACCATCAGTCAACATCCTTGGCTACTGGGTGGGCAATGGTGTCATCAAACCGGATCCGGAGCGACTTCGTCTGCTTCAGGAGCTCACTCCTCCTACGAATCTCGGCTCTCTTCGTCGGGCCCTCGGCATGTTCGCCTATTATGCGAAGTGGATACCCCACTTTTCCGACAAGATCCAGCCCCTGCTTCACGCAAAGTCATTTCCGTTGGAGGCAACGGCTATTTCAGCTTTTGACCTCCTCAAGCAACAACTGGAAAAAGCCATGCTTCATTCCATCGAAGAAAATCTCCCTTTCCTGGTCGAGTGCGATGCATCAGAGGTGGCGATCTCGGCTATCTTGAATCAAGGTGGTCGACCCGTTGCATTTCTGTCCAGAACTGTGCAGGGTAGTGAGTTCCATTATCCTCCTGTCGAGAAGGAGGCTACGGCTATCATCAAAGGAGTACGTGAATGGAGTCATTTTCTCGCTCGTCGCCATTTCACGCTTATAACTGATCAGCGCTCCGTGGCCTTTATGCTGGATAACCGGAAACGCACTAAGGTCAAGAATAACAAGATACAGCTCTGGAGAATGGAAATGGCTGCCTTTGGCTACACCATACATTATCGACCCAGCAAAGATAATGTGGCGCCGGATAACCTCACGCGTGCATTCTGCTCTTCCATGTCAACTTCGACTCTTGCGGATCGTCATACTGACTTATCCCATCCTGGCGTTACCCGTATGTTACACTTTGTGCGATCTAAAAATCTCCCATTTTCTACGGAAGATGTGAAAAGAATATGCTCCACTTGTAGAATTTGCGCGGAATTAAAACCGCAATTCTTCCGTCCATCGGATGGCTCGCTCATACACGCTACACAGCCTATGCAGCGACTCAGCATTGACTTTAACGGGCCACTGCCTTCTTCAACGCGAAACACCTACTTGCTTACTGTGGTGGACAAATATTCACGCTTTCCCTTTGCTTTCCCCTGTCCCAATATGCTTACTTCCACAGTGTTCAAATGCCTCAATCAGGTCTTTTCCCTTTGCGGTATGGCCAATTTCATCCACTCTGATCGGGGTCCCTCCTTCATTTCAAGCGAACTCAAAAGCTTTCTTTCCCAACAGGGAATCGCCACAAGTAAAACAACACCGTATCATCCTATTGGAAACAGACAGGTTGAGAGATACAACGCTATCATTTGGAATGCTGTTCGTCTTGCACTGAGGTCACACAACCTATCAGACCAGCAGTGGGAAACTATGCTCCCTGACGCGTTGCATTCCATCAGGTCTCTCCTTCCTACATCCACCAATGTTACTCCTCATGAACGATTCTTCGGGTTCCAGCCCTGCTCTACTCACGAGATGTCCCTACCATCATGGTTGGCAGCTCCTGGCCCCGTGCTGCTCCGAAGATTCGTCCGATTCTGCAAGAGTGATCCCCTTGTCGACGAAGTGGAACTAACGGATGTCAATCCCATGTACGCGCACGTGCGGTACCCTGATAGCCGGGAGTCCACAGTTTCACTTCGGGATCTGGCTCCCTGCCCAACCGGTTCCACGGACCCAATCGATAGAGGGATCCGTATTAATGACGCTGATACTCTGCGCTCCTCCGAGGATGACGCCCTACCCGGGACGTCAAGGGATGTGCCAGCTACTCCGTCGGATCAACCCGGGGAACAGAGTGCTCCCGGGGGATGACCACCCGAAGCCAGGACGCCGGTCAATCACCGACTACTGAGCAGGATGAAGCCTGTATGGGTACAGTATGGGTCTCAGTGTGATGCTGTGTCTGGGTACAGTATGGGTCTCAGTGTGATGCTGTATGTGTACAGTATGGTCTCAGTGTGATGCTGTATGTGTACAGTATGTGTCTCAGTGTGATGCTGTGTATGGGTACAGTATGGGTCTCAGTGTGATGCTGTATGTGTACAGTATGGGTCTCAGTGTGATGCTGTATGGGTACAGTATGGGTCTCAGTGTGATGCTGTGTATGGGTACAGTATGGGTCTCAGTGTGATGCTGTATGGGTACAGTATGGGTCTCAGTGTGATGCTGTATGGGTACAGTATGGGTCTCAGTGTGATGCTGTATGGGTACAGTATGGGTCTCAGTGTGATGCTGTATGGGTGCCGTATGGGCCTCAGTGTGATGCTGTATGGGTACAGTATGGGTCTCAGTGTGATGCTGTATGTGTACAGTATGGGTCTCAGTGTGATGCTGTATGTGTACAGTATGGTCTCAGTGTGATGCAGTGTATGGTACAGTATGTGTCTCAGTGTGATGCTGTGTATGGGTACAGTATGGGTCTCAGTGTGATGCTGTGTATGGGTACAGTATGGGTCTCAGTGTGATGCTGTATGTGTACAGTATGGGTCTCAGTGTGATGCTGTATGGGTACAGTATGGGTCTCAGTGTGATGCTGTATGGGTGCCGTATGGGCCTCAGTGTGATGCTGTATGGGTACAGTATGGGTCTCAGTGTGATGCTGTATGGGTACAGTATGGGTCTCAGTTTGATGCTGTATGGGTACAGTATGGGCCTCAGTGTGATGCTGTATGGGTACAGTATGGGCCTCAGTGTGATGCTGTATGTGTACAGTATGGCTCTCAGTGTATTGCTGTATGGGTACCGTATGGGCCTCAGTGTGATGCTGTATGGGTACAGTATGGGTCTCAGTGTATTGCTGTATGGGCCCGCACCCAAAGTCACGATCTTCCCTGTCCCCTTCAGGTCGATCAAGGTGACACGGGCTCTGCCAGCCCGCCGGTACGAACCAAGCGACCCAGGGACCAAGACTTGGTCTGAGCTGACGTGCCTTCCAGCCACAAACGGCGATCCAAACGACTGCGTCTATTCGTATTCCGATTAATCCGATAAAAGGAAGTCGCCAGACTACCAATCCTTCATGCGGGAAGAATGACATGAATCAACTGAGCGGCCTGCAAGTGGCACTGTCCAGGGAGAGTATAAATACTCGGGCACGGGCCCAGCTTGCGTAGGACAATCTCAACAGGAACTAGTGAATGACACAACTAGATCTCCATGTTGTAAAACAGTTGATTAAAGCTTTGTTTAACGCTAAGACCAAGTACCTAGTAGTTTTCTTACGTCAGTACCATACAGCATCACACTGAGTCCCATACTGTACCCGTACAGCATCACACTGAGACCCATACTGTAAGGGGTTTTCTCTCCGAGGTCGCAGAGGTTTCTCTCGCTAGAGCCCTCTCTCTCTCTTTTGCACAGTAAAACCCTGAGTGGTTCGACCCACTCGCCCCTTAGATTCTAGACACTGGTCTCAGGTGCAGGAACTACAATGCAGAGAAGACTCTGAAAGACCAAGTTTAATGAATCAAAATGGAATTTTATTGCATATGGAAAACCAAATCAAATGCAAGCAAATGAGAGGCTACATGGGAGGGAAAAACAAATCATAACAATACATTACTGGCTAACATAGATACAGGCATATTATACTTTACAAAAGTCATCATGAAATGGGGAAACACAACACAGCATCATATTGAGAAACATACTATACCCATATACAGCATCACTCTGAGGCCCATACTGTACCCACACTGCTTCGCACTGAGACCCATACTGTACCCATGCACAGCATCACACTGAGAACCATACTCTACCCATATACAGCATCACTCTGAGGCCCATACTGTACCTATAAAAAGCATCACACTGAGACCCATACTGTACCATACACAGCATCAGACTGAGACCCATACTGTACCCATACACAGATTCACAGTGAGACCCATACTGTACCCATACAGAACATCACACTGAGACCCATACTGTACCCATACACAGCATCACACTGAGACCCATACTGTACCCATACAGAGCATCACACTGAGACCCATACTGTACCCATACAGAGCATCACACTGAGACCCATACTGTACCCATACAGAGCATCACACTGAGACCCATACTGTACCATACACAGCATCAGACTGAGACCCATACTGTACCCATACACAGATTCAAACTGAGACCCATACTGTACACATAGAGCATCACAGAGACCCATACTGTACCCATACAGAGCATCACACTGAGACCCATACTGTACCCATACAGAGCATCACACTGAGACCCATACTGTGCCCATACAGAGCATCACACTGAGACCCATACTGTACTCATACACATGATCACACTGAGACCCATAATGTGCCCATACAGAGAATCACACTGAGACCCATACTGTACCATACACAGCATCAGACTGAGACCCATACTGTACCCATACACAGATTCAAACTGAGACCCATACTGTACACATAGAGCATCACTGAGACCCATACTGTGCCCATACAGAGCATCACACTGAGACCCATACTGTGCCCATACAGAGCATCACACTGAGACCCATACTGTACTCATACACAGCATCACACTGAGACCCATACTGTACTCATACACATGATCACACTGAGACCCATAATGTGCCCATACAGAGAATCACACTGAGACCCATATTGTACCCATACAGCATCACACTGAGACCCATACTGTACCCATACACAGCATCACACTGAGACCCATACTGTACCCATGCAGAGCAGCACACTGAGACCCATACTGTACCCATACAGAGCATCACACTGAGACCCATACTGTACCCATACAGAGCATCACACTGAGACCCATACTGTACACATACACATGATCACACTGAGACCCATAATGTGCCCATACACAGAATCACACTGAGACCCATATTGTACCCATACTGCTTCGCACTGAGACGCATATCGTACCCATACACAGCATCACAATGAGACCCATACTCTAACCATACAAAGCATCACACTGAGACCCATACAGTACCCATACACACCATCATACTGAGACCCATACTGTACCCATACACAGCATCAAAAAGTGACCAATACTGTACCCATACACAGCATCACACTGAGACCGATACTGTACCTATAAAAAGCATCAAACTGAGACCCATACTGTACCCAAATACAGCATCGCACTGAGACCCATACTGTACCCATAAAGCATCACACTGAGACCCATACTGTATCCATACACAGCATCGCACTGAGACCCATACTGTACCCATAAATAGCATCGTACTGAGACCCATACTGTACCCATACATAGCATCATACTGAGGCCCATACTGTACACATACACAGCATCACACTGAGACCAATAATGTGCACATATACAGCATCACACTGAGACCCGTACTGTACCCATAAAGCATTACACTGAGACCCATATTGTACCCATTAACATGATCTCAGTGAGACCCCTACTGTACACATACACAGCATCACATTGAGAAATACTGTACCCATACACAGCATCACACTGAGACCGATACTGTACCTATAAACAGCATCAAACTGAGACCCATACTGTACCCAAATACAGCATCGCACTGAGACCCATACTGTACCCATACACAGCATCACACTGAGACCCATACTGTACCCATAAAGCATCACACTGAGACCCATACTGTATCCATACACAGCATCACACTGAGACCCATATTGCACCCATACACAGCATCAAACTGAGACCCATATTGTACCCATACAGCATCACACTGAGACCCATACTGCACCCATACACGGCATCACACTGAGACCCATACTGTATCCATACACAGCATTGAACTGAGACCCATACTGTACCCATACACAGCATCGTACTGAGACCCATGCTGTACCCATACATAGCATCATACTGAGGCTGATACTGTACACATACACAGCATCACACTGAGACCCATACTGTGCACATATACAGCATCACACTGAGACCCGTACTGTACCCATAAAGCATTACACTGAGACCCATATTGTACCCATTAACATGATTACAGTGAGACCCCTACTGTACACATACACAGCATCACATTGAGAAATACTGTACCCATACACAGCATCACACTGAGACACATACCGTACCCACATTGTTTCGCACTGAGACCCATACTGTACACATACACAGCATCACATTGAGAAACATACTATACCCATATACAGCATCACTCTGAGGCCCATACTGTGCCCATACACAGCATCACACTGAGACCCATACTGTGCCCATACACAGAATCACACTGAGACCCATAATGTACCCATACAACATCACACTGAGGCACATAATATACCCATACAGCATCACACTGAGACCCATACCGTACCCATACAGAGCATCAAACTGAGACCCATACAGTACCCATACACAGCATCACACTGAGAAACATACTGTACCCATACACAGCATCACACTGACACACATAATGTACCCACACTGGTTCGCACTGAGACCCATACTGTACACATACACAGCATCACATTGAGAAACATACAATACCCATTCAAAGCATCACACTGAGCCCCATACTGCACTCATACACAGCACCACACTGAGACCGATACTGCACCCATACACAGAATCAAACTGAGACTCATACTGTACCCATACACAGAATCACACAGAGACCTATACTCTAACCATACAAAGCATCACAATGAGACCCATACTGTACCCATAAACAGCATCACACTGAGACCCATGCTGTACCCATGCACAGCATCACACTGAGACCCATAGTATACCCATACAGCATCACACTGAGACCCATACTGTACCCATAGAGCATCACACTGAGACCATTACTGTACCCATACACACCATCACACTGTGACCCATACTGTATCCATTCACAGCATCACACTGTGACCCATACTGTACCCATACACACCATCACACTGAGACCCATACTGTACCCCTACAGCATCACACTGTGACCCATACTGTACCCATACAGAATCACACTGAGACCCATACTGTACCCATACAGCGTCACACTGAGACCCATACAGTACCCGCAAAAAGTATCACACTGGGACACATACTGTATCCATACACAGCATTTCACTGAGACCCATACTGTACCCATACACAGCATCACACTGTGACACAAACTGTACTCATACACAGCATCACACTGAGACCCATACTGTATCCATACACAGCATCACACTGAGACCCATATTGCACCCATACACAGCATCAAACTGAGACCCATATTGTACCCATACATCATCACACTGAGACCCATACTGCACCCATACACGGCATCACACTGAGACCCATACTGTATCCATACACAGCATTGAACTGAGACCCATACTGTACCCATACACAGCATCGTACTGAGACCCATGCTGTACCCATACATAGCATCATACTGAGGCTGATACTGTACACATACACAGCATCACACTGAGACCCATACTGTGCACATATACAGCATCACACTGAGACCCGTACTGTACCCATAAAGCATTACACTGAGACCCATATTGTACCCATTAACATGATTACAGTGAGACCCCTACTGTACACATACACAGCATCACATTGAGAAATACTGTACCCATACACAGCATCACACTGAGACACATACCGTACCCACATTGTTTCGCACTGAGACCCATACTGTACACATACACAGCATCACATTGAGAAACATACTATACCCATATACAGCATCACTCTGAGGCCCATACTGTGCCCATACACAGCATCACACTGAGACCCATACTGTGCCCATACACAGAATCACACTGAGACCCATAATGTACCCATACAACATCACACTGAGGCACATAATATACCCATACAGCATCACACTGAGACCCATACCGTACCCATACAGAGCATCAAACTGAGACCCATACAGTACCCATACACAGCATCACACTGAGAAACATACTGTACCCATACACAGCATCACACTGACACACATAATGTACCCACACTGGTTCGCACTGAGACCCATACTGTACACATACACAGCATCACATTGAGAAACATACAATACCCATTCAAAGCATCACACTGAGCCCCATACTGCACTCATACACAGCACCACACTGAGACCGATACTGCACCCATACACAGAATCAAACTGAGACTCATACTGTACCCATACACAGAATCACACAGAGACCCATACTCTAACCATACAAAGCATCACAATGAGACCCATACTGTACCCATAAACAGCATCACACTGAGACCCATGCTGTACCCATGCACAGCATCACACTGAGACCCATAGTATACCCATACAGCATCACACTGAGACCCATACTGTACCCATAGAGCATCACACTGAGACCATTACTGTACCCATACACACCATCACACTGTGACCCATACTGTATCCATTCACAGCATCACACTGTGACCCATACTGTACCCATACACACCATCACACTGAGACCCATACTGTACCCCTACAGCATCACACTGTGACCCATACTGTACCCATACAGAATCACACTGAGACCCATACTGTACCCATACAGCGTCACACTGAGACCCATACTGTACCCGCAAAAAGTATCACACTGGGACACATACTGTATCCATACACAGCATTTCACTGAGACCCATACTGTACCCATACACAGCATCACACTGTGACACAAACTGTACTCATACACAGCATCACACTGAGACCCATACTGTATCCATACACAGCATCTCACTGAGACCCATACTGTACCCATACAGCATCATACTGAGACCCATACTGTACACATACACAGCATCACACTGAGATACATATTGTAACCATCCACAGCATCACACTGAGACCCATACTGTACCCATAGAGCATCACACTGAGACCCATAATGTACCCATACACATGATCACACGGAGACCCATATTGTACCCATACAGCATCACACTGAGGCACACACTGTACCCATACACAGAATCACACTGAGACCCATAATGTACCCATACACAGCATCACACTGAGACACATTCACAATTCACAATTCAAATCGCTTTATTGGCATGATAAGTTACATCTTATGTTGCCAAAGCATCAAAATACATTTATGGTTTAGCACATAAACGCAGTTCTATTCATACAGTGTATAAACAGGTATATCCCTGAGTGTATAAATATACATTCGCATTGTTTATATATATTCTTTTCTTAGTTTACTGGTTGTCCCTCTGTTCATGGCAAGCTGTAACATAGTGTGCCGCCAGTGTTACACAGCTTCTCTCCTCTCCCAGTAGGAATGGGAGTTTTTGGTTGTCATTCAGATTTCTGAAATCAGGGCATATTTGTGAGAATTTTTGGTAGAAATTCTCCCTGATGCCCTGATATTTTCCACAAGCTGTGAGGAAGTGCATCTCTGTCTCCACCACTCCCTGACTGCAGTGAGAGCATATCCTGTCCTCTCTTGGCAGCCTGGTCTGCCTGTGTCTGCCTTTTTCGATCGCTAGGCTATGTTCGCTAAGTCTGTACCTTGTCAAGGTTCTTCTCAGTTTGTTATCCTTTACCATGGTCAGGTAATCAGCTATGTTGTATTGTCTGTTTAGGGCCAAGTAGCAATTGAGTTTGCTTTGGGTTTTTGTTGTTTCTGCCCAATATGTCAGGTATTTTTCCTTTTGCTTAGCGACGATTGTGTTGGGTCGAATTCTTTGTGTTACCCTGTCACTGTCCTGGGGCTGGTTATTGTTAGTATTGTTAGTAGTTACTTCACTGAGTCCCAGGACTAGTTGACTGAGGGTATTCTTCTTTATGGTCAGCTCTTGGCATTTCAGGGCGTCGTAGTGATAGCATTGGGGATTGCTCATTTGTAGGTGATTCCAAAATTTGGTGGCTCTTTTTTGGATAGTGATTATTAATGGATATTGGCCTAGTTCCGCCCTGCATGCATTGTTTACTGTTTTCCTTTGAGTCCGGAGGATACTTTTACAGAATTCTGCATGTAGGATCTCAATTGGGTGTTTGTCCCATTTTGCAAATTCTTGTTGAGTTAGCGGTCCCCATACCTCACTGCCATAGAGTGCAATTGGTTCAATTACTGATTTGAAAATTTTGAGCCAAATGCTAATTGGGATTTCTATTTGGATTGATTTTTTGATGGCATAGAAAGCCCTTCTTGCTTTCTCTTTCAGTTCATTCACAGCCAGTTTGAAGTTTCCCGTAGAACTGATTTTTAAGCCCAAGTATGTGTAGTTAGTGGTTTGTTCAATTTTGGTTGTTCCTACTGTGAAATTTATTTTGGGTCCCTGATGTTTGGATCTTTGCTGGAACACAAGGACTTTGGTTTTTTGGGGATTTATTGTCAGGGCCCAAGTCTGGCAGTACGACTCCAGCAGGTCCAGGTTTTGCCGTAGCCCCTCTTTAGTAGGTGACAGCAGAACCAGGTCGTCTGCATAGAGGAGAAATTTAACCTTGGATTCATATAGGGTGAGGCCGGGTGCTGTAGATTGTTCAAGTAGTTTTGCCAATCCATTTATGTAAATATTAAAGAGTGTCGGTGAGATTGGCGAGCCCTGCGTCACCCCCCGCCCCTGTGGGAAGTATTTTGTTTGTTTGTCTCCAATTTTAACTGCACATTTGTTGTTTGTATACATTGATTTAATTACATCATATGTTTTCCCTCCTACCCCACTTTCGATAAGTTTCAGGAATAAACCGTCATGCCAGATGGAGTCGAAAGCCTTCTGGAAATCTACAAAGCATGCGTAGATTTTGCTTTTGTTATGGTGAACGTGTTTGTCAATTAGGGTCTGTAGGGTGAAGATATGATCGGATGTTCTATAGTTTGGCAGGAATCCAATTTGGCTTTTACTCAAGACATTGTGCTCCTCAAGGAAGTTTATAAGTCTTTTGTTTATGATGCTACAGAATACCTTCCCCAGGTTACTGTTTACACAGATGCCTCGATAGTTGTTTGGGTCGATTTTGTCCCCACTTTTGTATATGGGCGTTATGAGTCCTTTGTTCCAGATATCAGGGAAATAACCGACATACTGTACCCATACATCATCACACCTAGACCCATACTGTACCCATACACAGCATCAAAGTGAGATCCATACTGTACCCATACACAGCGTCACACTGAGACCGATACTGTTCCCATAAACAGCATCACACTGAGACCCATACTGTACCCATACACAGCATCACACTGAGACCCATACTGTACCCATACACAGCATCACACTGAGACCCATACTGTACCCATACACAGCATCACACTGAGGCCCATACTCTACCCCTACAGCATCACACTGAGACCATTACTGTACCCATATACACCATCACACTGTGACCCATACTGTACCCATTCACAGCATCACACTGAGACGCATATTGTACCCATACACACCATCACACTGAGACCCATACTGTACCCATACAGCATCACACTGAGACCCATACTGTACCCATACAGAGCATCACACTGACACCTATACTGTAAACATACACAGCATCACACAGTGACCAATACTTTACCCATACACAGCTTCACACTGTGACCCATACAGTAGCACTACACAGCATCACACTTTGACCCATACTGTACCCATTCACAGCATCACACTTTGACCAATACTTTAGCCATACACAGCATCACACTGAGACACATACTGTACCCATACACAGCATCACACTGAGACCCATGTTGTACCATAAGAACATAAGAACATAAGAAATAGGAGCAGGAGTAGGCCAATCGGCCCCTCGAGCCTGATCCACCATTCAATAAGATCATGGCTGACCTGATCCTAACTTCAAATCTACTATCACTCTGCATCCACCCGAACCCATGTGATCTCCTGGGAGAGGCGAAAAACCAGGTAAAAAACCCAATGGCCAATTTGGGAGAAATAAATCTGGGAAATTCCTCTCCGACCCATCTAGGCGATCGAAACTCATCCAGGAGATCTCTGTCCCTAGATTTTCTACAGTACTTACCTTCTGTAAAAGGTGATCTCCACCCCAGCCAGGAACAGGAATAGAACCATCTCCTGAAATCTAACACATAATTAGAACACAAGAAGTAGGAGCAGAACCAGGCTACATGGCCCCTGGGCCCGCTCCGTTACCCACAGGGCCATGACCGTTCCGAACATAGACTCATGTCCAATTTCCTGCCCTCTCCCCGTAACCCCAATTCCCTTTATTTCTAAGAAACTGTCTATTTCTGTTTTAAATTTATTTAATGATGTAGCTTCCACAGCTTTCTGGGGCAGCAAATTCCACAGACCTACCACCCTCTGAGTGAAGAAGTTTCTCCTCATCTCAGTTTTGAAAGAGCAGCCCCTTATTCTAAGATTATGCCCCCTAGTTCTAGTTTCACCCTTCATTGGGAACATCCTCACCACATCCTCCCGATCAAGCCCCTTCACAATCTTATATGTTTCAATAAGATCGCCTCTCATTCTTCTGAACTCCAATGAGTAGAGTCCCACACTACTCAACCTCTCCTCATATGTCCACCCCCTCATCCCCGGAATTAACCGAGTGAACCTTCTTTGTACTGACTCGAGAGCAAGTATGTCTTTTCTTAAGTATGGACACCAAAACTGTGTGCAGTATTCCAGGTGCTGTCTCACCAATACCTTGTACAACTAGAACAATACCTCCCTATTTTTATATTCTATCCCCCTAGCAATAAAAGCCAACATTCCATTGGCCTTCTTGATCACCTGCTGCACCTGCATACTAACTTTTTGAGTTTCGTGCACCAGGACCCCCAGATCCCTTTTTACTACAGTACTTTCCAGTTTCTTGCCATTAAGATAATAACTTGCTCTATGATTTTTCCTGCCAAAGTGCATAACCTCACACTTTCCAGTATTGTATTCCATCTGCCAAATCTCTGCCCACTTACTTAGCCTGTCTATGTCCCTTTGCAGGATTTTTATGTCCTCCTCACTCACTACTTTCCTTCCCATCTTTGTATCATCTGCAAACTTTGATATGTTACACTCGGTCCCCTCCTCCAAATCATTAATATAGATTGTAAAGAGTTGGGGACCCAGCACTGACCCCTGCGGAACACCACTAGTTACTGATTGCCAGTCTGAGAACGAACCATTTATCCCAACTCTCTGCTTTCTGTTAGATAGCCAATCCTCCACCCATGCCAGAATATTACCCCCAATCTCATGATTTTTTATCTTGAGCAATAATCTTTCGTGTGGCACCTTGTCTAATGCCTTTTGGAAGTCTATATACACTACGTCCACTGGTTCCCCTTTATCCACCCTGTATGTTACTTCCTCAAAGATGTAGAATTCGCAAAGTTAATATTGTATTATAAGGGTCCTCTGGCAGAAGAGGCCTTGGTTTTAAAAAGACTGTTTTAAAAGAAGCCCAGAAAAAGGGGAACACAAAAAGGCCGCCGGACCCTGTGACTGACTTATTGGGACACTTCAAAATGGTTCCTGCAGTCCCCAGACAGCCATTGTGGATTCAACCCACAGTAAGTTCTAGAAGCCATTTCTGAGAGAACGAAACCAGACACCCACACATTCATAAAGATTGGCTGCAGATCCAGTCAGATCAGCCTGTAGATAAAGGCCATCTTAATGTTTACCCAGACAAAGGGGAACAGTTCCATATTCATAATAGAACGCATCAAGGACCCAATAAAGACATCAAGAAGACATTAAAACATTACCAGGTCATTCCAGACCAGAGATGGCCATCACCAGCCATCCCGAAGGCAGTTTAAATATAATAACTACCCCACTGTGCCATAAGCCCGCCAAAAGTTAAACAAAGACTAACCTTGATTTGGCGGGAGATAGAGTCTTCTTCTGAGAAGTATAATTGGGAGACACCGGGGGTAGAAGAGAGAGAAGGAAGCTTCATCTTAGATATTGGGAAGAGAGAGGTTCCTTTCTTCATCATCTTCGTGGGATCTTCGGTAATAGCCGTTACCTTCGATAGCAGCTGGAGTTCGGAGAAGAAGACGGTTCGAGTCGGCGTCCCGCCCCGGGGTAAAACATCGGGAGATCATTGACCAACCCCGGGCCGTTGACGAAACGGGAGGGTAGTAAAACTACAGAAGAAACCTATATGAAAACCAGCTAGGGGCTTCCAACCGTGGTCAAGCAGCTGATCTCCGCCGACATCCAGGCCCATCAGTGTCCAGCCTGTCCGTGACCTTCACCTCAAGAGAGAGAGAGAGAGTGAGGTGTGGCGCAGCCCGCTGTGGATCCACTGACCACGAGGAAACAGGACGCCTGAGGGGATCAAAACGCAGACCTGTTTCAAAACTCTATACTTTTCCAACTGGATTGGTGAGCATGTTTCTGGCCCTTCATAATCGGATCTAGATAGGTTTAAGGGGATGGGCATTTTGGGTATAGTTAAAATGAGTTGTTGTCCCTCGATGTTCCGTGTGTTTCCCCATTTCATGATGACTTTTGTAAAGTATAATATGCCTGTATCTATTTTAGCTAGTACTGTATTGTTATGATTTGTTTTTCCCTCCCATGTACCCTCTCATTTGCTTGCATTTGATTTGTTTTTCCATATGCAATAAAATTCCATTTTGATTCATTAAACTTAGTCTATCAGAGTCTTCTCTGCATTGTAGATCCTGCACCTAAGTCCAGTGTCTAGAATCTAAGGGGTGAGTGGGTCGAACCACTCAAGGTTTTACTGTGCAAAAGAGAGAAAGAGGCCTCTGGCGAGAGAAACCTCTGCGACCTCGGAGAGAAAACCCCTTACAGAAAATAGCGACCGCGGCAGGACACTGGCAGCAGCATTGCAATGTATTAGACCCAAGTTTGAATGGTCAAAATGCAATGGATGAGAGGATAGCAGATTATGTCTTTGGTAAGGTAAATCTCACTAAGCAGTGGATTTCCGATCTCTTACTGGATGGGCATCCAGTGGACGCAGCCATCAGGTGGCCAGAGAGCAAAGAGCATAAGAAGTCAGTGGAAAAGGCAGTGTGACTGATGTGCTACAAGAAACAGGTCCAGATTTTGGACCGGGTCGGTGCAGCACAGGCAGCCAAGATCACTACCCAGGCAGCAGAGATAGAGGAAAAGGCCATGTGTGGGGAAAAACTCATCACAGCGCTTCACGTGCTGATTCAAGAACGCCAAGTTGTAGCCAGCCAACATTAGGCTAGAATAGAATATCTGGAATACCAGGTTACTGAGGCAAAGATCCATGAAGCGAGAATGCGGGAGAAAAACGCCCGCCTCGCCCAGCAGCTAAGAGCGCAGGAGGAGAGAGTTGTGGAAGTCAAGGCAGCTTACAAGTTATCCCTTGAACATGGGTTGAGAGCGCAGACCATGGCCCCTGCCAAAAGAACATAGAGGACTTGAGAACGGCCCTGGTTAAGGCAAAAGGCATGGTATGCCTCGTAAGCCCAAAAGCAAGTCAGATTGACTTTTTGCAGGAATCCAAACATCCAATTCCGTGCGAAGTAGTTGCAGCACCAGCCACTGAACCCTCAGCCCCGCCAAGCTATAGTGAGGCTTGGCCTGAAAAAGGGGTGGTGGAAGAAAGGGTAGCCGAGATGGTACAGGAGGAGGAACAACCCCTGGTAGCACAGCCGGAGCCAGCACCAATGTGTCCGACTCAGCACCAGAGGTTCGGTCCCAACGCCGCAAACGGCGATGACGGACCCCACCTGAACCAGCTCGTGGTGCCCTACGCTGCCCCACAACTAAGATCCATGGTGAGCCACCTCCCAAGACTCACAGTAAAGGGAGATCCGTCAGTTCATTTCAGGGAGATAGAGGAAACAGCCGCCATCAATGATTGTGATGATCTTGAACAGGCAAAGATGCTGCTCTTCTCCCTGGATAGCACAATCCTTCAGTGCCTCTCAGACGAGAGTAAGAGGGGATGGAAAGGATATACGGATCTCAGGGATGAGGTCTTGGAAGTTATGGGAGTGGACGACGGTAATCCGTTCCAACGGGTGGAAGGGACTGTGCAGCTAGCTGGAGAACCCCCGCGGGTTTTTGCAGAAAGGCTGTGGCCAGTGTATCGACGCAGTTGTCTGGGCATGCCAGAACGGGTTGGAATGAGCGCCGAACAGCGGGTTCATTGGCTCCGTTGTCTGGTTGCTAACAGCTTGCCACAGATACAGGCCTTAGCCAGGTCCTGGTTTGACCCCCAAGGTCCCGGTGTCACAGAGGAGACAGTGCTCCGCCAGCTCACCGTAGCATACAAGAATTGTGGAGGTCAGGAGACACCTCCCTCTAAGGGAAAAGTGCATGAGGCAAAACCCGCAGCCCCAAGCAAGAAGGAGTGGTGTCAGGAGGGGAATCGCCCTGCCCAAGCCAAGCTCAATTGCTACGGGTGTGGGAAGGATGGACATTGGCGCAAGGACTGTAAAAATCCGTGGAATGATAATAAAGGGAAATCTCCCACAGCCCAAACCCAAGCCCAGACCGCCGCCCCAGCACCAGCCCAAACACAAGCCGCAGCTCCTGTCCCAGCAAAGGGAGCCGGTGCGGCTATGGATCCCGCTGTGATAGAATCAATTATAGAGGCAATGCGGTCTCTTATGATCGCGCAGGGGAAGATAGCCGCCAGCACTGGTCTTGTCGTTCCCGAAACCATGACTCCGGTGCCCAAATGACTAGAGCCGGCGCAGCCCGTCTACCTGATGCGCTGCGATATGATGTATGGAGGCGACCCCTCGTAGAGATGGAAGTGGAGGAGGTAAAAGGGATCTATTTGTTGGATACGGGGGCATCGTGCACCGTGATCCACACAGATGACCTTGCCACCTCACCTCTGTCCACCGGGGTTCCATATATTCTGTCGAGCTTCACAGGCAAGGAACAGGCTGGCGCATTTTCCATTCCCCTCTCCGTTCATTTAGGACCACTCCGCACCAAGTGGAAGTGTATACTGATGAAGTGGGAGGTGGAGGGTGGAAAGGGGATCCTCAGGTCCGATTTCTTGGCAGAACACGGGATACTCGTGGACCTGAGAAATCACTGTCTCTGGGGAGCAGGTGCGAGTGTGAAAGGGATAGAGGATGCCAAGGCCAACCCAACGAAAGCACGGGTCGGCCGGCGGAAAGTAAAATTCTTGGGTCTGACCCTCTGCGCTGGCGAGAGAGACACGGACCAGGATAGACAGGAGTCGGTGCAAGATCAACCGGTCCCCGCCAGTTGCGTAGTGAAGGTACCCCGACGCAATAAGTGGTTCCACGTCAAGCAGTGCAAACTGTTTAAGCCTGGTGCAAAAGAGCCAACAACTGAGGCCAGGTCTGAGGGTAAAATTCCTCAGCCTGAGGCGTGCAACAAGTCACAGACCACACAGGCTGGAACCGCAGCCTGCCTGGAGGGAGAAACTGTCCCGCCCACCTGGGAGGTTTCCCCACTGGCCTGGGACTCAGACGAGGAGGAGCCTGAACAGCAAGGCCCCGCCCTTGACACGATTCTGGAGGAGGTGGAGTCGGAGGACGGAGGTCCCGCCCTCGACTCAAGCTTAGGGGAGATAGAAATTGGGGGCGGAGATCCTCCACCTCTAGGGACAGGTCAGGAGGAGCCATCTGCCACAGACCCAAATCCCAAAGGGGTGGAGCCTGAGGGAAGGGAGCCGAAGCCGGCAGCCGTGGAGGTGCCACGGGCTGTGAGGGCTAAAGTCCCAACCGAAGGTCCACCCGCTGAGGGAGCCACGCCCAAAGTACCTCTTCTCAAGTCGGCTCGAATGCCTCAGCCGGTAAAACCTTGGCCCGATTCCCCCACCTTCAGTAAACGCAGACTTGGGAAATCCCTGGCAAAATGCAGTCCCCAATTGACAGCAAAAGGCTGCGGGGAACCCAAGCCACAAGTCAGTGCAGCCCCGCCACAAGGAACGGCAAGCTGCAGTCCAATCAGGGATTAGGTAAGCCGCCCGGGGACGGGCGGCGCTGTACATAAGCTAAGTTTAAGTTTAATTAAGTTTAAGGCGTGTGTATATTAAAGTGATTAGTGTTAAGTAGTTTTGGAATCTGCTCAGTATGTGTGTTGTTTTGGATCAAGGTCGAAAGACCCGATCATGCCTTCACCTAAGCCAGAATCTCTCGGGAGCCTGGCTATATCATTTAATTTTGTTACAGGACCCAGAGAGATGAGAGGGATTCTCGTCGCATTCGCGGTGATCAGGTGGAGCTGGGCCTATCGGGGCCGCACCAAGGACTCCACGATCTACGGGTGCTCGGGGAGCACAGCCCCCATCGCGACCGATGGGTCAGGCGCGCGGGGCGTTGAGGAGACAGCCACCTATTTCCATGAAGGGAGGTGGCCAGGATGGCTGGGGTCGAACTCTACGGAATACTCCAGCCAGTCCGGGTTTGCATACCGGGAGACTTCCTTGATGTGCCCCCGAGTGAGGGTCATCGCACCCAGAGTCAGCGTCACCGTCGGGAAGATTTGCCTGGTTTGTCATGGACATGTTCCTTTGGACCGCTGGTGGTGGCTTCGGAAGCTGAGTAAGACCATGAAGAACTCCACGGTCGAGTGGGAGAGACTGGCTAACAATACCCATCGGACTATTACGGGGACTCAAGGGGCGTTGAGTGTCTGTTGGGACAAATGGTGGGAACCAGATGAGGGGATCTACATCTGTATGTGGGGTTCAGAAAGCGCCTGCCCCACAGGCGTCTCCATCTTTTTCCAAAGGCAGTGGCAGGATGCTGGGAAAGGAATGAGGTGGGATGTCAGCACACGGGTGTGTGGAGTCCCATAATCTCAGATCCCAGTAAACGCCACTGAGCTCATCACCCGCCCCCGCAAGCCCCTGCCCACGATTCCGGTAGCCAAAGCCCACAAGGAAGGATGCCTCACCACTACCAAGGGACCCGGGAACGGATTGGCATTAGTACCCACAGGTCAGCTGCTGTACCAAGGGGTGCACTATGCGGTGGCCTCGGTGATTTTAAACCTCACCGAGGTGCGATTGCCAGAGTGGTGCCCCAAGGAAATGGAGCAATTGTACCAGGTCCTGTTAACAAACATGTTCAGGCAGTTTTATGAATTCGACTTTGCTGATGTAGACAAAGCCGAATTGTACACCACACCACATGAGGTCTTGGACAGGAGAGGGAGACAAAGAAGGGGTGCAGTAAATGATATTTTCACAGCTTTTAACACAGGGACTTCCGTCATCAACACTCTGGATGACGTGGAGCTGCAGACCCAGGTTAATGGTTTGAAAACACAGTTACGAAAAATACTGACTGATGAGAATAAGGTAGTGGGTTCTGAGTTACATGAGGACCAGGCCATGACACTACACTTAAAAGAAATTATTGCTGAGCTGGAGAAACACGCTAAAACGATAAATGCTCTCATCAGGGAGGATCGGAATGCGTCCGATCAGGCTGCGCAGAACGAAGCTTGCGTGCTGTACGGGGCGTGGTTACTGGGCGAGGGCCACAGTAATCTGGAGGATTTAAAACAAGGTTTAGTCCCCTCCTGGATCAGCAACAAGCACCTCGCAGCCCTCCACCCTTCAGAAAATGCATTAAGTCTGTGCCAGCTCAGACTAGCTTCAGAAGCCTACCCAGTCCCAGTGGACTGTGGACGGTCTAATCACACCATTATGGTGTCCGGTGAGTGACAGCAGTTTCTGTTTCAAGCCCAAGGCAGAAGTTCAAGTGGCCTAAGAGCAAATTGTCCCCATTCCTGAACCTTCCACTGTTCACATCACCGTTAAAGAGAATTTCACCGATCTTTAACGATTCGTTGCACATTTTGGATATATCATTCCCCCTCTCCCTGAACACCTCACCAAGATATTAAAAGCCGTTGTCGTTTCACAGAAACATTTTTACACACTGGAGCAGAAGACTTTAGAGATAGGGGCAAGCATATTGGATATAGTAACCCCACAGTGGTGGGACCTGTTCACTAATATAGAAGTCCCTTCTTGGATTAGGATAGCCTCCCACATCCTTGTCGTGTGTCAGGTTTTTATTGTGATTTATTTACTGTTTGTACACTGTAAAAAGGTCAGACATTCACAGAAGTATGAGAACAGGGGAGAATGGAGAGGGCATTATGTGTGGGTAGAAGAAGAGACACCTGTTTAGATTTTTGCTGATATCTCCCTCTTTTGTTTGATGTTTGGTCATGTGTAAGTTGTGTGTGTACTTTATTCTTTATTATTGAAGTTTATTAAGCGAGTTGGTATTAATAAAAATAATGTGTATGAACCAGGTGGTGTAGGGATATTAGGCCCCCCTCCACGCCTGGAAGTGAATGTGTCAGATTTTAAATCCAATGTATTGCCATCTATAGATGCTTAATGTACACTGTAGGTTTTCTGAAATGGGAAATACATGTGCCATGGGGTCATAGATAGGTAATTACAGGGGATGGTTTAATTATGGAAGGTCAGAAAATTTTGCTCACCCAGAATTATGATACTTCAAGCAAGTTATAGTATCATCAGGGGGTACTGTAGAATTCGCAAAATTAATATTGTATTATAAGGGTCCTCTGGCAGAAGAGGCATTGATTTTAAAAAGACTGTTTTAAAAGAAGCCCAGCAAAAGGGGCACACAAAATGGCCACCAGACCCCGTGACCGACTTATTGGGACACATTAAAATGGTTCCTGCAGTCTCCAGACAGCCGTTGTGGATTCAACCCACAGTAAGTTCTGGAAGCCGTTTCTGAGAGAATGAAACCAGACACCCACACATACATAAAGATTGGATGCAGATCCAGTCAGATCGGCCTGTAGATAAAGGCCATCTAAATGTTTACCCAGACAAAGGGGAACAGTTCCATATTCATAAAGAACGCATCAAGGACCCGTTAAAGACATCAAGAAGACATTAAAACATTACCAGGTCATTCCAGACCAGAGATGGCCATCACCGGCCATCCCGAAAGCAGTTTAAATATAATAACTACCCCACTGTGCCATAAGCCCACCAAAAGTTAAACAAAGACTAACCTTGATTTGGCGGGAGATAGAGGCTTCTTCTGAGAAGTATAATTGGAGACACCGGGGGTAGCAAAAGAGTAGCTTCATCTTAGATATTGGGAAGAGAGAGGTTCCTTTCTTCATCATCTTCATGGGGTCTTCGGTAATAGCCGTTACCTTCGATAGCAGCTGGAGTTCGGAGAAGAAGACGGTTCGAGCCGGCATCCCGCCCCGGGTTAAACATCGGGAGATCATCGACCAACCCTGGGCCATTGACGAAACGGGAGGGCAGTAAAACTACAGAAGAAACCTATATACAGAAGAAACCTATATGAAAGCAGGCTAGGGGCTTCCAACCGTGGTCAAACAGATGATCTCCGCCGACATCCAGGCCCATCAGTGTCCAGCCTGTCCGTGACCTTCACCTCGAGAGAGAGATAGAGAGTGAGGTGTGGCGCAGCCCGCTGTGGTTCCACTGACCACGAGGAAACAGGATGCCTGAGGGGATCAAAACGCAGACCTGTTTCAAAACTCTATACTTTTCCAACTGGATTGGTGAGCATGTTTCTGGCCCTTCATAATCGGATCTAGATAGGTTTAAGGGGATGGGCATTTTGGGTATAGTTAACATGAGTTGTTGTCCCTCGATGTTCCGTGTGTTTCCCCATTTCATGATGACTTTTGTAAAGTATAATATGCCTGTATCTATTTTAGCTAGTACTGCATTGTTATGACATGTTTTTCCCTCCCATGTAACCTCTCATTTGCTTGCATTTGATTTGTTTTTCCATATGCAATAAAATTCCATTTTGATTCATTAAACTTGGTCTATCAGAATCTTCTCTGCATTGTAGTTCCTGCACTTAAGTCCAGTGTCTAGAATCTAAGGGGCGAGTGCATTGAACCACTCAAAGTTTTACTGTGCAAAAGAGAGAGAGAGGCCTCTGGTGAGAAAAACCTCTGCGACCTCGGAGAGAAAACCCCTTACAAAGAACTCAAGCAAATTTGTCAAACATGACTTCCCCTTCATAAAACCATGCTGACTTTGTCCTATTAAATAATGTTTATCCAAATGTCCCGTTACTGTCTCCTTAATAATGGACTCTAAAATTTTACCAACCACAGATGTTAGGCTAACAGGTCTATAGTTTCCAGCCTTCTGCCTACCACCCTTTTTAAATAAGGGTGTTACATTAGCAGTTTTCCAATCTGCCGGGGCCTTTGCTGAGTCCAGGGAGTTTTGGAAAATTATTACCAATGCATCCACAATCCCTACCGCCACTTCCCTCAAGACCCTAGGATGTAAGCCATCAGGTCCAGGGGATTTATTCGCCTTGAGTCCCATTATTTTACCAAGTACCACTTCCTTAGTGATTTTAATCATATTTAGCTCCTCCCCCCATGAGCCCCCTGTTTATCCAGTGTTGGGATATTCTTAGTGTCCTCTACCGTAAAGACTGACACAAAATAATTGTTCAGCGTTTTTGCCATCTCCATGTTTCCCACCATTAATTTCCCGGTCTCATCCTCTAAGGGACCAACAATTACTTTAGCCACCCTTTTTCTTTTTATATAACTATAGAAACTTTTGCTATCTGTTTTTATATTTTATGCTAATTTACTTTCATAATTTATCTTCCCTTTCTTAATCAATCTTTTAGTTATTTTTTGCTGTCTTTTAAAGACTTCCCAATCTTCTATCCTCCCACGAGATTTGGCTACCTTATATGCCCTTGTTTTTAGTCAGATACTATCCTTAATTACTTTACTTAGCCACGGATGGTTATCTTTTCTTTTACACCCTTTTTCACTCAGTGGAATATATATTTTTTGGAAGTTGTAAAATAAGTCCTTAAATGTACACCACTGATCATGTACCGTCTTACACTTTAAGCTAATTTCCCAGTCCACTGTAATCAATTCTGCTCTCATACCTTCATAGTCTCCTCTATTCAAGCTCAGCACGCATGTTTAAGATCCAACCTTCTCACCCTCTAATTGAATATGGAATTCAACCATGTTATGGTCACTCATTCCAAGGGGATCCTTTACTAGGATATTTTTAATTAATCCTGTCTCATTACACAGGACCAAATCTAAGGTTGCTTGCCCCCTGGTCGGTTCAGTTACATACTGCTCAAGAAATCCATCCCTAATACGCTCAATGAACTCATCCTCAAGGCTGCCCTGCCCAATTTGATTTGTCCAGTTAATATGACAGTTAAAATCCCCCATAATTATAACTGTTCCCTTATTACAAGCCTCAACTATTTTCTGATTAATACTCCGTCCAACAGAGTTGCAACTGTTCGGAGGTCTATAGAATACGCCAACTAGTATTTTTTTCCCACACACAGTATCACACTGAGACCATATTGTACCCATACAGCATCATACTGAGACCCATACTGTACACATACACAGCATCACACTGAGGCTCATACTGTACCCATACAGCATCAAACTGAGACCCATATTGTACCCATACAGAGAGTCACACTGAGACCCATACTGTACCCATACACAGCATCACACTGAGGCCCATACTGTACCCATATGCAGCATCACACTGAGACCCATACTGCACCCATACAGCATCACACTGAGATCCATACTGTACCCATAAAGAGCATTGCACTGAGATCCGTACTGTACCCATACAGCATCACAATAAGGCCCATACTGTACCCATACACAGCATCACAATGTGACCCATACTGCACCCATACACAGCATCACACTGAGGCATATACTGTACCCATACACAGCAGTACACTGAGGCCCATATTGTATCCATACACAGCATCAAGCTGAGACGCATACTGTACCCATACATAGCATCAAACTGAGACCGATATTGTACACATACACATCATCACATTGAGACCCATACTGTTCCCATACACATCATCACAATGTCACCCATAATGATCCCATACACAGCATCACAGTGAGACCCATACTGTACACATACACAGCATCACACTGAGGCACATACTGTACCCATACACATCATCACAATGTCACCCATAATGATCCCATACACAGCATCACAGTGAGACCCATACTGTACACATACACAGCATCACACTGAGGCACATACTGTACCCATATACAGCATCACACTGAGACCAATGCTGTACCCGTAAACAGCATCACACTGAGACCCATACTGTACACATACACAGCATCACACTGAGACCCATACTGTACTATACACAGCATAACACTGAGACCCATACTGTACACATACACAGCATCACACTTTGACACATACTGTACCCATACACAGCATCACACTGAGACTCATACTGTACACATACACAGCATCACACTGAGACCCATATTGTATACATACACTGCATCACACTGAGATCCATACTGTGCCCATACACAGCATCACACTGAGACCCATACTGTACACATACATAGCATCACACTGAGGCCTATACTGTACCCATATACAGGATCACACTGAGACCCATACTGTACCCATACACAGCATCACACTGAGACCGATACTTTACCCATACACAGCATCACACTGAGACCCATGCTGTACCCATACAGCATCACACTGAGACGCATACTGTACCCATACACAGCATCCCACTGAGACCCATACTGTACCCATACACAGCATCACACTGAGACCCATACCTTACCCATACAGCATCACACTGAGTCCCATACTGTACCTGATGGGCCTTCAATAACCACAAAACTAGAAGTTATAGACTTTAACAAGTTGGCTTTTAATCACTAAGATCAGAGCTAACATCTCAACACGCCGACTGGTTCACAGGAATGAGTCATACAGATCCTGGGATCTTTATGTAAGAGAAGTCGGGGCGGAGCCAAGAGCCAAGACCTGGGACCTCCCAGGTTAGTCGGGAAAGAGGAAGTGAAACTATACACAGTGGGGGAGGGTAATATACATGAGTGCAAAACGAATACAGGATCAAGACAAACAGATTTCATTACATTCACCCCTTCTATAGATTTAGTCCATCGGGGTGATGTTTCTTAAAAGTTGGTATAAGTGAGTCTGTCAGGAGGTTTTGCAGTTCCCAGTGATCGGCGCAAAGCCGGTTGGGGTGCCTCTCGGGGAGTGGATTCTGGTTCCTCCGCTGTCCGGGCCTCCGCAGTGTCTTCCAGGTTATCTGCAGTGTCCTCCAGGTTAAAGTTGGGTATTGATACCTCTGGGCGTCCTGTCTCTTTGTAGTGTAGGTCTTCATCGGGTAGGCTCCCATCGATCTCTCCGCTCCCCGAGGGAGCGAGGTCTTTTATGGAAACAGTGTCCTCTCACCCGTCAGAGTATTCGATATAGGCGTACTGAGGGTTTGCATGGAGGAGCTGTACCTTTTCCACAAGGGGGTCCGTTTTATGGCCTCTCACGTGCTTCCGCAATAGTACTGTCCCCGGAGACGTCAGCCACGCGGGTAGAGATATGCCCGAGGTGGATTTCCGGGGGAAAACGAACATCTTTTCGTGAGGGGTAGCGTTAGTGGCAGTACATAACAGAGACCTTATGGAGTGGAGCACGTCTGGGAGGACTTCCTGCCAGCGGGAGGTCAGAAGGCCTTTTGACTTTAAGGCTAACGTGACAGCCTTCCAAACAGTAGCATTCTCCCTTTCCACTTGCCCATTACCCCGGGGGTTGTAGCTAGTGGTTCTGCTAGTGGCTATCCCCTTCGAGAGCAAGAACTGGCGCAGCTCATCACTCATGAATGACGTCCCCCTATCGCTGTGTATGTAGTTCAGCATGCCAAACATGCAGAATAGATTACAGAGACACTTGATGACCGTGGCACTGGTCGTGTCTGGGCAGGGAATGGTGAAGGGGAAGCGGGAATATTCATCAATGATATTGAGGAAGTATACGTTACGGTCGGCAGAGGGAAGGGGTCCCTTGAAGTCCAGACTTAGGCGCTCGAATGGCCGTGTGGCTTTGATAAGGTGTGCACAGTCAGGCCTGTAGAAACGAGGCTTGCATTCCGCACAGATGCGGCAGGCTCTGGTCATTGCCCTGACCTCCTCGATGGAGTGGGGCAGATTGCAGGACTTTATAAAATGGTATAGTCGGGTGACCCCTGGGTGACAGAGGTCATTGTGGAGACCCTGTAATTTGTCCGGATGAATGCTGGCACACATTCCCCGCGATAGGGCGTCTGGGGGTTCATTAAGGGCTCCCGGCCTGTACATAATATCATAGTCGAACGTGGATAGTTCGATCCTCCACCTGAGTATTTTGTCATTCTTGATTTTCCCCCTTTGTTTGTTATTAAAAATGAAAGCCACCGACCGCTGGTCGGTGAGCAGGGTGAAACATTTGCCGGCTAGGTAGTGTCTCCAGTGCCGCACTGCCTCCACTATAGCCTGTGCCTACTTCTCGACAGAAGAGTGCCTGATTTCAGGTCCCTGAAGGATTCGGGAGAAGAAGGCCACAGGTCTCCCAGCCTGATTGAGGGTCGCAGCTAAGGCAAAGTCTGACGCATCGCTTTCGACTTGAAAGGGAATGCATTTGTCCACTGCACACACTGCAGCCCTTTCAATGTCCTGTTTAATACTGGTGAAAGCCTCCCGAGCTTCAGCTGATAGTGGGAAGGACATCGATTTAATGAGCGGTCGGGCCTTATCAGAGTAATTGGGCACCCATTGGGCATAATACGAAAAAAATCCCAGGCACCTTTTTAAGGCTTTGGGATTGTGTGGCAGGGGCAGTTCCTTTAGGGGGCGTAATCGGTCAGGGTCCGGTCCAATTACCCCATCTTCCACCACACAGCTGAGGATACAGAGACGGGTTGTGTTGAAGACACATTTGTCTTCGTTGTAGGTTAGATTCAGCTTTAGGGCAGTTTTTAAAAATCTCGCAAGATTTAGATCGTGGTCTTGCTGGTTGTGCCCGCAGATAGTGACATTGTCCAGATAGGGGTAGGTAGCTTGTAGTTTATTCTCGTCAACCATGCGGTCCATCTCATGTTGGAAGACCGAGACCCCACTTGTTACCCCGAAGGGCACTCTGAGAAAATGGTAGAGGCGCCCGTTCACCTCGAAGGCGGTGTATGGGCGGTCCTCCATTCTAATGGGGAGCTGGTGATACGCGGATTTGAGGTCGATAGTCGAGAAGACTCGGTATTGCGCAATCTGGTTGACCATTTCTGATATGCGGGGTAAAGGGTAGGCGTCCAGCTGGGTATAAATATTAACAGTCTGGCTGTAGTCAATTACCATCCGTTTCTTTTCGCTATTTTTAACTATGACTACTTGGGCACGCCACGGGTTGGTACTGCATTCAATAATTCCTTCCCGCAGGAGTCTGTCCACTTCCGCCTTGATAAAGTGTCTGTCTTCCAGACTGTACCGTCTACTTTTGGTCGCTATGGGCCTACAGTTCGGAGCGAGTTTAGCGAATAAAGAGGGCGGGCTGATTTTTAAGGTTGATAGGCCACAGACTGTGAGTGGCGGCTGGGACCCGCCATATGCTAGCGTGACACTTTCGTGGTGGCACTGGATGTCCAGGCCCAAGATTACATTAACACAGAGTTCTGGCATCACGAGGAGTTTAAAATCCTTGTAGTCCGTGCCTTTTACAGTCAGTGTTACCACACAGTAGCCCAAAATGTCCGAAGTGTGGGGCTTAGCAGCCATAGCAATTCTGCTCCGTGTAAGGGTTACCGTTAATGAGTGCCGCCGTACCAGGCTAGGGTGGATAAAACTCTCGGTACTCCCACAGTCAATTAAACATTTCGTTAAATTCCCGTTTACCTGTATGTCCATCATGGATTTTGTCAACGGGTGTGGCCTGGATTGATCCACCGTGATCGAAGCCACTGTTGGGCCCTGGGCGGCCGTTGAGTCGGGAAAAGATGGCGGATCCCAAGATGGCGGCCCGCACAGCACGCACGAGACGGTGACGGAGTTGGAAATCGGATTCCCCCTGCAGACTTTGCTAAAATGCCCCTTTTTCTTACATTTGAAGCATGTAGCGTCCTTCGCTGGGCATCGTTTTCTGGGGTGCTTGGCCTGGCCGCAGAAGTAGCATTTCGGGCCTCGAGACATTGCCGCTGTAGTAGGACTCCTGGGTGAACTTCTGTGCGGGGACTCCGGCGGCGTAGAGCTGGTCTGAGGCCTGGATGGGGAAGATGGCTGATTCCAAGATGGCGGCCCCCTCGGCGCGCACGAGGCGGTGAGGGCTGCATGGCTGGAAGAATAAGAGTCAGAGTTTCTCTGGGCCACGTCCAGCGATCGTGCAGTGGCCACTGCCTTTTTTAAGTCCAGGACCTCCTTCTCCAGCAGTCTCTGCCGGATATAATTCGATTTGAGGCCCGTGATGAAGGAATCGCGGACCAATTCGTCAGAGTACGCGTTGGCCGTCACGGCCTTGCAGTTACAGTCCCGTACCAGGTCCTTTAGGCCCTGTAAGAAATCGTCCATTGATTCCTCTGGTCGCTGCCTGCGTGTAGCCAGCAGATGTTTGGCGTACACTTCGTTTACCGGCCTCTGGTATTGGGCCTTCAGGATAGTGATGGCCTCCGTGTAAGAGGTGGCGTCCCGGATGAACGAATAAATCCGATGACTTACGCGAGTAGTCAGTAGACTCAGTTTATCTACCTCGCTAGCGGATGAGGCCCCTGCGAAGAGTTCGAAGCATTTGAGCCAGTGTCCAAATTGATTTGATGCTTCAGCAGAATGTGGATCCAAGTCCAGACGCTCTGGTTTTAGGAGTCGATCCATCCTAGTATTCTTTAGTGATTAAAATTGATGGGCCTTCAATAACCACAAAACTAGAAGTTATAGACTTAAACAAGTTGGCTTTTAATCACTAAGATCAGAGCTAACATCTGAACACGCCAACTGGTTCACAGGAATGAGTCATACAGATCCTGGGATCTTTATGCAAGAGAAGTCAGGGGCGGAGCCAAGAGCCAAGACCTGGAACCTCCCAGGTTAGTCGGGAAAGAGGAAGTGAAACTATACAAAGTGGGGGAGGGTAATATACATGAGTGCAAAACGAATACAGGATCAAGACAAACAGATTTAATTACAGTACCCATACAGCATCACACTGAAACCCATACTGTACCCATACATGGCATCACACTGAGACCCATAATGTACCCATACAGCATCACACTGAGACACATACTGTATCCATACACAGCATCACACTGAGACCCATACAGCATTATACTGAGACCCATACTTTACCCATACACAGCATCACACTGAGACCCATACGATACACATTCATCATCACATTGAGACCCATAATTTACCCATACACAGCATCACACTGAGGCCCGTACTGTACCCATACACAGCATTTCACTGAGACACACACTGTACCCATACAGCATCACACTGAGACCCATACTGCACCCATACACAGCATCACACCGAGACCCATACTGTACACATACACAGCATCACACTGAGACCCATACTGTACCCATACAGCATCACAACTAAGACCCATAATGTACCCATACACAGCATCACACTGTCCCACATACTGTACCCATACAGCATCTCACTGAGACCCATAATGTACCCATACAGCATCTCACTGAGACCCATACTGTACCCATACAGCATCTCACTGAGACACATACTGTACCCATACAGCATCTCACTGAGACACATACTGTACCCATACACAGCATCACACTGAGACCCATACTGTACCCATACAGTGGATCACACTGAGACACATACGGTACCCATACAGCATCACACTGAGACCCATACTGTACCCATACAGCATCACCGTGAGACCCATACTGTTCCCATGCACAGCATCACACTGAGACACATACTGTACCCAATCAGCATCACACTGAGACCCATACTGTACCCATACAGCATCACACTGGGACCCAAACTGTACCCATACACAGCATCACTCCGAGACCCATACTGTACTCATACAGCATCACACTGAGACCCATACTGCACCCATACACAGCATCACACCGAGACCCATACTGTACCCATACAGCATCTCACTGAGACCCATAATGTACCCATACAGCATCACACTGAGACCCATACTGTACCCATACAGCATCTTACTGAGACCCATACTGTACCCATACAGCATCTCACTGAGACCCATACTGTACCCATACACAGCATCACACTGAGACCCATACTGTACCCATACACAGCATCACACTGAGACCCATACTGTACCCATACACAGCATCACACTGAGACCCATACTGTACCCATACACAGCATCACACTGAGACCCATACTGTACCCATACACAACATCACAATGAGACCCATACTGTACCCATACACAGCATCACACTGAGACCCATACTGTACCCATACACAACATCACAATGAGACCCATACTGAACCCATACACAGCATAAAACTGAGACCCATACTGTACGCATACACAGCATCACACTGAGACCCATACTGTACCCATACACAGCATCACACTGAAGCCCATACTGTACCCATACAGCATCTCACTGAGACCCATACTGTACACTTACACAGCATCACACTGAGACCCATACTGAACCCATACACAGCATCACACTGAGACCCATACTGTACCCATACACACCATCACACTGAGACCCATACTGTACCCAGACACAGCATCACAATGAGACCCATACTGTACCCATACACAGCATCACACTGAGACCCATACTGTACCCATACACAGCATCACATTGAGACCCATACTGAACCCATACACAGCATCACACTGAGACCCATACTGTACCCAGACACAGCATCACACTGAGACACATACTGAACCCATACACAGCATCACACTGAGACCCATACTGTACCCATACACAGCATCACACTGAGACCCATACTGTACCCATACACAGCATCACACTGAGACCCATACTGTACCCATACACAGCATCACATTGAGACCCATACTGAACCCATACACAGCATAAAACTGAGACCCATACTGTACCCATACAGCATCACACTGAGACCCATACTGTACCCATACACAGCATCACACTGAGACCCATACTGAACCCATACACAGCATAAAACTGAGACCCATACTGTAACCATACACAGCATCACACTGAGACCCATACTCTACCCATACAGCCTCACACTGAGACCCATACTGTACCCATACACAGGATCTCACTGAGACCCATACTTTACTATACACAGCATCACACTGAGACCCATACTGTACCCATACACAGCATCACACTGAGACCCATACTGTACCCATACACAGCATCAAACTGAGACCCATACTGTACCCATGCAGCATCACACTGAGACCCATACTGTACCCATACACAGCCTCACACTGAGACCCATACTGTACCCATACACAGCCTCACACTGAGACCCATACTGTACCCATACACAGCCTCACACTGAGACCCATACTGTACCCATACACAGCCTCACACTGAGACCCATACTATATGGGTGCTGTATGTGAGGTGGAGGTCAAGGACTCCTTGAAAGCCAATTCATGTCTCCCCACGGTACCCAACAGCTTAGGGCTATGATAAGCCACCTGAACAAACTCACCCAAAAGTGAGACCCCTCGGTCCACTTCATGGAAGTGGAACAGGTAGCAGGCATTAAAGAGTGCGATGACTCTGAGATGGCCAAAATGCTCCTTTTCTCCCTGGATGGCAAATTGTACCAGTCCCTTTCTGCGGAGAGCAAGAAAGGGCAGGACGGGTACGCTGCTATCTGGGAGGAGTGCCTGTAATTGAGTTCTCAACAGGCCTCACCATGAACCAGAACGAGCTGGCCCACTGGCTCCGAAGCCTGGTGGCAAACATCGTGCCGCGGATCAGAGCTAAGGCTGAGCTTTGGTTTGACCCGAAAGACCCCCGGGTCACCGAGGAGACAGTGGTCAGACAACTGACCCTGGCCTACCGGAACGGTAGGGGGATAGAAGAGCACCCACCAAAAGGAGAAGTATATGAAATAAAACCTAGCCAGAGTAAGAAAGAGTGGTACCAGGAAGGGGGTAACCCTTCCGATACGAAGCGTAACTGTTTCGGGTGCGGGAAGAATGGGCATTGGAGAAGGGACTGTAGGAATCCATGGAAGGATAACATAGGAAAGAACTCCCCAAAAACAGAGACACCGATCTCTCCCCACAGTTGATTCATTAGTAGCTGCACTCCGAGTTTTATTAAATGGCCCAGGGAAGGTAGCCACAGCCACGGGTGCTTTAACCCCATCTGCCTCACACAACCCAGACCGATGACTAGAACCAGCGCAGCCTGTCGACTTGTGTCCCCTTGAATACGATGAGGGGGGCAGGCCATGTGTTAAGATGGGGGTGGAGACGGTGCAGGGGAGATATTTGGTGCACAGTGGATCTTCCAGCACGGAGGTCCATTCGGAAGACCCGACCAATTCACCCAGGTCTAACAAGGTCCCATTTAGCATAATGGGATTCACAGGGAAACGAGCAGGCTGGGGAAATGTCCAAACCTTTGGCCATAGATTTAGGATACTTCCATACCACGTGGGAGGGTAACCAAAAGACTGACAAGGTGGCCAAGCAGGGGGCCAGGGAAGGAGAGTTCTGGGTTCCCTGTAGAGCAGGTCTGGTAGCCACAATCCGGGACAAGGGAGGCACACAGGGGGTAGCTTTAAAGGCCCTGGACCTAAAGCAGGTCCAAGCCCAGGATTCTGTCCTTAAAGCCGTCCTGGGGAGTCCATAGAAGGCCCGTTCGGGGCAGCGGACGAGACTTTAAAACAGGTTCACTGGCAGGCTGCTAGCCACATTAACCAGTGTAAACTGTTTAAAACCGAGAAAGAGGAACGGCCAGCAAGGGTGAACCGTTTTAAAGATAGAGATCATCAGCCTGCAGCTGTGGCAGACTCACAGACCATGGAGGTAATGGCACAAGGCCATGTTCCCCCACAGGTAGCATTTATAGCGGGTGGGACATATTGTGTCACCACAAGTGCGCCCCACTACCCGACTACCCCACTACCATGGACAGCACATCTGGTGTCCGGTAAGTGACAGCAGTTTGTGCTTTAAACCCGAGGCAGAAGTTCAAGTGGCCCAGGAACAGAATGTCCCCATTCCTGAACCCCCAACTGTTCACCTCACTGTCAGGGAAAACATCACCAACCTGCAAAATTATGTTGCACATTTCGGCTATGAAATTCTCCCTCTACCCGAACATTTTACCGCCCTACTAAAAGTAGTTGTTCTATCACAAAAACATTTCTATACATTAAAACAGAAGACAGTCGAGATAGGGGCCAAGATCTTGGATATCGTAGTTCCACCCTGGTGGGATATTTTTGAAAATATAGAGGTCCCTTCTTGGATCAGAATGGCTTCCCACATTTTAGTGGTCTGCCAGCTCCGTATAGTTTTCTACTTACTGTGCACAAAGTGCAAGGGGAGGAACAGAATGCTCCGATCTCAACATGAGAGAGCATGGGGCAAGCATCAAAATAAAGTCTATGACCAAATATAAAACAAACCTTAACCATTATTAAAAATAAAGTTCTTGTGTCTACGTGGTATTCTTTTTTTTCTATGTGTGTGCTATATTTTTCCAAGTGGTGCAGAGGTGTTGGACCCCCTCCGTGCTTGGATGTGAATGTAACCGAATTTTCGTACCTTGTATATATTTTGGACACTACACCTAGAAGGGGAATGTAAGTGTTTTGAGGTTTTAGATAGGTAATATGCAGGGGAAGGTTGGCTCTCGGGGATCAGAAATTTTGCTCACCCAGTATGATACTCCAGCGAATATAGTATCACAGGGGGGAATGTAAGATTCTCAAAAGTCAGCAGATCCCCCAAAACCAAGAAGATTACCCTAAAGAAGGGATTTTTGGACTGTTAATAAACCATGTCAGAATGGTATAAGAATATTGGGCCTAAGGGAGATTTAAAATCAAAGACTCCAGGATTTTGGTTTTATTTTTAAAAGCATGTTTGAGCCTGTGGAAGGAAAAAGGCTGCAACAAAAGGAATTGGGATTGGCCTCTGTAAATGGACAGTTTTGGGTATTGGGACTAACCATGCTGTCTGTGGACTATCTAAACTGTCTCAGTCACTATCAGACAATTTTACATTCTGACAATAGACCTACGGAAGAGCAGTTCCTGCCCAAATTACAGAACCATCCAAAAACATGCATAATACAAGACATGCCAACACCCAACAAAGAATCTCAAGGCCCCACAGGAAACTCAAAGACTAAGGACAAAACTGACAATTAAACAAGAGTTTAACAACCGATGGGACCATCCTGAAACCACTTCACACGTTCTTAAACAACTTAAGTAAGCGATGGAACGATCCCGAAACCAGTTAAACAATTGAACAGATCAATATTAATGAGCCCGCCCAAAATCTAACAATAAGCCAGGACTGATTTGGCACATAGATTAGCAGGCCTCATTTAGTATAATTGGAGGCCTGTTTTTACAAGAAAGCAGTTCGTTCATCGAGGGGAGTTCATCAAGGAAATCATCAAGAAGCAGTTCAAGCAGTTCTCTCTCTCTACAGAGTTTTCAAGAAAGGAGTTCAAGAAACCAGTCCAAGAGGAAGTTAGTTCGAGTTCAAGTTTGAGTAAGAAGATTCGTCGACCCAGAAGAGACCCACCAACATCGGGATCAAGAAGTCCATCTTGAAGCAGTTCTCCCTCTTGAAGAAGTAACACACCATCGCGGCAGACCAGGGCCCAACGAAACAAACAACCAAAAATATTACCAGCAATCGGGTAATATTGGGCCACCGCGACCAACAAGAAACCAACTTGGAAGAAACTGAAGATCCGCAAGTTTTTCCACTCTACAAACTATCCTGACTTACCCCTGGGTAAGATTTTACTGAAAAGACTCTAAACCCTACTTCTAGCCAAAAGAAATTGGGTACTCACCTGATAGATCCAATACGCACCCGACCGCATCAGCGGACACGCGAAGACTGACCAGCATCGCAGGTGAAGTCCTCTAATGCATTTGGGGTATGGCAGGCCCCAACTGCCACATCAGAGAACCCCGAAATCGCGAACCTCTACAACTGTCAAAAGAAGTCGTTTTGGTGAGCATTATCCCTGGTCCTGTGGAGCCCAACTTAGCTAGTGAAATGGGGTTGGGAGGGGTGAAGTATTCTGTCTATTGTTATTTTCCCTTGTATATTCCGAAGTGTACCCCCAATTTAGAGTGTTAAGATTGTTGTGTTGTGTATTTTCTTTCTAAAATAAAGATGAAAGTTCTTTCACCAAAATTCAGTTGTCTGCTGCAATTTCATCACAGCCCCCAATTAAGTCCAGGGTCTAGAACCAAGGGAGTGAGAGCGATTCGAAGCACTCATAAGTCAGAGGCGAAGCTGGCCCCAAACACCACCCCTTACACCATACACAGCATCACACTGAGATCCATACTGTACCCATACACAGCATCACATTGAGACCCATACTGTACCCATACACAACATCACACTGAAACCCATACTGTACCCATACACAGCATCACACTGAGACCCATACTGTAAACATACAGCATCAAACTGAGACCTATACTGTACCCATACAGCATCACACTGAGACCCATACTGTAACCATACAGAGGATCACACTGAGACCCTTACAGTACCCATACAGCATCACACTGAGACCCATAGTGTACATATACAGCATCACACTGAGGCCCATACTGTACCCATACAGAGCATCACACTGAGACCCATAGTGTACCCATACAGCATCACACTGAGAACCATACTGTACCCATACAGCATCACACTGAGGCCCATACTGTACCCATAGAGAGCATCACACTGAGACCCATACTGTACCCATACACAGCATCACACTGAGACCCATAGTGTACCCACACAGCATCACACTGAGACCCATACTGTCCCCATACACAGCATCACACTGAGACCCATAGTGTACCCATACAGCATCACACTGAGAACCATACTGTACCCATACAGCATCACACTGAGGCCCATACTGTACCCATACAGCTTCACACTGAGGCCCATACTGTACCCATACAGCATCACACTGAGACCCATACTGTACCCATACAGCATCTCACTGAGACCCATACTGTTCCCATACACAACATCACACAAAGACACATACTGTACCCATACAGCATCACACTGAGACCCATACTGTACCCATACACAGCATCACACTGAGACCCATACTGCACCCATACACAGCATCACACTGAGGCCCATACTGTACCCATACACTGCATCACACTGAGACCCATACTGTCCCCATGCACAGCATCACACTGAGATCCATACTGTACCCATACACAGCATCACACTGTGACTCATACTGTACCTATACAGCATCATACTGAGAGACATACTGTACCCATACAGCATCACACTGAGAACCATAATGTACCCATAGAGCATCACACTGAGGCCCATACTCTCCCCATACACAGCATCACACTGAGGCCCATAATGTACCCATACAGCATTACACTGAGATCCATACTGTACCCATACACAGCATCACACTGTGACTCATACTGTACCTATACAGCATCTCACTGAGAGCCATACTGTACCCATACAGCATCACACTGAGACCCATAATGTACCCATACAGCATCACACTGAGGCCCATACTGTACCCATACAGCATCACACTGAGACCCATACTGTACTCATACAGCATGACACTGAGACCCATAATGTACTCAAACAGCATCACACTGAGGGCCATTTTGTGTTGTCTATTCGTAGTCCGATTCATCCGATAAAAGGAAGTTGCCGGACGACCAATCCTTCATGCGGGAAGAATGACATGAATCAACTGAGCAGCCTGCGGGCGGCGCTGTCCAGGAAGAGTATAAATACTCGGGCATGGGCCCAGCTTGCGCAGGACATTCTTAACAGGAACTAGTGAAGGACACAACTAGACCTCCATGTTGTAAAACAGTTGATTAAAGCTTTGTTTAACACTTAGAACAAATGCCTAGTAGATTTCTTACGTCAATTTAATCAACTGAAACTTGCTCCACGCTCCAAGTGATTTTGGGAACAGACGGCTATGTCTCTAATGTGTAGAAGGGAACCAGACGTAGTAAGCAATCCATCATGGCGAAACTACTCAGACCCGCCCATCTTGACCTGGACCCGAATTCACCTACAACTGCTAAGGTATGGAAACATTGGTTTTGTACCTTCAGCAACTTCCTCGGGGCTTGTGGTGAGAATGTTCCTGATGAGTTACAAATGCTTGCCAATTATGTATCTCCTCATGTGTTTGATTATATTGAAGACTGTGTAGACTATGACTCCACTATCCAAATACTGCAGCAACTATATGTAAAGGCCCCAAATGAAATTTTTGCTCGGCACTTACTGACCACAACTCGACAACAACCCGAGGTATCACTTGACGAATTCCTTCAAAAGCTTCGCAGGCTCAGCAAAGACTGGAATCTCAAAGCTATCTCAGCTGAGCAGTACCAGGAGGAATTAATTTGTGATTCTTTTATTAATGAAATTGCGTCTTCCTTCATTCGCCAGCATCTGTTGGAGAATAAAACCCTTGGGTTACAAGCTGCCTATGACCAGGCATATTCTCTGGACTTTGCAAAAAAAATGCAGATGCCTATCTTTTACCACGTGCATGGACTGCTGCTATTACTTTTAGTGACTCCTCCGATAAGCCTCAGGTGGAAGCCCTCACTGATGACGACTCTATCCTAGCTTATGATGACCCTACCCTAGCGGCATCTTGGCAATCTAAAAAGAAGTGTTTCTTCTGTGGAGGTGCATTTCACTATAGGAAATTTTGTCCTTCTCGAAATGCAACCTGCAATTATTGCAGTAAGAAAGGTGACTTTTCTAAAGTATGTCAGTCAAGAGCCTCTCCTAGGGTTACAGCTGCTATCTATAAAACTGCTCCTTCCCCAAGAGCCACTACTAATGTTACAGCTGTCAAGTGTAAAACTGCCCCTCATCCCATCATAGTTGTTTTTCCCCAAAGCCTGTCCCATGCAGCTACGAAGGTTTCGGTAAATGGACACATTTTGAGTGCACTCATTGATTATGTAGCTCTGACAGCTTCATCAGTGAGCAGGCTGTCAGTAAGTTAAAGCTGCATATTTACCCCTCGGACAGGGAAACTGCAATGGTTCTGATGACACTGACCACCAACTCTTCTGGCTTTTTTCTTGTCGACCTTATTCTCAATGGCCGCACTTATTTTTCCACCCAGCTTGGGGTGCTCAAAAACCTATGCAGTGATGTGCTTCTGGGACAGAATTTCCAGAAGCACCACAAAAGACTCACTTTCGAGTTTGGAGGGTCAAAGCCGGAGCTTACTATTTCCAAAGTACTGTTTTGTGCGCTTTCGGCGGCTTCGCTCGACAAGCCCTCCTTGTTTGCCAATCTTTCCCCCCGATGTAAGCCCATAGTCACTAAATCACGATGTTTCAGTCAGGATGATCTATCCTTTATCGAGGCAGAAATCTCTTGCCTTCTAGCAGACGGTATCATTGAGCCATGTTCATCTTCCTGGCGGACTCAAGTCGTCGTTGTTAAAAATCCTCTGAAGCCACACAAGAAACATCTTTGCATCAATTACTCGCAAACTATTAACCAGTATATCGACCTGCATGCCTACCCACTACCACGCATCGATGACATGGTCAAGAACCTTGCCAACTGCAGGGTATTTTCAACTTTTGACTTAAAGAGCGCATATCATCAAGTGCCGTTAAAGGACTCTGACAAGAAGTATACGGCCTTTGAGGCCAACGGTCGGCTTTACCAGTTTTGTCACCTTCCATTTGGGGTCACCAATGGGGTGGCCGTCTTTCAACGGGCAATGGACAGCCTAGTCAAACAGGAGAACTTAACGGACACTTTTCCATATCTGGATAATATCACCATTGCTGGTCATGACCAGAAGGAGCACGATGCCAACCTCCAGAAATTTCTTGATGTTCTCCGTCATCGCAACTCAACCTTAAATAGGTCCAAATCCGTGAAATCAGTACCATCAGTCAACATCCTTGGCTACTGGGTGGGCAATGGTGTCATCAAACCGGATCCGGAGCGACTTCGTCTGCTTCAGGAGCTCACTCCTCCTACGAATCTCGGCTCTCTTCGTCGGGCCCTCGGCATGTTCGCCTATTATGCGAAGTGGATACCCCACTTTTCCGACAAGATCCAGCCCCTGCTTCACACAAAGTCATTTCCGTTGGAGGCAACGGCTATTTCAGCTTTTGACCTCCTCAAGCAACAACTGGAAAAAGCCATGCTTCATTCCATCGAAGAAAATCTCCCTTTCCTGGTCGAGTGCGATGCATCAGAGGTGGCGATCTCGGCTATCTTGAATCAAGGTGGTCGACCCGTTGCATTTCTGTCCAGAACTGTGCAGGGTAGTGAGTTCCATTATCCTCCTGTCGAGAAGGAGGCTACGGCTATCATCAAAGGAGTACGTGAATGGAGTCATTTTCTCGCTCGTCGCCATTTCACGCTTATAACTGATCAGCGCTCCGTGGCCTTTATGCTGGATAACCGGAAACGCACTAAGGTCAAGAATAACAAGATACAGCTCTGGAGAATGGAATTGGCCGCCTTTGGCTACACCATACATTATCGACCCGGCAAAGATAATGTGGCGCCGGATAACCTCACGCGTGCATTCTGCTCTTCCATGTCAACTTCGACTCTTGCGGATCGTCATACTGACTTATCCCATCCTGGCGTTACCCGTATGTTACACTTTGTGCGATCTAAAAATCTCCCATTTTCTACGGAAGATGTGAAAAGAATATGCTCCACTTGTAGAATTTGCGCGGAATTAAAACCGCAATTCTTCCGTCCATCGGATGGCTCGCTCATACACGCTACACAGCCTATGCAGCGACTCAGCATTGACTTTAACGGGCCACTGCCTTCTTCAACGCGAAACACCTACTTGCTTACTGTGGTGGACAAATATTCACGCTTTCCCTTTGCTTTCCCCTGTCCCAATATGCTTACTTCCACAGTGTTCAAATGCCTCAATCAGGTCTTTTCCCTTTGCGGTATGGCCAATTTCATCCACTCTGATCGGGGTCCCTCCTTCATTTCAAGCGAACTCAAAAGCTTTCTTTCCCAACAGGGAATCGCCACAAGTAAAACAACACCGTATCATCCTATTGGAAACAGACAGGTTGAGAGATACAACGCTATCATTTGGAATGCTGTTCGTCTTGCACTGAGGTCACACAACCTATCAGACCAGCAGTGGGAAACTATGCTCCCTGACGCGTTGCATTCCATCAGGTCTCTCCTTCCTACATCCACCAATGTTACTCCTCATGAACGATTCTTCGGGTTCCAGCCCTGCTCTACTCACGAGATGTCCCTACCATCATGGTTGGCAGCTCCTGGCCCCGTGCTGCTCCGAAGATTCGTCCGATTCTGCAAGAGTGATCCCCTTGTCGACGAAGTGGAACTAACGGATGTCAATCCCATGTACGCGCACGTGCGGTACCCTGATAGCCGGGAGTCCACAGTTTCACTTCGGGATCTGGCTCCCTGCCCAACCGGTTCCACGGACCCAATCGATAGAGGGATCCGTATTAATGACGCTGATACTCTGCGCTCCTCCGAGGATGACGCCCTACCCGGGACATCAAGGGATGTGCCAGCTACTCCGTCGGATCAACCCGGGGAACAGAGTGCTCCCGGGGGATGACCACCCGAAGCCAGGACGCCGGTCAATCACCGACTACTGAGCAGGATGAAGCCTGTATGGGTACAGTATGGGTCTCAGTGTGATGCTGTGTATGGGTACAGTATGGGTCTCAGTGTGATGCTGTATGTGTACAGTATGGTCTCAGTGTGATGCTGTATGTGTACAGTATGTGTCTCAGTGTGATGCTGTGTATGGGTACAGTATGGGTCTCAGTGTGATGCTGTATGTGTACAGTATGGGTCTCAGTGTGATGCTGTATGGGTACAGTATGGGTCTCAGTGTGATGCTGTGTATGGGTACAGTATGGGTCTCAGTGTGATGCTGTATGGGTACAGTATGGGTCTCAGTGTGATGCTGTATGGGTACAGTATGGGTCTCAGTGTGATGCTGTATGGGTACAGTATGGGTCTCAGTGTGATGCTGTATGGGTGCCGTATGGGCCTCAGTGTGATGCTGTATGGGTACAGTATGGGTCTCAGTGTGATGCTGTATGTGTACAGTATGGGTCTCAGTGTGATGCTGTATGTGTACAGTATGGTCTCAGTGTGATGCAGTGTATGGTACAGTATGTGTCTCAGTGTGATGCTGTGTATGGGTACAGTATGGGTCTCAGTGTGATGCTGTGTATGGGTACAGTATGGGTCTCAGTGTGATGCTGTATGTGTACAGTATGGGTCTCAGTGTGATGCTGTATGGGTACAGTATGGGTCTCAGTGTGATGCTGTATGGGTGCCGTATGGGCCTCAGTGTGATGCTGTATGGGTACAGTATGGGTCTCAGTGTGATGCTGTATGGGTACAGTATGGGTCTCAGTTTGATGCTGTATGGGTACAGTATGGGCCTCAGTGTGATGCTGTATGGGTACAGTATGGGCCTCAGTGTGATGCTGTATGTGTACAGTATGGCTCTCAGTGTATTGCTGTATGGGTACCGTATGGGCCTCAGTGTGATGCTGTATGGGTACAGTATGGGTCTCAGTGTATTGCTGTATGGGCCCGCACCCAAAGTCACGATCTTCCCTGTCCCCTTCAGGTCGATCAAGGTGACACGGGCTCTGCCAGCCCGCCGGTACGAACCAAGCGACCCAGGGACCAAGACTTGGTCTGAGCTGACGTGCCTTCCAGCCACAAACGGCGATCCAAACGACTGCGTCTATTCGTATTCCGATTAATCCGATAAAAGGAAGTCGCCAGACTACCAATCCTTCATGCGGGAAGAATGACATGAATCAACTGAGCGGCCTGCAAGTGGCACTGTCCAGGGAGAGTATAAATACTCGGGCACGGGCCCAGCTTGCGTAGGACAATCTCAACAGGAACTAGTGAATGACACAACTAGATCTCCATGTTGTAAAACAGTTGATTAAAGCTTTGTTTAACGCTAAGACCAAGTACCTAGTAGTTTTCTTACGTCAGTACCATACAGCATCACACTGAGTCCCATACTGTACCCGTACAGCATCACACTGAGACCCATACTGTAAGGGGTTTTCTCTCCGAGGTCGCAGAGGTTTCTCTCGCTAGAGCCCTCTCTCTCTCTTTTGCACAGTAAAACCCTGAGTGGTTCGACCCACTCGCCCCTTAGATTCTAGACACTGGTCTCAGGTGCAGGAACTACAATGCAGAGAAGACTCTGAAAGACCAAGTTTAATGAATCAAAATGGAATTTTATTGCATATGGAAAACCAAATCAAATGCAAGCAAATGAGAGGCTACATGGGAGGGAAAAACAAATCATAACAATACATTACTGGCTAACATAGATACAGGCATATTATACTTTACAAAAGTCATCATGAAATGGGGAAACACAACACAGCATCATATTGAGAAACATACTATACCCATATACAGCATCACTCTGAGGCCCATACTGTACCCACACTGCTTCGCACTGAGACCCATACTGTACCCATGCACAGCATCACACTGAGAACCATACTCTACCCATATACAGCATCACTCTGAGGCCCATACTGTACCTATAAAAAGCATCACACTGAGACCCATACTGTACCATACACAGCATCAGACTGAGACCCATACTGTACCCATACACAGATTCACAGTGAGACCCATACTGTACCCATACAGAACATCACACTGAGACCCATACTGTACCCATACACAGCATCACACTGAGACCCATACTGTACCCATACAGAGCATCACACTGAGACCCATACTGTACCCATACAGAGCATCACACTGAGACCCATACTGTACCCATACAGAGCATCACACTGAGACCCATACTGTACCATACACAGCATCAGACTGAGACCCATACTGTACCCATACACAGATTCAAACTGAGACCCATACTGTACACATAGAGCATCACAGAGACCCATACTGTACCCATACAGAGCATCACACTGAGACCCATACTGTACCCATACAGAGCATCACACTGAGACCCATACTGTGCCCATACAGAGCATCACACTGAGACCCATACTGTACTCATACACATGATCACACTGAGACCCATAATGTGCCCATACAGAGAATCACACTGAGACCCATACTGTACCATACACAGCATCAGACTGAGACCCATACTGTACCCATACACAGATTCAAACTGAGACCCATACTGTACACATAGAGCATCACTGAGACCCATACTGTGCCCATACAGAGCATCACACTGAGACCCATACTGTGCCCATACAGAGCATCACACTGAGACCCATACTGTACTCATACACATGATCACACTGAGACCCATAATGTGCCCATACAGAGAATCACACTGAGACCCATATTGTACCCATACAGCATCACACTGAGACCCATACTGTACCCATACACAGCATCACACTGAGACCCATACTGTACCCATGCAGAGCAGCACACTGAGACCCATACTGTACCCATACAGAGCATCACACTGAGACCCATACTGTACCCATACAGAGCATCACACTGAGACCCATACTGTACACATACACATGATCACACTGAGACCCATAATGTGCCCATACACAGAATCACACTGAGACCCATATTGTACCCATACTGCTTCGCACTGAGACGCATATCGTACCCATACACAGCATCACAATGAGACCCATACTCTAACCATACAAAGCATCACACTGAGACCCATACAGTACCCATACACACCATCATACTGAGACCCATACTGTACCCATACACAGCATCAAAAAGTGACCAATACTGTACCCATACACAGCATCACACTGAGACCGATACTGTACCTATAAAAAGCATCAAACTGAGACCCATACTGTACCCAAATACAGCATCGCACTGAGACCCATACTGTACCCATACACAGCATCACACTGAGACCCATACTGTACCCATAAAGCATCACACTGAGACCCATACTGTATCCATACACAGCATCGCACTGAGACCCATACTGTACCCATAAATAGCATCGTACTGAGACCCATACTGTACCCATACATAGCATCATACTGAGGCCCATACTGTACACATACACAGCATCACACTGAGACCAATAATGTGCACATATACAGCATCACACTGAGACCCGTACTGTACCCATAAAGCATTACACTGAGACCCATATTGTACCCATTAACATGATCTCAGTGAGACCCCTACTGTACACATACACAGCATCACATTGAGAAATACTGTACCCATACACAGCATCACACTGAGACCGATACTGTACCTATAAACAGCATCAAACTGAGACCCATACTGTACCCAAATACAGCATCGCACTGAGACCCATACTGTACCCATACACAGCATCACACTGAGACCCATACTGTACCCATAAAGCATCACACTGAGACCCATACTGTATCCATACACAGCATCACACTGAGACCCATATTGCACCCATACACAGCATCAAACTGAGACCCATATTGTACCCATACAGCATCACACTGAGACCCATACTGCACCCATACACGGCATCACACTGAGACCCATACTGTATCCATACACAGCATTGAACTGAGACCCATACTGTACCCATACACAGCATCGTACTGAGACCCATGCTGTACCCATACATAGCATCATACTGAGGCTGATACTGTACACATACACAGCATCACACTGAGACCCATACTGTGCACATATACAGCATCACACTGAGACCCGTACTGTACCCATAAAGCATTACACTGAGACCCATATTGTACCCATTAACATGATTACAGTGAGACCCCTACTGTACACATACACAGCATCACATTGAGAAATACTGTACCCATACACAGCATCACACTGAGACACATACCGTACCCACATTGTTTCGCACTGAGACCCATACTGTACACATACACAGCATCACATTGAGAAACATACTATACCCATATACAGCATCACTCTGAGGCCCATACTGTGCCCATACACAGCATCACACTGAGACCCATACTGTGCCCATACACAGAATCACACTGAGACCCATAATGTACCCATACAACATCACACTGAGGCACATAATATACCCATACAGCATCACACTGAGACCCATACCGTACCCATACAGAGCATCAAACTGAGACCCATACAGTACCCATACACAGCATCACACTGAGAAACATACTGTACCCATACACAGCATCACACTGACACACATAATGTACCCACACTGGTTCGCACTGAGACCCATACTGTACACATACACAGCATCACATTGAGAAACATACAATACCCATTCAAAGCATCACACTGAGCCCCATACTGCACTCATACACAGCACCACACTGAGACCGATACTGCACCCATACACAGAATCAAACTGAGACTCATACTGTACCCATACACAGAATCACACAGAGACCCATACTCTAACCATACAAAGCATCACAATGAGACCCATACTGTACCCATAAACAGCATCACACTGAGACCCATGCTGTACCCATGCACAGCATCACACTGAGACCCATAGTATACCCATACACAGCCTCACGCTGAGACCCATACTGTACCCATAGAGCATCACACTGAGACCATTACTGTACCCATACACACCATCACACTGTGACCCATACTGTATCCATTCACAGCATCATACTGTGACCCATACTGTACCCATACACACCATCACACTGAGACCCATACTGTACCCCTACAGCATCACACTGTGACCCATACTGTACCCATACACACCATCACACTGAGACCCATACTGTACCCCTACAGCATCACACTGTGACCCATACTGTACCCATACAGAATCACACTGAGACCCATACTGTACCCATACAGCGTCACACTGAGACCCATATTGTACCCGCAAAAAGTATCACACTGGGACACATACTGTATCCATACACAGCATTTCACTGAGACCCATACTGTACCCATACACAGCATCACACTGTGACACAAACTGTACTCATACACAGCATCACACTGAGACCCATACTGTATCCATACACAGCATCACACTGAGACCCATATTGCACCCATACACAGCATCAAACTGAGACCCATATTGTACCCATACATCATCACACTGAGACCCATACTGCACCCATACACGGCATCACACTGAGACCCATACTGTATCCATACACAGCATTGAACTGAGACCCATACTGTACCCATACACAGCATCGTACTGAGACCCATGCTGTACCCATACATAGCATCATACTGAAGCTGATACTGTACACATACACAGCATCACACTGAGACCCATACTGTGCACATATACAGCATCACACTGAGACCCGTACTGTACCCATAAAGCATTACACTGAGACCCATATTGTACCCATTAACATGATTACAGTGAGACCCCTACTGTACACATACACAGCATCACATTGAGAAATACTGTACCCATACACAGCATCACACTGAGACACATACCGTACCCACATTGTTTCGCACTGAGACCCATACTGTACACATACACAGCATCACATTGAGAAACATACTGTACCCATATACAGCATCACTCTGAGGCCCATACTGTGCCCATACACAGCATCACACTGAGACCCATACTGTGCCCATACACAGAATCACACTGAGACCCATAATGTACCCATACAACATCACACTGAGGCACATAATATACCCATACAGCATCACACTGAGACCCATACCGTACCCATACAGAGCATCAAACTGAGACCCATACAGTACCCATACACAGCATCACACTGAGAAACATACTGTACCCATACACAGCATCACACTGACACACATAATGTACCCACACTGGTTCGCACTGAGACCCATACTGTACACATACACAGCATCACATTGAGAAACATACAATACCCATTCAAAGCATCACACTGAGCCCCATACTGCACTCATACACAGCACCACACTGAGACCGATACTGCACCCATACACAGAATCAAACTGAGACTCATACTGTACCCATACACAGAATCACACAGAGACCCATACTCTAACCATACAAAGCATCACAATGAGACCCATACTGTACCCATAAACAGCATCACACTGAGACCCATGCTGTACCCATGCACAGCATCACACTGAGACCCATAGTATACCCATACACAGCCTCACGCTGAGACCCATACTGTACCCATAGAGCATCACACTGAGACCATTACTGTACCCATACACACCATCACACTGTGACCCATACTGTATCCATTCACAGCATCACACTGTGACCCATACTGTACCCATACACACCATCACACTGAGACCCATACTGTACCCCTACAGCATCACACTGTGACCCATACTGTACCCATACAGAATCACACTGAGACCCATACTGTACCCATACAGCGTCACACTGAGACCCATACTGTACCCGCAAAAAGTATCACACTGGGACACATACTGTATCCATACACAGCATTTCACTGAGACCCATACTGTACCCATACACAGCATCACACTGTGACACAAACTGTACTCATACACAGCATCACACTGAGACCCATACTGTATCCATACACAGCATCTCACTGAGACCCATACTGTACCCATACAGCATCATACTGAGACCCATACTGTACACATACACAGCATCACACTGAGATACATATTGTAACCATCCACAGCATCACACTGAGACCCATACTGTACCCATAGAGCATCACACTGAGACCCATAATGTACCCATACACATGATCACACGGAGACCCATATTGTACCCATACAGCATCACACTGAGGCACACACTGTACCCATACACAGAATCACACTGAGACCCATAATGTACCCATACACAGCATCACACTGAGACACATTCACAATTCACAATTCAAATCGCTTTATTGGCATGATAAGTTACATCTTATGTTGCCAAAGCATCAAAATACATTTATGGTTTAGCACATAAACGCAGTTCTATTCATACAGTGTATAAACAGGTATATCCCTGAGTGTATAAATATACATTCGCATTGTTTATATATATTCTTTTCTTAGTTTACTGGTTGTCCCTCTGTTCATGGCAAGCTGTAACATAGTGTGCCGCCAGTGTTACACAGCTTCTCTCCTCTCCCAGTAGGAATGGGAGTTTTTGGTTGTCATTCAGATTTCTGAAATCAGGGCATATTTGTGAGAATTTTTGGTAGAAATTCTCCCTGATGCCCTGATATTTTCCACAAGCTGTGAGGAAGTGCATCTCTGTCTCCACCACTCCCTGACTGCAGTGAGAGCATATCCTGTCCTCTCTTGGCAGCCTGGTCTGCCTGTGTCTGCCTTTTTCGATCGCTAGGCTATGTTCGCTAAGTCTGTACCTTGTCAAGGTTCTTCTCAGTTTGTTATCCTTTACCATGGTCAGGTAATCAGCTATGTTGTATTGTCTGTTTAGGGCCAAGTAGCAATTGAGTTTGCTTTGGGTTTTTGTTGTTTCTGCCCAATATGTCAGGTATTTTTCCTTTTGCTTAGCGACGATTGTGTTGGGTCGAATTCTTTGTGTTACCCTGTCACTGTCCTGGGGCTGGTTATTGTTAGTATTGTTAGTAGTTACTTCACTGAGTCCCAGGACTAGTTGACTGAGGGTATTCTTCTTTATGGTCAGCTCTTGGCATTTCAGGGCGTCGTAGTGATAGCATTGGGGATTGCTCATTTGTAGGTGATTCCAAAATTTGGTGGCTCTTTTTTGGATAGTGATTATTAATGGATATTGGCCTAGTTCCGCCCTGCATGCATTGTTTACTGTTTTCCTTTGAGTCCGGAGGATACTTTTACAGAATTCTGCATGTAGGATCTCAATTGGGTGTTTGTCCCATTTTGCAAATTCTTGTTGAGTTAGCGGTCCCCATACCTCACTGCCATAGAGTGCAATTGGTTCAATTACTGATTTGAAAATTTTGAGCCAAATGCTAATTGGGATTTCTATTTGGATTGATTTTTTGATGGCATAGAAAGCCCTTCTTGCTTTCTCTTTCAGTTCATTCACAGCCAGTTTGAAGTTTCCCGTAGAACTGATTTTTAAGCCCAAGTATGTGTAGTTAGTGGTTTGTTCAATTTTGGTTGTTCCTACTGTGAAATTTATTTTGGGTCCCTGATGTTTGGATCTTTGCTGGAACACAAGGACTTTGGTTTTTTGGGGATTTATTGTCAGGGCCCAAGTCTGGCAGTACGACTCCAGCAGGTCCAGGTTTTGCCGTAGCCCCTCTTTAGTAGGTGACAGCAGAACCAGGTCGTCTGCATAGAGGAGAAATTTAACCTTGGATTCATATAGGGTGAGGCCGGGTGCTGTAGATTGTTCAAGTAGTTTTGCCAATCCATTTATGTAAATATTAAAGAGTGTCGGTGAGATTGGCGAGCCCTGCGTCACCCCCCGCCCCTGTGGGAAGTATTTTGTTTGTTTGTCTCCAATTTTAACTGCACATTTGTTGTTTGTATACATTGATTTAATTACATCATATGTTTTCCCTCCTACCCCACTTTCGATAAGTTTCAGGAATAAACCGTCATGCCAGATGGAGTCGAAAGCCTTCTGGAAATCTACAAAGCATGCGTAGATTTTGCTTTTGTTATGGTGAACGTGTTTGTCAATTAGGGTCTGTAGGGTGAAGATATGATCGGATGTTCTATAGTTTGGCAGGAATCCAATTTGGCTTTTACTCAAGACATTGTGCTCCTCAAGGAAGTTTATAAGTCTTTTGTTTATGATGCTACAGAATACCTTCCCCAGGTTACTGTTTACACAGATGCCTCGATAGTTGTTTGGGTCGATTTTGTCCCCACTTTTGTATATGGGCGTTATGAGTCCTTTGTTCCAGATATCAGGGAAATAACCGACATACTGTACCCATACATCATCACACCTAGACCCATACTGTACCCATACACAGCATCAAAGTGAGATCCATACTGTACCCATACACAGCGTCACACTGAGACCGATACTGTTCCCATAAACAGCATCACACTGAGACCCATACTGTACCCATACACAGCATCACACTGAGACCCATACTGTACCCATACACAGCATCACACTGAGACCCATACTGTACCCATACACAGCATCACACTGAGGCCCATACTCTACCCCTACAGCATCACACTGAGACCATTACTGTACCCATATACACCATCACACTGTGACCCATACTGTACCCATTCACAGCATCACACTGAGACGCATATTGTACCCATACACACCATCACACTGAGACCCATACTGTACCCATACAGCATCACACTGAGACCCATACTGTACCCATACAGAGCATCACACTGACACCTATACTGTAAACATACACAGCATCACACAGTGACCAATACTTTACCCATACACAGCTTCACACTGTGACCCATACAGTAGCACTACACAGCATCACACTTTGACCCATACTGTACCCATTCACAGCATCACACTTTGACCAATACTTTAGCCATACACAGCATCACACTGAGACACATACTGTACCCATACACAGCATCACACTGAGACCCATGTTGTACCATAAGAACATAAGAACATAAGAAATAGGAGCAGGAGTAGGCCAATCGGCCCCTCGAGCCTGATCCACCATTCAATAAGATCATGGCTGACCTGATCCTAACTTCAAATCTACTATCACTCTGCATCCACCCGAACCCATGTGATCTCCTGGGAGAGGCGAAAAACCAGGTAAAAAACCCAATGGCCAATTTGGGAGAAATAAATCTGGGAAATTCCTCTCCGACCCATCTAGGCGATCGAAACTCATCCAGGAGATCTCTGTCCCTAGATTTTCTACAGTACTTACCTTCTGTAAAAGGTGATCTCCACCCCAGCCAGGAACAGGAATAGAACCATCTCCTGAAATCTAACACATAATTAGAACACAAGAAGTAGGAGCAGAACCAGGCTACATGGCCCCTGGGCCCGCTCCGTTACCCACAGGGCCATGACCGTTCCGAACATAGACTCATGTCCAATTTCCTGCCCTCTCCCCGTAACCCCAATTCCCTTTATTTCTAAGAAACTGTCTATTTCTGTTTTAAATTTATTTAATGATGTAGCTTCCACAGCTTTCTGGGGCAGCAAATTCCACAGACCTACCACCCTCTGAGTGAAGAAGTTTCTCCTCATCTCAGTTTTGAAAGAGCAGCCCCTTATTCTAAGATTATGCCCCCTAGTTCTAGTTTCACCCTTCATTGGGAACATCCTCACCACATCCTCCCGATCAAGCCCCTTCACAATCTTATATGTTTCAATAAGATCGCCTCTCATTCTTCTGAACTCCAATGAGTAGAGTCCCACACTACTCAACCTCTCCTCATATGTCCACCCCCTCATCCCCGGAATTAACCGAGTGAACCTTCTTTGTACTGACTCGAGAGCAAGTATGTCTTTTCTTAAGTATGGACACCAAAACTGTGTGCAGTATTCCAGGTGCTGTCTCACCAATACCTTGTACAACTAGAACAATACCTCCCTATTTTTATATTCTATCCCCCTAGCAATAAAAGCCAACATTCCATTGGCCTTCTTGATCACCTGCTGCACCTGCATACTAACTTTTTGAGTTTCGTGCACCAGGACCCCCAGATCCCTTTTTACTACAGTACTTTCCAGTTTCTTGCCATTAAGATAATAACTTGCTCTATGATTTTTCCTGCCAAAGTGCATAACCTCACACTTTCCAGTATTGTATTCCATCTGCCAAATCTCTGCCCACTTACTTAGCCTGTCTATGTCCCTTTGCAGGATTTTTATGTCCTCCTCACTCACTACTTTCCTTCCCATCTTTGTATCATCTGCAAACTTTGATATGTTACACTCGGTCCCCTCCTCCAAATCATTAATATAGATTGTAAAGAGTTGGGGACCCAGCACTGACCCCTGCGGAACACCACTAGTTACTGATTGCCAGTCTGAGAACGAACCATTTATCCCAACTCTCTGCTTTCTGTTAGATAGCCAATCCTCCACCCATGCCAGAATATTACCCCCAATCTCATGATTTTTTATCTTGAGCAATAATCTTTCGTGTGGCACCTTGTCTAATGCCTTTTGGAAGTCTATATACACTACGTCCACTGGTTCCCCTTTATCCACCCTGTATGTTACTTCCTCAAAGATGTAGAATTCGCAAAGTTAATATTGTATTATAAGGGTCCTCTGGCAGAAGAGGCCTTGGTTTTAAAAAGACTGTTTTAAAAGAAGCCCAGAAAAAGGGGAACACAAAAAGGCCGCCGGACCCTGTGACTGACTTATTGGGACACTTCAAAATGGTTCCTGCAGTCCCCAGACAGCCATTGTGGATTCAACCCACAGTAAGTTCTAGAAGCCATTTCTGAGAGAACGAAACCAGACACCCACACATTCATAAAGATTGGCTGCAGATCCAGTCAGATCAGCCTGTAGATAAAGGCCATCTTAATGTTTACCCAGACAAAGGGGAACAGTTCCATATTCATAATAGAACGCATCAAGGACCCAATAAAGACATCAAGAAGACATTAAAACATTACCAGGTCATTCCAGACCAGAGATGGCCATCACCAGCCATCCCGAAGGCAGTTTAAATATAATAACTACCCCACTGTGCCATAAGCCCGCCAAAAGTTAAACAAAGACTAACCTTGATTTGGCGGGAGATAGAGTCTTCTTCTGAGAAGTATAATTGGGAGACACCGGGGGTAGAAGAGAGAGAAGGAAGCTTCATCTTAGATATTGGGAAGAGAGAGGTTCCTTTCTTCATCATCTTCGTGGGATCTTCGGTAATAGCCGTTACCTTCGATAGCAGCTGGAGTTCGGAGAAGAAGACGGTTCGAGTCGGCGTCCCGCCCCGGGGTAAAACATCGGGAGATCATTGACCAACCCCGGGCCGTTGACGAAACGGGAGGGTAGTAAAACTACAGAAGAAACCTATATGAAAACCAGCTAGGGGCTTCCAACCGTGGTCAAGCAGCTGATCTCCGCCGACATCCAGGCCCATCAGTGTCCAGCCTGTCCGTGACCTTCACCTCAAGAGAGAGAGAGAGAGTGAGGTGTGGCGCAGCCCGCTGTGGATCCACTGACCACGAGGAAACAGGACGCCTGAGGGGATCAAAACGCAGACCTGTTTCAAAACTCTATACTTTTCCAACTGGATTGGTGAGCATGTTTCTGGCCCTTCATAATCGGATCTAGATAGGTTTAAGGGGATGGGCATTTTGGGTATAGTTAAAATGAGTTGTTGTCCCTCGATGTTCCGTGTGTTTCCCCATTTCATGATGACTTTTGTAAAGTATAATATGCCTGTATCTATTTTAGCTAGTACTGTATTGTTATGATTTGTTTTTCCCTCCCATGTACCCTCTCATTTGCTTGCATTTGATTTGTTTTTCCATATGCAATAAAATTCCATTTTGATTCATTAAACTTAGTCTATCAGAGTCTTCTCTGCATTGTAGATCCTGCACCTAAGTCCAGTGTCTAGAATCTAAGGGGTGAGTGGGTCGAACCACTCAAGGTTTTACTGTGCAAAAGAGAGAAAGAGGCCTCTGGCGAGAGAAACCTCTGCGACCTCGGAGAGAAAACCCCTTACAGAAAATAGCGACCGCGGCAGGACACTGGCAGCAGCATTGCAATGTATTAGACCCAAGTTTGAATGGTCAAAATGCAATGGATGAGAGGATAGCAGATTATGTCTTTGGTAAGGTAAATCTCACTAAGCAGTGGATTTCCGATCTCTTACTGGATGGGCATCCAGTGGACGCAGCCATCAGGTGGCCAGAGAGCAAAGAGCATAAGAAGTCAGTGGAAAAGGCAGTGTGACTGATGTGCTACAAGAAACAGGTCCAGATTTTGGACCGGGTCGGTGCAGCACAGGCAGCCAAGATCACTACCCAGGCAGCAGAGATAGAGGAAAAGGCCATGTGTGGGGAAAAACTCATCACAGCGCTTCACGTGCTGATTCAAGAACGCCAAGTTGTAGCCAGCCAACATTAGGCTAGAATAGAATATCTGGAATACCAGGTTACTGAGGCAAAGATCCATGAAGCGAGAATGCGGGAGAAAAACGCCCGCCTCGCCCAGCAGCTAAGAGCGCAGGAGGAGAGAGTTGTGGAAGTCAAGGCAGCTTACAAGTTATCCCTTGAACATGGGTTGAGAGCGCAGACCATGGCCCCTGCCAAAAGAACATAGAGGACTTGAGAACGGCCCTGGTTAAGGCAAAAGGCATGGTATGCCTCGTAAGCCCAAAAGCAAGTCAGATTGACTTTTTGCAGGAATCCAAACATCCAATTCCGTGCGAAGTAGTTGCAGCACCAGCCACTGAACCCTCAGCCCCGCCAAGCTATAGTGAGGCTTGGCCTGAAAAAGGGGTGGTGGAAGAAAGGGTAGCCGAGATGGTACAGGAGGAGGAACAACCCCTGGTAGCACAGCCGGAGCCAGCACCAATGTGTCCGACTCAGCACCAGAGGTTCGGTCCCAACGCCGCAAACGGCGATGACGGACCCCACCTGAACCAGCTCGTGGTGCCCTACGCTGCCCCACAACTAAGATCCATGGTGAGCCACCTCCCAAGACTCACAGTAAAGGGAGATCCGTCAGTTCATTTCAGGGAGATAGAGGAAACAGCCGCCATCAATGATTGTGATGATCTTGAACAGGCAAAGATGCTGCTCTTCTCCCTGGATAGCACAATCCTTCAGTGCCTCTCAGACGAGAGTAAGAGGGGATGGAAAGGATATACGGATCTCAGGGATGAGGTCTTGGAAGTTATGGGAGTGGACGACGGTAATCCGTTCCAACGGGTGGAAGGGACTGTGCAGCTAGCTGGAGAACCCCCGCGGGTTTTTGCAGAAAGGCTGTGGCCAGTGTATCGACGCAGTTGTCTGGGCATGCCAGAACGGGTTGGAATGAGCGCCGAACAGCGGGTTCATTGGCTCCGTTGTCTGGTTGCTAACAGCTTGCCACAGATACAGGCCTTAGCCAGGTCCTGGTTTGACCCCCAAGGTCCCGGTGTCACAGAGGAGACAGTGCTCCGCCAGCTCACCGTAGCATACAAGAATTGTGGAGGTCAGGAGACACCTCCCTCTAAGGGAAAAGTGCATGAGGCAAAACCCGCAGCCCCAAGCAAGAAGGAGTGGTGTCAGGAGGGGAATCGCCCTGCCCAAGCCAAGCTCAATTGCTACGGGTGTGGGAAGGATGGACATTGGCGCAAGGACTGTAAAAATCCGTGGAATGATAATAAAGGGAAATCTCCCACAGCCCAAACCCAAGCCCAGACCGCCGCCCCAGCACCAGCCCAAACACAAGCCGCAGCTCCTGTCCCAGCAAAGGGAGCCGGTGCGGCTATGGATCCCGCTGTGATAGAATCAATTATAGAGGCAATGCGGTCTCTTATGATCGCGCAGGGGAAGATAGCCGCCAGCACTGGTCTTGTCGTTCCCGAAACCATGACTCCGGTGCCCAAATGACTAGAGCCGGCGCAGCCCGTCTACCTGATGCGCTGCGATATGATGTATGGAGGCGACCCCTCGTAGAGATGGAAGTGGAGGAGGTAAAAGGGATCTATTTGTTGGATACGGGGGCATCGTGCACCGTGATCCACACAGATGACCTTGCCACCTCACCTCTGTCCACCGGGGTTCCATATATTCTGTCGAGCTTCACAGGCAAGGAACAGGCTGGCGCATTTTCCATTCCCCTCTCCGTTCATTTAGGACCACTCCGCACCAAGTGGAAGTGTATACTGATGAAGTGGGAGGTGGAGGGTGGAAAGGGGATCCTCAGGTCCGATTTCTTGGCAGAACACGGGATACTCGTGGACCTGAGAAATCACTGTCTCTGGGGAGCAGGTGCGAGTGTGAAAGGGATAGAGGATGCCAAGGCCAACCCAACGAAAGCACGGGTCGGCCGGCGGAAAGTAAAATTCTTGGGTCTGACCCTCTGCGCTGGCGAGAGAGACACGGACCAGGATAGACAGGAGTCGGTGCAAGATCAACCGGTCCCCGCCAGTTGCGTAGTGAAGGTACCCCGACGCAATAAGTGGTTCCACGTCAAGCAGTGCAAACTGTTTAAGCCTGGTGCAAAAGAGCCAACAACTGAGGCCAGGTCTGAGGGTAAAATTCCTCAGCCTGAGGCGTGCAACAAGTCACAGACCACACAGGCTGGAACCGCAGCCTGCCTGGAGGGAGAAACTGTCCCGCCCACCTGGGAGGTTTCCCCACTGGCCTGGGACTCAGACGAGGAGGAGCCTGAACAGCAAGGCCCCGCCCTTGACACGATTCTGGAGGAGGTGGAGTCGGAGGACGGAGGTCCCGCCCTCGACTCAAGCTTAGGGGAGATAGAAATTGGGGGCGGAGATCCTCCACCTCTAGGGACAGGTCAGGAGGAGCCATCTGCCACAGACCCAAATCCCAAAGGGGTGGAGCCTGAGGGAAGGGAGCCGAAGCCGGCAGCCGTGGAGGTGCCACGGGCTGTGAGGGCTAAAGTCCCAACCGAAGGTCCACCCGCTGAGGGAGCCACGCCCAAAGTACCTCTTCTCAAGTCGGCTCGAATGCCTCAGCCGGTAAAACCTTGGCCCGATTCCCCCACCTTCAGTAAACGCAGACTTGGGAAATCCCTGGCAAAATGCAGTCCCCAATTGACAGCAAAAGGCTGCGGGGAACCCAAGCCACAAGTCAGTGCAGCCCCGCCACAAGGAACGGCAAGCTGCAGTCCAATCAGGGATTAGGTAAGCCGCCCGGGGACGGGCGGCGCTGTACATAAGCTAAGTTTAAGTTTAATTAAGTTTAAGGCGTGTGTATATTAAAGTGATTAGTGTTAAGTAGTTTTGGAATCTGCTCAGTATGTGTGTTGTTTTGGATCAAGGTCGAAAGACCCGATCATGCCTTCACCTAAGCCAGAATCTCTCGGGAGCCTGGCTATATCATTTAATTTTGTTACAGGACCCAGAGAGATGAGAGGGATTCTCGTCGCATTCGCGGTGATCAGGTGGAGCTGGGCCTATCGGGGCCGCACCAAGGACTCCACGATCTACGGGTGCTCGGGGAGCACAGCCCCCATCGCGACCGATGGGTCAGGCGCGCGGGGCGTTGAGGAGACAGCCACCTATTTCCATGAAGGGAGGTGGCCAGGATGGCTGGGGTCGAACTCTACGGAATACTCCAGCCAGTCCGGGTTTGCATACCGGGAGACTTCCTTGATGTGCCCCCGAGTGAGGGTCATCGCACCCAGAGTCAGCGTCACCGTCGGGAAGATTTGCCTGGTTTGTCATGGACATGTTCCTTTGGACCGCTGGTGGTGGCTTCGGAAGCTGAGTAAGACCATGAAGAACTCCACGGTCGAGTGGGAGAGACTGGCTAACAATACCCATCGGACTATTACGGGGACTCAAGGGGCGTTGAGTGTCTGTTGGGACAAATGGTGGGAACCAGATGAGGGGATCTACATCTGTATGTGGGGTTCAGAAAGCGCCTGCCCCACAGGCGTCTCCATCTTTTTCCAAAGGCAGTGGCAGGATGCTGGGAAAGGAATGAGGTGGGATGTCAGCACACGGGTGTGTGGAGTCCCATAATCTCAGATCCCAGTAAACGCCACTGAGCTCATCACCCGCCCCCGCAAGCCCCTGCCCACGATTCCGGTAGCCAAAGCCCACAAGGAAGGATGCCTCACCACTACCAAGGGACCCGGGAACGGATTGGCATTAGTACCCACAGGTCAGCTGCTGTACCAAGGGGTGCACTATGCGGTGGCCTCGGTGATTTTAAACCTCACCGAGGTGCGATTGCCAGAGTGGTGCCCCAAGGAAATGGAGCAATTGTACCAGGTCCTGTTAACAAACATGTTCAGGCAGTTTTATGAATTCGACTTTGCTGATGTAGACAAAGCCGAATTGTACACCACACCACATGAGGTCTTGGACAGGAGAGGGAGACAAAGAAGGGGTGCAGTAAATGATATTTTCACAGCTTTTAACACAGGGACTTCCGTCATCAACACTCTGGATGACGTGGAGCTGCAGACCCAGGTTAATGGTTTGAAAACACAGTTACGAAAAATACTGACTGATGAGAATAAGGTAGTGGGTTCTGAGTTACATGAGGACCAGGCCATGACACTACACTTAAAAGAAATTATTGCTGAGCTGGAGAAACACGCTAAAACGATAAATGCTCTCATCAGGGAGGATCGGAATGCGTCCGATCAGGCTGCGCAGAACGAAGCTTGCGTGCTGTACGGGGCGTGGTTACTGGGCGAGGGCCACAGTAATCTGGAGGATTTAAAACAAGGTTTAGTCCCCTCCTGGATCAGCAACAAGCACCTCGCAGCCCTCCACCCTTCAGAAAATGCATTAAGTCTGTGCCAGCTCAGACTAGCTTCAGAAGCCTACCCAGTCCCAGTGGACTGTGGACGGTCTAATCACACCATTATGGTGTCCGGTGAGTGACAGCAGTTTCTGTTTCAAGCCCAAGGCAGAAGTTCAAGTGGCCTAAGAGCAAATTGTCCCCATTCCTGAACCTTCCACTGTTCACATCACCGTTAAAGAGAATTTCACCGATCTTTAACGATTCGTTGCACATTTTGGATATATCATTCCCCCTCTCCCTGAACACCTCACCAAGATATTAAAAGCCGTTGTCGTTTCACAGAAACATTTTTACACACTGGAGCAGAAGACTTTAGAGATAGGGGCAAGCATATTGGATATAGTAACCCCACAGTGGTGGGACCTGTTCACTAATATAGAAGTCCCTTCTTGGATTAGGATAGCCTCCCACATCCTTGTCGTGTGTCAGGTTTTTATTGTGATTTATTTACTGTTTGTACACTGTAAAAAGGTCAGACATTCACAGAAGTATGAGAACAGGGGAGAATGGAGAGGGCATTATGTGTGGGTAGAAGAAGAGACACCTGTTTAGATTTTTGCTGATATCTCCCTCTTTTGTTTGATGTTTGGTCATGTGTAAGTTGTGTGTGTACTTTATTCTTTATTATTGAAGTTTATTAAGCGAGTTGGTATTAATAAAAATAATGTGTATGAACCAGGTGGTGTAGGGATATTAGGCCCCCCTCCACGCCTGGAAGTGAATGTGTCAGATTTTAAATCCAATGTATTGCCATCTATAGATGCTTAATGTACACTGTAGGTTTTCTGAAATGGGAAATACATGTGCCATGGGGTCATAGATAGGTAATTACAGGGGATGGTTTAATTATGGAAGGTCAGAAAATTTTGCTCACCCAGAATTATGATACTTCAAGCAAGTTATAGTATCATCAGGGGGTACTGTAGAATTCGCAAAATTAATATTGTATTATAAGGGTCCTCTGGCAGAAGAGGCATTGATTTTAAAAAGACTGTTTTAAAAGAAGCCCAGCAAAAGGGGCACACAAAATGGCCACCAGACCCCGTGACCGACTTATTGGGACACATTAAAATGGTTCCTGCAGTCTCCAGACAGCCGTTGTGGATTCAACCCACAGTAAGTTCTGGAAGCCGTTTCTGAGAGAATGAAACCAGACACCCACACATACATAAAGATTGGATGCAGATCCAGTCAGATCGGCCTGTAGATAAAGGCCATCTAAATGTTTACCCAGACAAAGGGGAACAGTTCCATATTCATAAAGAACGCATCAAGGACCCGTTAAAGACATCAAGAAGACATTAAAACATTACCAGGTCATTCCAGACCAGAGATGGCCATCACCGGCCATCCCGAAAGCAGTTTAAATATAATAACTACCCCACTGTGCCATAAGCCCACCAAAAGTTAAACAAAGACTAACCTTGATTTGGCGGGAGATAGAGGCTTCTTCTGAGAAGTATAATTGGAGACACCGGGGGTAGCAAAAGAGTAGCTTCATCTTAGATATTGGGAAGAGAGAGGTTCCTTTCTTCATCATCTTCATGGGGTCTTCGGTAATAGCCGTTACCTTCGATAGCAGCTGGAGTTCGGAGAAGAAGACGGTTCGAGCCGGCATCCCGCCCCGGGTTAAACATCGGGAGATCATCGACCAACCCTGGGCCATTGACGAAACGGGAGGGCAGTAAAACTACAGAAGAAACCTATATACAGAAGAAACCTATATGAAAGCAGGCTAGGGGCTTCCAACCGTGGTCAAACAGATGATCTCCGCCGACATCCAGGCCCATCAGTGTCCAGCCTGTCCGTGACCTTCACCTCGAGAGAGAGATAGAGAGTGAGGTGTGGCGCAGCCCGCTGTGGTTCCACTGACCACGAGGAAACAGGATGCCTGAGGGGATCAAAACGCAGACCTGTTTCAAAACTCTATACTTTTCCAACTGGATTGGTGAGCATGTTTCTGGCCCTTCATAATCGGATCTAGATAGGTTTAAGGGGATGGGCATTTTGGGTATAGTTAACATGAGTTGTTGTCCCTCGATGTTCCGTGTGTTTCCCCATTTCATGATGACTTTTGTAAAGTATAATATGCCTGTATCTATTTTAGCTAGTACTGCATTGTTATGACATGTTTTTCCCTCCCATGTAACCTCTCATTTGCTTGCATTTGATTTGTTTTTCCATATGCAATAAAATTCCATTTTGATTCATTAAACTTGGTCTATCAGAATCTTCTCTGCATTGTAGTTCCTGCACTTAAGTCCAGTGTCTAGAATCTAAGGGGCGAGTGCATTGAACCACTCAAAGTTTTACTGTGCAAAAGAGAGAGAGAGGCCTCTGGTGAGAAAAACCTCTGCGACCTCGGAGAGAAAACCCCTTACAAAGAACTCAAGCAAATTTGTCAAACATGACTTCCCCTTCATAAAACCATGCTGACTTTGTCCTATTAAATAATGTTTATCCAAATGTCCCGTTACTGTCTCCTTAATAATGGACTCTAAAATTTTACCAACCACAGATGTTAGGCTAACAGGTCTATAGTTTCCAGCCTTCTGCCTACCACCCTTTTTAAATAAGGGTGTTACATTAGCAGTTTTCCAATCTGCCGGGGCCTTTGCTGAGTCCAGGGAGTTTTGGAAAATTATTACCAATGCATCCACAATCCCTACCGCCACTTCCCTCAAGACCCTAGGATGTAAGCCATCAGGTCCAGGGGATTTATTCGCCTTGAGTCCCATTATTTTACCAAGTACCACTTCCTTAGTGATTTTAATCATATTTAGCTCCTCCCCCCATGAGCCCCCTGTTTATCCAGTGTTGGGATATTCTTAGTGTCCTCTACCGTAAAGACTGACACAAAATAATTGTTCAGCGTTTTTGCCATCTCCATGTTTCCCACCATTAATTTCCCGGTCTCATCCTCTAAGGGACCAACAATTACTTTAGCCACCCTTTTTCTTTTTATATAACTATAGAAACTTTTGCTATCTGTTTTTATATTTTATGCTAATTTACTTTCATAATTTATCTTCCCTTTCTTAATCAATCTTTTAGTTATTTTTTGCTGTCTTTTAAAGACTTCCCAATCTTCTATCCTCCCACGAGATTTGGCTACCTTATATGCCCTTGTTTTTAGTCAGATACTATCCTTAATTACTTTACTTAGCCACGGATGGTTATCTTTTCTTTTACACCCTTTTTCACTCAGTGGAATATATATTTTTTGGAAGTTGTAAAATAAGTCCTTAAATGTACACCACTGATCATGTACCGTCTTACACTTTAAGCTAATTTCCCAGTCCACTGTAATCAATTCTGCTCTCATACCTTCATAGTCTCCTCTATTCAAGCTCAGCACGCATGTTTAAGATCCAACCTTCTCACCCTCTAATTGAATATGGAATTCAACCATGTTATGGTCACTCATTCCAAGGGGATCCTTTACTAGGATATTTTTAATTAATCCTGTCTCATTACACAGGACCAAATCTAAGGTTGCTTGCCCCCTGGTCGGTTCAGTTACATACTGCTCAAGAAATCCATCCCTAATACGCTCAATGAACTCATCCTCAAGGCTGCCCTGCCCAATTTGATTTGTCCAGTTAATATGACAGTTAAAATCCCCCATAATTATAACTGTTCCCTTATTACAAGCCTCAACTATTTTCTGATTAATACTCCGTCCAACAGAGTTGCAACTGTTCGGAGGTCTATAGAATACGCCAACTAGTATTTTTTTCCCACACACAGTATCACACTGAGACCATATTGTACCCATACAGCATCATACTGAGACCCATACTGTACACATACACAGCATCACACTGAGGCTCATACTGTACCCATACAGCATCAAACTGAGACCCATATTGTACCCATACAGAGAGTCACACTGAGACCCATACTGTACCCATACACAGCATCACACTGAGGCCCATACTGTACCCATATGCAGCATCACACTGAGACCCATACTGCACCCATACAGCATCACACTGAGATCCATACTGTACCCATAAAGAGCATTGCACTGAGATCCGTACTGTACCCATACAGCATCACAATAAGGCCCATACTGTACCCATACACAGCATCACAATGTGACCCATACTGCACCCATACACAGCATCACACTGAGGCATATACTGTACCCATACACAGCAGTACACTGAGGCCCATATTGTATCCATACACAGCATCAAGCTGAGACGCATACTGTACCCATACATAGCATCAAACTGAGACCGATATTGTACACATACACATCATCACATTGAGACCCATACTGTTCCCATACACATCATCACAATGTCACCCATAATGATCCCATACACAGCATCACAGTGAGACCCATACTGTACACATACACAGCATCACACTGAGGCACATACTGTACCCATACACATCATCACAATGTCACCCATAATGATCCCATACACAGCATCACAGTGAGACCCATACTGTACACATACACAGCATCACACTGAGGCACATACTGTACCCATATACAGCATCACACTGAGACCAATGCTGTACCCGTAAACAGCATCACACTGAGACCCATACTGTACACATACACAGCATCACACTGAGACCCATACTGTACTATACACAGCATAACACTGAGACCCATACTGTACACATACACAGCATCACACTTTGACACATACTGTACCCATACACAGCATCACACTGAGACTCATACTGTACACATACACAGCATCACACTGAGACCCATATTGTATACATACACTGCATCACACTGAGATCCATACTGTGCCCATACACAGCATCACACTGAGACCCATACTGTACACATACATAGCATCACACTGAGGCCTATACTGTACCCATATACAGGATCACACTGAGACCCATACTGTACCCATACACAGCATCACACTGAGACCGATACTTTACCCATACACAGCATCACACTGAGACCCATGCTGTACCCATACAGCATCACACTGAGACGCATACTGTACCCATACACAGCATCCCACTGAGACCCATACTGTACCCATACACAGCATCACACTGAGACCCATACCTTACCCATACAGCATCACACTGAGTCCCATACTGTACCTGATGGGCCTTCAATAACCACAAAACTAGAAGTTATAGACTTTAACAAGTTGGCTTTTAATCACTAAGATCAGAGCTAACATCTCAACACGCCGACTGGTTCACAGGAATGAGTCATACAGATCCTGGGATCTTTATGTAAGAGAAGTCGGGGCGGAGCCAAGAGCCAAGACCTGGGACCTCCCAGGTTAGTCGGGAAAGAGGAAGTGAAACTATACACAGTGGGGGAGGGTAATATACATGAGTGCAAAACGAATACAGGATCAAGACAAACAGATTTCATTACATTCACCCCTTCTATAGATTTAGTCCATCGGGGTGATGTTTCTTAAAAGTTGGTATAAGTGAGTCTGTCAGGAGGTTTTGCAGTTCCCAGTGATCGGCGCAAAGCCGGTTGGGGTGCCTCTCGGGGAGTGGATTCTGGTTCCTCCGCTGTCCGGGCCTCCGCAGTGTCTTCCAGGTTATCTGCAGTGTCCTCCAGGTTAAAGTTGGGTATTGATACCTCTGGGCGTCCTGTCTCTTTGTAGTGTAGGTCTTCATCGGGTAGGCTCCCATCGATCTCTCCGCTCCCCGAGGGAGCGAGGTCTTTTATGGAAACAGTGTCCTCTCACCCGTCAGAGTATTCGATATAGGCGTACTGAGGGTTTGCATGGAGGAGCTGTACCTTTTCCACAAGGGGGTCCGTTTTATGGCCTCTCACGTGCTTCCGCAATAGTACTGTCCCCGGAGACGTCAGCCACGCGGGTAGAGATATGCCCGAGGTGGATTTCCGGGGGAAAACGAACATCTTTTCGTGAGGGGTAGCGTTAGTGGCAGTACATAACAGAGACCTTATGGAGTGGAGCACGTCTGGGAGGACTTCCTGCCAGCGGGAGGTCAGAAGGCCTTTTGACTTTAAGGCTAACGTGACAGCCTTCCAAACAGTAGCATTCTCCCTTTCCACTTGCCCATTACCCCGGGGGTTGTAGCTAGTGGTTCTGCTAGTGGCTATCCCCTTCGAGAGCAAGAACTGGCGCAGCTCATCACTCATGAATGACGTCCCCCTATCGCTGTGTATGTAGTTCAGCATGCCAAACATGCAGAATAGATTACAGAGACACTTGATGACCGTGGCACTGGTCGTGTCTGGGCAGGGAATGGTGAAGGGGAAGCGGGAATATTCATCAATGATATTGAGGAAGTATACGTTACGGTCGGCAGAGGGAAGGGGTCCCTTGAAGTCCAGACTTAGGCGCTCGAATGGCCGTGTGGCTTTGATAAGGTGTGCACAGTCAGGCCTGTAGAAACGAGGCTTGCATTCCGCACAGATGCGGCAGGCTCTGGTCATTGCCCTGACCTCCTCGATGGAGTGGGGCAGATTGCAGGACTTTATAAAATGGTATAGTCGGGTGACCCCTGGGTGACAGAGGTCATTGTGGAGACCCTGTAATTTGTCCGGATGAATGCTGGCACACATTCCCCGCGATAGGGCGTCTGGGGGTTCATTAAGGGCTCCCGGCCTGTACATAATATCATAGTCGAACGTGGATAGTTCGATCCTCCACCTGAGTATTTTGTCATTCTTGATTTTCCCCCTTTGTTTGTTATTAAAAATGAAAGCCACCGACCGCTGGTCGGTGAGCAGGGTGAAACATTTGCCGGCTAGGTAGTGTCTCCAGTGCCGCACTGCCTCCACTATAGCCTGTGCCTACTTCTCGACAGAAGAGTGCCTGATTTCAGGTCCCTGAAGGATTCGGGAGAAGAAGGCCACAGGTCTCCCAGCCTGATTGAGGGTCGCAGCTAAGGCAAAGTCTGACGCATCGCTTTCGACTTGAAAGGGAATGCATTTGTCCACTGCACACACTGCAGCCCTTTCAATGTCCTGTTTAATACTGGTGAAAGCCTCCCGAGCTTCAGCTGATAGTGGGAAGGACATCGATTTAATGAGCGGTCGGGCCTTATCAGAGTAATTGGGCACCCATTGGGCATAATACGAAAAAAATCCCAGGCACCTTTTTAAGGCTTTGGGATTGTGTGGCAGGGGCAGTTCCTTTAGGGGGCGTAATCGGTCAGGGTCCGGTCCAATTACCCCATCTTCCACCACACAGCTGAGGATACAGAGACGGGTTGTGTTGAAGACACATTTGTCTTCGTTGTAGGTTAGATTCAGCTTTAGGGCAGTTTTTAAAAATCTCGCAAGATTTAGATCGTGGTCTTGCTGGTTGTGCCCGCAGATAGTGACATTGTCCAGATAGGGGTAGGTAGCTTGTAGTTTATTCTCGTCAACCATGCGGTCCATCTCATGTTGGAAGACCGAGACCCCACTTGTTACCCCGAAGGGCACTCTGAGAAAATGGTAGAGGCGCCCGTTCACCTCGAAGGCGGTGTATGGGCGGTCCTCCATTCTAATGGGGAGCTGGTGATACGCGGATTTGAGGTCGATAGTCGAGAAGACTCGGTATTGCGCAATCTGGTTGACCATTTCTGATATGCGGGGTAAAGGGTAGGCGTCCAGCTGGGTATAAATATTAACAGTCTGGCTGTAGTCAATTACCATCCGTTTCTTTTCGCTATTTTTAACTATGACTACTTGGGCACGCCACGGGTTGGTACTGCATTCAATAATTCCTTCCCGCAGGAGTCTGTCCACTTCCGCCTTGATAAAGTGTCTGTCTTCCAGACTGTACCGTCTACTTTTGGTCGCTATGGGCCTACAGTTCGGAGCGAGTTTAGCGAATAAAGAGGGCGGGCTGATTTTTAAGGTTGATAGGCCACAGACTGTGAGTGGCGGCTGGGACCCGCCATATGCTAGCGTGACACTTTCGTGGTGGCACTGGATGTCCAGGCCCAAGATTACATTAACACAGAGTTCTGGCATCACGAGGAGTTTAAAATCCTTGTAGTCCGTGCCTTTTACAGTCAGTGTTACCACACAGTAGCCCAAAATGTCCGAAGTGTGGGGCTTAGCAGCCATAGCAATTCTGCTCCGTGTAAGGGTTACCGTTAATGAGTGCCGCCGTACCAGGCTAGGGTGGATAAAACTCTCGGTACTCCCACAGTCAATTAAACATTTCGTTAAATTCCCGTTTACCTGTATGTCCATCATGGATTTTGTCAACGGGTGTGGCCTGGATTGATCCACCGTGATCGAAGCCACTGTTGGGCCCTGGGCGGCCGTTGAGTCGGGAAAAGATGGCGGATCCCAAGATGGCGGCCCGCACAGCACGCACGAGACGGTGACGGAGTTGGAAATCGGATTCCCCCTGCAGACTTTGCTAAAATGCCCCTTTTTCTTACATTTGAAGCATGTAGCGTCCTTCGCTGGGCATCGTTTTCTGGGGTGCTTGGCCTGGCCGCAGAAGTAGCATTTCGGGCCTCGAGACATTGCCGCTGTAGTAGGACTCCTGGGTGAACTTCTGTGCGGGGACTCCGGCGGCGTAGAGCTGGTCTGAGGCCTGGATGGGGAAGATGGCTGATTCCAAGATGGCGGCCCCCTCGGCGCGCACGAGGCGGTGAGGGCTGCATGGCTGGAAGAATAAGAGTCAGAGTTTCTCTGGGCCACGTCCAGCGATCGTGCAGTGGCCACTGCCTTTTTTAAGTCCAGGACCTCCTTCTCCAGCAGTCTCTGCCGGATATAATTCGATTTGAGGCCCGTGATGAAGGAATCGCGGACCAATTCGTCAGAGTACGCGTTGGCCGTCACGGCCTTGCAGTTACAGTCCCGTACCAGGTCCTTTAGGCCCTGTAAGAAATCGTCCATTGATTCCTCTGGTCGCTGCCTGCGTGTAGCCAGCAGATGTTTGGCGTACACTTCGTTTACCGGCCTCTGGTATTGGGCCTTCAGGATAGTGATGGCCTCCGTGTAAGAGGTGGCGTCCCGGATGAACGAATAAATCCGATGACTTACGCGAGTAGTCAGTAGACTCAGTTTATCTACCTCGCTAGCGGATGAGGCCCCTGCGAAGAGTTCGAAGCATTTGAGCCAGTGTCCAAATTGATTTGATGCTTCAGCAGAATGTGGATCCAAGTCCAGACGCTCTGGTTTTAGGAGTCGATCCATCCTAGTATTCTTTAGTGATTAAAATTGATGGGCCTTCAATAACCACAAAACTAGAAGTTATAGACTTAAACAAGTTGGCTTTTAATCACTAAGATCAGAGCTAACATCTGAACACGCCAACTGGTTCACAGGAATGAGTCATACAGATCCTGGGATCTTTATGCAAGAGAAGTCAGGGGCGGAGCCAAGAGCCAAGACCTGGAACCTCCCAGGTTAGTCGGGAAAGAGGAAGTGAAACTATACAAAGTGGGGGAGGGTAATATACATGAGTGCAAAACGAATACAGGATCAAGACAAACAGATTTAATTACAGTACCCATACAGCATCACACTGAAACCCATACTGTACCCATACATGGCATCACACTGAGACCCATAATGTACCCATACAGCATCACACTGAGACACATACTGTATCCATACACAGCATCACACTGAGACCCATACAGCATTATACTGAGACCCATACTTTACCCATACACAGCATCACACTGAGACCCATACGATACACATTCATCATCACATTGAGACCCATAATTTACCCATACACAGCATCACACTGAGGCCCGTACTGTACCCATACACAGCATTTCACTGAGACACACACTGTACCCATACAGCATCACACTGAGACCCATACTGCACCCATACACAGCATCACACCGAGACCCATACTGTACACATACACAGCATCACACTGAGACCCATACTGTACCCATACAGCATCACAACTAAGACCCATAATGTACCCATACACAGCATCACACTGTCCCACATACTGTACCCATACAGCATCTCACTGAGACCCATAATGTACCCATACAGCATCTCACTGAGACCCATACTGTACCCATACAGCATCTCACTGAGACACATACTGTACCCATACAGCATCTCACTGAGACACATACTGTACCCATACACAGCATCACACTGAGACCCATACTGTACCCATACAGTGGATCACACTGAGACACATACGGTACCCATACAGCATCACACTGAGACCCATACTGTACCCATACAGCATCACCGTGAGACCCATACTGTTCCCATGCACAGCATCACACTGAGACACATACTGTACCCAATCAGCATCACACTGAGACCCATACTGTACCCATACAGCATCACACTGGGACCCAAACTGTACCCATACACAGCATCACTCCGAGACCCATACTGTACTCATACAGCATCACACTGAGACCCATACTGCACCCATACACAGCATCACACCGAGACCCATACTGTACCCATACAGCATCTCACTGAGACCCATAATGTACCCATACAGCATCACACTGAGACCCATACTGTACCCATACAGCATCTTACTGAGACCCATACTGTACCCATACAGCATCTCACTGAGACCCATACTGTACCCATACACAGCATCACACTGAGACCCATACTGTACCCATACACAGCATCACACTGAGACCCATACTGTACCCATACACAGCATCACACTGAGACCCATACTGTACCCATACACAGCATCACACTGAGACCCATACTGTACCCATACACAACATCACAATGAGACCCATACTGTACCCATACACAGCATCACACTGAGACCCATACTGTACCCATACACAACATCACAATGAGACCCATACTGAACCCATACACAGCATAAAACTGAGACCCATACTGTACGCATACACAGCATCACACTGAGACCCATACTGTACCCATACACAGCATCACACTGAAGCCCATACTGTACCCATACAGCATCTCACTGAGACCCATACTGTACACTTACACAGCATCACACTGAGACCCATACTGAACCCATACACAGCATCACACTGAGACCCATACTGTACCCATACACACCATCACACTGAGACCCATACTGTACCCAGACACAGCATCACAATGAGACCCATACTGTACCCATACACAGCATCACACTGAGACCCATACTGTACCCATACACAGCATCACATTGAGACCCATACTGAACCCATACACAGCATCACACTGAGACCCATACTGTACCCAGACACAGCATCACACTGAGACACATACTGAACCCATACACAGCATCACACTGAGACCCATACTGTACCCATACACAGCATCACACTGAGACCCATACTGTACCCATACACAGCATCACACTGAGACCCATACTGTACCCATACACAGCATCACATTGAGACCCATACTGAACCCATACACAGCATAAAACTGAGACCCATACTGTACCCATACAGCATCACACTGAGACCCATACTGTACCCATACACAGCATCACACTGAGACCCATACTGAACCCATACACAGCATAAAACTGAGACCCATACTGTAACCATACACAGCATCACACTGAGACCCATACTCTACCCATACAGCCTCACACTGAGACCCATACTGTACCCATACACAGGATCTCACTGAGACCCATACTTTACTATACACAGCATCACACTGAGACCCATACTGTACCCATACACAGCATCACACTGAGACCCATACTGTACCCATACACAGCATCAAACTGAGACCCATACTGTACCCATGCAGCATCACACTGAGACCCATACTGTACCCATACACAGCCTCACACTGAGACCCATACTGTACCCATACACAGCCTCACACTGAGACCCATACTGTACCCATACACAGCCTCACACTGAGACCCATACTGTACCCATACACAGCCTCACACTGAGACCCATACTATATGGGTGCTGTATGTGAGGTGGAGGTCAAGGACTCCTTGAAAGCCAATTCATGTCTCCCCACGGTACCCAACAGCTTAGGGCTATGATAAGCCACCTGAACAAACTCACCCAAAAGTGAGACCCCTCGGTCCACTTCATGGAAGTGGAACAGGTAGCAGGCATTAAAGAGTGCGATGACTCTGAGATGGCCAAAATGCTCCTTTTCTCCCTGGATGGCAAATTGTACCAGTCCCTTTCTGCGGAGAGCAAGAAAGGGCAGGACGGGTACGCTGCTATCTGGGAGGAGTGCCTGTAATTGAGTTCTCAACAGGCCTCACCATGAACCAGAACGAGCTGGCCCACTGGCTCCGAAGCCTGGTGGCAAACATCGTGCCGCGGATCAGAGCTAAGGCTGAGCTTTGGTTTGACCCGAAAGACCCCCGGGTCACCGAGGAGACAGTGGTCAGACAACTGACCCTGGCCTACCGGAACGGTAGGGGGATAGAAGAGCACCCACCAAAAGGAGAAGTATATGAAATAAAACCTAGCCAGAGTAAGAAAGAGTGGTACCAGGAAGGGGGTAACCCTTCCGATACGAAGCGTAACTGTTTCGGGTGCGGGAAGAATGGGCATTGGAGAAGGGACTGTAGGAATCCATGGAAGGATAACATAGGAAAGAACTCCCCAAAAACAGAGACACCGATCTCTCCCCACAGTTGATTCATTAGTAGCTGCACTCCGAGTTTTATTAAATGGCCCAGGGAAGGTAGCCACAGCCACGGGTGCTTTAACCCCATCTGCCTCACACAACCCAGACCGATGACTAGAACCAGCGCAGCCTGTCGACTTGTGTCCCCTTGAATACGATGAGGGGGGCAGGCCATGTGTTAAGATGGGGGTGGAGACGGTGCAGGGGAGATATTTGGTGCACAGTGGATCTTCCAGCACGGAGGTCCATTCGGAAGACCCGACCAATTCACCCAGGTCTAACAAGGTCCCATTTAGCATAATGGGATTCACAGGGAAACGAGCAGGCTGGGGAAATGTCCAAACCTTTGGCCATAGATTTAGGATACTTCCATACCACGTGGGAGGGTAACCAAAAGACTGACAAGGTGGCCAAGCAGGGGGCCAGGGAAGGAGAGTTCTGGGTTCCCTGTAGAGCAGGTCTGGTAGCCACAATCCGGGACAAGGGAGGCACACAGGGGGTAGCTTTAAAGGCCCTGGACCTAAAGCAGGTCCAAGCCCAGGATTCTGTCCTTAAAGCCGTCCTGGGGAGTCCATAGAAGGCCCGTTCGGGGCAGCGGACGAGACTTTAAAACAGGTTCACTGGCAGGCTGCTAGCCACATTAACCAGTGTAAACTGTTTAAAACCGAGAAAGAGGAACGGCCAGCAAGGGTGAACCGTTTTAAAGATAGAGATCATCAGCCTGCAGCTGTGGCAGACTCACAGACCATGGAGGTAATGGCACAAGGCCATGTTCCCCCACAGGTAGCATTTATAGCGGGTGGGACATATTGTGTCACCACAAGTGCGCCCCACTACCCGACTACCCCACTACCATGGACAGCACATCTGGTGTCCGGTAAGTGACAGCAGTTTGTGCTTTAAACCCGAGGCAGAAGTTCAAGTGGCCCAGGAACAGAATGTCCCCATTCCTGAACCCCCAACTGTTCACCTCACTGTCAGGGAAAACATCACCAACCTGCAAAATTATGTTGCACATTTCGGCTATGAAATTCTCCCTCTACCCGAACATTTTACCGCCCTACTAAAAGTAGTTGTTCTATCACAAAAACATTTCTATACATTAAAACAGAAGACAGTCGAGATAGGGGCCAAGATCTTGGATATCGTAGTTCCACCCTGGTGGGATATTTTTGAAAATATAGAGGTCCCTTCTTGGATCAGAATGGCTTCCCACATTTTAGTGGTCTGCCAGCTCCGTATAGTTTTCTACTTACTGTGCACAAAGTGCAAGGGGAGGAACAGAATGCTCCGATCTCAACATGAGAGAGCATGGGGCAAGCATCAAAATAAAGTCTATGACCAAATATAAAACAAACCTTAACCATTATTAAAAATAAAGTTCTTGTGTCTACGTGGTATTCTTTTTTTTCTATGTGTGTGCTATATTTTTCCAAGTGGTGCAGAGGTGTTGGACCCCCTCCGTGCTTGGATGTGAATGTAACCGAATTTTCGTACCTTGTATATATTTTGGACACTACACCTAGAAGGGGAATGTAAGTGTTTTGAGGTTTTAGATAGGTAATATGCAGGGGAAGGTTGGCTCTCGGGGATCAGAAATTTTGCTCACCCAGTATGATACTCCAGCGAATATAGTATCACAGGGGGGAATGTAAGATTCTCAAAAGTCAGCAGATCCCCCAAAACCAAGAAGATTACCCTAAAGAAGGGATTTTTGGACTGTTAATAAACCATGTCAGAATGGTATAAGAATATTGGGCCTAAGGGAGATTTAAAATCAAAGACTCCAGGATTTTGGTTTTATTTTTAAAAGCATGTTTGAGCCTGTGGAAGGAAAAAGGCTGCAACAAAAGGAATTGGGATTGGCCTCTGTAAATGGACAGTTTTGGGTATTGGGACTAACCATGCTGTCTGTGGACTATCTAAACTGTCTCAGTCACTATCAGACAATTTTACATTCTGACAATAGACCTACGGAAGAGCAGTTCCTGCCCAAATTACAGAACCATCCAAAAACATGCATAATACAAGACATGCCAACACCCAACAAAGAATCTCAAGGCCCCACAGGAAACTCAAAGACTAAGGACAAAACTGACAATTAAACAAGAGTTTAACAACCGATGGGACCATCCTGAAACCACTTCACACGTTCTTAAACAACTTAAGTAAGCGATGGAACGATCCCGAAACCAGTTAAACAATTGAACAGATCAATATTAATGAGCCCGCCCAAAATCTAACAATAAGCCAGGACTGATTTGGCACATAGATTAGCAGGCCTCATTTAGTATAATTGGAGGCCTGTTTTTACAAGAAAGCAGTTCGTTCATCGAGGGGAGTTCATCAAGGAAATCATCAAGAAGCAGTTCAAGCAGTTCTCTCTCTCTACAGAGTTTTCAAGAAAGGAGTTCAAGAAACCAGTCCAAGAGGAAGTTAGTTCGAGTTCAAGTTTGAGTAAGAAGATTCGTCGACCCAGAAGAGACCCACCAACATCGGGATCAAGAAGTCCATCTTGAAGCAGTTCTCCCTCTTGAAGAAGTAACACACCATCGCGGCAGACCAGGGCCCAACGAAACAAACAACCAAAAATATTACCAGCAATCGGGTAATATTGGGCCACCGCGACCAACAAGAAACCAACTTGGAAGAAACTGAAGATCCGCAAGTTTTTCCACTCTACAAACTATCCTGACTTACCCCTGGGTAAGATTTTACTGAAAAGACTCTAAACCCTACTTCTAGCCAAAAGAAATTGGGTACTCACCTGATAGATCCAATACGCACCCGACCGCATCAGCGGACACGCGAAGACTGACCAGCATCGCAGGTGAAGTCCTCTAATGCATTTGGGGTATGGCAGGCCCCAACTGCCACATCAGAGAACCCCGAAATCGCGAACCTCTACAACTGTCAAAAGAAGTCGTTTTGGTGAGCATTATCCCTGGTCCTGTGGAGCCCAACTTAGCTAGTGAAATGGGGTTGGGAGGGGTGAAGTATTCTGTCTATTGTTATTTTCCCTTGTATATTCCGAAGTGTACCCCCAATTTAGAGTGTTAAGATTGTTGTGTTGTGTATTTTCTTTCTAAAATAAAGATGAAAGTTCTTTCACCAAAATTCAGTTGTCTGCTGCAATTTCATCACAGCCCCCAATTAAGTCCAGGGTCTAGAACCAAGGGAGTGAGAGCGATTCGAAGCACTCATAAGTCAGAGGCGAAGCTGGCCCCAAACACCACCCCTTACACCATACACAGCATCACACTGAGATCCATACTGTACCCATACACAGCATCACATTGAGACCCATACTGTACCCATACACAACATCACACTGAAACCCATACTGTACCCATACACAGCATCACACTGAGACCCATACTGTAAACATACAGCATCAAACTGAGACCTATACTGTACCCATACAGCATCACACTGAGACCCATACTGTAACCATACAGAGGATCACACTGAGACCCTTACAGTACCCATACAGCATCACACTGAGACCCATAGTGTACATATACAGCATCACACTGAGGCCCATACTGTACCCATACAGAGCATCACACTGAGACCCATAGTGTACCCATACAGCATCACACTGAGAACCATACTGTACCCATACAGCATCACACTGAGGCCCATACTGTACCCATAGAGAGCATCACACTGAGACCCATACTGTACCCATACACAGCATCACACTGAGACCCATAGTGTACCCACACAGCATCACACTGAGACCCATACTGTCCCCATACACAGCATCACACTGAGACCCATAGTGTACCCATACAGCATCACACTGAGAACCATACTGTACCCATACAGCATCACACTGAGGCCCATACTGTACCCATACAGCTTCACACTGAGGCCCATACTGTACCCATACAGCATCACACTGAGACCCATACTGTACCCATACAGCATCTCACTGAGACCCATACTGTTCCCATACACAACATCACACAAAGACACATACTGTACCCATACAGCATCACACTGAGACCCATACTGTACCCATACACAGCATCACACTGAGACCCATACTGCACCCATACACAGCATCACACTGAGGCCCATACTGTACCCATACACTGCATCACACTGAGACCCATACTGTCCCCATGCACAGCATCACACTGAGATCCATACTGTACCCATACACAGCATCACACTGTGACTCATACTGTACCTATACAGCATCATACTGAGAGACATACTGTACCCATACAGCATCACACTGAGAACCATAATGTACCCATAGAGCATCACACTGAGGCCCATACTCTCCCCATACACAGCATCACACTGAGGCCCATAATGTACCCATACAGCATTACACTGAGATCCATACTGTACCCATACACAGCATCACACTGTGACTCATACTGTACCTATACAGCATCTCACTGAGAGCCATACTGTACCCATACAGCATCACACTGAGACCCATAATGTACCCATACAGCATCACACTGAGGCCCATACTGTACCCATACAGCATCACACTGAGACCCATACTGTACTCATACAGCATGACACTGAGACCCATAATGTACTCAAACAGCATCACACTGAGGGCCATTTTGTGTTGTCTATTCGTAGTCCGATTCATCCGATAAAAGGAAGTTGCCGGACGACCAATCCTTCATGCGGGAAGAATGACATGAATCAACTGAGCAGCCTGCGGGCGGCGCTGTCCAGGAAGAGTATAAATACTCGGGCATGGGCCCAGCTTGCGCAGGACATTCTTAACAGGAACTAGTGAAGGACACAACTAGACCTCCATGTTGTAAAACAGTTGATTAAAGCTTTGTTTAACACTTAGAACAAATGCCTAGTAGATTTCTTACGTCAATTTAATCAACTGAAACTTGCTCCACGCTCCAAGTGATTTTGGGAACAGACGGCTATGTCTCTAATGTGTAGAAGGGAACCAGACGTAGTAAGCAATCCATCATGGCGAAACTACTCAGACCCGCCCATCTTGACCTGGACCCGAATTCACCTACAACTGCTAAGGTATGGAAACATTGGTTTTGTACCTTCAGCAACTTCCTCGGGGCTTGTGGTGAGAATGTTCCTGATGAGTTACAAATGCTTGCCAATTATGTATCTCCTCATGTGTTTGATTATATTGAAGACTGTGTAGACTATGACTCCACTATCCAAATACTGCAGCAACTATATGTAAAGGCCCCAAATGAAATTTTTGCTCGGCACTTACTGACCACAACTCGACAACAACCCGAGGTATCACTTGACGAATTCCTTCAAAAGCTTCGCAGGCTCAGCAAAGACTGGAATCTCAAAGCTATCTCAGCTGAGCAGTACCAGGAGGAATTAATTTGTGATTCTTTTATTAATGAAATTGCGTCTTCCTTCATTCGCCAGCATCTGTTGGAGAATAAAACCCTTGGGTTACAAGCTGCCTATGACCAGGCATATTCTCTGGACTTTGCAAAAAAAATGCAGATGCCTATCTTTTACCACGTGCATGGACTGCTGCTATTACTTTTAGTGACTCCTCCGATAAGCCTCAGGTGGAAGCCCTCACTGATGACGACTCTATCCTAGCTTATGATGACCCTACCCTAGCGGCATCTTGGCAATCTAAAAAGAAGTGTTTCTTCTGTGGAGGTGCATTTCACTATAGGAAATTTTGTCCTTCTCGAAATGCAACCTGCAATTATTGCAGTAAGAAAGGTGACTTTTCTAAAGTATGTCAGTCAAGAGCCTCTCCTAGGGTTACAGCTGCTATCTATAAAACTGCTCCTTCCCCAAGAGCCACTACTAATGTTACAGCTGTCAAGTGTAAAACTGCCCCTCATCCCATCATAGTTGTTTTTCCCCAAAGCCTGTCCCATGCAGCTACGAAGGTTTCGGTAAATGGACACATTTTGAGTGCACTCATTGATTATGTAGCTCTGACAGCTTCATCAGTGAGCAGGCTGTCAGTAAGTTAAAGCTGCATATTTACCCCTCGGACAGGGAAACTGCAATGGTTCTGATGACACTGACCACCAACTCTTCTGGCTTTTTTCTTGTCGACCTTATTCTCAATGGCCGCACTTATTTTTCCACCCAGCTTGGGGTGCTCAAAAACCTATGCAGTGATGTGCTTCTGGGACAGAATTTCCAGAAGCACCACAAAAGACTCACTTTCGAGTTTGGAGGGTCAAAGCCGGAGCTTACTATTTCCAAAGTACTGTTTTGTGCGCTTTCGGCGGCTTCGCTCGACAAGCCCTCCTTGTTTGCCAATCTTTCCCCCCGATGTAAGCCCATAGTCACTAAATCACGATGTTTCAGTCAGGATGATCTATCCTTTATCGAGGCAGAAATCTCTTGCCTTCTAGCAGACGGTATCATTGAGCCATGTTCATCTTCCTGGCGGACTCAAGTCGTCGTTGTTAAAAATCCTCTGAAGCCACACAAGAAACATCTTTGCATCAATTACTCGCAAACTATTAACCAGTATATCGACCTGCATGCCTACCCACTACCACGCATCGATGACATGGTCAAGAACCTTGCCAACTGCAGGGTATTTTCAACTTTTGACTTAAAGAGCGCATATCATCAAGTGCCGTTAAAGGACTCTGACAAGAAGTATACGGCCTTTGAGGCCAACGGTCGGCTTTACCAGTTTTGTCACCTTCCATTTGGGGTCACCAATGGGGTGGCCGTCTTTCAACGGGCAATGGACAGCCTAGTCAAACAGGAGAACTTAACGGACACTTTTCCATATCTGGATAATATCACCATTGCTGGTCATGACCAGAAGGAGCACGATGCCAACCTCCAGAAATTTCTTGATGTTCTCCGTCATCGCAACTCAACCTTAAATAGGTCCAAATCCGTGAAATCAGTACCATCAGTCAACATCCTTGGCTACTGGGTGGGCAATGGTGTCATCAAACCGGATCCGGAGCGACTTCGTCTGCTTCAGGAGCTCACTCCTCCTACGAATCTCGGCTCTCTTCGTCGGGCCCTCGGCATGTTCGCCTATTATGCGAAGTGGATACCCCACTTTTCCGACAAGATCCAGCCCCTGCTTCACACAAAGTCATTTCCGTTGGAGGCAACGGCTATTTCAGCTTTTGACCTCCTCAAGCAACAACTGGAAAAAGCCATGCTTCATTCCATCGAAGAAAATCTCCCTTTCCTGGTCGAGTGCGATGCATCAGAGGTGGCGATCTCGGCTATCTTGAATCAAGGTGGTCGACCCGTTGCATTTCTGTCCAGAACTGTGCAGGGTAGTGAGTTCCATTATCCTCCTGTCGAGAAGGAGGCTACGGCTATCATCAAAGGAGTACGTGAATGGAGTCATTTTCTCGCTCGTCGCCATTTCACGCTTATAACTGATCAGCGCTCCGTGGCCTTTATGCTGGATAACCGGAAACGCACTAAGGTCAAGAATAACAAGATACAGCTCTGGAGAATGGAATTGGCCGCCTTTGGCTACACCATACATTATCGACCCGGCAAAGATAATGTGGCGCCGGATAACCTCACGCGTGCATTCTGCTCTTCCATGTCAACTTCGACTCTTGCGGATCGTCATACTGACTTATCCCATCCTGGCGTTACCCGTATGTTACACTTTGTGCGATCTAAAAATCTCCCATTTTCTACGGAAGATGTGAAAAGAATATGCTCCACTTGTAGAATTTGCGCGGAATTAAAACCGCAATTCTTCCGTCCATCGGATGGCTCGCTCATACACGCTACACAGCCTATGCAGCGACTCAGCATTGACTTTAACGGGCCACTGCCTTCTTCAACGCGAAACACCTACTTGCTTACTGTGGTGGACAAATATTCACGCTTTCCCTTTGCTTTCCCCTGTCCCAATATGCTTACTTCCACAGTGTTCAAATGCCTCAATCAGGTCTTTTCCCTTTGCGGTATGGCCAATTTCATCCACTCTGATCGGGGTCCCTCCTTCATTTCAAGCGAACTCAAAAGCTTTCTTTCCCAACAGGGAATCGCCACAAGTAAAACAACACCGTATCATCCTATTGGAAACAGACAGGTTGAGAGATACAACGCTATCATTTGGAATGCTGTTCGTCTTGCACTGAGGTCACACAACCTATCAGACCAGCAGTGGGAAACTATGCTCCCTGACGCGTTGCATTCCATCAGGTCTCTCCTTCCTACATCCACCAATGTTACTCCTCATGAACGATTCTTCGGGTTCCAGCCCTGCTCTACTCACGAGATGTCCCTACCATCATGGTTGGCAGCTCCTGGCCCCGTGCTGCTCCGAAGATTCGTCCGATTCTGCAAGAGTGATCCCCTTGTCGACGAAGTGGAACTAACGGATGTCAATCCCATGTACGCGCACGTGCGGTACCCTGATAGCCGGGAGTCCACAGTTTCACTTCGGGATCTGGCTCCCTGCCCAACCGGTTCCACGGACCCAATCGATAGAGGGATCCGTATTAATGACGCTGATACTCTGCGCTCCTCCGAGGATGACGCCCTACCCGGGACATCAAGGGATGTGCCAGCTACTCCGTCGGATCAACCCGGGGAACAGAGTGCTCCCGGGGGATGACCACCCGAAGCCAGGACGCCGGTCAATCACCGACTACTGAGCAGGATGAAGCCTGTATGGGTACAGTATGGGTCTCAGTGTGATGCTGTGTATGGGTACAGTATGGGTCTCAGTGTGATGCTGTATGTGTACAGTATGGTCTCAGTGTGATGCTGTATGTGTACAGTATGTGTCTCAGTGTGATGCTGTGTATGGGTACAGTATGGGTCTCAGTGTGATGCTGTATGTGTACAGTATGGGTCTCAGTGTGATGCTGTATGGGTACAGTATGGGTCTCAGTGTGATGCTGTGTATGGGTACAGTATGGGTCTCAGTGTGATGCTGTATGGGTACAGTATGGGTCTCAGTGTGATGCTGTATGGGTACAGTATGGGTCTCAGTGTGATGCTGTATGGGTACAGTATGGGTCTCAGTGTGATGCTGTATGGGTGCCGTATGGGCCTCAGTGTGATGCTGTATGGGTACAGTATGGGTCTCAGTGTGATGCTGTATGTGTACAGTATGGGTCTCAGTGTGATGCTGTATGTGTACAGTATGGTCTCAGTGTGATGCAGTGTATGGTACAGTATGTGTCTCAGTGTGATGCTGTGTATGGGTACAGTATGGGTCTCAGTGTGATGCTGTGTATGGGTACAGTATGGGTCTCAGTGTGATGCTGTATGTGTACAGTATGGGTCTCAGTGTGATGCTGTATGGGTACAGTATGGGTCTCAGTGTGATGCTGTATGGGTGCCGTATGGGCCTCAGTGTGATGCTGTATGGGTACAGTATGGGTCTCAGTGTGATGCTGTATGGGTACAGTATGGGTCTCAGTTTGATGCTGTATGGGTACAGTATGGGCCTCAGTGTGATGCTGTATGGGTACAGTATGGGCCTCAGTGTGATGCTGTATGTGTACAGTATGGCTCTCAGTGTATTGCTGTATGGGTACCGTATGGGCCTCAGTGTGATGCTGTATGGGTACAGTATGGGTCTCAGTGTATTGCTGTATGGGCCCGCACCCAAAGTCACGATCTTCCCTGTCCCCTTCAGGTCGATCAAGGTGACACGGGCTCTGCCAGCCCGCCGGTACGAACCAAGCGACCCAGGGACCAAGACTTGGTCTGAGCTGACGTGCCTTCCAGCCACAAACGGCGATCCAAACGACTGCGTCTATTCGTATTCCGATTAATCCGATAAAAGGAAGTCGCCAGACTACCAATCCTTCATGCGGGAAGAATGACATGAATCAACTGAGCGGCCTGCAAGTGGCACTGTCCAGGGAGAGTATAAATACTCGGGCACGGGCCCAGCTTGCGTAGGACAATCTCAACAGGAACTAGTGAATGACACAACTAGATCTCCATGTTGTAAAACAGTTGATTAAAGCTTTGTTTAACGCTAAGACCAAGTACCTAGTAGTTTTCTTACGTCAGTACCATACAGCATCACACTGAGTCCCATACTGTACCCGTACAGCATCACACTGAGACCCATACTGTAAGGGGTTTTCTCTCCGAGGTCGCAGAGGTTTCTCTCGCTAGAGCCCTCTCTCTCTCTTTTGCACAGTAAAACCCTGAGTGGTTCGACCCACTCGCCCCTTAGATTCTAGACACTGGTCTCAGGTGCAGGAACTACAATGCAGAGAAGACTCTGAAAGACCAAGTTTAATGAATCAAAATGGAATTTTATTGCATATGGAAAACCAAATCAAATGCAAGCAAATGAGAGGCTACATGGGAGGGAAAAACAAATCATAACAATACATTACTGGCTAACATAGATACAGGCATATTATACTTTACAAAAGTCATCATGAAATGGGGAAACACAACACAGCATCATATTGAGAAACATACTATACCCATATACAGCATCACTCTGAGGCCCATACTGTACCCACACTGCTTCGCACTGAGACCCATACTGTACCCATGCACAGCATCACACTGAGAACCATACTCTACCCATATACAGCATCACTCTGAGGCCCATACTGTACCTATAAAAAGCATCACACTGAGACCCATACTGTACCATACACAGCATCAGACTGAGACCCATACTGTACCCATACACAGATTCACAGTGAGACCCATACTGTACCCATACAGAACATCACACTGAGACCCATACTGTACCCATACACAGCATCACACTGAGACCCATACTGTACCCATACAGAGCATCACACTGAGACCCATACTGTACCCATACAGAGCATCACACTGAGACCCATACTGTACCCATACAGAGCATCACACTGAGACCCATACTGTACCATACACAGCATCAGACTGAGACCCATACTGTACCCATACACAGATTCAAACTGAGACCCATACTGTACACATAGAGCATCACAGAGACCCATACTGTACCCATACAGAGCATCACACTGAGACCCATACTGTACCCATACAGAGCATCACACTGAGACCCATACTGTGCCCATACAGAGCATCACACTGAGACCCATACTGTACTCATACACATGATCACACTGAGACCCATAATGTGCCCATACAGAGAATCACACTGAGACCCATACTGTACCATACACAGCATCAGACTGAGACCCATACTGTACCCATACACAGATTCAAACTGAGACCCATACTGTACACATAGAGCATCACTGAGACCCATACTGTGCCCATACAGAGCATCACACTGAGACCCATACTGTGCCCATACAGAGCATCACACTGAGACCCATACTGTACTCATACACATGATCACACTGAGACCCATAATGTGCCCATACAGAGAATCACACTGAGACCCATATTGTACCCATACAGCATCACACTGAGACCCATACTGTACCCATACACAGCATCACACTGAGACCCATACTGTACCCATGCAGAGCAGCACACTGAGACCCATACTGTACCCATACAGAGCATCACACTGAGACCCATACTGTACCCATACAGAGCATCACACTGAGACCCATACTGTACACATACACATGATCACACTGAGACCCATAATGTGCCCATACACAGAATCACACTGAGACCCATATTGTACCCATACTGCTTCGCACTGAGACGCATATCGTACCCATACACAGCATCACAATGAGACCCATACTCTAACCATACAAAGCATCACACTGAGACCCATACAGTACCCATACACACCATCATACTGAGACCCATACTGTACCCATACACAGCATCAAAAAGTGACCAATACTGTACCCATACACAGCATCACACTGAGACCGATACTGTACCTATAAAAAGCATCAAACTGAGACCCATACTGTACCCAAATACAGCATCGCACTGAGACCCATACTGTACCCATACACAGCATCACACTGAGACCCATACTGTACCCATAAAGCATCACACTGAGACCCATACTGTATCCATACACAGCATCGCACTGAGACCCATACTGTACCCATAAATAGCATCGTACTGAGACCCATACTGTACCCATACATAGCATCATACTGAGGCCCATACTGTACACATACACAGCATCACACTGAGACCAATAATGTGCACATATACAGCATCACACTGAGACCCGTACTGTACCCATAAAGCATTACACTGAGACCCATATTGTACCCATTAACATGATCTCAGTGAGACCCCTACTGTACACATACACAGCATCACATTGAGAAATACTGTACCCATACACAGCATCACACTGAGACCGATACTGTACCTATAAACAGCATCAAACTGAGACCCATACTGTACCCAAATACAGCATCGCACTGAGACCCATACTGTACCCATACACAGCATCACACTGAGACCCATACTGTACCCATAAAGCATCACACTGAGACCCATACTGTATCCATACACAGCATCACACTGAGACCCATATTGCACCCATACACAGCATCAAACTGAGACCCATATTGTACCCATACAGCATCACACTGAGACCCATACTGCACCCATACACGGCATCACACTGAGACCCATACTGTATCCATACACAGCATTGAACTGAGACCCATACTGTACCCATACACAGCATCGTACTGAGACCCATGCTGTACCCATACATAGCATCATACTGAGGCTGATACTGTACACATACACAGCATCACACTGAGACCCATACTGTGCACATATACAGCATCACACTGAGACCCGTACTGTACCCATAAAGCATTACACTGAGACCCATATTGTACCCATTAACATGATTACAGTGAGACCCCTACTGTACACATACACAGCATCACATTGAGAAATACTGTACCCATACACAGCATCACACTGAGACACATACCGTACCCACATTGTTTCGCACTGAGACCCATACTGTACACATACACAGCATCACATTGAGAAACATACTATACCCATATACAGCATCACTCTGAGGCCCATACTGTGCCCATACACAGCATCACACTGAGACCCATACTGTGCCCATACACAGAATCACACTGAGACCCATAATGTACCCATACAACATCACACTGAGGCACATAATATACCCATACAGCATCACACTGAGACCCATACCGTACCCATACAGAGCATCAAACTGAGACCCATACAGTACCCATACACAGCATCACACTGAGAAACATACTGTACCCATACACAGCATCACACTGACACACATAATGTACCCACACTGGTTCGCACTGAGACCCATACTGTACACATACACAGCATCACATTGAGAAACATACAATACCCATTCAAAGCATCACACTGAGCCCCATACTGCACTCATACACAGCACCACACTGAGACCGATACTGCACCCATACACAGAATCAAACTGAGACTCATACTGTACCCATACACAGAATCACACAGAGACCCATACTCTAACCATACAAAGCATCACAATGAGACCCATACTGTACCCATAAACAGCATCACACTGAGACCCATGCTGTACCCATGCACAGCATCACACTGAGACCCATAGTATACCCATACACAGCCTCACGCTGAGACCCATACTGTACCCATAGAGCATCACACTGAGACCATTACTGTACCCATACACACCATCACACTGTGACCCATACTGTATCCATTCACAGCATCATACTGTGACCCATACTGTACCCATACACACCATCACACTGAGACCCATACTGTACCCCTACAGCATCACACTGTGACCCATACTGTACCCATACACACCATCACACTGAGACCCATACTGTACCCCTACAGCATCACACTGTGACCCATACTGTACCCATACAGAATCACACTGAGACCCATACTGTACCCATACAGCGTCACACTGAGACCCATATTGTACCCGCAAAAAGTATCACACTGGGACACATACTGTATCCATACACAGCATTTCACTGAGACCCATACTGTACCCATACACAGCATCACACTGTGACACAAACTGTACTCATACACAGCATCACACTGAGACCCATACTGTATCCATACACAGCATCACACTGAGACCCATATTGCACCCATACACAGCATCAAACTGAGACCCATATTGTACCCATACATCATCACACTGAGACCCATACTGCACCCATACACGGCATCACACTGAGACCCATACTGTATCCATACACAGCATTGAACTGAGACCCATACTGTACCCATACACAGCATCGTACTGAGACCCATGCTGTACCCATACATAGCATCATACTGAAGCTGATACTGTACACATACACAGCATCACACTGAGACCCATACTGTGCACATATACAGCATCACACTGAGACCCGTACTGTACCCATAAAGCATTACACTGAGACCCATATTGTACCCATTAACATGATTACAGTGAGACCCCTACTGTACACATACACAGCATCACATTGAGAAATACTGTACCCATACACAGCATCACACTGAGACACATACCGTACCCACATTGTTTCGCACTGAGACCCATACTGTACACATACACAGCATCACATTGAGAAACATACTGTACCCATATACAGCATCACTCTGAGGCCCATACTGTGCCCATACACAGCATCACACTGAGACCCATACTGTGCCCATACACAGAATCACACTGAGACCCATAATGTACCCATACAACATCACACTGAGGCACATAATATACCCATACAGCATCACACTGAGACCCATACCGTACCCATACAGAGCATCAAACTGAGACCCATACAGTACCCATACACAGCATCACACTGAGAAACATACTGTACCCATACACAGCATCACACTGACACACATAATGTACCCACACTGGTTCGCACTGAGACCCATACTGTACACATACACAGCATCACATTGAGAAACATACAATACCCATTCAAAGCATCACACTGAGCCCCATACTGCACTCATACACAGCACCACACTGAGACCGATACTGCACCCATACACAGAATCAAACTGAGACTCATACTGTACCCATACACAGAATCACACAGAGACCCATACTCTAACCATACAAAGCATCACAATGAGACCCATACTGTACCCATAAACAGCATCACACTGAGACCCATGCTGTACCCATGCACAGCATCACACTGAGACCCATAGTATACCCATACACAGCCTCACGCTGAGACCCATACTGTACCCATAGAGCATCACACTGAGACCATTACTGTACCCATACACACCATCACACTGTGACCCATACTGTATCCATTCACAGCATCACACTGTGACCCATACTGTACCCATACACACCATCACACTGAGACCCATACTGTACCCCTACAGCATCACACTGTGACCCATACTGTACCCATACAGAATCACACTGAGACCCATACTGTACCCATACAGCGTCACACTGAGACCCATACTGTACCCGCAAAAAGTATCACACTGGGACACATACTGTATCCATACACAGCATTTCACTGAGACCCATACTGTACCCATACACAGCATCACACTGTGACACAAACTGTACTCATACACAGCATCACACTGAGACCCATACTGTATCCATACACAGCATCTCACTGAGACCCATACTGTACCCATACAGCATCATACTGAGACCCATACTGTACACATACACAGCATCACACTGAGATACATATTGTAACCATCCACAGCATCACACTGAGACCCATACTGTACCCATAGAGCATCACACTGAGACCCATAATGTACCCATACACATGATCACACGGAGACCCATATTGTACCCATACAGCATCACACTGAGGCACACACTGTACCCATACACAGAATCACACTGAGACCCATAATGTACCCATACACAGCATCACACTGAGACACATTCACAATTCACAATTCAAATCGCTTTATTGGCATGATAAGTTACATCTTATGTTGCCAAAGCATCAAAATACATTTATGGTTTAGCACATAAACGCAGTTCTATTCATACAGTGTATAAACAGGTATATCCCTGAGTGTATAAATATACATTCGCATTGTTTATATATATTCTTTTCTTAGTTTACTGGTTGTCCCTCTGTTCATGGCAAGCTGTAACATAGTGTGCCGCCAGTGTTACACAGCTTCTCTCCTCTCCCAGTAGGAATGGGAGTTTTTGGTTGTCATTCAGATTTCTGAAATCAGGGCATATTTGTGAGAATTTTTGGTAGAAATTCTCCCTGATGCCCTGATATTTTCCACAAGCTGTGAGGAAGTGCATCTCTGTCTCCACCACTCCCTGACTGCAGTGAGAGCATATCCTGTCCTCTCTTGGCAGCCTGGTCTGCCTGTGTCTGCCTTTTTCGATCGCTAGGCTATGTTCGCTAAGTCTGTACCTTGTCAAGGTTCTTCTCAGTTTGTTATCCTTTACCATGGTCAGGTAATCAGCTATGTTGTATTGTCTGTTTAGGGCCAAGTAGCAATTGAGTTTGCTTTGGGTTTTTGTTGTTTCTGCCCAATATGTCAGGTATTTTTCCTTTTGCTTAGCGACGATTGTGTTGGGTCGAATTCTTTGTGTTACCCTGTCACTGTCCTGGGGCTGGTTATTGTTAGTATTGTTAGTAGTTACTTCACTGAGTCCCAGGACTAGTTGACTGAGGGTATTCTTCTTTATGGTCAGCTCTTGGCATTTCAGGGCGTCGTAGTGATAGCATTGGGGATTGCTCATTTGTAGGTGATTCCAAAATTTGGTGGCTCTTTTTTGGATAGTGATTATTAATGGATATTGGCCTAGTTCCGCCCTGCATGCATTGTTTACTGTTTTCCTTTGAGTCCGGAGGATACTTTTACAGAATTCTGCATGTAGGATCTCAATTGGGTGTTTGTCCCATTTTGCAAATTCTTGTTGAGTTAGCGGTCCCCATACCTCACTGCCATAGAGTGCAATTGGTTCAATTACTGATTTGAAAATTTTGAGCCAAATGCTAATTGGGATTTCTATTTGGATTGATTTTTTGATGGCATAGAAAGCCCTTCTTGCTTTCTCTTTCAGTTCATTCACAGCCAGTTTGAAGTTTCCCGTAGAACTGATTTTTAAGCCCAAGTATGTGTAGTTAGTGGTTTGTTCAATTTTGGTTGTTCCTACTGTGAAATTTATTTTGGGTCCCTGATGTTTGGATCTTTGCTGGAACACAAGGACTTTGGTTTTTTGGGGATTTATTGTCAGGGCCCAAGTCTGGCAGTACGACTCCAGCAGGTCCAGGTTTTGCCGTAGCCCCTCTTTAGTAGGTGACAGCAGAACCAGGTCGTCTGCATAGAGGAGAAATTTAACCTTGGATTCATATAGGGTGAGGCCGGGTGCTGTAGATTGTTCAAGTAGTTTTGCCAATCCATTTATGTAAATATTAAAGAGTGTCGGTGAGATTGGCGAGCCCTGCGTCACCCCCCGCCCCTGTGGGAAGTATTTTGTTTGTTTGTCTCCAATTTTAACTGCACATTTGTTGTTTGTATACATTGATTTAATTACATCATATGTTTTCCCTCCTACCCCACTTTCGATAAGTTTCAGGAATAAACCGTCATGCCAGATGGAGTCGAAAGCCTTCTGGAAATCTACAAAGCATGCGTAGATTTTGCTTTTGTTATGGTGAACGTGTTTGTCAATTAGGGTCTGTAGGGTGAAGATATGATCGGATGTTCTATAGTTTGGCAGGAATCCAATTTGGCTTTTACTCAAGACATTGTGCTCCTCAAGGAAGTTTATAAGTCTTTTGTTTATGATGCTACAGAATACCTTCCCCAGGTTACTGTTTACACAGATGCCTCGATAGTTGTTTGGGTCGATTTTGTCCCCACTTTTGTATATGGGCGTTATGAGTCCTTTGTTCCAGATATCAGGGAAATAACCGACATACTGTACCCATACATCATCACACCTAGACCCATACTGTACCCATACACAGCATCAAAGTGAGATCCATACTGTACCCATACACAGCGTCACACTGAGACCGATACTGTTCCCATAAACAGCATCACACTGAGACCCATACTGTACCCATACACAGCATCACACTGAGACCCATACTGTACCCATACACAGCATCACACTGAGACCCATACTGTACCCATACACAGCATCACACTGAGGCCCATACTCTACCCCTACAGCATCACACTGAGACCATTACTGTACCCATATACACCATCACACTGTGACCCATACTGTACCCATTCACAGCATCACACTGAGACGCATATTGTACCCATACACACCATCACACTGAGACCCATACTGTACCCATACAGCATCACACTGAGACCCATACTGTACCCATACAGAGCATCACACTGACACCTATACTGTAAACATACACAGCATCACACAGTGACCAATACTTTACCCATACACAGCTTCACACTGTGACCCATACAGTAGCACTACACAGCATCACACTTTGACCCATACTGTACCCATTCACAGCATCACACTTTGACCAATACTTTAGCCATACACAGCATCACACTGAGACACATACTGTACCCATACACAGCATCACACTGAGACCCATGTTGTACCATAAGAACATAAGAACATAAGAAATAGGAGCAGGAGTAGGCCAATCGGCCCCTCGAGCCTGATCCACCATTCAATAAGATCATGGCTGACCTGATCCTAACTTCAAATCTACTATCACTCTGCATCCACCCGAACCCATGTGATCTCCTGGGAGAGGCGAAAAACCAGGTAAAAAACCCAATGGCCAATTTGGGAGAAATAAATCTGGGAAATTCCTCTCCGACCCATCTAGGCGATCGAAACTCATCCAGGAGATCTCTGTCCCTAGATTTTCTACAGTACTTACCTTCTGTAAAAGGTGATCTCCACCCCAGCCAGGAACAGGAATAGAACCATCTCCTGAAATCTAACACATAATTAGAACACAAGAAGTAGGAGCAGAACCAGGCTACATGGCCCCTGGGCCCGCTCCGTTACCCACAGGGCCATGACCGTTCCGAACATAGACTCATGTCCAATTTCCTGCCCTCTCCCCGTAACCCCAATTCCCTTTATTTCTAAGAAACTGTCTATTTCTGTTTTAAATTTATTTAATGATGTAGCTTCCACAGCTTTCTGGGGCAGCAAATTCCACAGACCTACCACCCTCTGAGTGAAGAAGTTTCTCCTCATCTCAGTTTTGAAAGAGCAGCCCCTTATTCTAAGATTATGCCCCCTAGTTCTAGTTTCACCCTTCATTGGGAACATCCTCACCACATCCTCCCGATCAAGCCCCTTCACAATCTTATATGTTTCAATAAGATCGCCTCTCATTCTTCTGAACTCCAATGAGTAGAGTCCCACACTACTCAACCTCTCCTCATATGTCCACCCCCTCATCCCCGGAATTAACCGAGTGAACCTTCTTTGTACTGACTCGAGAGCAAGTATGTCTTTTCTTAAGTATGGACACCAAAACTGTGTGCAGTATTCCAGGTGCTGTCTCACCAATACCTTGTACAACTAGAACAATACCTCCCTATTTTTATATTCTATCCCCCTAGCAATAAAAGCCAACATTCCATTGGCCTTCTTGATCACCTGCTGCACCTGCATACTAACTTTTTGAGTTTCGTGCACCAGGACCCCCAGATCCCTTTTTACTACAGTACTTTCCAGTTTCTTGCCATTAAGATAATAACTTGCTCTATGATTTTTCCTGCCAAAGTGCATAACCTCACACTTTCCAGTATTGTATTCCATCTGCCAAATCTCTGCCCACTTACTTAGCCTGTCTATGTCCCTTTGCAGGATTTTTATGTCCTCCTCACTCACTACTTTCCTTCCCATCTTTGTATCATCTGCAAACTTTGATATGTTACACTCGGTCCCCTCCTCCAAATCATTAATATAGATTGTAAAGAGTTGGGGACCCAGCACTGACCCCTGCGGAACACCACTAGTTACTGATTGCCAGTCTGAGAACGAACCATTTATCCCAACTCTCTGCTTTCTGTTAGATAGCCAATCCTCCACCCATGCCAGAATATTACCCCCAATCTCATGATTTTTTATCTTGAGCAATAATCTTTCGTGTGGCACCTTGTCTAATGCCTTTTGGAAGTCTATATACACTACGTCCACTGGTTCCCCTTTATCCACCCTGTATGTTACTTCCTCAAAGATGTAGAATTCGCAAAGTTAATATTGTATTATAAGGGTCCTCTGGCAGAAGAGGCCTTGGTTTTAAAAAGACTGTTTTAAAAGAAGCCCAGAAAAAGGGGAACACAAAAAGGCCGCCGGACCCTGTGACTGACTTATTGGGACACTTCAAAATGGTTCCTGCAGTCCCCAGACAGCCATTGTGGATTCAACCCACAGTAAGTTCTAGAAGCCATTTCTGAGAGAACGAAACCAGACACCCACACATTCATAAAGATTGGCTGCAGATCCAGTCAGATCAGCCTGTAGATAAAGGCCATCTTAATGTTTACCCAGACAAAGGGGAACAGTTCCATATTCATAATAGAACGCATCAAGGACCCAATAAAGACATCAAGAAGACATTAAAACATTACCAGGTCATTCCAGACCAGAGATGGCCATCACCAGCCATCCCGAAGGCAGTTTAAATATAATAACTACCCCACTGTGCCATAAGCCCGCCAAAAGTTAAACAAAGACTAACCTTGATTTGGCGGGAGATAGAGTCTTCTTCTGAGAAGTATAATTGGGAGACACCGGGGGTAGAAGAGAGAGAAGGAAGCTTCATCTTAGATATTGGGAAGAGAGAGGTTCCTTTCTTCATCATCTTCGTGGGATCTTCGGTAATAGCCGTTACCTTCGATAGCAGCTGGAGTTCGGAGAAGAAGACGGTTCGAGTCGGCGTCCCGCCCCGGGGTAAAACATCGGGAGATCATTGACCAACCCCGGGCCGTTGACGAAACGGGAGGGTAGTAAAACTACAGAAGAAACCTATATGAAAACCAGCTAGGGGCTTCCAACCGTGGTCAAGCAGCTGATCTCCGCCGACATCCAGGCCCATCAGTGTCCAGCCTGTCCGTGACCTTCACCTCAAGAGAGAGAGAGAGAGTGAGGTGTGGCGCAGCCCGCTGTGGATCCACTGACCACGAGGAAACAGGACGCCTGAGGGGATCAAAACGCAGACCTGTTTCAAAACTCTATACTTTTCCAACTGGATTGGTGAGCATGTTTCTGGCCCTTCATAATCGGATCTAGATAGGTTTAAGGGGATGGGCATTTTGGGTATAGTTAAAATGAGTTGTTGTCCCTCGATGTTCCGTGTGTTTCCCCATTTCATGATGACTTTTGTAAAGTATAATATGCCTGTATCTATTTTAGCTAGTACTGTATTGTTATGATTTGTTTTTCCCTCCCATGTACCCTCTCATTTGCTTGCATTTGATTTGTTTTTCCATATGCAATAAAATTCCATTTTGATTCATTAAACTTAGTCTATCAGAGTCTTCTCTGCATTGTAGATCCTGCACCTAAGTCCAGTGTCTAGAATCTAAGGGGTGAGTGGGTCGAACCACTCAAGGTTTTACTGTGCAAAAGAGAGAAAGAGGCCTCTGGCGAGAGAAACCTCTGCGACCTCGGAGAGAAAACCCCTTACAGAAAATAGCGACCGCGGCAGGACACTGGCAGCAGCATTGCAATGTATTAGACCCAAGTTTGAATGGTCAAAATGCAATGGATGAGAGGATAGCAGATTATGTCTTTGGTAAGGTAAATCTCACTAAGCAGTGGATTTCCGATCTCTTACTGGATGGGCATCCAGTGGACGCAGCCATCAGGTGGCCAGAGAGCAAAGAGCATAAGAAGTCAGTGGAAAAGGCAGTGTGACTGATGTGCTACAAGAAACAGGTCCAGATTTTGGACCGGGTCGGTGCAGCACAGGCAGCCAAGATCACTACCCAGGCAGCAGAGATAGAGGAAAAGGCCATGTGTGGGGAAAAACTCATCACAGCGCTTCACGTGCTGATTCAAGAACGCCAAGTTGTAGCCAGCCAACATTAGGCTAGAATAGAATATCTGGAATACCAGGTTACTGAGGCAAAGATCCATGAAGCGAGAATGCGGGAGAAAAACGCCCGCCTCGCCCAGCAGCTAAGAGCGCAGGAGGAGAGAGTTGTGGAAGTCAAGGCAGCTTACAAGTTATCCCTTGAACATGGGTTGAGAGCGCAGACCATGGCCCCTGCCAAAAGAACATAGAGGACTTGAGAACGGCCCTGGTTAAGGCAAAAGGCATGGTATGCCTCGTAAGCCCAAAAGCAAGTCAGATTGACTTTTTGCAGGAATCCAAACATCCAATTCCGTGCGAAGTAGTTGCAGCACCAGCCACTGAACCCTCAGCCCCGCCAAGCTATAGTGAGGCTTGGCCTGAAAAAGGGGTGGTGGAAGAAAGGGTAGCCGAGATGGTACAGGAGGAGGAACAACCCCTGGTAGCACAGCCGGAGCCAGCACCAATGTGTCCGACTCAGCACCAGAGGTTCGGTCCCAACGCCGCAAACGGCGATGACGGACCCCACCTGAACCAGCTCGTGGTGCCCTACGCTGCCCCACAACTAAGATCCATGGTGAGCCACCTCCCAAGACTCACAGTAAAGGGAGATCCGTCAGTTCATTTCAGGGAGATAGAGGAAACAGCCGCCATCAATGATTGTGATGATCTTGAACAGGCAAAGATGCTGCTCTTCTCCCTGGATAGCACAATCCTTCAGTGCCTCTCAGACGAGAGTAAGAGGGGATGGAAAGGATATACGGATCTCAGGGATGAGGTCTTGGAAGTTATGGGAGTGGACGACGGTAATCCGTTCCAACGGGTGGAAGGGACTGTGCAGCTAGCTGGAGAACCCCCGCGGGTTTTTGCAGAAAGGCTGTGGCCAGTGTATCGACGCAGTTGTCTGGGCATGCCAGAACGGGTTGGAATGAGCGCCGAACAGCGGGTTCATTGGCTCCGTTGTCTGGTTGCTAACAGCTTGCCACAGATACAGGCCTTAGCCAGGTCCTGGTTTGACCCCCAAGGTCCCGGTGTCACAGAGGAGACAGTGCTCCGCCAGCTCACCGTAGCATACAAGAATTGTGGAGGTCAGGAGACACCTCCCTCTAAGGGAAAAGTGCATGAGGCAAAACCCGCAGCCCCAAGCAAGAAGGAGTGGTGTCAGGAGGGGAATCGCCCTGCCCAAGCCAAGCTCAATTGCTACGGGTGTGGGAAGGATGGACATTGGCGCAAGGACTGTAAAAATCCGTGGAATGATAATAAAGGGAAATCTCCCACAGCCCAAACCCAAGCCCAGACCGCCGCCCCAGCACCAGCCCAAACACAAGCCGCAGCTCCTGTCCCAGCAAAGGGAGCCGGTGCGGCTATGGATCCCGCTGTGATAGAATCAATTATAGAGGCAATGCGGTCTCTTATGATCGCGCAGGGGAAGATAGCCGCCAGCACTGGTCTTGTCGTTCCCGAAACCATGACTCCGGTGCCCAAATGACTAGAGCCGGCGCAGCCCGTCTACCTGATGCGCTGCGATATGATGTATGGAGGCGACCCCTCGTAGAGATGGAAGTGGAGGAGGTAAAAGGGATCTATTTGTTGGATACGGGGGCATCGTGCACCGTGATCCACACAGATGACCTTGCCACCTCACCTCTGTCCACCGGGGTTCCATATATTCTGTCGAGCTTCACAGGCAAGGAACAGGCTGGCGCATTTTCCATTCCCCTCTCCGTTCATTTAGGACCACTCCGCACCAAGTGGAAGTGTATACTGATGAAGTGGGAGGTGGAGGGTGGAAAGGGGATCCTCAGGTCCGATTTCTTGGCAGAACACGGGATACTCGTGGACCTGAGAAATCACTGTCTCTGGGGAGCAGGTGCGAGTGTGAAAGGGATAGAGGATGCCAAGGCCAACCCAACGAAAGCACGGGTCGGCCGGCGGAAAGTAAAATTCTTGGGTCTGACCCTCTGCGCTGGCGAGAGAGACACGGACCAGGATAGACAGGAGTCGGTGCAAGATCAACCGGTCCCCGCCAGTTGCGTAGTGAAGGTACCCCGACGCAATAAGTGGTTCCACGTCAAGCAGTGCAAACTGTTTAAGCCTGGTGCAAAAGAGCCAACAACTGAGGCCAGGTCTGAGGGTAAAATTCCTCAGCCTGAGGCGTGCAACAAGTCACAGACCACACAGGCTGGAACCGCAGCCTGCCTGGAGGGAGAAACTGTCCCGCCCACCTGGGAGGTTTCCCCACTGGCCTGGGACTCAGACGAGGAGGAGCCTGAACAGCAAGGCCCCGCCCTTGACACGATTCTGGAGGAGGTGGAGTCGGAGGACGGAGGTCCCGCCCTCGACTCAAGCTTAGGGGAGATAGAAATTGGGGGCGGAGATCCTCCACCTCTAGGGACAGGTCAGGAGGAGCCATCTGCCACAGACCCAAATCCCAAAGGGGTGGAGCCTGAGGGAAGGGAGCCGAAGCCGGCAGCCGTGGAGGTGCCACGGGCTGTGAGGGCTAAAGTCCCAACCGAAGGTCCACCCGCTGAGGGAGCCACGCCCAAAGTACCTCTTCTCAAGTCGGCTCGAATGCCTCAGCCGGTAAAACCTTGGCCCGATTCCCCCACCTTCAGTAAACGCAGACTTGGGAAATCCCTGGCAAAATGCAGTCCCCAATTGACAGCAAAAGGCTGCGGGGAACCCAAGCCACAAGTCAGTGCAGCCCCGCCACAAGGAACGGCAAGCTGCAGTCCAATCAGGGATTAGGTAAGCCGCCCGGGGACGGGCGGCGCTGTACATAAGCTAAGTTTAAGTTTAATTAAGTTTAAGGCGTGTGTATATTAAAGTGATTAGTGTTAAGTAGTTTTGGAATCTGCTCAGTATGTGTGTTGTTTTGGATCAAGGTCGAAAGACCCGATCATGCCTTCACCTAAGCCAGAATCTCTCGGGAGCCTGGCTATATCATTTAATTTTGTTACAGGACCCAGAGAGATGAGAGGGATTCTCATCGCATTCGCGGTGATCAGGTGGAGCTGGGCCTATCGGGGCCGCACCAAGGACTCCACGATCTACGGGTGCTCGGGGAGCACAGCCCCCATCGCGACCGATGGGTCAGGCGCGCGGGGCGTTGAGGAGACAGCCACCTATTTCCATGAAGGGAGGTGGCCAGGATGGCTGGGGTCGAACTCTACGGAATACTCCAGCCAGTCCGGGTTTGCATACCGGGAGACTTCCTTGATGTGCCCCCGAGTGAGGGTCATCGCACCCAGAGTCAGCGTCACCGTCGGGAAGATTTGCCTGGTTTGTCATGGACATGTTCCTTTGGACCGCTGGTGGTGGCTTCGGAAGCTGAGTAAGACCATGAAGAACTCCACGGTCGAGTGGGAGAGACTGGCTAACAATACCCATCGGACTATTACGGGGACTCAAGGGGCGTTGAGTGTCTGTTGGGACAAATGGTGGGAACCAGATGAGGGGATCTACATCTGTATGTGGGGTTCAGAAAGCGCCTGCCCCACAGGCGTCTCCATCTTTTTCCAAAGGCAGTGGCAGGATGCTGGGAAAGGAATGAGGTGGGATGTCAGCACACGGGTGTGTGGAGTCCCATAATCTCAGATCCCAGTAAACGCCACTGAGCTCATCACCCGCCCCCGCAAGCCCCTGCCCACGATTCCGGTAGCCAAAGCCCACAAGGAAGGATGCCTCACCACTACCAAGGGACCCGGGAACGGATTGGCATTAGTACCCACAGGTCAGCTGCTGTACCAAGGGGTGCACTATGCGGTGGCCTCGGTGATTTTAAACCTCACCGAGGTGCGATTGCCAGAGTGGTGCCCCAAGGAAATGGAGCAATTGTACCAGGTCCTGTTAACAAACATGTTCAGGCAGTTTTATGAATTCGACTTTGCTGATGTAGACAAAGCCGAATTGTACACCACACCACATGAGGTCTTGGACAGGAGAGGGAGACAAAGAAGGGGTGCAGTAAATGATATTTTCACAGCTTTTAACACAGGGACTTCCGTCATCAACACTCTGGATGACGTGGAGCTGCAGACCCAGGTTAATGGTTTGAAAACACAGTTACGAAAAATACTGACTGATGAGAATAAGGTAGTGGGTTCTGAGTTACATGAGGACCAGGCCATGACACTACACTTAAAAGAAATTATTGCTGAGCTGGAGAAACACGCTAAAACGATAAATGCTCTCATCAGGGAGGATCGGAATGCGTCCGATCAGGCTGCGCAGAACGAAGCTTGCGTGCTGTACGGGGCGTGGTTACTGGGCGAGGGCCACAGTAATCTGGAGGATTTAAAACAAGGTTTAGTCCCCTCCTGGATCAGCAACAAGCACCTCGCAGCCCTCCACCCTTCAGAAAATGCATTAAGTCTGTGCCAGCTCAGACTAGCTTCAGAAGCCTACCCAGTCCCAGTGGACTGTGGACGGTCTAATCACACCATTATGGTGTCCGGTGAGTGACAGCAGTTTCTGTTTCAAGCCCAAGGCAGAAGTTCAAGTGGCCTAAGAGCAAATTGTCCCCATTCCTGAACCTTCCACTGTTCACATCACCGTTAAAGAGAATTTCACCGATCTTTAACGATTCGTTGCACATTTTGGATATATCATTCCCCCTCTCCCTGAACACCTCACCAAGATATTAAAAGCCGTTGTCGTTTCACAGAAACATTTTTACACACTGGAGCAGAAGACTTTAGAGATAGGGGCAAGCATATTGGATATAGTAACCCCACAGTGGTGGGACCTGTTCACTAATATAGAAGTCCCTTCTTGGATTAGGATAGCCTCCCACATCCTTGTCGTGTGTCAGGTTTTTATTGTGATTTATTTACTGTTTGTACACTGTAAAAAGGTCAGACATTCACAGAAGTATGAGAACAGGGGAGAATGGAGAGGGCATTATGTGTGGGTAGAAGAAGAGACACCTGTTTAGATTTTTGCTGATATCTCCCTCTTTTGTTTGATGTTTGGTCATGTGTAAGTTGTGTGTGTACTTTATTCTTTATTATTGAAGTTTATTAAGCGAGTTGGTATTAATAAAAATAATGTGTATGAACCAGGTGGTGTAGGGATATTAGGCCCCCCTCCACGCCTGGAAGTGAATGTGTCAGATTTTAAATCCAATGTATTGCCATCTATAGATGCTTAATGTACACTGTAGGTTTTCTGAAATGGGAAATACATGTGCCATGGGGTCATAGATAGGTAATTACAGGGGATGGTTTAATTATGGAAGGTCAGAAAATTTTGCTCACCCAGAATTATGATACTTCAAGCAAGTTATAGTATCATCAGGGGGTACTGTAGAATTCGCAAAATTAATATTGTATTATAAGGGTCCTCTGGCAGAAGAGGCATTGATTTTAAAAAGACTGTTTTAAAAGAAGCCCAGCAAAAGGGGCACACAAAATGGCCACCAGACCCCGTGACCGACTTATTGGGACACATTAAAATGGTTCCTGCAGTCTCCAGACAGCCGTTGTGGATTCAACCCACAGTAAGTTCTGGAAGCCGTTTCTGAGAGAATGAAACCAGACACCCACACATACATAAAGATTGGATGCAGATCCAGTCAGATCGGCCTGTAGATAAAGGCCATCTAAATGTTTACCCAGACAAAGGGGAACAGTTCCATATTCATAAAGAACGCATCAAGGACCCGTTAAAGACATCAAGAAGACATTAAAACATTACCAGGTCATTCCAGACCAGAGATGGCCATCACCGGCCATCCCGAAAGCAGTTTAAATATAATAACTACCCCACTGTGCCATAAGCCCACCAAAAGTTAAACAAAGACTAACCTTGATTTGGCGGGAGATAGAGGCTTCTTCTGAGAAGTATAATTGGAGACACCGGGGGTAGCAAAAGAGTAGCTTCATCTTAGATATTGGGAAGAGAGAGGTTCCTTTCTTCATCATCTTCATGGGGTCTTCGGTAATAGCCGTTACCTTCGATAGCAGCTGGAGTTCGGAGAAGAAGACGGTTCGAGCCGGCATCCCGCCCCGGGTTAAACATCGGGAGATCATCGACCAACCCTGGGCCATTGACGAAACGGGAGGGCAGTAAAACTACAGAAGAAACCTATATACAGAAGAAACCTATATGAAAGCAGGCTAGGGGCTTCCAACCGTGGTCAAACAGATGATCTCCGCCGACATCCAGGCCCATCAGTGTCCAGCCTGTCCGTGACCTTCACCTCGAGAGAGAGATAGAGAGTGAGGTGTGGCGCAGCCCGCTGTGGTTCCACTGACCACGAGGAAACAGGATGCCTGAGGGGATCAAAACGCAGACCTGTTTCAAAACTCTATACTTTTCCAACTGGATTGGTGAGCATGTTTCTGGCCCTTCATAATCGGATCTAGATAGGTTTAAGGGGATGGGCATTTTGGGTATAGTTAACATGAGTTGTTGTCCCTCGATGTTCCGTGTGTTTCCCCATTTCATGATGACTTTTGTAAAGTATAATATGCCTGTATCTATTTTAGCTAGTACTGCATTGTTATGACATGTTTTTCCCTCCCATGTAACCTCTCATTTGCTTGCATTTGATTTGTTTTTCCATATGCAATAAAATTCCATTTTGATTCATTAAACTTGGTCTATCAGAATCTTCTCTGCATTGTAGTTCCTGCACTTAAGTCCAGTGTCTAGAATCTAAGGGGCGAGTGCATTGAACCACTCAAAGTTTTACTGTGCAAAAGAGAGAGAGAGGCCTCTGGTGAGAAAAACCTCTGCGACCTCGGAGAGAAAACCCCTTACAAAGAACTCAAGCAAATTTGTCAAACATGACTTCCCCTTCATAAAACCATGCTGACTTTGTCCTATTAAATAATGTTTATCCAAATGTCCCGTTACTGTCTCCTTAATAATGGACTCTAAAATTTTACCAACCACAGATGTTAGGCTAACAGGTCTATAGTTTCCAGCCTTCTGCCTACCACCCTTTTTAAATAAGGGTGTTACATTAGCAGTTTTCCAATCTGCCGGGGCCTTTGCTGAGTCCAGGGAGTTTTGGAAAATTATTACCAATGCATCCACAATCCCTACCGCCACTTCCCTCAAGACCCTAGGATGTAAGCCATCAGGTCCAGGGGATTTATTCGCCTTGAGTCCCATTATTTTACCAAGTACCACTTCCTTAGTGATTTTAATCATATTTAGCTCCTCCCCCCATGAGCCCCCTGTTTATCCAGTGTTGGGATATTCTTAGTGTCCTCTACCGTAAAGACTGACACAAAATAATTGTTCAGCGTTTTTGCCATCTCCATGTTTCCCACCATTAATTTCCCGGTCTCATCCTCTAAGGGACCAACAATTACTTTAGCCACCCTTTTTCTTTTTATATAACTATAGAAACTTTTGCTATCTGTTTTTATATTTTATGCTAATTTACTTTCATAATTTATCTTCCCTTTCTTAATCAATCTTTTAGTTATTTTTTGCTGTCTTTTAAAGACTTCCCAATCTTCTATCCTCCCACGAGATTTGGCTACCTTATATGCCCTTGTTTTTAGTCAGATACTATCCTTAATTACTTTACTTAGCCACGGATGGTTATCTTTTCTTTTACACCCTTTTTCACTCAGTGGAATATATATTTTTTGGAAGTTGTAAAATAAGTCCTTAAATGTACACCACTGATCATGTACCGTCTTACACTTTAAGCTAATTTCCCAGTCCACTGTAATCAATTCTGCTCTCATACCTTCATAGTCTCCTCTATTCAAGCTCAGCACGCATGTTTAAGATCCAACCTTCTCACCCTCTAATTGAATATGGAATTCAACCATGTTATGGTCACTCATTCCAAGGGGATCCTTTACTAGGATATTTTTAATTAATCCTGTCTCATTACACAGGACCAAATCTAAGGTTGCTTGCCCCCTGGTCGGTTCAGTTACATACTGCTCAAGAAATCCATCCCTAATACGCTCAATGAACTCATCCTCAAGGCTGCCCTGCCCAATTTGATTTGTCCAGTTAATATGACAGTTAAAATCCCCCATAATTATAACTGTTCCCTTATTACAAGCCTCAACTATTTTCTGATTAATACTCCGTCCAACAGAGTTGCAACTGTTCGGAGGTCTATAGAATACGCCAACTAGTATTTTTTTCCCACACACAGTATCACACTGAGACCATATTGTACCCATACAGCATCATACTGAGACCCATACTGTACACATACACAGCATCACACTGAGGCTCATACTGTACCCATACAGCATCAAACTGAGACCCATATTGTACCCATACAGAGAGTCACACTGAGACCCATACTGTACCCATACACAGCATCACACTGAGGCCCATACTGTACCCATATGCAGCATCACACTGAGACCCATACTGCACCCATACAGCATCACACTGAGATCCATACTGTACCCATAAAGAGCATTGCACTGAGATCCGTACTGTACCCATACAGCATCACAATAAGGCCCATACTGTACCCATACACAGCATCACAATGTGACCCATACTGCACCCATACACAGCATCACACTGAGGCATATACTGTACCCATACACAGCAGTACACTGAGGCCCATATTGTATCCATACACAGCATCAAGCTGAGACGCATACTGTACCCATACATAGCATCAAACTGAGACCGATATTGTACACATACACATCATCACATTGAGACCCATACTGTTCCCATACACATCATCACAATGTCACCCATAATGATCCCATACACAGCATCACAGTGAGACCCATACTGTACACATACACAGCATCACACTGAGGCACATACTGTACCCATACACATCATCACAATGTCACCCATAATGATCCCATACACAGCATCACAGTGAGACCCATACTGTACACATACACAGCATCACACTGAGGCACATACTGTACCCATATACAGCATCACACTGAGACCAATGCTGTACCCGTAAACAGCATCACACTGAGACCCATACTGTACACATACACAGCATCACACTGAGACCCATACTGTACTATACACAGCATAACACTGAGACCCATACTGTACACATACACAGCATCACACTTTGACACATACTGTACCCATACACAGCATCACACTGAGACTCATACTGTACACATACACAGCATCACACTGAGACCCATATTGTATACATACACTGCATCACACTGAGATCCATACTGTGCCCATACACAGCATCACACTGAGACCCATACTGTACACATACATAGCATCACACTGAGGCCTATACTGTACCCATATACAGGATCACACTGAGACCCATACTGTACCCATACACAGCATCACACTGAGACCGATACTTTACCCATACACAGCATCACACTGAGACCCATGCTGTACCCATACAGCATCACACTGAGACGCATACTGTACCCATACACAGCATCCCACTGAGACCCATACTGTACCCATACACAGCATCACACTGAGACCCATACCTTACCCATACAGCATCACACTGAGTCCCATACTGTACCTGATGGGCCTTCAATAACCACAAAACTAGAAGTTATAGACTTTAACAAGTTGGCTTTTAATCACTAAGATCAGAGCTAACATCTCAACACGCCGACTGGTTCACAGGAATGAGTCATACAGATCCTGGGATCTTTATGTAAGAGAAGTCGGGGCGGAGCCAAGAGCCAAGACCTGGGACCTCCCAGGTTAGTCGGGAAAGAGGAAGTGAAACTATACACAGTGGGGGAGGGTAATATACATGAGTGCAAAACGAATACAGGATCAAGACAAACAGATTTCATTACATTCACCCCTTCTATAGATTTAGTCCATCGGGGTGATGTTTCTTAAAAGTTGGTATAAGTGAGTCTGTCAGGAGGTTTTGCAGTTCCCAGTGATCGGCGCAAAGCCGGTTGGGGTGCCTCTCGGGGAGTGGATTCTGGTTCCTCCGCTGTCCGGGCCTCCGCAGTGTCTTCCAGGTTATCTGCAGTGTCCTCCAGGTTAAAGTTGGGTATTGATACCTCTGGGCGTCCTGTCTCTTTGTAGTGTAGGTCTTCATCGGGTAGGCTCCCATCGATCTCTCCGCTCCCCGAGGGAGCGAGGTCTTTTATGGAAACAGTGTCCTCTCACCCGTCAGAGTATTCGATATAGGCGTACTGAGGGTTTGCATGGAGGAGCTGTACCTTTTCCACAAGGGGGTCCGTTTTATGGCCTCTCACGTGCTTCCGCAATAGTACTGTCCCCGGAGACGTCAGCCACGCGGGTAGAGATATGCCCGAGGTGGATTTCCGGGGGAAAACGAACATCTTTTCGTGAGGGGTAGCGTTAGTGGCAGTACATAACAGAGACCTTATGGAGTGGAGCACGTCTGGGAGGACTTCCTGCCAGCGGGAGGTCAGAAGGCCTTTTGACTTTAAGGCTAACGTGACAGCCTTCCAAACAGTAGCATTCTCCCTTTCCACTTGCCCATTACCCCGGGGGTTGTAGCTAGTGGTTCTGCTAGTGGCTATCCCCTTCGAGAGCAAGAACTGGCGCAGCTCATCACTCATGAATGACGTCCCCCTATCGCTGTGTATGTAGTTCAGCATGCCAAACATGCAGAATAGATTACAGAGACACTTGATGACCGTGGCACTGGTCGTGTCTGGGCAGGGAATGGTGAAGGGGAAGCGGGAATATTCATCAATGATATTGAGGAAGTATACGTTACGGTCGGCAGAGGGAAGGGGTCCCTTGAAGTCCAGACTTAGGCGCTCGAATGGCCGTGTGGCTTTGATAAGGTGTGCACAGTCAGGCCTGTAGAAACGAGGCTTGCATTCCGCACAGATGCGGCAGGCTCTGGTCATTGCCCTGACCTCCTCGATGGAGTGGGGCAGATTGCAGGACTTTATAAAATGGTATAGTCGGGTGACCCCTGGGTGACAGAGGTCATTGTGGAGACCCTGTAATTTGTCCGGATGAATGCTGGCACACATTCCCCGCGATAGGGCGTCTGGGGGTTCATTAAGGGCTCCCGGCCTGTACATAATATCATAGTCGAACGTGGATAGTTCGATCCTCCACCTGAGTATTTTGTCATTCTTGATTTTCCCCCTTTGTTTGTTATTAAAAATGAAAGCCACCGACCGCTGGTCGGTGAGCAGGGTGAAACATTTGCCGGCTAGGTAGTGTCTCCAGTGCCGCACTGCCTCCACTATAGCCTGTGCCTACTTCTCGACAGAAGAGTGCCTGATTTCAGGTCCCTGAAGGATTCGGGAGAAGAAGGCCACAGGTCTCCCAGCCTGATTGAGGGTCGCAGCTAAGGCAAAGTCTGACGCATCGCTTTCGACTTGAAAGGGAATGCATTTGTCCACTGCACACACTGCAGCCCTTTCAATGTCCTGTTTAATACTGGTGAAAGCCTCCCGAGCTTCAGCTGATAGTGGGAAGGACATCGATTTAATGAGCGGTCGGGCCTTATCAGAGTAATTGGGCACCCATTGGGCATAATACGAAAAAAATCCCAGGCACCTTTTTAAGGCTTTGGGATTGTGTGGCAGGGGCAGTTCCTTTAGGGGGCGTAATCGGTCAGGGTCCGGTCCAATTACCCCATCTTCCACCACACAGCTGAGGATACAGAGACGGGTTGTGTTGAAGACACATTTGTCTTCGTTGTAGGTTAGATTCAGCTTTAGGGCAGTTTTTAAAAATCTCGCAAGATTTAGATCGTGGTCTTGCTGGTTGTGCCCGCAGATAGTGACATTGTCCAGATAGGGGTAGGTAGCTTGTAGTTTATTCTCGTCAACCATGCGGTCCATCTCATGTTGGAAGACCGAGACCCCACTTGTTACCCCGAAGGGCACTCTGAGAAAATGGTAGAGGCGCCCGTTCACCTCGAAGGCGGTGTATGGGCGGTCCTCCATTCTAATGGGGAGCTGGTGATACGCGGATTTGAGGTCGATAGTCGAGAAGACTCGGTATTGCGCAATCTGGTTGACCATTTCTGATATGCGGGGTAAAGGGTAGGCGTCCAGCTGGGTATAAATATTAACAGTCTGGCTGTAGTCAATTACCATCCGTTTCTTTTCGCTATTTTTAACTATGACTACTTGGGCACGCCACGGGTTGGTACTGCATTCAATAATTCCTTCCCGCAGGAGTCTGTCCACTTCCGCCTTGATAAAGTGTCTGTCTTCCAGACTGTACCGTCTACTTTTGGTCGCTATGGGCCTACAGTTCGGAGCGAGTTTAGCGAATAAAGAGGGCGGGCTGATTTTTAAGGTTGATAGGCCACAGACTGTGAGTGGCGGCTGGGACCCGCCATATGCTAGCGTGACACTTTCGTGGTGGCACTGGATGTCCAGGCCCAAGATTACATTAACACAGAGTTCTGGCATCACGAGGAGTTTAAAATCCTTGTAGTCCGTGCCTTTTACAGTCAGTGTTACCACACAGTAGCCCAAAATGTCCGAAGTGTGGGGCTTAGCAGCCATAGCAATTCTGCTCCGTGTAAGGGTTACCGTTAATGAGTGCCGCCGTACCAGGCTAGGGTGGATAAAACTCTCGGTACTCCCACAGTCAATTAAACATTTCGTTAAATTCCCGTTTACCTGTATGTCCATCATGGATTTTGTCAACGGGTGTGGCCTGGATTGATCCACCGTGATCGAAGCCACTGTTGGGCCCTGGGCGGCCGTTGAGTCGGGAAAAGATGGCGGATCCCAAGATGGCGGCCCGCACAGCACGCACGAGACGGTGACGGAGTTGGAAATCGGATTCCCCCTGCAGACTTTGCTAAAATGCCCCTTTTTCTTACATTTGAAGCATGTAGCGTCCTTCGCTGGGCATCGTTTTCTGGGGTGCTTGGCCTGGCCGCAGAAGTAGCATTTCGGGCCTCGAGACATTGCCGCTGTAGTAGGACTCCTGGGTGAACTTCTGTGCGGGGACTCCGGCGGCGTAGAGCTGGTCTGAGGCCTGGATGGGGAAGATGGCTGATTCCAAGATGGCGGCCCCCTCGGCGCGCACGAGGCGGTGAGGGCTGCATGGCTGGAAGAATAAGAGTCAGAGTTTCTCTGGGCCACGTCCAGCGATCGTGCAGTGGCCACTGCCTTTTTTAAGTCCAGGACCTCCTTCTCCAGCAGTCTCTGCCGGATATAATTCGATTTGAGGCCCGTGATGAAGGAATCGCGGACCAATTCGTCAGAGTACGCGTTGGCCGTCACGGCCTTGCAGTTACAGTCCCGTACCAGGTCCTTTAGGCCCTGTAAGAAATCGTCCATTGATTCCTCTGGTCGCTGCCTGCGTGTAGCCAGCAGATGTTTGGCGTACACTTCGTTTACGGGCCTCTGGTATTGGGCCTTCAGGATAGTGATGGCCTCCGTGTAAGAGGTGGCGTCCCGGATGAACGAATAAATCCGATGACTTACGCGAGTAGTCAGTAGACTCAGTTTATCTACCTCGCTAGCGGATGAGGCCCCTGCGAAGAGTTCGAAGCATTTGAGCCAGTGTCCAAATTGATTTGATGCTTCAGCAGAATGTGGATCCAAGTCCAGACGCTCTGGTTTTAGGAGTCGATCCATCCTAGTATTCTTTAGTGATTAAAATTGATGGGCCTTCAATAACCACAAAACTAGAAGTTATAGACTTAAACAAGTTGGCTTTTAATCACTAAGATCAGAGCTAACATCTGAACACGCCAACTGGTTCACAGGAATGAGTCATACAGATCCTGGGATCTTTATGTAAGAGAAGTCAGGGGCGGAGCCAAGAGCCAAGACCTGGAACCTCCCAGGTTAGTCGGGAAAGAGGAAGTGAAACTATACAAAGTGGGGGAGGGTAATATACATGAGTGCAAAACGAATACAGGATCAAGACAAACAGATTTAATTACAGTACCCATACAGCATCACACTGAAACCCATACTGTACCCATACATGGCATCACACTGAGACCCATAATGTACCCATACAGCATCACACTGAGACACATACTGTATCCATACACAGCATCACACTGAGACCCATACTGTATCCATACACAGCATCACACTGAGACCCATACTGTACCCATACACAGCATCACACTGAGACCCATACTGTACCCATACACAGCATCACACTGAGACCCATACTGTATCCATACACAGCATCACACTGAGACCCATACTGTACCCATACAGCGTCACCCTGAGACCCATACTGTACCCATACACAGCATCACACTGAGACCCATACTGTACCCATACACAGCATCACACTGAGACCCATACTGTATCCATACACAGCATCACACTGAGACCCATACTGTACCCATACAGCGTCACCCTGAGACCCATACTGTACCCATACACAGCATCACACTGAGACCCATACTGTACCCATACACACCATCACACTGAGACCCATACTGTACCCATACACAGCATCACACTGAGACCCATACTGTACCCATACACAGCATCACACTGAGACCCATACTGTACCCATACACAGCATCACACTGAGACCCATACTGTACCCATAGACAGCATCACACTGAGACCCATACTGTACCCATACACAGCATCACACTGAGACACATACTGTATCCATACACAGCATCACACTGAGACCCATACTGTATCCATACATGGCATCACACTGAGACCCATAATGTACCCATACAGCATCACACTGAGACCCATACTGTATCCATACACAGCATCACACTGAGACCCATACTGTACCCATACAGCGTCACACTGAGACCCATACTGTACCCATACACAGCATCACACTGAGACACATACTGTATCCATACACAGCATCACACTGAGACCCATACTGTATCCATACATGGCATCACACTGAGACCCATAATGTACCCATACAGCATCACACTGAGACCCATACTGAACCCATACACAGCATCACAATGAGACCCATAATGTACCCATACACAGCATCACACTGAGACCCATACTGTACCCATACACAGCATCACACTGAGACCCATAATGTACCCATACACAGCATCACACTGAGACCCATACTGTACCCATACACAGCATCACACTGAGACCCATAATGTACCCATACACAGCATCACACTGAGACCCATATTGTACCCATACACAGCATCACACTGAGACCCATACTGAACCCATACACAGCATCACACTGAATCCCATACTGCATCCATACACAGCATCACACTGAGACCCATAATGTACCCATACACAGCATCACACTGAGACCCATACTGTACCCATACACAGCATCACACTGAGACCCATACTGTACCCATACAGCGTCACACTGAGACCCATACTGTACCCATACACAGCATCACACTGAGACCCATACTGCATCCATACACAGCATCACACTGTGACCCATACTGTACCCATACACAGCATCACACTGAGACCCATACTGTACCCATACACAGCATCACACTGAGACCCATACTGTACCCATACACAGCATCACACTGAGACCCATACTGTACCCATACAGCGTCACACTGAGACCCATACTGTACCCATACACAGCATCACACTGAGACCCATACTGTACCCATACACAGCGTCACACTGAGACCCATACTGTACCCATACAGCGTCACACTGAGACCCATACTGTACCCATATGCAGCATCACACTGAATCCCATACTGCATCCATACACAGCATCACACTGTGACCCATACTGTACCCATACACAGCATCACACTGAGACCCATAATGTACCCATACACAGCATCACACTGAGACCCATACTGTACCCATACACAGCATCACACTGAGACCCATAATGTACCCATACACAGCATCACTCTGAGACTTATACTGTACCCATACAGCATCACACTGAGACACATACTGTACCCATACACAGCATCACACTGTGACCATACTGTACCCATACACAGCATCACATTGAGACACATACTGTTCCCATACAGCTTCACTCTGAGACTTATACTGTACCCATACAGCATCACACTGAGACCCATAATGTACCCTTACACAGCGTCACACTGAGACCCATACTGTACCCATACACAACATCACACTGAGGCCGATACGATGCCCATACACAGCATCACAATGAGACCCACATTGTACCCTTACCCAGCATCGCACTGAGACCCATACTGTACCCATAGATCATCACACTGAGACCCATACTGTACCCATAGAGCATCAAACTGAGAACCATACTGTACCCATATACAGCATCACACTGGGACCAATACTGTACCCATAGACAGCATCACAATGAGACCCATACTGTACCCATACACAGCATCACAATGAGACCCATACTGTACCCATACAGCATCACACTTAGACCCATATTGTACCCATACACAGCATCACACTGAGACCCATACTGTACCCATACAGCATCACACTGAGACCCATAGTGTGCCCATACACAGAATCACACTGAGACCCATAATGTACCCATACAGCATCACAATGAGACCAATACTGTACCCAGACACAGCATCACACTGAGACCCATACTGCACCCATACAGCATCACACTGAGACCCATAGTGTACCCATACACAGAATCACACTGAGACCCATACTGTACCCATCCAGCATCACACTGAGACCCATCCTGTACCCATACAGCATCAAACTGAGACCCATACTGTACCCATACAGCATCACACTGAGACCCATACTGTACCCATACAGCATCACACTGAGACCCATACTGTACACATGCACAGCATCGCACTGAGACCCATAATGTACCCATACAGCATCACACTAAGACCCATACTGTACCCATACACAGCATCACACTGAGACCCATACTGTACCCATACAGCATCACACTGAGACCCATACTGTACCCATGCACAGCATCACACTGAGACACATACTGTACTCATACACAGCATCACACTGAGACTCATACTGTACCCATACATCATCACACTGAGAACCATACTGTACCCATACACAGCATCCCACTGAGACCCATACTGTACCCAAACAGCATCACACTGAGACCCATACTGTACCCATACACAGCATCACACTGAGACCCATACCGTACCCATACAGCATCACACTGAGACCCATACTGTATCCATACGCAGCATCACACTGAGACCCATACCGTACCCATACAGCATCGCACTGAGACCCATAATGTACCCATACAGCATGACACTGAATCCCATAATGTACCCATACAAAGCATCACATTGAGACCCATACTGTACCCATACACAGCATCACACTGAGACCCATACTGTACCCATACACAGCATCACAGTGAGACCCATACTGTATCCATACACAGCATCACACTGAGACCCATACTGTACCCATACAGCTTCACTCTGAGACTTATACTGTACCCATACACAGCATCACACTGAGACCCATACTGTACCCATACACAGCATCACACTGTGACCATACTGTACCCATACTGCATCACACTGAGACCCATAATGTACCCATACACAGCATCACACTGAGACCCATACTGTACCCAGACACAGCATCACACTGAGACACATACTGTTCCCATACAGCTTCACTCTGAGACCCATACTGCACCCATACAGCACCACACTTAGACCCATATTGTACCCATAAAGCATCACACTTAGACCCATACCATACCCATACAGCATCACACTGAGACCCATACTGTACCCATAAAGTATCACACTGAGGCATATACTGTACCCATACAGCATCACACTTAGACCCATACTGTACCCATAAAGCATCACACTGAGGCACATACTGTACCCATACAGCATCTCACTTGGACCCATACTGTACCCATACAGCATCACACTGAGGCACATACTTTACCCATACAGCATCACACTGAGATCCATACTGTACCCATATAGCATCACACTTAGACCCATACTGTACCCATACACAGCATCACACTGAGACCCATACTGTACCCATAAAGCATCACACTGAGACCGATACTGTACCCATACAGCATCACACTGAGACCCATACTGTACCCATACAGCATCACACTGAGGCACATACTGTACCCATACAGCATCACACTTAGACCCATACTGTACCCAAACACAGCATCACACTGAGACCCATACTGTACCCAGACACAGCATCACACTGAGACTCAGACTGCACCCATACAGCATCACACTGAGACCCATAGTGTACCCATACACAGAATCACACTGAGACCCATACTGTACCCATAGAGCATAAGAACATAAGAAATAGGAGCAGGAGTAGACCAATCGGCCCCTCGAGCCTGCTCCACATTCAATAAGATCATGGCTGATCTGATCCTACCTGCCAATCCACTATCACAGAACCATCTCCTGCATCTAACAGAATTAGACACACGAAATAGGAGCAGGATCAGGCTACACGGCCCCTGGGCCCGCTCCACTAACCACAGGGCCATGACCGATCCGAACCTAGACTCATGTCCAAATTCCTGCCCGCTCGCCGTAACCCTTAATTCCCTTTACTTCTAAGAAACAGTCTATTCCTGTTTTAAATTTATGTAATGATGTCGCTTCTACAGTTTTTTGGGGCAGCATATTCCATGGACCTACCACCCTCTGAGTGAAGTAGTTCTTCCTCATCTCAGTTTTGAAAGAGCAGCCCCTTATTCTAAGACTATGCCCCCTAGTTCTAGTTTCACCCATCATCGGGAACATCTTCCCTGCATCCACCCGATCCAAACCCTTCACAATCTTATATGTTTCAATAAGATCGCCTCTCTTTCTTCTGAACTCCAATGAGTAGAGTCCCAATCTACTCAACCTCTCCTCATATGTCCATCCCCTCATCCCCGGGATTAACCGAGTGAACCTTCTTTGTACTGACTCGAGAGCAAGTATGTCCTTTCTTAAGTATGGACACCAAAACAGTACGCAGTATTCCAGGTGCAGTCTCACCAATACCTTGTACAACTGAAGCAATACCTCCCTATTTTTATATTCTATCCCCCTAGCAATGAAAGCCAACATTCCATTGGCCTTCTTAATCACTTGCTGCACCTGCATACTAACCTTTTGAGTTTCGTGCACCAGGACCCCCAGATCCCTTTGTACTTCAGTACTTTCCAGTTTCTTGCCATTAAGATAATAACTTGCTCTATGATTTTTCCTGCCAAAGTGCATAACCTCACACTTTCCAGTATTGTATTCCATCTGCCAAATCTCTGCCCACTTACTTAGCCTGTCTATCTCCCCTTGAAGGTTTTTTATGTCCTCCTCACTCACTACTTTCCCCCCCATCTTAGTATCATCTGCAAACTTTGATATGTTACACTCGGTCCCCTCCTCCAAATCGTTAATATAGATTGTAAAGAGTTGGGGACCCAGCACTGACCCCTGCGGAACACCACTAGTTACTGATTGCCAGTCTGAGAATGAACCATTTATCCCAACTCTCTGCCTTCTGTTAGATAGCCAATCCTCTATCCATGCCAGAATATTACCCCCAATCCCGTGATTTTTTATCTTAAGCAATAATCTGTAAAGACTGATGTAAAATATTCATTCAGTGTTTTTGCCATCTCCATATTTCCCACCATTAATTTCCCGGTCTCATCCTCTAAGGGACCAACATTTATTTTAGCCACCCTTTTTCTTTCTGTATATAACTATAAAAACTCTTACTATCTGTTTTTATATTTTTTGCTAATTTACTTTCATAATCTATCTTCCCTTTCTTAATCAATCTTTTTGTTGCTTTGCGCCCCATTAGCGCCCTCTTAAGATGCTAACAGGAGGCGCAAACCAACTGAATTTTTCCCCCATGACTCTGTTATTTTAAAGCCACACTCAACCTCATCCTGCTGTGCCACTCATCACATCCCCATCACTCTGCCTTCCCTATCCTACTCCTGTACATCCTTACTCACACCAACTCACCTTACACCTCCACCCATCCCTCTCTATCTACATTATCACTTCCCCATCTCACTAGTCACCCCTCACACTCACCCTTATCCTTGTCCAATCATTAAAACTAACAATACACAAGGTTAGGCACTTGTGTGCTTTAGCCAATGTTCGTGTAAAGTCTCTGTTAATGTGTTGTCAAGCATTGAAATCTTTATTTTCAACACTTTGCGTTCTTGGACAGACTTGTGTGCATTTTTGGAAGTGTCTTAGTGAGCTCCAGTGAATGGTGAGACATAACGGTACCCCCCGCAATGGTGATGAGTGTGAAAGGAATGGCTTGCGCACTGTCGGGATGCTTTATGGGGCTGGTGTGAGGTGGTGCCAACCTGGTGCATCATGTGTCAGTCAAGGTGTACAGTGTTAAGTGAAGTAAATCTGGCCATGGTGAAGCCATCCCTGATGTCCCGGGAGCAATGTGGTCGGGTACTGATGCCGTGTCCTGTGCAGCACCAGCTGAATGCAAAGAAGGTTGTTGTTGTTGTTGGTGCTGGTGTGCCTGGTGATGCTGGTGTTGGGGCTGATCGTGGTGGGATTCTGAGGACCAAGGTGAGATTTTTTCAAGGGCACCGATGCTGATGGAATAGATGGCAGGTGAGGTTGAGATGACAGAAACGATCTGTCAATGGTGAGAGAAATTGCTCCAATGACATGACACTGGATAGAGCGTTTGCTCCAAACACTTGCTAGCTGCATAAAACTCAGTCTGTCTTCCAAATGCAGTAAGCAACTGCTTCTGAGCTTGGAAGGTGAAGACCTATGAAATGGGAGCTTTCATAGACCATTTGCAGCTGTCAGGTTAGTAAATCATTCCAAGCTGACGCAACACCCGACCTACTTACCTGACGTGATACCCGCTCTTCGGGAACCTCGTTAAAAACCTGGTACAGGAAACTCTCGATTTAACTGCACCTAAATAACTGGAAATCTCGGTTAACCGGCATAATTCAGGAGTAGGTTCAGGTCAATTTTACTTCATATTACTTGCCTTCCTCGATCTGTTGCTGTGCAATGGGTGTGGCTGCAGCTGTTGCTAAGCTACAGAGACGCTTGGAACTTGTGGCCATTGTTCTGCACTTGTTGCTAAGCAACAGGGTTTGTTGCTTTATACGGAGCTCTCAGCTCTCCGTATCTTTTAACTATAGCTCTCAGTTATCCGGAATTTTTGATGAACCGGCACCACGTCGGTCCTGTCGGTGCCGGATAAAAAAGAGTTTCCTGTGAAATGGTAAGTACATGGGGAAAATGATGCTTCACTAACTTTTAACAAGCTTTTCAGTATCTAAATTGGCTGACCCGCTGCTTGGTGTCGGGTCTGGTCAGGGATGACAGACCTGACACTTGGGAAACTGACAAGGAGGCGGGTTTACAGCGGGATACCGACCCACTGTCAATTTTTGTGATTTTGACAGTGGACCCGCCTCCGGACCCATCTCCAAACCCGCACTCTGAGCGCCGGTCAAATTCCGGCCTTGGAGTGGGAGGAGGAGGGTCCAGTTGTCGTCGTCCACGTAGGAACCAACGACATAGGTAGAACTAGGAATGAGGCTCTGCTGAGGGAGTTTGAGGAGCTAGGATCCAAATTAAAAAGCAGAACCTCAAAGGTAATAATCTCTGGCTTCACCCTCATCAGACACTACCCCCCTGCTCCCCTCCAGGGAAGGCGTGGTCCCAGTGTGGGCATGGGCTCCCTCGGGAGATGCAGGCGGTTCAGGCTCCAGCTTCCTCTTCCTCCTCGCCTTGGGCATCACTGCCACTGGTAGGTTGAGGGACAGGCTGCTCAGCTGGTGGTTCACTATCTGAAAGCAGGGAGGTACAAGAGTGCTTTAGCGTCAGGACAGTGGGCAGTAAGGGAGCAAGGACTGGAGACATTTAGTAAGTTGGATTGAAAGTGTAAAAGGCTGGTGTTGTGAGGGGCAAGTGGAATGAGAGAGGAGAGAAAGCTGATGAACATTCCATTGCTGTCCCCAAGGGGGTCGACCTCTCCAGCAGCCACGGTACCTATGACCTGGCTGGCAACGATCCTGTGCATGCGCGCCTCCAAATCGCTGAGGGCGTGTAGGTCAGCCGGTCCTCCTCCCATGCATTGCTGCTTCTGCCTGTTATGAGAGAGCTTGGCCTGCAAGAAAAAGGACGGCGTCTGAGTGAATGTGCAGTCATGTGTTTGCCTGATGTGCCTCCCATAGCTGAATAGCCCTTAATGTATGCAAGGTGTGGAATGTGCGTGTGTGTTTCATGAGATGGCCATAGGTCTTGGATGAGTGTTGGGAATTTGGGGTTTTTAAACCCTCTAGGCACAGAGTGAAGTTGAGATGGAGGGATGTAGAAGTATTGAAAAGCAGCCACTCACCCTGACCACCCGAGTGAGGTCGTTGAACTTCTTCTGACATTGGGCGTGGGTCCTCGGCACCAGGCTCCTTGAGGAGACGTGCTCATAGAATCATAGAAAGTTACAGCACGGAAGGAGGCCATTTCAGCCCATCGTGTCCGCGCCGGCCAACAAAGAGCTATCCAGCCTAATCCCACTTCCCAGCTCTTGGTCCGTAGCCCTGCAGGTTAGAGCATCCCAAGTGCACATCCAAGTACTTTTTAAACGTGGTTAGGGTTCCTGCCTCTACCACCCTTTCAGGCAGTGAGTTCCAGACCCCCACAACCCTCTGGGTGAAGAAATTTCCCCTCAAATCCCCCCTAAACCTTCCACCAATTACTTTAAATCTGTGTCCCCTGGTTTTTGACCCCTCTGCTAAGGGGAATAGGTCCTTTCTATCCACTTTATCTATGCCCCTCATAATTTTATACACCTCAATAAGGTCTCCCCTCAGCCTCCTCTGTTCCAAGGAAAACAGACCCAGCCTATCCAGTCTTTCCTCATCGCTAAGATTCTCTACTCCCGGCAACATCCTTGTAAATCTCCTCTGTACCCTCTCTAGTGCAGTCACATCTTTCCTGTAATGTGGTGACCAGAACTGCACGCAGTACTCTAGCTGAGGCCTAACTAGTGTTTTATACAGTTGAAGCATAACCCCCCTGCTCTTGTATTCTACGCCACGGCTAATAAAGGCAAGCATTCCGTATGCCTTCTTAACAACATTATCTACCTGGCCTGCTACCTTCAGGGATCTGTGGACATGCACTCCAAGGTCCCTTTGTTCCTCTACACTACAGTGTCCGACCATTTAATGTGTATTCCCTTTCCTTGTTAGCCCTCCCCAAATGCATTGCCTCTCACTTCTCCAGATTGAATTCCATTTGCCACTGTTCTGCCCACCTGACCAATTTATTGATATCTTCCTGCAGTCTACAGCTTCCTTCTTCAGTATCAACCACACAGCCGATTTTAGTATCATCTGCAAACTTCTTAATCATACCCCCTATATTCAAGTCTAGATCATTGATATATACCACAAAAAGCAAGGGACCTAGTACTGAGCCCTGCGGAACCCCACTGGAAACAGCCTTCCAGTCACAAAAACACCCATCAACCATTACCCTCTGCTTCCTGTCTCCGAGCCAGTTTTGAATCCAACTTGACACTTTGCCTTGGATCCCATGGCCTTTTAGCTTCGTGACCAGCCTACCATGTGGATCCTTATCAAAAGCCTTGCTAAAGTCCATATATACTACATCAAACACACTACCCTCATCTACCCTCCTTGTTACCTCCTCAAAAAATTCAATCAAGTTTGTCAGAAACGACCTTCCCTTAACAAATCTGTGCTGACTATCCTTGATTAATCCCTGTCTTTCTAAATGAAGATTTATCCTGTCCTTCAAAATTCTTTCCAATAATTTTCCCACCACCGAGGTTAGGCTGACTGGCCTGTAATTACTCGGTCTATCCTTTTCTCCCTTTTTAAACAAGGGTACCACATTAGCAGTCCTCCAGTCCTCCGACCACACCTGAAGCTAGAGAGGATTGAAAAATGATGGTCAGGGCCTCTGCTACTTCCTCTTTTGCTTCACTTAACAGCCTGGGATACATTTCATCCGGGCCTGGGGATTTATCCACTTTTAAAGCTACTAAACCCCTTAATACTTCCTCTCTCACTATGTTTATTTCGTCTAATATTCCACACTCCTCCCCCCGATAGCAATGTCTGCTTCACCCCTCTCCTTTGTGAAAACAGACGCAAAGTATTCATTAAGAACCCTACCGACATCTCTCGCCTCCACACACAGATTACCCTCATGATCTCTAATAGGCCCTACCCTTTCTTTAGTTATTCTCTTACTCTTAATATGCTGAGCCACCTCCCTCCAGACTCTTCGGTACTCCCGGGGCAATGGCCTCCTGCCACTCTGTGGGAAGAGCACTGACTGTTGCCGCTCCACTGCGCCAACCAGAGCCATCAAGGCCCGGTCGCTGAAGCGCTGAGCTCTTTCCCTGGGCCTATCCATTGACGGTTCCAGCACAATTGATATACAGGTCTCTCCAGGTCAAGATTCAAGGCTGCAATGAGCAGGGTGTGGCTGGACAGCAACATCGACCCTCCCCTTTAAGAACTGGCCGGCGCCAGTGTGTCTGTGTTCCATTGCTAACTGACATCACCTGAACTTCGGCAGCGCTCTGAGTTAGCGCCTCGCTCATCATCTTAAGGCAGGTGTGTAACGCCTGATTTAGCGCTCAAATCACTTCCAGGGGCGATAGAAGCCAATTTGCAGTCAGAGGCGATAATTAGCGCCAGGCGCTAAACTTTGCGCCCAGCCGATAATAGTGTCCCAAATGGGGCGATACTGAATTTCTCCAGAAAGAGTAACAAAGGTAATAAAGCATCCGTGACTAAGGTGAAATCAGGGAAAAATAGAAAAAAGTCAAAGCTAAAGGCACTTTACCTGAATGCACGAAACATTCACAACAAAATAGATGAATTAATAGCGCAGATAGAAATTAATAGGTTTGATCTTATAGCCATTACGGAGACATGGGCCAGAATTTTGCTGGTCCTCAGAGTGCAGGATTGGAGGCGAGACCGCTGTCAAAATCACAAAGTTTGACAGCGGGCAGGAAACCCGTTGTCAACCCACCTCCGATCAATCTTCCCAAGTGTCAGGTCCCTGATTTGCGCATGGACCTGACACCTACTGGCGGGAAGAGGATTATAGCCACTTACTTGCCTGTTAACAGGTATTTGATACTTGTTAACAGGCTCTTTTTCAATTTTGCCACTTCTGCCTCGAGGTTCCCGATGTCCGGACACCACGCCAGGTAAGTGTGGCATGCTGTGGGCCTACTGTAAAGTTTCTGGATTGATGACAGCTGTAGAAGTTGTGTGAAGGATCCAATGGTGCACTGGTGAGTTTCAGAGGTAAGAAAATGTTGGGAAATCATTTATAACGTGTTTACACTTTTCTGTAGGTAACAAGTTTTGAATTGGCTGTCTAGTCCCAACGCATTGGGAGAACCTCTCTCACCAGTGACAGATCACTTCTGTAACCTCACCTGCAGCTGCCATCTGTTCTAGCCTATGGGAGGAGTCATTGGAGTGCCAGGGTGCAAAAGCTCACCTTTGTACAGTGATTGTCAGTGTTTGCAGCACCTCAATGCTGTCAAACACTGAGAAATGAGCTGTCAAAGAAAAATTGTGCATGGTCCCTTTAAGAAAACCGGCAGATGACGCGTCATCAAATTATGTCATCTGACTGGCTTCCTTTTAATTAGCCGGCAAGTCTGCAGGGCAGGCTTAACAAGGCCAATCGATGTAAAATCACGTCCGTGAGCTGGATGCAGTTGGGGGTGTAGTGTATGTACCTTGAAGAAGGAACTATATTCTGCAGCCCCTGTATACTGCAGTACCAGTAGTGACCACCCCGTATATAAACCTGTGTAGTAACTTTGTATAGTAGTTCCAGTTTTGTCTCCATTCAGTAAACACCTGTTATAACCAACTTCTGCAGTCCGTGTCTCAATTACACACGGACATTACATTGGCGATGAACAGATCCGAACTTACCTATAGTTCTGCACCACCTCACGGGGATCCATCCCTGAAGCGAAGTTATTAGAGGTCAAAGCCAGAAGGAAGAAATCCAAAAAAAAGAAAAAAAAACAAACAGAAGAAACGGGCGTCGACCGTGGGCAACCGCCCTCTGATTCATCGAATTTGAAGATTTGCAGGAGAGGCTGTCGAGGGCTGGGCTTGGTTATCCAGTCTATGGTGTTCCAGCTAATCGGGCTGGTGGCAGGTAGTACACTGATCCTTCCTGGGCTGCAGCGGGCTAGAGCTTGATCGGGTGGCTTTTCAACGGGGCCAAGCAGCGTTGGCGGGAAGAGGAGAGAGAGAGAGAGGGTGGAGCACACAGGGCGCAGCCGGTGCTACGAAGCCGGGCAGCGTACAGACCCAAGAAGAGGGAGGGAAGTGTCCCATAGGGTCTGCTCTGACGACGGGAACAGTAATTAAAATAAAACAAAAAGAAATTAGAAGCGCAGAAAGCCGCGAGGAGCTGCAGTTTGCCACGGGGACCACAGAGAGCGGCGTTGGCAGCAGCGCAGGGGGAAGCACGCGAAGACCATAGGGCATCACCATCAAGGCATAAAAACGCCAGCAACAGCGCTGGCAGCAGCGGAAAAGGCAGAAAGCGCGGGAGGCGCCATCTTAATCCAGCGGGGAAGAAGGCAAAGCGCGGGAGGCACCATCTTAGATCTCCAAGATACCGAAGACTGGCAATATCACTGCCTTCGATAATGCAATAGAAGACTGGACCACGTATGTGGAAAGAGTCGAAGTATATTGCAAGGCAAATGAAGTAGCCGATGAGAAAAAGGCATCGGTACTACTAAACTTAATGGGTGCAAGAACGTACGGCCTATTGCGGAACCTGATCACTCCAGTCAAACTGATGGAGAAGAGTTTTAATGAAATTGTTGATATCCTACAGGAACACCTAAATCCTACACCACTGCTGATAGCAGAAAGATTTAAATTCCACAAGAGAAATCAGCATAAAGATGAGAGCAATGCTGATTACCTTATGGAACTACGCAAGCTATCAAAGCACTGCCAGTTCGGAGCAGGACTGGCAGATACCATACGGGACAAATTTGTCTGTGGACTCCTGAGTGAAGGAACCCAGAAGAGGTTACTCGCAGAGAAAGAGCTGACGCTAGATAAGGCTTTCAGCGTGGCAGTATCGTATGAAGCAGCAGCAAGGGGAGCTGCGGAAATACAGCAAAAGCCACAGAAATACGGCACCCATGAAATGACACGGGGATTTGAAAAATGTTATCGCTGCGGCAGAACAACCCATGACCAGACGGACTGCTGGTCCAAGGACAAAACATGCAGGCAATGCGGAAAGATGGGACACATTGCACGAGTTTGCAGGTCTGGGAAGAAGACTAATGACAACAAAAAGACTACTAAGGAAAAGTACAGGAAAGTACAAAAGATGACGGACAGTAGTTCCGAAGACCAGAAAAGCGATAGTGAATCCGGGAACAAGAGACTAAGCTGTCTCAAACTACACAACGTAATCGCAAAAGAGAATCACTGAACCATTTGGGTCACCCTCACGATAGCAGGGTCCCAAGTCAAAATGGAATTGTATACAGGATCAGCTCTGACCGTCATGAATCGAAGAGACTACGAGCGGCTATTCTCACACATACCCTTGAAAGACACATCCATTGTCTTGAAGACATATACGGGGCAGAAAGTATACCCCAGAGGGAAAATAAGGGTGCCTGTCGAATACAACGGCAAGGAAATACAGAAATTGTATCTGTACATACTGCAAGATCGTGGCCACCGTTATTGGGACGTGAATGGATCAGAAAGATAACTTTAGACTGGCACTCCATTCAGGCACTGACTGTGGCTGGTAAAAAGGATGACGACGTCACACCTGGACGATTGTCAAAAATCTTAGCTAACGCTAAAGAGGTATTTGAACAAGGACTGGGAACTCTTAAAGGCGTAACCGCCTCGATAAAAATAGAAGAGAATGCAATTCCCAAGTTTTTCAAAGCAAGACCGGTACCATATGCAATTCGCCCAGCCGTCGAGGCAGAGCTGGAGAATCTGGAGAATGCAGGTGTGTTATCTAAGGTAGACTGGAGCAAGTGGGCGACACCCATCGTTCCTGTCATGAAGAAAACGTTAAACAATAAGTCTGAGGAGCCAAGGAAGGTTCGCATCTGTGGGGACTTCAAGGTGACTGTGAACCCAGTCCTTCACACAGTACAGTCTCCTCTTCCGAGGATAGAAGATATTTTCGCCTCACTATCTGGAGGGAAACGTTTTACAAAAATTGGCCTAGCGCAAGCATATTTGCAGATGGGAGTTGAAGAATCCTCTAGGAAATATCTCATGATAAACACTCACAAAGGTCTTCACCAGTATAATCGACTGGCATTCGGAGTAGCATCAGCTCCGGCTATATGGCAAAGAGCGATGGAACAAGTCCTGCAAGGGATTCCGGGGACTCAGTGTTACTTGGACGACATCCTAGTGACAGGTGAAAATGACAGTGAACACCTTGCGAACCTAGAGCAGGTGCTCACTAGACTAAGAGAACATGGGCTACGAGCCAATCACCCCAAGTGCGAGTTTTTTAAGAAACAGATATCGTATTGTGGCCACGTGATTGATGAAGAGGGGTTACATAAGTCCCCTGACAAAATTGAAGCAGTAGTTAAGGCTCCAGCGCCTGAAAATGTGTCACAACTGAGGTCATTCCTCGGATTGGTGAATTACTACCATAAGTTTTTGCGAATTTGTCCACAATTCTGCACCCACTGAATGCCCTGCTACAAACTGGAGTAGCATGGAAATGGAGCGATGAATGTAAGCGGGCCTTTCAGAAGTGTAAAGGCCTGATCACTTCAAGAGAAGTATTGGCTCACTACAACCCATCACTACCGATAAGACTGGCGTGTGATGCGTCTCCCTACGGCGTTGGAGTGGTATTGTCACATAAATCCCTTGATGGTTCAGAGAGGCCGATAGCTTTTGCGTCACACTAGTTAACTGCAGCCGAGCGTAACTACGCCCAGATTGACAGAGAGGCCCTCAGCCTGGTGTGGGGGGTGAAGAAGTTCAATCACTACCTGCATGGACAGAAATTTACTCTACTAACTGATCATCAACCTCTTGTCTCTATTTTCAACCCTAAGAAGGGCGTCCCGATAATGACAGCACAACGGCTACAGAGGTGGTCCCTTTTCCTAGGGGCACACCAATATGACATCGAGTACAAAGGAACTAAACAGCATGGGAATGCTGATGGATTGTCGCGCCTACCGTTGCCAATGGTGGAAGAAGCACCTGCAGTGGATCCTGTGGAGATATTCCACTCGACCATAGTCGAATGTCTACCTGTGATGAATGCAAACATAGAAAAGGAAACATGAAATGACCCGACACTCTCCAGGGTCTATGATTTAACGGTGAAGGGATGGCCAGCACATGGCGAACCACTGTTGCCAGCATTCTCGCCGAGAAGAGAACAGCTGTCAGTGTGCCGAGGAACCTTGATGTGTGGATCCAGAGTAGTAATTCCACCCAAATTGAAGGATAGAGTGCTCAATGAGCTTCATGAGGGTCATCTGGGAGGGGTAAAAATGAAGAACTTAGCCAGAGCGTTTGTGTGGTGGCCGGGAATCAATAGAGAAATCGCAGAGATGACCAAGAGCTGTACAGGATGCCAGAAGGTCCAAAACGCCCCACCACAAGCCCCTCTACATCCATGGGAGTGGCCCTCATCTCCATGGCAAAGGGTACACATTGATTTTGCTGGTCCATTTATGGACTCGATGTTTTTAATTGCGGTGGATGCACATTCAAAGTGGCCAGATGTAATAAAAATGTCCTCAACCACCACAGAAAAAACTATCACAGTCTTACGAACCATGTTCACCAGAAATGGGTTGCCTGAACAGATTTGCTCCGACAATGGACCACAGTTTGTGTCTGAAGAGTTCCGGAGGTTCTTAAAGAACAATGGTGTTAAGCATTACACATCCGCCCCATATCATCCAGCCACCAATGGATTGGCTGAGAGGTTCGTTCAAACATTCAAGAAGGCTATCAAGGCAATGTGTAATGAAGACATACCCCTACAACACAAGGTGGATAACTTCTTGTTTGCCTGCACTTGCGACACATGCGGTTACCAACCAAACTCCAGCCATGATGTTCTTCAATCGAAGACTAAGATGCCGCTTGGATTTGGTTAAGCCAAACATCAGGAGAGATGTGGAGAACAGGCAGTTTCAGAATATGAATGAAAGGCCAACCAGGAGTTTCAAGATAGGTCAACCCGGGACTACCGCACAGAGAAATGGCAGCCAGGAACGATCTGCACACGGCAAGGACCTTTAATGTATACCGGGGATGTTGGAGAGAGCATTGTAAGACGCCATGCTGACCAGATTCTAGAGTCACTGGAAAACGTCAAATCTACACCACGATCCTATACACCTGGTGATGAAACCGAAGTACCAATTGCATCTACCTCAGAATCGGTGATATTGGAAGCAGACGAACCAAACAACGACGTTGATCCCGAATCAACTTTGCCAGAAGAACCTGATACCCCAAAGTGGCGTTATCCGGACAGAATCAGGAAGCCTCCTCAAAGACTGAATTTATAATTGATTAACTTCAGCTAATGTATATAGCAACTGTAATTGTAAATATGTTATTTAATTATTAATCGAATGTTATGTACTGTTTAGCTAAAAGGGGAGGAATTGTAGTGTATGTACCTTGAAGAAGGAACTATATTCTGCAGCCCCTGTATACTGCAGTACCAGTAGTGACCACCCCTGTATATAAGCCTGTGTAGTAACTTTGTATAGTAGTTCCAGTTTTGTCTCCATTCAGTAAACACCTGTTATAACCAACTTCTGCAGTCCGTGTCTCAATTACACACGGACATTACAGGGGGCGGGACTGGAACCCGGAAACCAGCTGACACACTCCCAAGCCGCATCCATTTGCAAAATCGCAGCCATGGTTGCAAAGTGGCCAAGGTTGGGAACTAAATATTCCAGGATACTTAACTTTTAGAAGAGGTAGGCAAAATGGAAACAGAGGAGGGGTAGCCTTGATAATAAAGGATGGGATAAAGACAGTAGAGAGAAAGGATCTTGGCTCCAAAAATCAAGAAGTAGAATCAGTTTGGGTGGAGCTAAGAAACAGAAAGGGGAAGAAAACACTATTGGGACTTGCTTATAGGCCCCCAAACAGTAGTTGTAAAGTAGGGCAGAGTATAAATCAGGAAATAAGAGGCGCATGTAACAAGGATTATACAGTAATTATGGGGGTGTAGGAATCGATCTATCCCTAACTGAAGCACTGAAGTCGAGTCAGTTCAATAATTCAACTGAATTTAATCAAACAAGTGAACAAAACAAAAACATGCAGGAGCAACAGCAAACAGGTCTTTTCAGCAGCTTGTTACATGAGGTCTGGGCTTAGAACCTCCCACTCTCTGACGTCATGATGTCATCACGTTTCCCGCCGTTCGGGGCATCACGTGACCAACGTGATGACGTCATCACGTTGTTTCAGGGCTTTTGCAGAAAGCTTATTTACACTCAGCCAACAAACACAGATGCTGTAGCATTGGGTTAAAGACAGTTAGGCATTTGTACAGAAGATCATTGGTGGTTTTGCCACAGGGGACGTTAATCTACGTATAGACAGGGCAAACCAAATTTGCAGTAATAGTGTGGAGGATAAATTCACGGAATGTATACAAGATAGTTTTCTAGATCAGTATGTTGAGGAACCAACTAGGGAACAGGCTATTTTAGATCTAGTATTGTGCAATGAGAAAGGGTTAATTAATAACCTTGTAGTAAAAGGGGCCTTTAGGGATGAATGACCATAATATGATAGAATTTTATATTGAGTTTGAAAGTGATTTAGTTAAATCCAAAACTAGGGTCTTCAATCTAAACAAAGCAAACTACGTAGGTATGAGGGGCGAGTTGATAGATTAGGAAACTACATTAAAAGGTATGACGGTACAGAAGCAATGGCTAGCATTTAAAGAACTAATACTTTTTAAAATTTGTTTATGGGATGTGGGCGTCGCCAGCAAGGCCAGCATTTATTGCCCATCCCTAATTGCCATTGAGAAGAGCCACTGTTCTTTTTGTAGCAGTACAACAACTGAATGGCTTACCAGGCCATTTCTGAGGGCAGTTAAAAGTCAACCACAGTGCTGTGGGTCTGGAGTCACATATAGGCCAGACCAGGTAAGGACAGCAGATTTCCCTCCCTGAAGGACATGGGTGAACCAAATGGGTTTTTACAACAATCTGGTAGTTTCATGGATCACCATTACTGATACTAGCTTTTTTTTAAATTACAGATTTATTTATTATTTAAATTCCCCAACTGCTGTGGTGGGATTTGGAACTCATGTCTCTCAGGCTTCTAGATTACCACTACGCTACCTTTCCCAATAATTTACACCAAATATACATTCCTTTAAGGCACAAAAACCCCACAGGAAAGTGGTCCAACCGTGGCTAACAAGAGAAGTTAAAGATAGTATTAGATCAAAGGAAGAGGCTTATAATGTTGCCAAAAAGAGTAGTGAGCCTGAGGAATGGGAGGATTTTAGAATTCAGCACAGGAGGGTCAAGAAATTGATAAAGAAAGGGAAAATAGAATGTGAGAGTAAACTAGCGAGAGACATAAACACAGACTGTAAAAGTTTCCATAGGTATGTAAAAAAGGAAACGATTAGTGAAAGTAAATGGGTCCTTTACAGGCGAAATTATAAAGAGGAATAAGGAAATGGCAGAGAAATTAAATGAATACTTTAAAAGGCTCGATTTTAATAGCCCTGAGGAGGTGGGTTTGGAGGCGGGTGGGCAGCGAAAATTGGGAAAAAATGGCTCCAGACGGCCATCCTGCCCCCATCCCCCCCATCCCGCACCCAATCTGCCCCCATCCCGCCCCCATCCCGCCCCCATCCCACCCAATCCCACCCCATCCCACCCCATCCTGCCCCCATCCCGCCCCCATCTCGCCCCCATCCCACCCCATCCTGCTCCCATCCCGCCCCATCCCACCCCCATCCCGCCCAATCCCGCCCCCATCCCACCCCATCCCGTCCAATCCCGCCCCCATCCCACCCCATCCCGCCTCCATCCCGCCCCCATCCCGCCCAATCCCGCCCCCATCCCGCCCCATCCCGCCTCCATCCCGCCCCCATCCCTTCCCCATCCCGCCCAATCCCGCCCCCAGAGTCAACACGGATTTATGAAAGGGAAATCATGTTTGACAAATCTGTTAGAGATTTTTGAGGTTGTAACTAGCAGAATATATAAGGGGGAACCAGTGGATGTGGTGTATTTTGATTTTCAGAAGGCATTCAATAAGAGGTTATTGAAAAAAATTAGGGCTCATGGGATTGGTGGTAATATACTAGAATGGATTGAGGATTGGTTAACGGATAGAAAACAGAGAGTAGGAATAAAGGGGTCATTTTTGGGTTGGCAGGCTGTAACTAGTGGGGTACCGCAAGGATCAGTGCTTGGGCCTCAGCTATTTACAATCTATATCAATGATTTGGATGCAGGGACCAAATGTAATGTATCCAAGTTTGCTGATGATACAAAGCTGGGTGGGAACGTAAGTTGTGAGGAGGATGCAAAGAGGCTTCAAAGGGATATAGACATGCTAAGTGAGTGGGCAAGAACATGGCAAATGGAATATAACGTGGAGAAATGTGTAATTATCCACTTTGATAGGAAAAATAGAAAATCAGAGTATTTTTTAAATGGTGAGAGATTGGGAAATGTTGGTGTTCAGAGGGACCTGGGTGTCCTTGTTCACGAATCACTGAAAGTTAACATGCAGGTACAGCAGGCAATTAGGAAAGCAAATGGATTGCTGGCCTTTATTACAAGAGGATTTGAGTATAAGAGTAAAGACGTCTTACTGTAATTATATAGGGCCCTGGTGAGACCACACCTGGAGCACTGTGTACAGTTTTGGTCTCCTTACCTAAGGAAGGATGTACTTGCCATAGAGGGAGTGCAACAAAGGTTCACCAGATGGGTTCCTGGGATGGGGGGATTGTCCTATGAGGAGAGAGTGAGTAGACTAGGTCTATATTCTCTAGAGTTTAGAAGAATGAAAAGTGATCTCATTGAAACATACAAAATTCTTAACTTAAGACTTAACAGGGTTGATGCAGGGAGGATGTTTCCCCTGGCTGGGGAGTCTAGAATCAGGGGTCACAGTCTCAGAATAAGGGGTCGGCCATTTAGGATTGAGATGAGGAGAAATTTCTTCACTCAGAGGGTGGTGAATCTGTGGAATTCGCTACCCTAGAAGGCTGTGGAGGCTCAGTCGTTAAGTATATTTAAGACAGAGATCGATAGATTTTTGGATATTAATGGAATCAAGGGATATGGTGATAGTGGCAGGAAAGTGGCAATGAGGTAAAAGATCAGCCATGATCTTATTGAATGGCAGAGCAGACTCGAGGGACCTAATGGCCTACTCCTGCTCCTATTTCTCATGTTCTTAATCTACCAACCTCACTAAATAAATTTTTAAACTAATCCGGGTCAATAATTGCATAAACCCATTTCATATAGTGTATGTGTATAATTTAGGATCTGAAAATGTTTAATTAATGGCTTAGCCTTTACGCCATAAGACTTCTGTGTGCAATCGCTGACCAGTCACTGGGCAAATAGCCCAAATCTGCGTCATTGATTGTTTTCTCATGGCCCATCACGGATGGTCTGTCAATGCGTACGACCACAAGTTACGGATTTCGCGCATGCAGAAATCCCGAACTTGAAGTGGATTTCAATGGGCATATGGTGGCGTACTCATACACACTGCAATTTCAGGGCCATGATCTTTAACTCAGGACTTTAATTCAATCATAGAAAATGAGAAAAAATTGATTTTTTTTTTGTTTTTTTGTTTTTACCACCATGCCTCATTGTTGTTATTTGTAAATTTTATGGTGAGTTGTCGTGTGACCCTGGATGTCATGGTGCACTTTTTGGTATTGTAGGTCCACAGGAGAGTGTGAAGACTACAACTCCCATGATACATCTCCTTGCCACATAATTGGTAGCAAGCTGTAAATCCCACACACAGTTGAAGAATCCTTTTCTACCATGAAATGTGAGTAGTCTAAGCTCAACAACACATCTTTCCAGAAAATCTGAATCTGGGTCGGGGCGGGGGCATAAAGGCACAAATCTGGCTCCAGTGGAACTGCCACTAGACATCCTAATTGCCAGTCGATTAATGGTGATCCTGGTCTCTCTCAATGTTTTTCTCCGGTGTGGTTGGATCTGAAGATGTATTGAAAATTATGTGGAAGAAGCTGCTTGCCCTCTCATAGCCTCTTCAGTATATATAAGCCATACTAGGGTCTCAATGATGAATTTGTACTACTGTACAATAAATGTAGTGTAGCTCACCATCTGCTCCCCTCAGGGGATAACTTATTGCAAAAGGAAACAAATTTGTTCTCTAGTAATAATTGAACGAGATTCCAGTGTTGGTTTTACTCAAAACATCCCAGTGATGTAGGAATTAAACACACTAGCGGGGTTGGGGTTATTGTCTCTGGCCAGTCAGAAGCCTCTGAGCTGCTCCAGGGACCCCCGTGCGGTTTCGAATCGCTCCCCTATCCCTGGTTCTGACCACCGGACTTATTCGGTAGCGATGTAGACAGAAAAACACCGAGACTCGTGGTTTGGGTGCAAAACAGATCAGTATTTATAATCGATACAACACACCTATGCCTGGTACAGCACTTTTGCTTAACACAGTTCACTTATCGTTTACTGCAGCACTCTTTTGCTTAATCGAACATTGTTGCTTAAATGCAGCACTTTACTTCTTAGTACAACACTGTTACTTAGATACAGCACTTTTAAATACAGCTACTTAGTGTTCACTACAGGAATTCTCTGCTTAGTGCAACACCCCTTTTAATAGCACTTTCAATACAGAACTCTTAGTGTTCACTACAGCACTTCTCTGTTTAGTGCAACACCCTTTAACAGTACTTTCAATACAGAACTCTTAGGGGGAGAAATTGTGTATAGCCCTGTTTGGGGCGCTAGTTCTGGCGAAGCGCAAAGCCTAGCGCCAGTTGTGATTTAGCGCCACCTGGCGCGATATTGGGTTGCAGCGCCCCTAAAGGTGATTGCGGCGCTAAATCAGGTGCTGCGTGCTACTCTTAAGGCGCTAACCGGGCGGCGCAACCCAATTTCGCGGCGGCGTGGCGCAGCGAGGGCGCTGTCAATAATCACTTTCCCTGAGACACACTGGCGCCGGCCAGCTCTTAAAGGGGCAGGTCAATTGGCATCACCAGACGCACTCACTGCCTTGTTGGCCTTCAAAGCGGTGGGAGCCTACCTGTGGCACACCAGCCTAGCAAGACATGGAAAGGGTGAGGCAGAGGGCGGAACGACTCACTGATGGGGCATTGGATGCTTTGGTTGGCGCAGTGGAACCAAGGCCAAGGAAGATGGTCGGAATGTGATTTATGTTTTGGACAGTCTCCCGGGTGTGAGAGCCAATTATGTGTCAGTGTATTAGTTTTGCTTTCTGTTGCCATAGCTTTCTCATGTTTGAAGGAACCACATTTTGTTTAATGAAACACTTTCTTCATTTACAATGGCCATGCCTGCTATTTACATGCATCTTGCCCTTCACAGGCTTGGGGGTATCAGACCAGTTCCATTCCTGTTCTTGGAATGGCAGCAAGCATTCCGTGAGAGGGGCCTAGAAGCTACTTCTGATCAGCCTCTGACGCACAGCCTGAGAAGAGCTGCTCGCGTAGAAGTTCAGGCCAGCAGGCATCTTCTCAGCCACCGACAGAGATGTCCTGCACCTTATCTGAGGCTGCAGATCTGGCTGAAGCAGCTGGCACAGCTCAGTCACCACCTCCTTTCTAAATCGCAGCCTTCTAACACACTGCTCCTCCGGCATGTTCATGTAGGAAAACTGCTGTCGGAAAACCCTGCCAGCGTAAGGTCTGCTGTGGCGATGTCTGTTGGCCCTCCGCTGTCTGACCATGCCCGCCCCCCTCTCCCAGCGTCTCAGTGCCCTTTCCAGATGATTCAGCAGCAGGACGTTCCCCTCCAATGCAGCCCCCATAATAAGTGCCCACAGGAAGGTACCCCATTGCCAAGGCTCACCAACAGCAAGGTGATGGTCAGACGGCTGAAGATCGTCTGCCTGTGCTGGCTCAGTGGTCAAATGGCTCTCAGTGTGCAGCTCAGCAACTCTTTGCAGCTCTCGAGGAAGTTGTGCTCCAAAAATAGCTGCCGCTTTTAAACCACACCAGTCCCCTTTAAATAACGCTCCTCCAGCCCGAGAGCGACTTGGTAAGGTCCAGGTAAGCTGTCACTATTAGCGCCAGGCGCTGCGGAGGGGGGCGCCACTGAATTTCCGGTCCGGGGTGCCCAAAAGGCGTTGCACACTCAAATGACATCATAATCAGCCTGCGCCCATGAGCGGGCGCTAAGGTTTAGCGCCGTCGCTAAATGCATGCTCAATATGGGGCGAGGTGCTGGGTGCCTTGCGCCCGCCCAGAAATTGGCTAGCGCCCCACTTCTCGGTCTCTTTAGGCGTTAATCGGTGGCGCTAACAACCGAATTTCTCCCCCTTAGTGTTCACTACAGCACTTCTCTGCTTAGTGCAACACCCTTTTAACAGTACTTTCAATACAGAACTCTTTGGCCTAGAAATTCGGTATAGCCGCATTTGGGGCGCTAGTCCTGGCGATGTGCAAAGTTTAGCGCCAGGCGCAATTTAGCACCACCTAGCGCGATATTGGGTTGCAGTGCCCCGAAAGGTGATTGCGGCGCTAAATCAGGCGCAGCACGCTACTCTTAAAGCGCTAACCCGGCGGCACAACCCAATTGCGCGGCAGCGTGGCGCAGCGAGGGCGCTGTCAATAATAACTTTCCCTGAGACACACTGGCGCCGGCCAGCTCTTAAAGGGGCAGGTCAATTGGCATCACCAGACACACTCACTGCCTTGTAGGCCTTCAAAGCGGTGGGAGCCTACCTGTGGTGCACCAGCCTAGCAAGACATGGAAAGGGTGAGGCAGAGGGCGGAACGCCTCACTGATGGGGCATTGGATGCTTTGGTTGGCGCAGTGGAATCAAGGCCAAGGAAGATGGTCGGAATTGTTACGTCCGTGTAATAATAAGAAAAGGACTGCAGAGAACGGTACAACAGGTGTTTACTCAACGTGGTTCAAGCTGCAACTGAAACAACAGATTACTACTCAGCGTTATATACAGGTGTGGTCACTGCCGGTACTACAGTATACATGAGCTGTAGAAAGTAGTTTCCCCCTTAAAAGTACATACATTAAAATTCCTCCCCTTTTAGATTAACAATACCATAACACTCATTTAACAATTAAATATCAAACTAATTACAATTAACACTTTTAACATGCAACATTAGCTGAAAATAGTCTATTTATAAATTCAGTCTTTGGGGAGGATTCCTGATCCTTTCTGGATAGCGCCTTTCCCAAGTGTCTTGCTCTTGGTGCGGAGGCGATTCTGGCCCCCTGTCATCGGTTGATTCATCAGCTTCCGATGCTACTGTTTCTGGGGTAGATGCTACCTGTACGTCGGGTTCATCACCAGGTACGTATGGGCGAGGCATGGGGTTGACTTGTTCCTGTGACTCTAGGATCTGGTCAGCATGGCGTCTCACGATGCTCTCCCCAACGTCCACTGTGTACATTAGTGGGCCCTGCTGTGTGCATATCGTTCCAGGCTGCCATTTTTCTGCTCGGTAGTCGCGGGCCAAGACTGGTTGCCCTACATTGAAGCTCCTTGTTGGCTTCTCATGGATGTGCTGGAATTGCTTACTCTCAACATCTCTTCGTACGGTTGGTCTGAGCAAATCCAGGCACGATCTTAACCTTCGGTTAAGGAACATCATGGCTGGGGCCTGGTTGGTGACTGCATGTGTCGCATTCCGGTAGGCGAACAGGAAATTGTCCACCTTGTGCTGCAGTGGAATGTTGTCATTGTACATAGCCTTTATTGCCTTCTTAAAGGTTTGTACGAACCTCTCAGCCAATCCATTTGTGGCTGGATGATACAGGGCGGATGTGTAATGCCTTACCCCATTCTTTTTCAAGAACCTCCGGAACTCTTCGGACACAAACTGTGGTCCGTTGTCGGAGCAAATCTGTTCTGGTAAGCCATTCCTGGCAAAAATGGTCCATAGGACAGCAACAGTTTTCTCCGTGGTGGTGGAGGACATTTTGATGACCTCAGGCCATTTCGAGTGTGCATCCACGGCTATTAAAAACATTGAGTCCATGAATGGACCAGCAAAATCAATATGCACCCATTGCCATGGAGGGGAGGGCCACTCCCATGGGTGTAGAGGGGCCTGTGGTGGTGCATTTTGGACTTTCTGGCATCATGAGCAGCTCTTGGTCAGGTCCTCGATTTGTTTATCGATTCCCGGCCACCACACATAAGCCCTGGCTAGGCTTTTCATTTTTACCCCTCCCAGATGACCCTCATGAAGCTCATTGAGCACTCTTTCCCTTAACTTGGGTGGAATTACCACTCGGGATCGACACATCAAGGTCCCCCGGCACACTGACAGCTGTTCTCTCCTTGTCGAGAATGCTGGCAACAGTGAGTCGCCATATGCTGGCCATCCCTTCACCGTCAAATCATATACCCGAGACAGTGTTGGGTCATTTCGGGTTTCCTTTTCGATACAAGCGTTAGTTACCGGTAGGAATTCAACTATAGTCGAATGGAATATTTCAACAGGATCCACTGCTGGTGCTTCCTCCGCAGTAGGCAGTGGCAGGCGTGATAGCCCATCAGCATTTCCATGCTTTTCGTGCCCTTATATTCAATCTCATAGTGGTGCGCCCCTAGAAAAAGTGACCATCTTTGTAGTCGTTGCGCAGTCATCACCGGAACGCCCTTCTTCGGATTAAAAATGGAGACAAGAGGCTGGTGATCAGTCAGCAAGGTGAATTTCTGCCCGTGCAGATAGTGATTGAACTTTTTCACTCCCCACTCTAGGCTGAGTGCCTCCCTGTCAATCTGGGCGTAGTTACGCTCAGCTGAGGTTAGTGATCGTGACACAAAGGCTATTGGCCTCTCTGAGCCATCCGAGAATTTGTGCGACAGCACCGCTCCAATGCCGTAAGGTGACGCATCACAAGCCAACCGAATTGGTAACGCTGGGTTCTAATGGGCCAATACCTCTTTCGATGTGATTGATGTTTTACTCTTCTGGAAAGCTCATCTACATTCATCATTCCGCTTCCATGGCACCCCAGTTTGCAGTAGGGTGTTCAGTGGGTGTAGTATTGTAGACAAATTTGGCAAGAACTTATGGTAGTAGTTTACCAGCCCGAGGAACAACCTCAGTTGTGACACATTTTCCGGTGCTGGAGCCTTGACTACTGCCTCAATCTTCTCTGGGGACTTATGTAACCCCTCTTTATCGATAACGTGGCCACAATACGAGATCTGTTTTCTAAAACACTCACATTTGGGGCGGTTAGCTGGGAGCCCATATTCCTGCAATCTAGTGAGCACCTGCTCCAGGTTGGCAAGGTGATCACTGTCATTTTCGCCCGTGACCAGGATGTCGTCCAAATAACACTGGGTCCCTGGGGTCCCTTGCAGGACTTGTTCCATTGCCCTCTGCCAAATAGCCGGAGGTGATGCTACCCCGAATACCAGCCGATTGTATTTGTAGAGACCTTTATGGGTGTTGATTGTGAGGTATTTTTTTGATGCTTCTTCTACCTCCATTTGCAGATACGCCTGGGCCAGATCAATCTTAGTGAAGCGTTTCCCTCCAGATAACGAGGCGAAAATATCTTCAATCCGCGGAAGTGGATATTGTACGGTGTGAAGGACCGGGTTCACTGTTACCTTAAAGTCCCCACAGATGCGAACCTTCCTTGGTTCCCCAGGCGTGCTGCTCAATGACTTTTTCATCACAGGGACAATGGGTGTAGCCCACTCGCTCCAGTCTACCTTGGACAGTACACCTGAACGTTCCAGACTCTCCAGCTCTGCTTCGACGGCTGGGCGGATCGCATAAGGCGCCGGTCTGGCCTTAAAAAATTTTGGGCTTGCGTTTTCTTCAATTTTAATCGTCGCTGTCATGCCTTTTAGTGTTCAGAGTCCTTGCTGGAACACTTCTTTCGCGTCAGTTAGGATCTTTGACAGTCACCCAGGTGTGACGTCGTCATCCTTTTTGTCAGCCACAGTCAGTGCCTGTATGGAATGCCAATCCAGTTGTATTTTCCGGATCCATTCACGTCCCAGTAATGGTGGTCCTCCATCTTGCAATACATACATGTCTAGTTTTGGTGTTTTCTTACCGTTATATATAACGGTCACCCTTATTTTTCCTTTGGGGTAGACTTTTTGCCCCGTGTACGTCTTCAAAATAATTATTGTGTCTCTCAAGGGTATGTGTGAGAATAGCCGCTCGTAGTCCCGTCGGTTTATGACCGTTAGGGCTGATCCTGTGTCCATAAGCACATAAGAAATAGGAGCAGGAGTAGGCCAATCGGCCCCTCGAGCCTGCTCCGCCATTCAATAAGATCATGGCTGATCTGATCCTAACCGCCAATCCACTATCACAGAACCATCTCCTGAATCTAACAGAATTAGACACACGAAATAGGAGCAGGATCAGGCTACACGGCCCCTGGGCCCGCTCTGCTACCCACAGGGCCATGACCGATCCGAACCTCGACTCATGTCCAAATTCCTGCCCGCTCCCTGTAACCCTTAATTCCCTTTACTTCTAGGAAACTGTCTATTTCTGTTTTAAATTTATGTAATGATGTAGCTTCTACAGCTTTTTGGGGCAGCATATTCCATGGACCTACCACCCTCTGAGTGAAGTAGTTCCTCCTCATCTCAGTTTTGAAAGAGCAGCCCCTTATTCTAAGACTATGCCCCCTAGTTCTAGTTTCACCCATCATCGGGAACATCTTCCCCACATCCACCCGATCCAACCCCTTCACAATCTTATATGTTTCAATAAGATTGCCTCTCATTCTTCTGAACTCCAATGAGAAGAGTCCCAATCTACTCAACCTCTCATCATATGTCCATCCCCTCACCCCCGGGATTAACCGAGTGAACCTTCTTTGTACTGACTCGAGAGCATGTATGTCCTTTCTTAAGTATGAACACCAAAACTGTACGCAGTATTCCAGGTGCGGTCTCAGCAATACCTTGTACAACTGAAGCAATACCTCCCTATTTTTATATTCTATCCCCCTAGCAATGAAAGCCAACATTCCATTGGCCTTCTTAATCACTTGCTGCACCTGCATACTAACCTTTTGAGTTTCGTGCACCAGGACCCCCAGATCCCTTTGTACTTCAGTACTTTCCAGTTTCTTGCCATTAAGATAATAACTTGCTCTACGATTTTTCCTGCCCAAGTGCATAACCTCACACTTTCCAGTATTGTATTCCATCTGCCAAATCTCTGCCCACTTACTTAGCCTGTCGATGTCCCCTTGCAGGTTTTTTATGTCCTCCTCACTCACTACTTTCCCTCCCATCTTAGTATCATATTTCATCTTTAGTATCCAATTCCATCTTTACCTGGACTCCTGCTATCTTGAGAGTGACCCAAATGGTTCGGTGATCCTCCATTGTGATCACATTATGTAGTTTCAGACAACTCAGTTCCCTGCTTTCAGTGTCGTTATCAATCTTTTGTTCATCTGAACTATTCTCTGTTATCTTATGTACCTTCTTGTACTTCCCTTTGGTCGGTTTCTTATTGCTGGTTTTCTTTCCCGACCTGCAGACTCGTGCTATGTGTTCTACTTTTCCACACTGTCTGCACACTTTGTCTTTGAACCAGCAATCATTCTGGTCGTGTGTTGTTCTGCCGCAGTGATAGCACTTCTCTGTTCCATATGACATTTCGTTTGTGCCATATTCTTGCGGTCTCTGTTGTATCTCTGCAGCGCCCCGTGCTGCTGCTTCATATGATACCGCAATGCTGAAAGCCTTGTCCAGCGTAAGATCCTTTTCTGATAGAAGCCGTTTCTGGGTTCCTTCACTTTGAAGCCCACACACAAACTTGTCCCTTAAAGTATCTGCTAGTCCCGTTCCAAACTGGCAATGTTTCAATAGCTTGCGCAGTTCCGTTAAGTACTCAGCATTACTTTCATCTTTATGCTGGTTCCTTTTGTGAAACTTAAATCTTTCTGCTATCAGCAGCAGTGTGGGGTTTAAGTGGTCCTGTTGGATTGACACTATGTTTTCAAAATCCTTTTCTACTGGGTTCTCTGGGTTTACTAGGTTTCGTAGTAAGCCATACGTTTTTGCACCCATTGAATTCAACAATACCAGCGCTTTCTTGTCATCTGGCACTTCATTCGCCTTGCAGTATACTTCTATGTGTTCGACATATGTCGTCCAATCTTTGACTTCATTGTCAAACGCTGTGATACTGCCACTCTTCGGCATTTTTGGGTGTGGTTAGACTGGCTTAAAATGGCGTCTCCCGCGCTTTCCTTTCTTCCCCGCTGCGACTTAAAATGGCGTCTCCCGCGCTGCTGCCAACGCCGCTCTCGGCGGTCCTCGTGGCAAATGGCGACGCCCTGTGGGTTTCGTGCGCCGCTCCTGCGATGCTGCCAATGCCGCTCTCTGTGGTCCTCATGGCAATGGCAGCGCCTCGCGTTTTCCTGCGCGCCTCTCTCCCCGGTTGATGCTGCTCGGCCCTTGAACACCAGCTGCGCTCTGCTCTCTCTCGCCTCTCTCCCCCGTTGACGCCGCTCGGTCCTGAACACCGGCTGCACCCTGTGCGCTCTGCCCTCTCTCTCTCCCCCGTCGACGCTGCTCGGCCTTTTTCTGTGCTGCACAGTCGGGCTCTAGCCCGTCGCTGTCCAGGAAGGGTCTGCGCAGTACCTGTTGCCAGCCCGTTTCGCTGGACCACTGTGACTGGAAAGCCAAGCCTGGCTCTCGACAGCCTCCCCTGTGATGCTCAAATCTCCACTGGATGACTGGGCGGTTGCCCGTGGTCGACGCCCGTGCTTCTGGACTCGACCTTCTTCCACTGTTCTCCAGGAGCGAATCCCTGGGAGGTGATGCAGAGTTGCAGGTAGGTTCGAACTTGCTCGTCGCCACTGTTACGTCCGTGTAATAATAAGAAAAGGACTGCAGAGAATGGTATAACAGGTGTTTACTCAATATGGTTCAAACTGCAACTGAAACAACAGATTACTACTCAGCGTTATATACAGGTGTGGTCACTGCCGGTACTACAGTATACATGAGCTGTAGAAAGTAGTTCCCCCCTTAAAGGTACATACATTACAGGAATGTGATTTATGTTTTGGACAGTCTCCCCGGTGTGAGAGGCAGTTATGTGTCAGTGTATTAGTTTTGCTTTCTGTTGCCATAGCTTTCTCATGTTTGAAGGAACCACATTTTGTGTAATGAAACACTTTCTTCATTTACAATGGCCATGCCTGCTATTTACATGCATCTTGCCCTTCACAGGCTTGGGGGTATCAGACCGGTTCCATTCCTGGTCTTAGAATGGCAGCAAGCATTCCGTGAGAGGGTCCTAGAAGCTACTTCTGATCAGCCTCTGACACGCAGCCTGAGAAGAGCCGCTCGCGTGGAAGTTCAGGCCAGCAGGCATCTTCTCAGCCATCGACAGAGATGTCCTGCACCTTATCTGAGGCTGCAGATCTGGCTGAAGCAGCTGGCACAGCTCAGTCTCCACCTCCTTTCTAAATCACAGCCTTCTGACACACTGCTCCTCCGGCATGTTCATGTAGGAAAACTGCTGTCAGAAAACCCTGCCAGCGTAAGGTCTGCTGTGGCGACGTCTGCTGGCCCTACTCCGTCTGGCCATGCCCGCCCCCCTCTCCCAGCGTCTCAGTGCCCTTTCCAGATGATTCAGCAGCAGGACGTTCCCCTCCAATGCAGCCCCCATAATAAGTGCCCACAGGAAGGTTCCCTGTTGTCAAGGCTCACCAACAGCAAGGTGATGGTCAGAAGGCTAAAGATCGTCTGCCTGCGCTGGCTCAGTGGTCAAATGGCTCTCAGTGTGCAGCTCAGCAACTCTTTGTAGCTCTCGAGGAAGTTGTGCTCCAAAAATGGATGCCGCTTTTAAACCACACCAGTCCCCTTTAAATAACGCTCCTCCAGCCCGAGAATGACTTGGTAAGGTCCAGGTAAGCTGTCACTATTAGCGCAAGGCGCTACGGAGGGGGGCGCCACTGAATTTCCGGTCCGGGGCGCCCTAAAGGCGTTGCACACTCAAATGACGTCATAATCAGCCTGCGCCCATGAGCGGACGCTAATATTTAGCGCCGGCGCTAAATGCATGCTCAATATGGGGCGAGGCGCTAGGCGCCCTGCGCCCGCCCGGAAATTGGCTAGCGCCCCACTTCTCAGCCTCTTTAGGCGTTAATCGGTGGCGCTAACAACCGAATTTCTCCCCCTTAGTATTCACTACAGCACTTTTCTGCTGAGTGCAACACACTTTTAATAGCACTTTCAATACAGAACTCTTAGGCCTAGAAATTGGGTATAGCCCTGCTTGAGGTGTTAGAACTGGCGCTGCACAAAGTTTATAGCCAGAAGAAACTTATCGCCGCCTGGCACGATATTGGGTTGCATCGCCCCCCAAAGGTGATTGAGGCATGAATTCAGACATTGCACGGGCCTCCTAAGGCGCAAAACTTCCGGTGCTACCCAATATCAGTGCGGACGGGCGCAGCGCAGGTGATCTCAATTACCGATAGCCATGAGACTTCCAGGCGCCGGCCGGCTCTTAAAGGGGTGGGTCAGTCAGCCTCAGCTTCCACACTCATCGCCCTGTAGGCCTCAGAATCGGCGCTCGCCCTTCTCTGGTGCAAGAAACTTGGTGAGGACGGAGAAGGTGAGACAGAGAGCAGAGCGCTTCAGCACTGAGGCTCTGGAGCAGTTGGTGGCCGCAGTGGAGCGCCGTCGAGATGTTCTGGATCCTGACAATGGCAAGAGGCCGAATCAAAAGGACTACCGCCGAGCTTGGAGGGATGTTTGTCAGAGGGTCAACTCCAGCAGCATGGTGACCAGGAGCCCTGTTCAGTGCAGGAAGAAATTCAACGACCTCACTCGGGTCGTTAGGGTGAGTGGTGTTTATGCAAACTTCTGATTCCCTCCATCTGCACCTGACTTCATGGCTACAGGGTGCGCGATGCCCCAATGGCCATGTGTCAGCAAGCACTCATGGCCCTTTCTGGGCACACACATGCACATTTGACTCAAGGCATCATTTAAGGGCTCTTGCACCATGGGGGGCATGAGATGATCACTCAGGGCATGATGTAAGGGCTCTTGCACCATGGGGGGCATGAGATGATCACTCAGGGCATCATGTAAGGGCTCTTGCACCATGGGGGGCATGAGCTGATCACTCAGGGCATCATGTAACAGAACTTCCCCTTCTTTCCCCTGCAGTCCAAGCTGGCGACGATTCGCAAGGACCAGCTTCGAACCGGTGGAGGACCTCCACAAGTGGTCACTCTGACGGATCTCGAGGAGAGAGTGCATCAGATTCTTGGAGGACGTCTGAGTGGTCCTGTTACCACTGCAGCTGCCGACCCCATTGTCGACAGCGATGGTAAGGATCTCACCTTTTTCAGCTGTCTCCTTCCACTTGGTCCCCCCGCCAGCATGCTTCCTCACTGTGGAGCCATGTCATAGCCTTGCCGCAATCTGGCATGCCTTGCTGCCAACCTGTCCTTTGGCTAAAGCCACTCTTCCACCTCCCTGCTTTCAGATGCTGCATCACCAGCTCGGGATCTGGGCCCTGAAGCTGCCAGTGCCAGTGCCTCCGGAGGCGAGGATCAGGAGGAAGCCGCACCATCCGTTCCAGCCACAGGGGAGCCTACACATCTGCAGACTGCGGATAGTAGTTCCCTGGAGGGGAGGGGGCGGCTCTGATGAGGAGCCAGTTGCCGGAACAAGCGGCATGCAGCAACGCAAGGGGGGCAGGCAAGTTCGGGCACCGGCTCCCCGGAGGGCGAGGCAGGGAGCGATGACTGCTGCACAGAGCGCAGAGGAGGTGCATAGCCTGGCTGAAATGAGCACCCAGGCCCAGCTCAGGCACACTGAGCTTATGGCTGCAGTGGGGAGGCTGCCTCAGTCGATAGGAACACTGGTAAAGAGTGTGCTGGACTTTGGCGCTGCAATGGAGAGGACTGTCCAGGGCTTCGGGGCAGCAATGGAGAGAACTGTCCAGGGCTTCGAGGCCGCTATGGAAAGGACTGTTCAGAGCTTCGGACAATCCCTGGAAAGGTCTGTCCAGGGCTTGTCCAAGGCAGTGGAACGGACTGCTCCGGCCTTGTCCGAAGCAATGGAGAGAACTGTCCAGGGCTTCTCCGAAGCACTGGCACCTGCCACACAGGTCCTCACTGCTGCCACGCAGTCACTTGCTGGCCTCGTCCAGACCCAAATTGAGGCAACGCGAACTCTCACTGCTGCCACCCTATCTGCATCAGCTAGGATCACCCTGGGCCCTTCCAGTACCAAACGAGGCCAGGAATCAGTGGAGCAGTTGCTTGTGGCAGTGGAGCCGAACCGGTCCCCTCAGAGAGCCAGTGTGTCGTCCGACCATGGTGCAGGTGTCCTCGCTCGGCAGGTGACCATTGCTCATGCCACCGCTGGCACGTCTGCAGTGCAGCTGCCACCACCTGCAGTGCACACTGCTTCCAGCCATGGCCAGATCAAGCAGCCAGCCTCCGCACCCTCCAAGCCCAGAGGTCGTCCAGGCCGTCCATCAGGGGCTTCTGCAATTCCAGACAGTCACCAGGCGTCCCCCAGCCTTGACCCCGCCACTGGGGTTCAATTATGTAGGAGCAGCAGGGAGGGAAGGGACCAACCGCGAAAGAGAAGTCGGTCTCCATCAAGGGGCCAGCAGTAGAGGGAGTTGCTGAGATGTTTCTTCCTCCAAATTGAAGGACGCCCTCACCTGTTGCGATTGTTTGTGATGGTTTGTTTAGTTTTGCGGCTTTGCCAGAGAGTTGACTGTTATTTTGTTAGTTATGGTTTCTGTTAACATGACGTTGTTATGCTGGAAGGGAGCACTTTTTTGACAATAAAGAATTTTTTTTATTTACAATGGTACTCGTAACTATTTACACTCATGGTGGACTTCCTAGGCTTTGAACAATCCGAAATGTGCAGGATGAATGACAGCCATCATTCCGTCAGAGGGGCCTAGAACTGAGTCCTTATGAGCCTCTGACGGACGGCCCTTCCACTTTCAGGAGCCCTCCCATCTTCCTCCTCCTCCTCCTCCTCGTCCACATGCTCCTCCTCCTCCTCCTCGTCCGCCTGCTCTTCCTCCTCCTCCTCCTCCTTCTCGTCCGCCTGCTCTGCTGGACCTTGAGGGTCAGCTGGCATTGGCTGGGTTTGTCGAATGGCCAAGTTGTGGAGCATGCAGCAGACGACAACGATGCGACCCACTTGCTCCGGCGAGTACTGCAGGGCTCCCCCCGAATGGTCCAGACAGCGGAAACGCTGTTTGAGCACACCAATAGTGTGCTCGACAATGTTCCTGGTCGCCTGATGGCTGCTGTTGTAAAGCTCTTCTGCCGGGGTGGCGGACAAACGGAGTGGGGTCATGAGCCATGGGCAGACAGGATAGCCCTTGTCACCCAGAAGCCAGCCTCGTGGGTGAGCCGGGCCCTCAAAAAGGTCAGAAACTGAGGACTGCCGCAGGATGAACGCATCGTGGCTGCTCCCAGGGAATTGTGCGTTGACTGCCATTATCATCTGGCGGTGGTCACAGACCAGCTGGACATTGAGGGAGTGGAACCCCTTTCGGTTGCGGAACTCCTCTGGATTCTGCAATGGCGCCCGCAAAGCCACGTGTGTGCAATCTATGGCCCCCTGCACCATGGGGAAGTCTGCAATAGCAGCGAAGCCCTGCGCGCGCTCCCCCTGCTTTTCCAGGGTCACAGGGAAGGTGATTAATTGACGCCTCCTTCTATAGAGGGCAGCTGTCACTTGCCGGATGCAACAATGCACTGCAAATTGTGTTATATTCGCAATGTCCCCAGTGGCTGACTGAAAGGATCCGCTTACGTAAAAGTTCAGGGCAACAGTCACTTTGATGGCAACCGACAGAGAGGTCCTGCACCGTAGACGCGGCTGCAGATCCTCAGCAAGCAGGTGGCACAGCTCAGTAACAACCTCTTTACCGAATCTGAGCCTTCGCAGACACTGCTCCTCCGACATGGTAAGGTCTGACACCTGCTGCCTGAAAACCCTCACTGCGTATTGTCGGATTGGCCGACCTCCATTGCCCCTCCTCCTTCTGGCCAATCCCGGCCCTCTCTCCCGCCGTCTCTGTGCCCCTTCCAAGTGTCCGGCCATGAGGACGTTCCCCTCCAAAGCAGCTCCCATTGCTATGCCAGGTGGGCAACACGCAGTAATGTCTAACGCTCCAACTACTCCGGACAGGCCTGCAGGTCCCAAGTCTTCGAAGACTAAATCCGAAAAATAGTGTGCAACAGTAGTTCACCAACTCTCTCCAGCAACGAACAGAATGAACAGGCCAAGTGCCTGCAGCTTTTATACTAGAGCTGTCCTCTTTAAATAGCGCCCCCCGACTCCGAGAAGGGCCTGGGAGCGTTCCATCCAACTGTCACTAATAGCGCCAGGCGGAAAGGTTCCGGGTGCCACCGAATATCCGGTCAGGGGTGCCAAAAAGGTGTTGCACACTGAAATGACGTCATTAACTGCCTGCGCACGCGGGCGCGCACTAAGAGTTAGCGCTGGCGCCAAATGGATACGCAATATGGGAGGTGTCGCTATCCTCATTGCGCCCGCCCGAACATTGGGTAACGCCCCAATTCTTGGGCTCTTTAGGCACTAATCATTGGCGCAACCAACCAAATTTCTAGGCCTTAGTGTTCACTACAACACTTCTCTGCTTAGTGCAACACCCTTTTAACAGTACTTTCAATACAGAACTCTTAGTGTTCACTACAGCACTTCTCTGCTAGTGCAACACTGTCTTACTTAAATAACACTTTCAATACAGAACTCTTAGTGTTCACTACAGCACTTTTCTGCTATTGCAACACTGTTACTTAAATAATACTTTTAATACAGAACTCTTAGTGTTCACTACAGCACTTTTCTGCTAGAGCAACACTGTTACTTAAATAGGGGAGGAGAAAACGGACACAATGAGGGAAAATCGACTAAAATTACAGTTCTAACAAAATTCCCCCTAATTCCCACCCCTATACCCATTCTAAGTTGCCTTGTAATGGGCCAGAAAAATATATTCTCACCAATGAAAATGCCTGCTCCATGCCCTCGCGGTCTTTGATCTTCACTGTCCTGAAGTAGAGAATACCCCAGTATTTTTAAAGTAAACTGCTGGTATTTCATTCCTTTAGGCAGGCTCCCAAGTTGTAGAGGGCACGGAGGTGAGGCCGCAGAGAGAGAGATCACTTCCTGAGAATTTATCTTATACCCCATTTGGGGCTGAAATCTTCCCGCCCAAATCCAGATGCATCTGGGCTAAACAAAAGGGATCTGATGTCCTCATTAACTGGGATGGGTTTTGGATGAATTACCCATTTATCGTGATGGGTTTGTGAATGTATTCCCATTCATCATGATGGGTGTGAATGTATTCCCATTCATCGTACTGGGTTTGAATAGAGCTGTCTTGGTTTGAAAAAAAAGCATGTCTTTCTTTAATTGCTGAGTAAACAGCCTTGGAAGTTAGTGTAAACAAAAGTCATTGTCCTGTGGTCAAACTGAAACCGCAGTCTCAAGTGATTAATCCTTTGTGTAAACATTGTAGCAGTTTCTGTGAACAAACATCGATTGTCTCTGCAGGGAGGGAAACTCCCTGAACTGCCTTTGATTGGCAGTTTAGTCAGCCATCTTTGATCTTCCCTTTTCATATGTATACAGCCTGTGTCCTGCCACGAGGTCGGGCAGCCATCTTTGATTACCCCTTTTCCACAGACACACACAAGCTGCCTTTTCAATGTCTTTTGTCTTCTGCCACGAGGTCTGACGGCCATTTTGATCCCTGGATTTTTAAAGGTATATTACCCAGGTATTCTTTAATCAAAAAATCAATCTTCGGAACTGTAGGAAATCTTGAAATTATTGCGAAATCCTTACAGTGAGTGACCCCAGCATACACAGATTGTGTCAGATCTGATGATGCTGGTCAAAATTATTAGCTCCAAGGTGATCAGAAGATTGTATTCATAAATGAAGCATCAACAACTTGCATTTATATAGCTAATTTAACATAGTATAACACCCCAAGTTGCTTCACCAGAGCGTAATCAAACAAAATTTGACACCGAGCTATATAAGGAGATATGCTTGGTCAAAGAGGTAGATTTTAAGGAGTGTCTTAAAGTAGGAGAGAGAGGTAGCAAGGCGGAGAGGTTTAGGGAGGGAATTCCAGAGCTTCTCTTCTTCTTAGGCAGTCCCTCGGAACCGAGGATGACTTGCTTCCACATTAAAAATGAGTTCTCATGTGACTGATGAGTCCAATGCGGGACCTACAGTCTCTGTCACAGGTGGGGCAGATGGTGGTTGAAGGGGCGGGTGGGTGGGGTGTTTGGGTTGACGTGCGCTCCTTGCGCTGCCTGTGCTTGGCTTCCGCTTGCTCCCGGCGAAGAGACTCAAGGAGTTCGGCGCCTTCCCGGATGCTTCTCCTCCACTTGGTGCGGTCTTGGGCCAGGGATTCCCAGGTGTCGGTGGGGATGTTGCACTTTTTCAAGGAGGCTCTGTGGGTGTCCTTGAAGCATTTCCTCTGCCAGCCTGGGGCTCTCTTGCCGTGTCAGAGCTCCGAGTAGAGCGCTTGCTTTGGGAGTTTCATATCGGGCATGCAGGCGATGTGGCCCGTCCATCGGAGCTGATTGAGCGTGGTCAAAGCTTCGATGCTGGGGATATTGGCCTGAGCGAGAACACTGACGATGGTGCGCCTATCCTGCCAATGGATTTGCAGGATCTTGCGGAGGCAGCATTGGTGGTACCTCTCCAGTGCTTTGAGGTGCCTGCTGCACATGGTCCATGTCTCTGAAGCATACAGGTGGGTGGATATCATTACTGCTCTGTAGACCATGAGTTTGCTGCTGGGTTTGAGGTCCTGGTCTTCAAACACTCTCTTCCTTAGGTGACCGAAGGCTGCACTGACACACTGAAGGCGGTGTTGGACTTCGTCATCGAAGTCTGCCCTTGTTGACTGTAGGCTCCCGAGGTATGGAAAGTGGTCCACGTTGTCCAAGGCCTCGTCATGGATTTTGATAATCGGGGAGCAGTACTGTGTGGTGGGGGCAGGTTGGCAGAGGACCTTTGTCTTATGGATGTTTAGTGTAAGGCCCATGCTCTAGTACACTTCAGTGAAGGTGTTGATGATGGTTTGGAGTTCGACCTCAGAGTGTGCGCAGATGCAAGCGTCGTCTGCATACTGTAATTCGATGACAGAGGATGGGACTGATGTGCCTCAATGAATCCGAGACTCAACGTTAACGGAGCAAAGCAAGGCTTTTATTAACTCAGAAAGTAATACACATTGGAGAAGTGTCTCTCATCCAGAGATCTGCTGTACTGGATGTGAGACACGCTGGGCCTGCTTAAGTAGGGGCCAGGTATGGGCGGAGCCCTACACACAATACAATACAGGTAAGGAAATGAAACTGAAACTAAACTAAACACAGAGAATACAGTGCCTGATGAATGGCATATTTCATCACATTCACCCCTTCTACAGATTTAGTCTGTTCGGGGGTTTGATAGTCCTCTGTGACCGACGTGGCTGTTGTGGTGCCGCGGGTGTCGGCTGGGTGTCTCTGGTGGCCTTCTGGGTCTCTGCCGGGGGCGCCGCCAGGGTTGTTGAAGGGGTAGTTGGTGGGGGCACCGTTGGTCGATGTTCTTCCGGGGGTGATGAAAGGATAGTGGGTGGGTAAGAATTGCTGTGATCGTTGCTGCTGTTGTTGTCGTGGTTGTTGTCATTACCGGCTGGGGCGACGTCTTTTATGGACACTGTGTCCTCCCTTCCGTCGGCGTGTCGGACATACGCGTATTGGGGGTTGGCGTGGAGTAGGTGCACTGACTCCACAAGAGGGTCCGTCTTGTGGCCCCTCACATGCCTTCGTACAAATACCGGACCTGGGGTGGAGAGCCATGATGGCATGGATACGCCTGAGGTGGATTTCCGGGGAAAGAAAACATTCGTTCATGAGGCGTGGCATTAGTGGCAGTACACAATAGTGACCGTATCGAATGGAGCACATCTGGGAGGACTTCCTGCCAGCGGGAGATAGGGAGGCCCTTGGTCCTTAGAGCTAGAGTGACTGCTTTCCATACTGTCCCGTTCTCTTGCTCCACCTGGCCGTTACCCTGGGGGTTGTAGCTGGTGGTACGGCTCGTGGCGACCCCCCTGGACAGCATGTACTGGCGTAGCTCTTCACTCATGAAGGACGCCCCCCTATCCGTATGGATGTAGCTCGGCATACCGAACAGGCAGAACAGGCTGTTGAGGCATTTAATGACCGTGGCGCTGGTCATATCTGGGCAGGGGAAGGCGAATGGGAAACGGGAGAATTCGTCCACAATGTTCAGGAAGTGAACATTGCGGTCGACTGACGGGAGGGGGCCCTTGAAATCTAAGCTGAGCCGCTCAAAGGGCCGTGTAGCTTTGATTAAGTGGGCTCTATCTGGGCGGTAGAACCGAGGCTTGCACTCAGCGCAAGTGCGGCAGTTCCTGGTCAGAGACCGAACTTCCTCAACCGAGTAGGTTAAGTTGCGGGACTTTATGAAGTGGAAGAGCCGTGTGACCCCTGGGTGGCAGAGGTCGTTGTGGAGGGTCTGTAGCCGATCCCCGGTGGCGCTGGCACACATCCCTCGTGAGAGGGCGTCGGGGGATTCGTTAAGGGCCCCTGGCCGGTAAATGATGTCATACTCGAAGGTGGAGAGCTCGATCCGCCACCTAAAAATCTTATCATTTTTAATCTTCCCCCTCTGTTTATTATTGAACATAAACGCTACCGACCACTGGTCGGTAAGTAGGGTGAAGCGTTTACCGGCTAGGTAGTGCCGCCAGTGGCGCACTGCCTCCACGATGGCTTGGGCCTCCTTTTCCACGGAGGAGTGTCTGATCTCGGGCCCTTGGAGGGTCCTCGAGAAGAAAGCTACGGGCCGCCCCGCCTGGTTGAGGGTGGCCACCAAGGCAAAGTCAGACGCATCACTTTCCACTTGAAAGGGAGTCTTCTCATCCACTGCCTGTAGCGTGGCCCGCTCAATATCCTGCTTAATGCTTTTGAAGGCGGCGTGGGCCTCAGCAGAGAGCGGAAAAGAGGATGCTTTCAGGAGGGGGCGGGCTTTGTCGGAATAGTTGGGGACCCATTGGGCATAATAAGAAAATAACCCCAGGCACCTTTTCAGGGCTTTGGGAGTGTTGGGCAGGGGCAGCTCCCGTAGGGGGCACAATCGGTCGGGGTCTGGTCCGATTTCCCCATTCTCCACCACGCTGCCTAGTATGCAGAGGCGCGTGGTGTTGAAAACACACTTGTCCTCGTTGTAAGTGAGGTTGAGTTTTTGTGCGGTTTTCAGGAACCTCTCGAGGTTCGAGTCGTGATCCTGCTGGTTGTGACCGCAGATGGTGATGTTGTCGAGGTAGGGGAAGGTTGCCTGCAAGTGGTGGTCATCGACCATGCGGTCCATCTCCCTCTGGAAGACCGAGACCCCGTTCGTCACCCCAAAGGGGACTCTGAGGAATTGGTACAGGCGTCCGTTCGACTCGAAGGTGGTGTACGGGCAGTCCTCTGGTCTGATAGGGAGCTGGTGGTACGCTGACTTGAGGTCGATGGTGGAGAACACCCGGTATTGGGCGATTTGGTTCACCATCTCGGATATGCGGGGTAGCGGGTAGGCGTCTAGCTGGGTGTATAGATTAACCGTCTGGCTATAATCTATCACCATCCGCTTCTTCTCGCTACCCCTCACCACCACCACTTGGGCGCGCCACGGGCTGTTGCTGCGTTCGATAATGCGCTCCTTCAGGAGCCTGTCTACCTCGGTCGCGATAAACCGCCTGTCCTCCCAGCTGTACCTCCTGCTTTTGGTCGCTATTGGCCGGCAGTTGGGAGTAAGGTTCGCGAATAGCGAAGGCGGCTTTACCTTCAGGGTAGCCAGACCGCACACTGTGAGGGGCGGCTGGGACCCACCGAAATTGACCGTGATGCTTTGGTGGTGGCACTGGAAATCCAGGCCCAAGATCACGCTCGCACATAGATTCTTCATGATTAGTAATTTAAAATTATCATATACAGTTCCGTTAACCGACAATTGTACCGCGCAGTAACCCATAACGGTCGATGTCTGGGTTTTATCAGCCATAGAGATGGTGCCCCGAGCATGGACCACCGTTAGAGAGAGTTGTTGTGCTAGTTCCGGGTGGATAAAACTCTCCGTGCTTCCACTGTCAAATAAACATTTAACCCCGCACCCGTTTACCTCGATGTCCACCATTGATTTGGATAGCGGGTGCGGTCTGGTCTGGTCCACTGTGACCGATGCCACTGTAGGGCCCTGATCGAGACAAGATGGTGTCCACGCTGTCTGCTCACAAGGTGGCGGAACCCACGAGGTCGGGCAAGATGGCGTCCAAGATGGCCGCTCCCACGGCGCACACGCGGCGGTGGCGGGTTTTCCAGCGGGGTTCCCTCTGCACACCTTCCCAAAGTGCCCCTTCTTACCGCACTTAAAGCAGGCGGTGCCTTTCGCCGGGCACAGGTTTCTGATGTGCTTCGGCTGCCCGCAGAAGTAGCAGTTGGGGCCCCGACGCGTCGCGGCTGTCGTAGGGCTTCTGGGGGGAGAGCGGGGCCCCGACGGTGTCGAGCTGCCGGGCAGGGAAGATGCCTTCCAAGATGGCGGCGCCCTTGGTGCACACGTGGCAGCGTGGGCGGCGCGTGCCGAAGAGTAGGCGTCCGAGTTTCTCTGGGCCACATCCAGGGATCGCGCTGTGTCCACAGCCTGTTTCAGGTCCAATCCCATTTTTTCCAGTAGTCTCTGCCGGATGTAAGTGGAGCTGAGGCCTGCGATAAAGGCATCATGAACAAGCTCGTCAGTGTACACTGCGGCTTTTACATCTTGGCACTTGCAGTCTTTGCCAAGCGTTTTCAGGGTGACTAGGAACTCATCCAGCGATTCCCCAGGTCGCTGTGTGCGAGTAGCGAGCAGATGCCTAGCGTACACCTCATTCGTAGGCTGCTGGTAATGCGCCTTTAGGATGTCGCAGGCGGCCGGGTACGTGTCGGCGTCTTGGATGAGGGGGTAAACCCGGTGGCTTACCCAATTCCGCAGGATTCCGAGTTTCATACTTTCAGCGTCCGTAGCGCCTGTGATGGCTGCGGAATTGTCCAGGAAGAATTCCATACACTTAAACCAGTGTCCGAATCGTGCCGATGCGTCCGGAGCATGCGGGTCCAAATCCAAACGTTCGGGCTTCAAGAGTTGGTCCATTGCGTTGAAAATTGAGTTAATAAAATTGATGTGCCTCAATGAATCCGAGACTCAACGTTAATGGAGCAAAGCAAGGCTTTTATTAACTCAGAAAGTAATACACATTGGAGAAGTGTCTCTCATCCAGAGATCTGCTGTACTGGATGTGAGACACGCTGGGCCTGCTTAAGTAGGGGCCAGGTATGGGCGGAGCCCTACACACAATACAATACAGGTAAGGAAATGAAACTGAAACTAAACTAAACACAGAGAATACAGTGCCTGATGAATGGCATATTTCATCACAGGGACGACCTTGGATCTGGACTGGAGGTGATGGAGGTTGAACAGTTTCCCGTTTGTTCTGTAGATTAGCTCCACTCCAGCGGGGAGCTTACTGAGGGTGAGATGGAGCATTGCAGCCAGGTAGGTCGAGAAGAGCGTTGGTGCGATGATACAGCCTTGCTTGACCCTGGTCCGTACGTGAATTGGGCCTGTGGTGGATCCGTTGGTCAGGATCATGGCATGCATGTTGTCGTGAAGCAGGCGGAGGATGGTGATAAACTTTTGAGGGCAGCCGAATTTGAGGAGGGTACTCCATAATCCCTCATGGTTGACAGTGTCGAAGGCCTTTGAATTCCAGAGTTTAGGGCCTGGGCAGCTGAAAGCACAGCCTCCAAATATGGAGCATTTAAAATCGGGGATGCGCAAGAGGCCAGCTTTGGAGGAGCGCAGAGATCTCAAAGGGTTGTAAGGCTGGAGGAGGTTACAGAGATGAGGAAGTTACAGACAGAGGGAGGGGCAAGAACATGGAGGTATTTTTTTATTTGTTTATGGGATGTGGGCGTCGCTGGCAAGGCCAGCATTTATAGCCCATCCCTAATTGCCCTCGAGAAGGTGGTGGTGAGCTGCCTTTTTGAACCACAGCAGTCCGTACGGTGAAGGTACTCCCACAGTGCTGTTAGGGAGCGAGTTCCAGGATTTTGACCCAGCGACGATGAAAGAATGGCGATAAACTTCCAAGTCAGGATGGTGTGTGACTTGGAGGGGAACTTGCAGGTCATTGTGTTCCTATGCGCCTGTTGCCCTTGTCCTTCTAGGTGGTAGAGGTTGTGGGTTTGGGAGGTGCTGCCGAAGAAGCCTTGGCGAGTTGCTGCAGTGCATCTTGTAGATGGTACACACTGCAGCCACGGTGCTCTGGTGGTGGAGGGAGTGAATGTTTAAGGTGGTGGATGGGGTGCCAATCAAGTGGGCTGCTTTGTCCTGAATGGTGTCGAGCTTCTTGAGTGTTGTTGGAGCTGCACTCATCCAGGCAAATGGAGAGTATTCCATCACACTCCTTACTTGTGCCTTGTAGATGGTGGAAAGGCTTTGGGGAGTCAGGAGGTGAGACACTCGCCAAAGAAAATCCAGCCTGTGACCTGCTCTTGTAGCCACAGTATTTATGTGGCTGGTCCAGTTAAGTTTCTGGTCAATGGTGACCCTCAGGATGTTGATGGTGGGGGATTCGGCGATGGTAATACCATTGATTGTCAAGGGGAGGTGGCTAGACTTACTCTTGTTAAAGATAGTCATTGCCTGGCACTTCTGTGGCGCGAATGTTACCTGCCACTTATCAGCCCAAGCCTGATCGCCGTCCAGGTCTTGTTGCATGCGGGCTTGGACTGCTTCATTATCCTCCTTCTTCTTAGGCAGTCCCTCAGAACCGAGAATGACTTGCTTCCACATTAAAAATGAGTTTGCAGGTGACCGGTGAGTCCAATGCGGGACCTACAGTCTCTGTCACAGGTTGGGCAGACGGTGGTTGAAGGGGCGGGTGGGTGGGGTGCTTGGGTTGACATGCGCTACTTCCACTGTTTGCACTTGGCTTCCGCTTGCTCCCGGCGAAGAGACTCGAGGTGTTCGGCGCCTTCCCGGATGCTTCTCCTCCACTCTGTGCGGTCTTGGGCCAGGGATTCCCAGGTGTCGATGGGGATGTTACACTTTTTCAAGGAGGCTTTGCGGGTGTCCTTGAAGCGTTTCCTCTGCTCACCTGGGGCTCTCTTGCTGTGCCGGAGCTCTGAGTAGTGCGCTTGTTTTGGGAGTCTCGTATCGGGCATGCGGACAATGTGACCCGTCCATCGGAGCTGATTGAGCGTGGTCAAAGCTTTGATGCTGGGGATGTTGGCCTGAGCAAGAACACTAACGTTGGTGCACCTATCCTGCCAATGGATTTGCAGGATCTTGTGGAGGCAGCGTTGGTGGTACCTCTCCAGTGCTTTGAGATACCTGCTGTACATGGTCCATGTCGCTGAAGCATACAGGAGGGTGGGTATCACTGCTGCTCTGTAGACCATGAGCTTAGTGCCGGATTTGAGGTCCTGGTCTTCAACACTCTCTTCCTCAGGCGACCGAAGGCTGCACTGGCACACTGAAGGCGGTGTTGGACTTTGTCGTCGACGTCTGCCCTTGTTGACAGTAGGTTCCCGAGGTATGGAAAGTGGTCCACGTTGTCCAATGCCTTGTCGTGGATTTTGATAATCGGGGGGCAGTACTGTGTGGTGGGGGCAGGTTGGTAGAGGACCTTTGTCTTACGGATGTTTCGTGTAAGGCCCATGCTCTCGTACGCTTCGGTGAAACTGTTAATGATGGTTTGGAGTTCGACCTCCGAGTGAGTGCAGACGCAAGCGTCGTCTGCATACTGTAATTCGACGACAGAGGATGGGACGGCCTTGGATCTGGACTGGAGGTGACAGAGGTTGAACAGTTTCCCGTTTGTTCTGTAAATTAGCTCCACTCCAGTGGGGAGCTTACTGAGGGTGAGATGGAGCATTGCAGCAAGGAAGATCGAGAAGAGCGTTGGTGCGATGACACAGCCTTGTTTGACCCCGGTTCGTGCGTGAATTGGGTCAGTGGTGGAACCGTTGGTCAGGATCATGGCTTGCATGTCATCGTGAAGCAGGCGGAGGATGGTGATAAACTTTTGAGGACAGCTGAATTTGAGGGGGACACTCCATAATCCCTCACGGTTGACAGTGTCGAAGGCCTTTGTGAGATCAAAGAAGGCACCTTTCTTGAAGATGGTCACGATTACAGCATCTCTTAGATCCCCTGGCATGCTCTCCTCCTTCCAGATAAGAGAAATGAGTTCATGAATTCGCGCCAGTAGTGCTTCTTCACCATGCTTTAGTGCCTCGGCGGGGATTCCATCTGCTCCTGAGGTCTTGTTGTTCTTCAGTTGTCGGATGGCCTTTTCAACCTCATGCCGGGCAGAGGTTAGGCTGAGTTGGTGGCGGGTATCATGCTGTGTGATGGAGTTGAGGACACTCGCATCGAAGACAGAGTCGCGGTTAAGGAGATCTTTGAAGTGCTCCTTCCAGCGGGCACTGACTGCCTCTCTGTCCTTGATGAGTACCTCTCCGTTCTTGGCCCGCAATGAGGTAGGGCCTTGGGTGCTTGGGCCGTAGATGGTCTTGACTGCGCTAAAGAATCCACGCACATCGTGGTTGTCGGCTAGCTGCTGGATCTCCTGTGCTTTCTCCACCCACCATCTGTTCTTTAGGTCGCGAGTTTTTTGTTGGACCTCGAACTTCAGGCTTCTGTAGAGCTGCTTTCTTGCTCTCGAGTTCTGTTGCTGTTTCCAGATCAGGAATGCCTTGCGCTTGCAGCTTATTAGCTCCTGGATCTCCTGGTCATTCTCGTCGAACCAGTCTTGGTGTTTCCTGGTCGAGTGGCCGAGCATCTCTTTACAGGTGCTGATTATGGAGGCCTTGAGTGCAGACCAGGCGCTGTGGACACTCTGTGTCTCTGCACCACTGGGAGTCGTCAGGTTGTTTGTGAGGTGCAGGCTGAATAGGGCTTTCTTAGCGGGTCGCTGAGTTCTCCAGCGTTAATTTTCTTGCGGCATTGTTTCTGTTGCCGCCGCTGTTTTGGGGCTATATTGATGGAGATGACAGAGCGGATTAGGCGGTGGTCTGTCCAGCAGTCATCAGCTCCTGTCATGGCGCGGGTGATGCGGATGTCCTTGCAGTCCCTCGCTCGGATGATGACGTAGTCCAGCAGATGCCAGTGCTTGGAGCGAGGGTGCTGCCATGAAGCCTTGTACTTGACTCTCTGATGGAACAAGGTGTTGGTTATGACAAGGCCATGTTCTAAGCATTTCGACAGGAGGAGGGTACTGTTGGAGTTGGCTTTCCCTACCCCATCTCTGCCAAACACACCTCCAGAGAGGTCTGTGTCCTTTCCAACTTTGGCGTTAAAATCGCCAAGGAGGGCTTATCGCCCGTTGGGACTCGGGACAGGGATTGTTCGAGGCTGAAGTAGAATTCCTCTTTGGTCTCATCTGTGGCTTCCAGTGTTGGGGCGTACGCACTGATGACCGTAGCGCACTGGTTCCAGGCTAGGGTGAGCCGAAGAGTCACGAGGCACTTGTTTATACTGCTAAGAGAGTCTCTGAGAAGCCCAACCAGTTCATTTTTTATGGCGAAGCCTACCCCATGGAGGCGGCATTCTCCTTCAGGTTTGCCTTTCCAGAAGGAGGTGTAGCCATCACCTTGCTCCTTGAGCTGGCCTTCCCCTGCCCGCCGGGTCTCACTTAGGGTGGCGATGTCAACATAAGAACATAAGAACATAAGAAATAGGAGCAGGAGTAGGCCAATCGGCCCCTCGAGCCTGCTCCGCCATTCAATAAGATCATGGCTGATCTGATCCTAGCCTCAAATCTACTTCCACTCTCCATCCCACCCGAACCCATGTGATCTCCCAGGAGAGGCGAAAAACCAGATAAAAAACCCAATGGCCAATTTGGGAGAAAAAATCTGGGAAATTCCTCTCCGACCCATCTAGGCGATCGAAACTCGTCCAGGAGATCACTCTGTCCCTATATTTCCTGCAGTACTTACCTTCTGTAAAAGATGATCTCCACCCCAGCCAGGAACAGGCCCAATTTACTCTTGAAGGACTCCTAGCTGGCAGCCTGTTCCCGAGGTCTCCACTAATCCCTGTGAATAGAACCATCTCCTGAAATCTAACACAGAACTAGAGCACAACAAGTAGGAGCAGGACCAGGCTACACGGCCCCTGGGCCCGCTCCGCCACCCACAGGGCCATGACCGATCCGAACCTAGACTCATGTCCAATTTCCTGCCTGCTCCCCGTAACCCCTAATTCCCTTTACTTCTAGGAAACTGTCTATTTCTGTTTTAAATTTATTTAATGATATAGCTTCCACAGCTTTCTGGGGCAGCAAATTCCACAGACCTACTACCCTCTGAGTGAAGAAGTTTCTCCTCATCTCAGTTTTGAAAGAGCAGCTCCTTATTCTAAGATTATGCCCCTTAGTTCTAGTTTCACCCATCATTGGGAACATCCTCACCGCATCCACCCGATCAAGCCCCTTCACAATCTTATATGTTTCAATAAGATCGCCTCTCATTCTTCTGAACTCCAATGAGTAGAGTCCCAATCTACTCAACCTCTCCTCATATGTCCACCCCCCCATTCCCCGGGATTAACCGAGTGAACCTTCTTTGTACTGCCTCGAGAGCAAGTATGTCTTTTCTTAAGTATGGACACCAAAACTGTATGCAGTATTCCAGGTGCGGTCTCACCAATAATTTGTATAACTGCAGCAATACCTCCCTGTTTTTATATTCTATCCCCCTAGCAATAGGGGGATAGAATATAAAAACATTGGCCTTCTTGATCACCTGCTGCACCTGCATACTAACTTTTTGAGTTTCGTGCACCAAGACCCCCAAATCCCTTTGTACTGCAGTACTTTCCATTTCTTGCCATTAAGATAATAGCTTGCTCTATGATTTTTCCTGCCAAAGTGCATAACCTCACACTTTCCAGTATTGTATTCCATCTGCCAAATCTCTGCCCACCTACTTAGCCTGTCTATGTCCCTTTGCAGGTTTTTTATGTCCTCCTCACTCACTATTTTCCCTCCCATCTTTGTATCATCTGCAAACTTTGATATGTTACACTCGGTCCCCTCCTCCAAATCGTTAATATAGATTGTAAAGAGTTGGGGTCCCAGCACTGACCCCTGCGGAACACCACTAGTTACTGATTGCCAGTCTGAGAATGAACCATTTATCCCAACTCTCTGCTTTCTGTTAGATAACCAATCCTCCACCCATGCCAGGACATTATCCCCAATCTCGTGATTTCTTATCTTGAGCAATAATCTTTTGTGTGGCACCTTGTCAAATGCCTTTTGGAAGTCTAAATACACTACGTCCACTGGCTCCCCTTTATCCACCCTGTATGCTACGTCCTCAAAGAACTCAAGCAAATTTGTCAAACATGACTTCCCCTTCATAAAACCATGCAGGCTTTGTCCGATTAAATTATGTTTATCCAAATGTCCCGTTACTGTCTCCTTAATAATGGCCTCCAAAATTTTACCAACCACAGATGTTAGGCTAACTGGTCTATAGTTTCCAGCCTTCTGCCTACTACCCTTTTCAAATAAGGGTGTTACATTAGCAGCTTTCCAATATGCCAGCACCTTTGCTGAGTCCAGGGAGTTTTGGAAAATTATTATCAATGCATCCACAACCCCTACCGCCACTTCCCTCAAGACCCTAGGTTTAAGCCATCAGGTCCAGGGGATTTATCCGCCTTGAGTCCCATTATTTTACCGAGTAACAATTCCTTAGTGACTTTAATCGTATTTAGCTCCTCCCCCCCTAGAGCCCCCTGTTTGTCCAGTGTTGGGATATTCTTAGTGTCCTCTACCGTAAAGACTGAAACAAAATATTTGTTCAGCGTTTTTGCCATCTCCATGTTTCCCACCATTAATTTCCCGGTCTCATCCTCTAAGGGACCAACATTTACTTTAGCCACCCTTTTTCTTTTTATATAACTATAGAAAATCTTGCTATCTGTTTTTATATTTTTTGCTAATTTACTTTCATAATCTATCTTCCCTTTCTTAGTCACTCTTTTAGTTATTTTTTGCTGTCTTTTGCCAATCTTCTATCCTCCCACTAGATTTGGCTACCTTATATGCCCTTGTTTTTAGTCGGATACTATCCTTAATTACTTTACTTAGCCACGGATGGCTGTCATTTCTTTTACACCCTTTTTTCCTCAGCGGAATATATATTTTTTGAAAGTTGTAAAATAACTCCTTAAATGTACACCACTGCTCATGTACCATCTTACCCTTTAATCTATTTTCCCAGTCCACTCTAATCAATTCCGCTCTCATACCTTCATAGTCTCCTTTATTCAAGCTCAGTATGCTTGTTTGAGATCCAACCTTCTCACCCTCTAATTGAATATGGAATTCAACCATGTTATGGTCACTCATTCCAAGTGGATCCTTTACTAGGGCATTTTTAATTAATCCTGACTCATTACACAGGACCAGATCTAAGGTTGCTTGCCCCCTGGTCGGTTCAGTTACATACTGCTCAAGAAACCCATCCCTAATACATTCAATGAACTCTTCCTCAAGGCTGCCCTGCCCAATTTGATTTGTCCAGTTAATATGATAGTTAAAATCCCCCATAATTATAGCTGTTCCTTTATTACAAGCCCCCAAATATTTCCTGATTAATACTCCGTCCAACAGAGTTGCAACTGTTAGGAGGCCTATAGACTACGCCCACTAGTGTTTTTTCCCCTTATTATTCCTTATCTCCACCCAAACTCTTTCACTATCCTGATCCTTTGACCCAATATCATTTCTCTGTATTACAGTGATTCCTTCCTTTATTAAAATAGCCACCCCACCTCCCCTTCCTTCCTGCCTGTCGTTCCTGATTGTTAAATACCCTGGTATGTTTAATTCCCAGTCATGGTCACCTTGCAGCCATGTTTCTGTAATGGCCACAAGATCATACCCATATGTAGTTATTTGTGCCGTTAACCCATCCATTTTATTACGAATGCTATGTGCATTCAGATAAAGAACTTTCAAATATGTTTTGTGACACTTAGTTCCTACTTTTTCCCCTTTTACTACTTTACCTTTTACTCCATACCTTCTGTCCCTTCCTGACACGCTCTGGTTTTTAATTCCCCTACTGCTACCTAGGTCTATGACCTTCTCCGTTGTCATTTTTATTATTTGCTCTCTAGAAACCTCCCCCCCACTAATTAGTTTAAAGCCCTCTCTGCAGCCCTAGTTATATGATTCGCCAGGATTCTAGTCCCAGCACTGGCCAAGTGAAGTCCGTCCCAACGGAACAGCTCCCGCTTGTCCCAACTGTCAATGTCGATATGTCTGAGCTCCCGGGCAACGATAGCAGCACGGCGTTCCGGTCTGTCACTGTTGGGGTTGTCCATGAGGGTCCTGACATTCCAGGTCTCAAATTTCATTATAAAGGGTGGAGGATGCCTGTGCGTGAATTCTTTTAACATGGGGTGGCCGTTGCACACCAGCTACCGCACAGGCTTGACAGAGCAAGGTCTTGGTCCAGTGGCAAGGGGATCCAAGATGATTGGATGGGTTTCGTAGGATGCATTGTGGTCCTCCTGACCTCGCTGTTGGCCCATGCCGCACCTTCCCTGGGCCCCGACCCCATTTCTGGTCCACGCTGCGCCACTCCTGGGCCTTGACCTTGCTGCTGGGCTCGTCCTCGCTCCTGGGTCCCGGCCTCGGACATGAATGATGTTGTCTCTCACAGAATCAAATTAGCACTGATATTCTCGCAATCCCTGGCCCCGAGCTCCACTCGCAATCCACTACTCACTAGATCACTAGTCTAGTGGAGAAGCGTAGTCTTGACGGCAGAGAGGTCTGAGGAGTTGTGAATGGCGCTGAACACTCTGCAGTCATCAGCGAACAAACGGCAGCGGCGAGAGGATAAAGAGCGGCCCGAGAGCAGACCTGAATTAAAGCAGCGGCAGCGGCAGCAGCAACAGGATAAAGAGCGGCCCGAGAGCGGACCTGAATTAAATCAGCAGCAGCGCGAGGCTCCATTCAAAAAGAATGATAAAGCGTGACATCACAGGAGAGCAGGTAGGTGATTGGTTGGTGAGTATTACAGCTCTTTTTGCTCTCCAAGTTAGGGAAGGGGGTTAAATTAATAGCTGAGAAACTGTAACTTGCTAGTATTTATTAAATTAATAACTTAAACTAAATAAAATAATCAAACAATAAACCTAAAATATCGATTGAATAAAATATTTAACTAATTAATTAATAAATAAAACAATGTTAGAGATGGCAGGGCAGGTGGTGTGTCGTAACTGCAACATGTGGGATTCTGTGGAGAGCATCGCGATCTGCAGAACTTCGGCTCAGAATTGTTGAGCTGGAGTACGAACTGCAGACATTGCGATGCATCAGGGAGAGGGAGAGTTACCTGGACACTTGTTCCAGGAGGCAGTCACACCCTTAAGTTAAGTAGTACTTTAGAGTTCATCAGTGGTTAGGGACAGGAGGGTGTGACTGCGAGTCAGGAAGGTATGGGGACCCAGGATGTAGTGATGGAGGAACTTTAGCCCTGGACCAACTGGTACGAGGTATTTTCTACCTGTATGGATGAGAAAAAAGATTGCAGGGAGGATGGGCAAACTGACTACTGCACTTTGGTACAGGGGGCCATCCAAGTGGGGGGAGAGGGAAGGCATTTAGTAGTAGTAGGGGACAGTATAGTCAGGGGGATAGACACTGTTCTCTGCAGCCACCAAAGAGAGTCCCGAAGGCTGTGTTGTCTGCCTGGTGCCAGGGTTAAGGATATCTCCTCGCGCCTGGAGAAGAACTTGGAGTGGGAGGGGGAGGATCCAGTTGTTGTGGTCCATGTAGGAACCAACGACATAGGTAGAACTAAGAATGAGGTTCTGATAAGGGAGTTTGAGGAGCTACGGTCCAAATTAATAAGCAGAACCACAAGGGTAATAATCTCTGGATTACTACCTGAGTCACGCGCAAATTGGCATAGGGCCAAGTAGATCAGAGAGTTAAATACGTGGCTCAAAGAGTGGTATGGGAAAAAGGGGTTTCAATTCATGGGGCACTGGCACCAGTACTGGGGAAAGAGTGAGCTGTTCCGTCAGGACGGGCTCCACTTAAACCGGGCTGGGCAGTGTCCTGGTGAATTGAATAACTAGGTCTGTACATAGGGCTTTAAACTAAAAAAGAGGGGGGAGGGGTCATGTGAGGGTAAATTTAGAAATCTAAAGAGAAAGGTCAAGGCAATAGAGCAGTGCAGCGATTTGGGTAAAAATAAGCAGAGTGTGACAGGAAGGGACAGAGGCCTAGAAATTCAGGGCCCTTAGCGCCGATTTTGCGGCGCTAGAGGGCCTAGCGCTGCAATTGACGCCGGCGCCTAAATTGCCTGGGGCCCTTCCGCCGCGGTAGACCGGTAGCGCTGCGCCGGCACCGATGACGTCATCGGTGTGCGCAGCGTCCCGGTTGCCATGCCGACGGGCCCCAGCGCCGAAATTCAGTTGCGGCCGCCTCGCCCGTGGCAGCCGCAACTAAGACTCTGGCAACAGAGTCCAACATGTTTTTGCGCCGGCGCATTAAAGGCCCCGCGGCGGCCGGCCGCTTTCCCGCCGGCCGCCTGGCCGCAGCTCCCTCCCCGGACTTCCCCCCCCCCCCCCCCCCCGGAACAGAAGCAAGCCCGGCACTTGTCCGAGGTGCCGGGCTCATTTTTTAAAAGATTTTCGCGGGCCGCGGCCGGGTGCAGGCAGCTCCTCCTTAAGGGAAGGAGGAGGCCTGCACTTCCCGAACCTGCCGCACCGCAGCGGGCGCCGCAGCGCCGGAATAGCGCCGAAATTCAGCGCGTTGCACCAGTTTTCAGGCGCAAACAGCTCTCAGCAGCGCCGGCAGCCGTTTGGGCGCAGAACTATTGAATTTTGGGCCCGACCAGCGCGACTTAGCTCCGGCACTAACTTCCGGCGCTAAAGCCCTGGCTGCGCCAAAACTCAATTTCTAGGCCAGAGAGTTTAACGGTGGCAGTGCAGCAGAGAATAAGATCAAAGCAGGGAATAATGGTGAAAAATGTAAATTAAAGACACTTTATCAAAACGCACGAAGCATTCATAACAAGATAGATGAACTTATGGCACAAATAGAGATAAATGGGTTTGATCTAATAGCCATTACAGAGACATGGTTGCAAGGTGGCCAAGGTTGGGCATTAAATGTTCCAGGGTACTTGACGTTTCGAAAAGACAGGCAGAATGGAAAAGGAGGAGGAGTAACCATGATAATAAAGGATGATATAAGGACAGTAGTGAGAAAGAATCTTGGCTCAGTGTAGGGGGTGGTGTGTGTGGTCAGCTTTGCCTCTGACTCCTGGGCGGTTTGAATCGCTCCCACTCCCTTGGTTCTAGACTTTGGGCTTATTTGGGGGTTGTAATGAAATTGCAACAGACAACTGAGATGGTGAAAAGAACTTGGATTTTATTTGAGACAAGAAAATATACACAACACAATAATCTTATCACTCTAAAAGGGGGAACACTTCAGAAAATACTAGAGAAAATGACAATAGACAAAATACTTCACCCCACTACACTAACTAGGTTGGACTCCAGAGGGCCAGGGAAAATGCTCACCAAATGACTTTCTTGAGAGGTGTAGAGGTTCGCGATTTCGGGGTTCTCTAGGTGTGGCGGTTGGGGCCTGCCGTACCCCAGACGTGGTAGGAGACTTCACCTGCGTTGCTTTTTCAGTCTTCGCGTGTCCGCTGATGCAGTCGGGTGCATATTGGATCTATCGGGTAAGTACCCAATTTCCTTTGGTTAGATATAGGGTTTAGAGTCTTTTTCATCAAATCTTACCCAGGGGTAAGTCAGGATAGCTTGCAGAGTGGAAACAAACTTTCGAATCTTCGGTTTCTTCCAGGTTGGTTTCTTGTTGGTCGCGGTGGCCCAATATTACCTAGTTGTTGGTAATATTGTTGGTTGTTTGTTTCTTGGGGCCCTTGGTTGCCATGATTCCTTACTCCTTTCCTTCCATTCTCCTTCTGTTGTCCTTCCATCAATCTCCGATTCTCCGACTGTGTTAACTGAAAAAGCAGGCCTCAATTATACTGTTTGAGGCCTTGTTTATTTGCCCGTCAAATCTTCTCTGGCCCATTGTAATTTACATAGAAACATAGAAACATAGAAGATAGGAGCAGGAGTAGGCCATTCGGCCCCTCGAGCCTGCTCCGCCATCCGATGAGATCATGGCTGATCATCCAAACTCAGTACCCCGTACATGCCTTCTCCCCATATCCCTTGATACCTTTAGCTCTAAGAAATATATCTAACTCCTTCTTGTCTTGAATATATTTAAAGACTTGGCCTCAACCGCCTTCTGTGGTAGAGAATTCCACAGGTTCGCCACTCTCTGGGTGAAGAAATTCTTCCTCATCTCTGTCCTAAATGGCTTACCCCTTATTGTTAGACTATGACCCCTGGTTCTGGACTCTCCGACCATCGGGAACATTCTACCTGCATCTAGTTTGTCCAGACCTGTCAGAATTTTATAAGTTTCGATGAGATCCCCTCTCATTCTTCTAAACTCCAGCGAGTATGAGCCCAATCGACCCAATCTCTCCTCATACATCATTCCTGCCATCCCAGGGATCAGCCTTGTGAATCTTCGCTGAAATCCTTCCATGGCAAGAACATCCTTCCTCAGATAAGGCGACCAAAACTGCACACAGTACTCAAGGTGTGGTCTCACCAAGGCCCTGTACAACTGCAGCAGGACATCCTTGCTCCTGTACTCAAACCCTTTCGCTATGAAGGCCAACATACCATTTGCCGTCTTCACCGCCTGCTGCACCTGCATGCTTACCTTCAGTGACTGGTGCACATAGACACCCAGGTCTCGTTGCACTTCCCCTTCTCCCAATCCATTGCCATTCAGATAATAGTCTGCCTTTCTGTTTTTGACACCAAAGTGGATAACCTCACATTTATCCACGTTATATTGCATCTGCCACGCTTCTGCCCAATCACCCAACCTGTCCAAATCATCCTGGAGTTTCTCGGTATCCTCCTCGCAGCACACACGCCCACCCAGCTTTGTGTCGTCTGCAAACTTGGAGATATTACATCTAGTTCCCTTATCTAGATCATTAATGTATATTGTGAATAGCTGGGGTCCAAGGACCGATCCCTGCGGTACCCCACTAGTCATTGCCTGCCACTCGTAAAAAGACCCGTTAATTCCTACACTGCTTTCTGTCCGCCAACCAGTTCTCTATCCAAGTCAATACCTTGCCCCCAATCCCATGTGCCTTAACTTTACACGCTAATCTCTTATGCGGGACCTTATCGAAAGCCTTTTGAAAGTCCAAATAGACCACATCTACTGGTTCTCTCTTATCTATTTTTCCAGTTACATCCTCAAAAAATTCCAGTAGATTAGTCAAGCACGATTTACCTTTTGTAAATCCATGTTGACTTTGTCCAATCCTGTCACTGTTTTCCAAGTGCTCAGCTATTATATCCTTTATAATGGACTCTAGCATTTTCCCCACTACCGATGTCAGGCTTACCGGTCTGTAATTCCCCGCTTTCTCTCTGCCACCCTTTTTGAATAGTGGGGTAACATTAGCTACCCTCCAATCCATGCATACAGTTCCAGATTCCAGCGAATTTTGGAAGATGATCAGCAATGCATCTACTATTTCTAGGGCCACCTCCTTAAGTACCCTAGGATGTAGATTATCAGGCCCTGGGGATTTATCGGCCTTCAATCCCGTCAATTTCCCTAACACCATTTCCCTACAAATACTGATTTCTTTCAGTTCCTCCCTCTCATCAGACCCTATGTTCTCCAACATCTCTGGGAGGTTATTTGTGTCCTCCTTTGTGAAGACAGAACCAAAATATGCATTTAATTGGTCTGCCATTTCTTTGTTCCCCATTATAACTCCCCCTGCTTCTGACTGCAATGGACCTACACTTGATTTCACTAATCTTTTTCTCTTCACATATCTATAAAAGCTCTTACAGTCAGTTTTTATGTTCCCTGCAAGCTTACTTTCATATTCTATTTTCCCCTTCTTAATTAATCCCTTTGCCCTCCTTTGCTGAATCCTAAACTGCTCCCAATCCTCAGGGTTACCGTTTTTTCTGGCCAATTTATATGCCCTCTCCTTGGATCTTATGCTATCCCTAATTTCCCTTGTTAGCCACGGTTGAGTCACCCTTTTTGTTTTATTCTTATCCCAAACTGGGATGAACAACTTCTGTAGTTCATCCATGCAGTCTTTTAATGTTTACCATTGCCTATCCACCGTCAACACTTTGAGTGACATTCCCCAATCAATCCTACCCAATTCGCGCCTCATACCATCGTAGTTTCCTTTATTTAAATTCAGGACCCTAGTCTCCGAGTCAAATACTTCACTCTCCATCCTAATGAAGAATTCTATCATATTATGATCGCTTTGACCCAAGGGGCCTCGCACAACAAGATTGCTAATTAATCCTCTCTCATTACATAATACCCAGTCTAAGATGGCCTGATCTCTGTTTGGTTCCTCGACATATTGTTCCAGAAAACCATCCCATAAACATTCTAGGAATTCCTCCTCCACAGTATTTTTACTAATTTGGTTAGCCCAATCTATATGTAAATTAAAGTCACCCATGTGCCCTTACTGCATGCTTCTCTAATTTCCCTTTTAATGCCATCCCCAACCTCCGTATTACTGTTTGGAGGTCTATATACCAATCCCACTAACATTTTCTGCCCCTTGATATTTCTCAGTTCCACCCATACAGATTCCGCATCATCAGAGTTAATATCCTTCCTTTCAATTGTGTTAATCCCCTCTTTAACCAGCATTGCTACCCCACCTCCCTTTCTTTTTTGCCTATCCTTCCTAAATATTGAATACCCCTGGATGTTGAGTTCCCAGCCTTGGCCACCCTGGAGCCATGTTTCTGTAATCCCAATCAAATCATATTTGTTTACCTCTATTTGCGCAGCTAATTCATCCACCTTGTTCTGAATGCTCCTTGCATTAAGACACAAAGCCTGCAGGCTTGTTTTTTTAACGCTCTCAGACCTATATGAATTATTATTTACTGTGACCATGTTTGATTTAAACCATTGAGTTCTTTGCCTTCTAATTTTGTTTTTCTCCTTCCTGTCTTTTGCTTTTTTCCTTTTTTCCCTTTCCTCTGTCTCCCTGCTCAGGTTCCCATCCCCCTGCCACTTTAGTTTAAACCCTCCCCAACAGCATTAGCAAACACTCCCCCTAGGATATCGGTCCCGGCCCTGCCCAGGTGCAAACCGTTCCATTTGTACTTGTCCCACCTCTCCCAGAACTGGTTCCAATGTCCAAGGAATTTGAATCCCTCCGCCTTGCACCATTCCTCTAGCCACGTATTCATTTGAAATATCCTCCTATTTCTACTCTGACTAGCATGTGGCACTGGTAGAAATCCTGAGATTACTACTTTTGAGGTCCTATTTTTTAATTTACCTCCTAACTCCCTATATTCTGCTTTTAGGACCTCATCCCATTTTTTACCTATATCGTTGGTGCCTATGTGCACCATGACAACTGGCTGTTCACCCTCCCCCTCCAAAATGTTCTGCAGCCGCTCCGAGACATCCTTGACCCTTGCACCAGGGAGGCAACACACCATCCTGGAGTCTCGATTGCGGCCGCAAAATCGCCTATCTATTCCCTTTACAATTGAGTCCCCTATCACTATAGCTCTTCCACTCTTTTCCTCCCAGCCTGTGCAGCAGAGCCACCCATGGTGCCAGGAAGTTGGCTGCTGCTGCCTTCCCCTGATGAGTCATCCCCCCCAACAGCATTCAAAGTGGCATATCTGTTTGAGAGGGGGATGGCCACAGGGGATTCCTGCACTACCTGCCTGCACCTCCTACTCTGCCTGCTGGTCACCCATTCCCTTCCTGCCTGTACACCCTTTATCTGCGGTGTGACCAACTCACTAAATGTGATATTCACAACGTCCTCAGCATCGCGAATGCTCCAAAATGAATCCATCCGCAGCTCCAGTGCCGCAATGCGGTCTGTCAGTAGCTGCAGCTAGACACACTTCCCGCACACATGGTCGTCAGGGACGCAGGAAGCATCCCTGATTTCCCACATAGAGCAGGAGGAGCACACTACGGGGCTGGGCTGTCCTGCCATGACTTACCCTTTAATTAATTAATTAAAATTAAATGAATCCCACCAATTTCACTTCAATTAAATGATATACTCAAAGGCCCTTGCTTAATAGTAGTCCCTGCTACACAACAAAGACCTTAGAAACCACAAATTTTAAGTTTAGAAAAATTTAGAAAGAAAATACTCACCAACCAATCACTTACCTGCTTCTTGGTGACGTCACACTTCGATTACTTTTTGCTTCCCTCTCCTGGAACCTGGATTGGTAAACCGCCTCTGGTGCTCTTTATGTGCCGCCTCTGGTGCTCCCTCGCAGGTCCGCCGCCTCTCCGCTCTCGGGGCTTTGGGCCTCGCTGCCTCGGGCTGCTCCTTATGTACCTCCGCCGCCTCTGGTGCTCCCTTGCAGGTCCGCCGCCTCTCCGCTCTCGGGGCTCTGGGCCTCGCTGCCTCGGGCTGCTCCTTATGTACCTCCGCCACCTCTGGTGCTCCCTCGCAGGTCCACCGCCACTCCACTCTCGGGGCTCTGGGCCTCGCTGCCTCGGGCTGCTCCTTAAGTACCTCCGCCGCCTCTGGTGCTCCCTCGCAGGTCCGCCGCCTCTCCGCTCTCGAGGCTCTGGGCCTCACTGCCTCGGGCTGCTCCTTAAGTACCTCCGCCGCCTCTGGTGCTCCCTCGCATGTCCGCCGCCTCTCCACTCTCGGGGCTCTGGGCCTCGCTGCCTCGGGCTGCTCCTTAAGTACCTCCGCCGCCTCTGGTGCTCCCTCACAGGTCTGCCGCCTCTCCGCTCTCGGGGCTCTCTTTTTGGCGGGCTCGTTAATAGTAATAGTTTTGAATTCTTTAATGGGTTTCGAGCTGGTCCCATCTATTTTTAATTGATTTAAGTTGGTGTAAACTAGTTTCGGGATGGTGCATTGAAACCGAAATTTGCTTTTAATGGCTGTTTAATCTTTGGTCTGATTGTCTTTTCCTGCTGGAATTACTAATTTTGTTGCTCAGTGGCATGTACTGCATTATGCATACCCTCGATGGCTCTGTAATTTTGGCGGCAACTACTCTTTCGTAGGCCTTTTGTCATTTATGTGAACTGACTGAGACAGCCCAGAACATTCCCAGACAGTTTGGCTTATGCCAATACACAAACTGCTTGTTTTACAGAGGCCCATCCCAACCCCTTTGTCGCAGCCTTCCACAGGCCTGGACATGCCCTTTTTAAAATAACCAAAATCCTGGGGTTTTAACTTTGAGTCCCTTTTTGGCCCAATATTCTTTAAAACAGTAATCTTCTTGGTTTGAGGGAATCTGCAGAATTTTGCGAAACTTACATCAGAAGATCAGGAAGTAGAATCAGTATGGGTGGAGATAAGGAATAACAAGGGGCAGAAAACACTGGTTGCAGTAGTATCTGGGCCCCCTAACAGTAGCTGTACTGTTGGACAGAATATTAATCAAGAAATAGTAGGAGCTTGCAACAAAGGTAATGCAATAATCTTGGGGGACTTTAATCTTCATATGGACTGGACAAATCAAATTGGCAAAGGTAGTCTGGAGGATGAGTTCATGGAATGCATTCGGGACAGTTTCCTAGAACAATATGTCATGGAACCAACCAGGGAACAGGCTATTTTAGATAACAACAGAAAATGCTGGAAAAACTCAGCAGGTCAGGCAACATCCGTGGAGAGAAATTTGAGTTGACGTTTCGGGTTGGACCCTTCTTCAAAACTGGAAAGAAAAGAAACTAGATCGAAGGCAGGGCTGCGATCGGACACAAGAATAAAAGAAACAAAAGAAGTAAAAGAGATTAGAAGCTAGACGAGATGGTAATAGGCTGGGATTAGGTGTAAAGTGTACTGGCAGGGCAAAAGATAGCTGCCAGGTGTGCAGCCTTCCGGACTCAATATCGAGTTCAACAATTTCAGATCATAAGCTCGGCCCCCATTTCATTTTCTCTTGTATTTGTTGCACTCCTTTCCCCCCCCCTTTCCTTTTGTTTCTCTCTCACACCTGGCAGCTATCTTTTGCCCTGCCAGTACACTTTACACCTAATCCCAGCCTATTACCATCTCGTCTAGCTTCTAATCTCTTTTACTTCTTTTGTTTCTTTTATTCTTTTGTCCGATCGCAGCCCTGCCTTCGATCTAGTTTCTTTTCTTTCCAGTTTTGAAGAAGGGTCCAACCCGAAACGTCAACTCAAATTTCTCTCCACGGATGTTGCCTGACCTGCTGAGTTTTTCCAGCATTTTCTGTTGTTATTTCGGATTTCCAACATCTGCAATATTTTGCTATCAGGCTATTTTAGATCTTGTATTGTGCAATGAGACAGGGTTAGTTAGCAATCTCATAGTAAAGGATACTCTGGGGCAGAGTGATCATAATATGATAGAATTTCATATTAATTTTGAGAGTGACTTGCCTAAGTCCGAAACTAGAGTCTTAAACTTAAATAAAGCCAATTACATAGGTATGAGGGGAGAGTTGGCTAAGGTAGATTGGAGAAATAGATTAAAAGTTATGGCAGTAGATAAGCAGTGGCTAGCATTTAAAGAAATATTTCATAATTCTCGACAAAAATACATTCCATTGAGAAACAAAAATTCCACATGAAAAGTGATCCAACCGGTGATAACTAAAGAAGTTAAGGATAGCATTAGATTGAAAGAAGAAGTTTATAATGTTGCAAAGAATAATAGCAAGCCTGAGGATTGTGAGAGTTACAGAAACCAGCAAAGGTTGACCAAAAAATGGATTAAAAGGGAAATAATAGAATATGAGAGAAAACTAGCAAGAAATACAAAAGCAGATTGTAAGAGCTTCTACGAGTATGTAAAAAGGAGGAGAGTAGCAAAAGTAAACATTGGTCCCTTAGAGGCTGAGACAGGAGAAATTATTATGGGGAATAAGGAAATGGCAGAAAAGTTGTACAAATATTTTGTATCTGTCTTCACAGTAGAAAACACAAAACGCATAGCAAAAATGGTAGGGAACCAAGGGTCTAATGAGAGTGAGGAACTTACATAATTAATATAAGTAGAGAAAAAATACTAGAGAAACTAATGGGACTAAAATCTGACAAATCCCCTGGACCGGATGGCCTACATCCTAGGGTTCTAAAAGAGGTGGCTGAAGAGATAGTGGATGCATTGGTTTTGATCTTCCAAAATTCCCTAGATTCTAGAATGGTCCCAGCGGATTGGAAGGTCGCAAATATAACACCGCTATTGAAGAAAGGAGGAAGAGAAAAAACAGGGAACTACAGGCCAGTTAGCCTGACATCAGTTGTTGGGAAAATCCTGGAAACCATTGTTAAGGAAGTGGTATTAGGGTACTTAGAAAATCGTAACGTGATTAGGCAGAGTCAATGCGGTTTTATGAAAGGGAAATCCTGTTTGACAAATTTATTAGAGTTTTTTGAGGATGTAACTAGCAGGGTAGATAAAGGGGAAACAGTGGATGTAATATATTGGATTTCCAAAAGGCATTCGATAAGGTGGCACATAAAAGGTTATTACACAAGATTAGGGCTCATGGGGTTGGAAGTAATATAGTATCATGGATAGAGGATTGGTTAATGGACAGAAAACAGAGAGTAGGGATAAACGGATCTTTTTCAGGTTGGCAGGCTGTAACTAGTGGGGTGCTGCAAGGATCAGTGTTAGGGCCTCAGCTATTTACAATTTATATTAATGACCTAGATGAAGAGACCGAGTGTAATGTATCCAAGTTTGCTGATGATACAAAGCTAGGTGGGACTGTAAGCTGTGAGGGGGACATAAAGGGCTCGATTTTGCCAGGCCCGAGGAGGTGGGATTGGAGGCGTGTGAGGTGTTACAATCACAAAAACTGGTGGGCGGGCCCGATCCCACCTCCATCCCGCCGCCGAGCAATTTTCCCACATGCGAGTTTTCTGACCCCGTCTCCATCCCACCTCCAAGAGGCGGGATACGCCCTTAAGGCCCTTAACAACCAGTTAAGTGCCTCTATAATCCCATTTTGAGAGGCATTTCTGATTTTAACAGTTTTCCCACATGCTGCATGCCTCCTCTGAAACATGCCAGTGAAACCTGGTGGCAGGACAACAGCTGCAGCTCCACCATTAAAAAGGAGTTTTCAGCAATCTTCATTTGCAGGTGGCAGAACTTTGTTGCCTCAGGCCTGGGGGAACTTTTAACAGGCCTACTCATTGTTGTGTAAGTTTGGAGCCTGACACCCATCTCCAGTGTGACCTCTTGGGAAACCCCTCTCCCCACCTTGAATGAGTGCTTCCTCAACTGAAGTATATACCAGAAGAATGGGAACAGCAGAACCCTGAACAACAGCAGCACCAACTGCAGGAGCAACAGCAGGAGCTCCAAGCTGCTGTTCACCCACTTGAAGCTGCACAGGCCAGAAGGCACAAGCGCGCGACCACATTGCTGCCCGGGATTCAAGGGACGCACTCATCTTGGCCAGGTTTGCTTAGCCTGCACAATCAAACACTTTTGCCTCGCACATTCTTATCAGACCATCGACAATGACCAAGAATCTGCGGATTCCTATCACTCTGACCACCATACTGACAATTGCAAGTTGCCCTAAGCCCTCAATGTGGAAGTCCCATTTGCGAAATGACACACGCCACAACTGCAATAGTTTGCCATCAGAATTTTTTATGACAATAAGCAAGTGATGGCATTTAAAAAATAAACACATTACACCCAAGTGACTACCCTTGTGACTACTTGTGCATTATCTTCCTCTTATGCATGCTCCTACGTGGAGCTTCCCCTGTGGCTTCAGCAGATGTGGAGGCCCCTTGCTCACTCTCTTGCTGCTCCTGTCTCGACACCTTTGGCGGGCGTCATCTGGGGTTGTGAACCTGTGAGGGCTCAGCAACAGTCTGCTGCTCCTGTGGCCGTGCAGGGGCTGAGAGGCCAATCTCAGTTGGGTGGGGATTCTGGTGGGGCTCTGACCAAGGGCTCTGCAGTGGCATGGTCATGTGAGCACTTGGAGAGGAGCCCCCACTTCCTTGTTGTATGCCACCAACATCCCTCTCATGGGTCAGCCCCACTTCAGAGCTAGCAAGTGGCTTGACAGCACCTTGCTGCAATTCAGGGGGGCCATGAGGACCCGTTTCTGTACTGGAAGTCCTACTCCCGAGGACTTGCCTGAAAGTCTGGTTTGTTTGCTCAATAGCTGACCATCGCTCCTCATGAGATGTCAGTCTATTCTGAACAATGACCATGTTTTGACAACCCTGGCAACTAAGCTCCTCCATGGCTGTAGCCATCCTTTCCATGGAGGTTGCCATCCTTTCCGAGGTGATGCGTTCATGCGCCGACGCCTCCACAAAGGTTCTGCTCACCTTAGCGATGGACTCCTCCATTCGCTCCACACTCGCAGCGACCCAGGAGACAAAACCTGCCAGAGACTCCTGCACCTCTTCCTAGAGTTCCAGCACCGCTGATCTTATGGATGGACCTGGAGGCAGAGGGTCGACATGCAGTTGAGCCGAGCTGGCAGAGTCCTGCGCCCTCCGACGAGGACTCTCCACTGTTGTCCCTGTCTCCACCATCTGCTGATGCTCACTTGTGAGCTGTGATACACCAGGTGACAACACTAATCTATCTCTCGAAGGTCCCACCAAGGTGTGAGTGTCTGCGCTGGTGCTGGGTGCACTGAATTCTGCTGACGCTGCGCCCTCAGAGGTTGCAGCTTCCTCTGAAGAGTCTGGAGGCTCAGGTTGTTCCTCCTGGATAGTGGGGACGGGGGCTTTCGATGGTCCTGTGGGGGAGTAAAGGAAAGAGTCAGAGATGTGAGGCCAGGTTACATGCACATTGAATATTGCAGATGATCAAAAGTCAAGCTGTTAGAACATCAGAATCATTATCAGTGACTCATGCAATGTCAATGAGAGAGATGATAAATTTTCTGTCACCAGCTTGTTCTGATGCACCCGTCTGTCCGTCCCCCACTTGCGCATCCTCCTCCACTCCCACGATCTCCAGGGCTGCCTCCTCCCAGGGGGTGAGCTGAGCTACTGAGGGTGGCCCTCCTCCTGTCCTCACTCTTTCCCTCTTATTGTGAGCTCTCTTTTCCTGCAATGAGGGAGACAAGTGGAGTTTGAGTGAGAATGAAGGAGTGAGTGTTCAGAATCCATATCATTGATGGTTAGAAGGAGTCAAAGATGGAGTGAGGTGGCAAGACCAAGGGCCCTCCGTGTGTGTTGTAAGTTGTTTTCATAGCATCACAGCGATAGGGAGTATGAGGGCTGCATAGTCGAATATTTAGGTGAATGTGACCATAGAGAGAGAGGGAATGGGTAAGGGTGCAGGGATGTCAGTGTCAAGTGGGATGTGGAGGAAGAGGTTGTCAAAGCTGAGTGCTGGTGAGGAGAGGCAGATTGAGGGTGATGGGAAAGTCATACTCACTTTCCCAGTGCGCAGAAGGTCATGAAACCTCTTCCTGCACTGCAGCCAGGTTCTGCAGCACATAAACAAAGAGTTGACCTCCTGGGCCACTTGCATCCACACAGCTTTCGTCTGCTAGAGAGGGTTCTTCCTCCCTGAGGAAGGGAAGAGCACCTCCTCATTTCCCCTTGCTCCCTCCACCAGAGCTTGCAGGGCGGCATCATCGAACCTTGGTGCAGACTTTGGCCTGCTGCTGGACATATTGGCTGGAGGAATCTATCACAGCAAAGGGCATAAGTTTTGCAGTCTGCAGAAGAAGCAAGGCTGCTTGCAGGCCTTAAATCCAGCAGCACTGATGACGTCATCGGAGGTGACTTTCAGGATGGAAAGACTAAGCGGGCCAGGGGTTCCCACATTGTGGAAATCAATTGCCCAATTAGGTGAAAATCACATATTTTCCCCACATCAAATTGGAGTCAGGTGGCTAACACAAAAAGTGGCTGACATGCCCCCAGCCCGCCCCAATGGCAAAATCGAGCCCAAAGAGTCTGCAAAGAGATATAGATAGACTAAGTGAGTAGGCAGTAAGGTGGCAGATGGAGTATAATGTAGGAAAATGTGAGGTTATTCACTTTGGCAGGAAGAATAGAAAAACAGAATATTTTTTAAATGGTGAGAAACTTTCAAATGTTGGTGTTCAGAGAGATTTGGGTGTCCTCGTGCAAGAAACACAGAGAGCTAGCATGCAGGTACATCAAGCAATAAGGAAGGCAAATGGCATGCTGGCCTTTATTGCAGGGGGGTTGGAGTATAAGAGTAAGGAAGTCTTACTACAATTGTTCAGGGCCCTGGTGAGACCACACCTGGAGTACTGTGCACAGATTTGGTCTCCTTATCTAAGGAAGGATATACTTACCTTGGAGGCAGTGCAACGAAGGTTCACTAGATTGATTCCTGGGATGAGAGGGATGTCCTATGATGAGAGATTGGGCCTCTACTCTCTGGAGTTTAGAAGAATGAGAGGTGATCTCATTGAAACATACAAGATTCTGAAAGGGATTGACAGGGTAGATGCAGAGAGATTGTTTCCCCTGGCTGGAGTGTCTAAAACTAGGGGGCATAGTCTCAGGATAAGGGGTAGGCCATTTTAGACTGAGATGGGGAGGAAATTCTTCACTCAGAGGGTTGTGAATCTTTGGAATTCTCTGCCCCAGAAGGCTGTGAATGCTGAGTCTTTGAGTATATTCAAGGCTGAGATCAATAGATTTTTGGACTCTAGGGGAATCAAGGGATATGGAGATCTGGCGGGAAAGTGGAGTTGAGGTCGATGATCTGCCATGATCTTATTGAATGGCGGAGCAGGCTCGATGGGCCGTATGGCCTACTCCTGCTCTTATTTCTTATGTTCTTATGAACATCCCCATTTCTGACCTTATGTTGGAGGGAAGGTCATTGATGAAGCAGCTGAAGATGGTTGGGCCTAGGACCAAAAGGATGAGAATTTTTAAATCGAGGCATTGTTGGACCTGGAGACAATGTAGGTCAGCGAGCACAGAAGAGAACAGGACTTGTTGCGAGTTAGGATACGGGCAGCAGAGTTTTGGGTGACTTCAAGTTTATGTAGAATGGACGATGGGAGGCCAGGCAAGAGAGTATTGGGATCGTCAAGTCTAGTGGTTACAAAGGCATTGATGAGGGTTTCAGTAGCGGATGAGCTGAGGCAGAGGTGGAAATAGGCGGTCTTGATGATGAAGCGGATATATGGTCGGAAGCTCAACTTGGTCAAACACCACACCCAGGTTGGGAAAGGTAATGGTTATGCAACAGTTAGAATATTGTGTGCAGTTTTGGGTTCACCATTATAGAAAGTTTATTAATGCCATAGAGAGCATACAGCATAGAATCAGCTGGGTAACTAGGGATGGAAAATAGTTATGAAGAGAGACTTGAGATACTGAAAAGTTAAGAGGACATTTATTAGAGGATTTTAAAATTATGAATAGTTTTGATTTAGCAAAATGTTTCCTATGGTTAAGGAGTCAGTGATGAGACATTCTCATTTGAAAATTGTCACTAAGAGAGCGAGGAGAAAGATTAGGTTAAATGTCTTTACTAAGAGGGTTGCTGAAGCATAGAAAGCTTTACTGCAGTGTAAGATTCGCAAAATTCAGCAGATTCCCCAAAACCAAGAAGATTACCCTAAAGAAGGGATTTTTGGACTGTTAATAAACCATGTCAGAATGGTATAAGAATATTGGGCCAAAGGGAGATTTAAAATCAAAGACCCCAGGATTTTGGTTTTATTTTTAAAAGCATGTTCGAGCCTGTGGAAGGAAAAAGGCTGCAACAAAAGAATTGGGATTGGCCTCTGTAAATGGACAGTTTTGGGTATTGGCATTAACCGAGCTGTCTGGGGACTATCTAAACTGTCTCAGTCACTATCAGACAATTTTACATACTGACAATAGACCTACGGAAAAGCAGTTCCCGTCCAAATTACAGAACCATCCAAAAACATGCATAATACAAGACATGCCAACACCCAACAAAAGAACCTTGGCCCCACAGGAAAAGACAACTTTACTGCAATTAAACAAAAGTTTAAACAATCGATGGGACCATCCCGAAACCACTTCACACATTCTTAAACAACTTAAGCAAGCGATGGAACCATCCCGAAACCAATTAAACAATTGAACAGATCAATATTAATGAGCCCGCCCAAAATCTAACAATTAACAGGTCTCGTTTAGTATAATTGGAGACCTGTTTTTACAAGAAAGCAGTTAGTTCATCGAGGGGAGTTCATCAAGGAAATCATCAAGAAGCAGTTCAAGCAGCTCTCTCTCTCCCTACAGAGTTCAGCAGTCAGTTCAAAAAAGCAGTTCTCTCTGGAAGCAACAGGAGTGCTCTCTTTCTGGAAGCACCAGTTCTCTACAGAAGTTCTCAACAGTGTCAGCGATCCAGAACATCACCAGACACGCAGTCAAAGTCCTCTACCGCGTCCGGGGTATGGCAGGCACCAACCAACACATCCAATGAACCCCGAAGCCGCGAACCAGCTCAACTGTCAAGGATTCGTTTGGTGAGCATTATCCCTGGTCCTCTGGAGCCCAACTTAGTTAGTGAAGTGGGATTGGGAGGGGTGAAGTATTCTGTCTATTGTTATTTTCCCTCGTATATTCCGAAGTGTTCCCCCAATTTAGAGTGTTAAGATTATTGTGTTGTGTATTTTCTTTCTCAAATAAAGATCAAAGTTCTTTCACCAAAATTCAGTTGTCTGCTGCAATTTCATTACAACCCCCAAATAAATCCAAGGTCTAGAACCAAGGGAGTGGGAGCGATTCGAACCGCTCATAAGTCAGAGGCGAAGCTGACCCCAAACACCACCCCTTACAGCAGGGAGTAGTTGGAGGAGAAACCACTGTTTCTTGTAAGAGAAAATTGGATAAGTATTTAAAGCAGAGCTACAGGGCTACAGGGAGAGCACACGGCAGTGGGATTGGTTTTGCATTGTTGTAGCAAAGACCTGGCATATTCATGATGGCCGAATGGCCTCCCGTTGTGCTGTAAACTGCTGTGGTTATAGTATTTTCTTTATATAAATAGAGACTGCCAACATTAAGGTGCGAAACGCATATTTAATTCAATGGCACAAAGCATAATTGCATATTGTTAGATGACTGTTATATATTTCTAGTATGCTGCTACAATAATGGGGTGTACTCCAGCCTTGTTGGGTATGTTAAGTTTTTCCCTAATAAAGTTGTGTCAAAAAATGATTTTTGCCTTTGTTGAATTTTTTAACTTATATTTTGCATTGCTAGAGGTAGCAGTTAAGTGGTTAATGACTAAGATAAGACAAAGCAGCTTTTAGCAGAGAACAGATGAGTGTCTGGAAAGGACTCCTTAAGCTGTGAAAAAAATTATGATCTATAGAGTAGCTGCCAGTGTTAATTGGTTAATATTGGCAGTGATTTAGAATCAAAATTTTCTTTGTCATTGTCAAAGGCTGCCTACATACAATATTAATAAATGACTCTTTGTTCTTATGTAATTCTGAGAGATGCAGTTGTTGTACTGCTTTTATTTCAGGATGTGCACAAGGGCGGTTGCAAGCCACCTGATCATGGATCAAAGGATAGGCTCCAGCCTGGGGTAGAGGCTGAGTCACAGCTATTTCTGATATCTTGAGAAGGGGAACAAGGAAATTGATTTGTTTTGAGTCCTTTTTGACTGACAGTTCAGGACAGTTCAGCATCCTTGTGTAACAGAATGATATTAAGGGCCAACTTGCAGCCAATGTTAGTGAGTATGTGAAACTTCGAGCCTTTTAAAAGTTTCAGTGATAGGCTGGCAGGGGATGACAGGCTAGATTGAGGTGCAGTAAGTAGATTTCTGTTTAGAGAAAGTGAGCGAGTAGTGTCTTTATTATTTGTACGTATCGAAGGGGATATGAAAAAAATATATTCCACTCTGTTATACTGTTTGTAAGGGGTGGTGTGTGGGTCAGCTTCACCTCTGACTTAGGAGCGGTTCGAATCGCTCCCACTCCCTTGGTTCTAGACCTGGGACTTATTTGGGGGTTGTGATGAAAAGTGCAGCAGACAACTGAATTTTGGTGAAAGGAACAAGATCTTTATTTGAGAAAGAGAATATACAACACAATAATCTTAACACTCTAAATTAGGGGAACACACGAGGGAAAATAACAATAGACAGAATACTACACCCCTCCCAATCCCACTTCACTAGCTAAATTGGGCTCCAGAGGACCAGGGATAATGCTCACCAAAACGACTTCTTTTGACAGTTGTAGGGGTTGGCGATTTTGGGGTTCTCCAGATGTGTCGGTTGGGGCCTGCCATAGGGGTTTGCAATTTTGGGGTTCTCTAGATGTGTCGGTTGGGGCCTGCCATACCCCGGACACGGTAGAGGACTTCACCTGCATGGCTGGTCAGTCTTCACGAGTCTGCTGATGTGATAGGGTGCGTATTGGATCGATCAGGTGAGTACCCAATTTCTTTTGGTTTAGGGTCTTTTTGGTAAAATCTTACCCAGGGGTAAGTCAGGATAGGTTGTAGAGTGGAAAAACTTGCGGATCTTCCGTTTTCTCCCGAGTTGGGTTGTGTTGGTCGCGGTGGCCCAATATTACCCGGTTGCTGGTAATATTTGGTTGTTTGTTTCGTGGGGCCCTGGTCTGCCGCGAGGTCTCCGACGGTGTGTTATTTCTTCGAGAGGGAGCTTCTTCTTGGACTGAACTTGGTGATTTGATTTGACATGAATGATGAAACGAACTTCCTCCAGCACTGCTTTCTTGAACTCTTTTCTTCCACTGTTTGCCCTCTTCCCACCGTTTTGAACTCCTTGAACTGGTTGAACTCCTTGAACTGGTTGAACTCCTTGAACTCCTTGAACTGGTTGAACTCTCGATTCAAACTGAACTGCTGTTGTAAAAGCAGGCCCTCAATTATACTGTTTGAGGCCTGCTAATCTGCGCACCAAATCAGTTCTGTCTCATTGTTAGTTTTGGCGGGCTCGTTAACATTGATGGGTTAAAAATTGTTTAATAGGTTTCGGGATGGTCCCATCGATCTTAATTGGTTTAAGATTGTGTGAAGTGGTTTTGGGTGGTCCCATCGATTCTTAAGTGGTTTTAAGCGATTGTTTAATTGCAGTAACATTTGTCTTTTCCTGTGGGGGCCAAGGTTCTTTTGTTGGTTGGTGGCATGTTCTGCATTATATATACTTTGGATGGTTCTGTAATTTTGGACGGGAATTGCTCTTCCGTTGGTCTATCGTCATTATGTAAAATGACTGAGACGGTCCAGATGGTCCCCAGACAGCTTAGCTAATGCCAATACCCAAAACTGTCCATTTACGGAGGCCAAATCCCAATTCCTTTGTTGCAGCCCCCTTTTCTTCCACAGGCTCGAACATGCTTTTAAAATAAAACCCAAAATCCTGGGGTCCTTGATTTTTAAATCTCTCTTTGGCCCAATATTCTTATACCATTCTGACATGGTTTATTAACAGTCCAAAAATCCCTTCCTTAGGGTAATCTTCTTGGTTTTGGGGAATCTGTTGAATTTTGCAAATCTTACAGTCCCTCCTGTGATACTCTATCCGCTAGAGTATCATACTGGGTGAGCCAAATTTCTGATCTCCGAGAGCCAACCTTCCCCTTTTTATCTATCTAAAACCCAAAAACACATACATTCCCCTTTTTGGTGTAGTGTTCAAAATATATACAAGGTACGATAATCCGGTTACAGTCACATCCAAGCACGGAGGGGTTCCAGCACCCATGCACCACTTGGAAAGATATTGTACACACATAGAAAGAAAATAATCACACATAGTCACAAAACTTTGCTTTAATAATGGTTACGGTTTGTTTTATACTTAGTCATAGTGTACTGGCCGCACTAGACATGCTGCTATCTAGTTATCCAGCAAGTTAAACACTTATTCAAAATAATTCTTCGTGAAGCCGTTTGCTGTTTGAAGCCTTTACTTGAACAAATTTGTGAAACTGTAAACAAAGACAAAGTATGTTTTGTACATAAACTGAGTACTATACATTCGATATTACATAAGATATAAACATATTTACAACAGTAGAATAGACTAATTGTATAACTAACTAACATTTGGACTAGCTTCTGTAACTATCAAATATTAACCTATTATAAACATATTATCATCAAAATACTACTCTGACAATGTTGCTATTATGCTAACAAACAAAGATACTCACAGATATTGCGCTTGGCCTAAAATATGAAATCAGATTACATTGGATTGTGAAACCCTTATGGAATCCTCCATTACTGCCAGGTTCTTCCTGGAATTCTACTTCCTGGGATTCTACTTCCTGGGTTACACAGGAGAAAGGTACGAAGGTCAAATGGCCTCTTACAGGAAGAAAGGAACAAAGGTCAAATGACCTCACACAGGAAGAAAGGAACAAAGGTCAAATGACCTCTGTTTCATACAAACACACTGCTAATACAATAACCACCACCAGAGGGTGCTACTGCATGTAAAAATGTCCAGAATGTCACTGCAATACGATAGCTACCACCAGAGGGTGCTAGCTGCATGTAAAATGTCCACATAATGTCCAGAACACATAGAATTTATTTTTACATTTGTCCCATGCTCTCTCATGTTCAGATCGGAGCATTCTGTCTCTCCCCTTGCACTTTGTGCACAGTAAGTAGAAAACTATAATAACAACAGAAAATGCGGGAAAAACTCAGCAGGTCAGGCAACATCCGTGGAGAGAAATTTGAGTTGACGTTTTGGGTCAAACCCTTCTTCAAAACTGGAAAGAAAAGAAATTAGATCGAAGGCAGGGCTGCAATCAGACAAAAGAAGTGAAGGAAACAAAAGAGCTAGACGAGATGGTAATAGGCTGAGATTAGGTGTAAAGTGTACTGGCAGGGCAGGAGATAGCTGCCAGGTGTGAGAGAGAAACAAAAGGAAAGGGGGGGGGGAAAGGAGTGGAAAAATTACAAGAAAAAATGTGTAATAGGGGCCAGGTTATGATCTGAAATTGTTGAACTCGATATTGAGTCCGGAAGGCTGCAGAGTGCCTAATCGGAAGCTGTTCTGTCTCCTGAGGGCACCCTTCAGGTAAGTATACCTCGGTCAGGTTCAGGATCACTGAGGCCACCGCATAGTGTACCCCCTAATACTAACCCATTCCCTGGTGGTGGTAGGACACCTCTTTACTATGGTCCGTGACGTCGTGGTCACGGACAGGGGCTTTTGGGTGCATGCCACGAGTTCGGTGGCATTGACTGGGATCGGGGAGTGTGGGACCGTGCACGCATGCAGGCTAGAATCCCACCCCATCCCCTCCCCGGCATCTTGCCATTGTCTGGAGAAGATGATGGATATGCCTGTGGGGCAGACTTTCTCTGACACCCACATACTATACCGAGCTGGCAGACCACTAAAATGTGGGAAGCCATTCTGATCCACGAAGGGACATCTATATTTTCAAAAGTATCCCACCAGAGTGGAACTATGATGTCCAAGATCTTGGCCCCTATCTCAACTGCCTTCTGTTCTAGTGTGTAGAAATGTTTTTGTGATATGACCACTGCTTTTAATAAGGCAGTAAGATGTTCGGGTAGAGGGGGAACTTCATAGCTGAAATGTGCGACATAGTTTTGCAGGTTGGTGATGTTTTCAGTTACAGTGAGGTGAACAGTGGAGGGTTCAGGAATGGGGACAATCCGTTCCTGGGCCACTTGAACTTCTGTCTCGGGTTTAAAGCAGAAACTGCTGTCACTCACCAGACACCAGATATGCTGTCCATGCTGGTAGTGGGCCGCTCTTGTGGTGACACAATATGTCCCACCCCCTATGAATGCTACCTGTGGGGGAACATGGCCTTGTGCCATTACCTCCATGGTACAGTGAATAGGTTGTGTGCCAGCAGCTTTAAACCCGCACTGTGGTCTAGAATAGGCATTCAAGTGCTGGGGACACAGTATTATGTGTGCACCCTGGCTCCGGCACCTGGAGAGGTCTGTACCTGTCATAGCGTGCTCCCACTATTTGACATAAGGTGGGTGTAATGATCAATAACATGTCATTCTATAGTGGACACTAGGTGGAGCCGTAGAGCTGTGTAGAGCTGTATATAGCTGTATGTATAAGACTACACTACCCAGCTGTATGTATATTAAGACTACATTATCCATGAGGCAATAGGCTACCCACAAGGCAGCAGCCAAGATGGAAGCCTCTACAAATACTGTGCCTAGTCCACATGTACTCAATAAAGTAACCAGCAAAAGCTAGCTGTGTTCACAATAAGAATGTCTATTTATTAATGAACATAAGATGGTACCAGGATGGTGAAGATCTGCTGAAAATTGTGAAAAGCGACATGGAGAATTTGAAGCCACCAGAGCGTTTGAAACTCACAGGAAACATCGACTACAATTGGCAGACTCTTAGACAACAATTCAAACTCTACATTGCAGCCATTGGATTCGGTACGAAGCCAGATGCAAGGAAGATAGCATTGCTGCTTACGGTTGCAGGCCCACAGGCGATAGAGGTATTTAATACATTTGTATTGAATCCAGAGGAGAACAGAGAAAAATTAGAAGATGTGCTAAAAAAATTTGATGCACATTGCTCTCCCAAAAAGAATGAGATCTATGAAAGATACATGTTCTGTTCAAGGACACAGCAGCAAAATGAGACTTTTGATAGCTTTATAACTGATCTGAAACTGAAAGCACAGACATGTAATTTCTCTGAGCTCAAAGCATCCATGATTCATGACCAGATTGTGTTTGGTATTCATGATAAAAAAAGTCAGGGAACGTCTGTTGAGAGAAACCGAACTAAATTTGGAAAATGCGGTGAAAATATGCCAAGCCAGCGAGCTAGCTCGAAAGCACGCGAAGACTTTCAGTGAAATCAATAATGATGCGATTGTAATGAGTGATAATGCTGCTGTCGGTGCTGTGTCCTATAAGGGGAAGAAACGTGTGCAGAACAGAAATGAAAAGCAATCGGAGGATGACATTTTTAATTGTAAACGCTGTGGTTACAAACACCAGTTAAGACAATGCCCAGCGTTTGGAAAAATGTGCACAAAGTGTAATGGAAAGAATCACTTTGCCAAACAATGCTTTTCAAAAGTAAAAACTAAGAAAGGGCAACGAGTTAATGTAATTGAGGACACTGATTTAAGTGAGACATTTTTTGCAGGAATGGTGTCATGTGACAATATCAAAAAGGATACAAAAAATGTGCAGCCCTCAGAAATGGACAATGCTGAACATAAAGTTAATGCAGTAAAAGAGGACAAATGGATGATCCCACTGCAGGTAAATGGAGCATTAGTTACCTTGAAACTAGACACTGGGGCAAAAGCAAACTTAATCAGTATGAGTGACATTAACAATATGAAAGAAAAGCCCAAAATACAGAAAAAGTCAGTACTACTGAAGGACTATAATGGACAGAAAATAGATAGCTTAGGTGTATGCAGACTTAAAGTGACAGTCAAAGACAAAGTGCATCATCTCATGTTTTCTGTTGTGGCTGAAAGACTTGATTCACTACTGGGTGACAAAGCTTGTGAGGACTTAGAACTGGTCAAGAGAGTCTACCGTATAAACTGTGTCATAAGCAGACCAGATGACTCAGTGGATTCTGTAGTGAATAATTTCCAGGATGTGTTCAAAGGATTTGGAGTTCTACCATTCACTTACAAGATCCAGCTAAAGGAGGATGCTCAGCCAGTGGTACATGCTCCACGAAGAGTTCCAGCACCCCTGCGTGACCGGCTCAAGAATGAACTGGACAGAATGACCACTCTAGGAGTCATCAGGAAAGTCAAAGAGCCAACAGACTGGGTTAACTCCATGGTATGTGTAAAGAAAAAGAACAATGATCTAAGAATATGCATGGATCCAAAGGACTTAAATGCAAACATAAAACGTGAACACTACCAGATTCCCAAGCGAGAAGAAATCACCAGTGAAATGTCAGGTGCCAGATACTTTACAAAGCTCGATGCCTCACAAGGATTTTGGCAACTAAAACTGGATGAAGAGAGCACCAAATACTGTACCTTCAACACACCATTTGGCAGGTATTGTTTCCTCAGAATGCCTTTTGGGATAATATCTGCATCTGAAATCTTTCATAGAGTGATGGAACACATAATTGAAGGTCTGGAAGGAGTTCGGGTCTATGTTGATGACATCATCATCTGGGGCTCCACACTGAAAGAACACAATGAGAGACTGACTAAAGTGCTACAGAGCATACGCTGGAATGGACTGAAGCTCAACAAAGCCAAGTGTCAGTTTGGCGTCCAGGAAGTCACTTTCCTAGGAGATAATCTATCTGGTAAAGGAATAGAGCCAGATATGGAAAAAGTAAACGCCATACTCAAAATGCCCCGACCCACTGACAAAAAAGGAGTGCTACGCATCATGGGGATGATAAACTTCATTGGAAAGTTCATTCCTAACTTGTCAGCCAAGACAGCCTGTCTGCGAGACCTGCTACATAAAACAAATGAGTTCGCATGGACAGAAAGACATGAACAAGAGTGGATAAACCTCAAAACAGTGCTGACAACCACACCTGTACTCACCTTCTTTGACCCAACAAAAAGAATCAAAGTGTCAACGGATGGATCAAAAGATGGCCTAGGTGCGGTCTTGCTACAAGCAGAGGGTGAAGATTGGAAGCCTGTTGCCTATGCCTCTAGGTCTATGACTGATACTGAGTGTCGATACGCCCAGATTGAAAAGGAATGTCTAGGCTTGGTAGTTGGACTAGAAAAGTTTCATGGCTACATATATGGACTTCCCACCTTCACAGTTGAGACAGACCACAGCCCTTTGGTTGCCATCATAAAAAAAAACCTGAATGAGATGTCTCCAAGGATTCAACGACTCATGATGAAGCTGCAAAGATATGATTTTGAACTGATCTACACACCAGGCAAATACATAGTGTTAGCAGATGCACTATCCCGAGCACCCACAATGAGTCATGTGAGCTCTACTGAAGAAGACGTGGATGCTCATGTGAGTATGGTCACTGCTGCGCTGCCCATGTCAGACACAAAATCAAAGCAAATAGCAGAAGAAACAGTAAAAGATACAGTATTACAAACAGTAATGGAGAACATTCATCATGGTTGGCCAAAAGGTTCCTGTCCAAAATATTTTCACATAAGGTCAGAATTGAGTGTCGCAAGTGGACTATTACTAAAACAGAATAGAATAGTCATTCCACAGGCTCTACGTCAAGACATGCTCAAAAGGATTCATGAGGGACACCTCGGAATTGAAAAATGCAAAAGGAGGGCGAGAGACACTGTTTATTGGCCTGGCATAAATAAGGACATTGAGAACATGATAGGCAAATGTGAGACATGTCAGAAACACCAAAACAAACAAGCAAAGGAACCAATGATAGTAGCTGACATACCAACAGCACCATGGCAAAAGGTTGGTATGGACCTTTTTCATTTAAATGGTAAAGACTATCTAATAGTGATTGACTACTATTCTAACTATCCTGAGATGGCGCTGCTCTCAAGCATCACAGCAAGCAGTGTCATAATGCATGTGAAATCCATCTTCGCCAGACATGGAATTCCTAGGATTGCCATTAGCGACAATGGTCCGTGCTTCAACTGTAAGGAGTGGCAACAGTTTGCAGCACATTATGACTTTCAGCACATCACATCCAGTCCTTTGTATGCTCAGTCAAATGGTAAGGCAGAGAAAGGTGTTCAAGTTCTCAAGCAGCTACTGAAGAAAGCGACAGAAAGCAAGTCTGATCCTTATCTCGCCCCGCTGAGCTACCGAGCCTCACCTTTAGACTGTGGTTCTTCACCTGCTGAACTACTAATGGGTCGCAAGTTGCGCACCATGCTACCCTGCTGTGCAAAAGAACAGCAAAGTGAAGAACTGAGACAGAGACTTCAACTGTTAAAGCTGAAACAGAAATCATACTATGACAAGTCATAGAAACATAGAAACATAGAAGATAGGAGCAGGAGTAGGCCATTCGGCCCTTCGAGCCTGCTCCGCCATTCAACGAGATCATGGCTGATCATCCAAACCCTAGCACCCGGTCCCTACACCGACAGCCATCCCACCCAAGCCCTATCCCCGTAACCCCATGTATTTAATCCCCCCTCTAGCTGTGTCCAAAACTCTAAAACCATTGACAAGGGATGATGTTGTCAGGATTGAGGATCCAGATGCATGGAACAGGAAAGCTACAGTTCTTGAGGAAGCAGGACCAAGGTCATACACTGTTAGAACTGAGGAAGGACAGATTCTCAGGAGGAACCGCCGTTCCCTCCTAAAAACACAAGAGACTATTCAAGACCAGATTGATGACAATGCCGCAACTGCATCTTGTCATTCACCGCCAGAACAATCTCATGAAGACACATCAGACTTACCCGTGTTGAGAAGATCCACACGTGAAGTAAAAAAGCCTGATAGACTTAATCTTAAAGTACAATGTAAAGCTTTGAAAATGTGTTGACTGCTTTGAAAATGTTTATGTTTATAGAGCACTAACAAAAGTGTTACTGATATTATCTTTATTGTTTTCTTGAAAGTTGATTGATATTGATTTTGTTAAACCTCAAAGAAAGGGGGATGTAATGATCAATAACATGTCATTCTATAGTGGACACTAGGTGGAGCCGTAGAGCTGTGTAGAGCTGTATATACCTGTATGTATAAGACTACACTACCCAGCTGTATGTATATTAAGACAACATTACCCATGAGGCAATAGGCTATCCACAAGGCAGCAGTCAAGATGGAAGCCTCTACAGATACTGTACCTAGTCCACATGTGCTCAATAAAGTAAGTAGCAAAAGCTAGCTGTGTTCATAATAAGAATGTCTATTTATTAATGAACATAAGAGTGGGGACGCTGCAAAATGGATGTGTGCACTCACTTGAATGATTCCAATGTTCTCCACCCTGTATACCAGTGCGGGTTGGGCCATCCCACCCATTACCGGCATCCTCACTACTTTCCCCATGATAGTGTGATTGGAACGTCCACAGTCCACTGGGACAGGGTAGGCTTCAGAGGCTAGGCGGAGCTGACACGGGCTCAGCGAATTACTAAACAGGTGGAGGGCTGCGAGGTGCTTATTGCTAATCCAGGAGGGGACTAAACCTTGTTTTAAATCCTCCAGGATGCTACGGCCCTCGCCTAGCAACCATGCCCCATATAGTACGCACAGCTCATTCTGTGCAGCCTGATCCAAAGCATTCCTGTCCTCCCGTATGAGTGCATTTACTGTTTTGGCGTGTCTCTCCAGCTCAGCAATGATCTCTTTTAAATGGACCATCATAGCTTGGTCCTCGTCTAGCTCTGAGCCTACCACTGTGTTCTCCTCTGTTAGGATTTTTCTTAATTGGGTCTTTAAACCATTTATCTGTGTTTGTAGTTCTATATCATCCAGGCTATTTATTACCGAGGATCCTGTATTATGGGTTGTGAAAATATAATTCCAGGTTCCCCTCCTTTGTCTCCCCACGCCCATAGTATGCTCGGGGTATTGTCTGTACAGCTTCACTTTGTCTACATTGGCAAAGTTGAATTCATAAAACCTCCTAAACATTTCCTTCAGCAGGGCCTGGTATAGCTGTTCTGTCTCCTGAGGGCACCCTTCAGGTAAGTATACCTCGGTCAGGTTCAGGATCACTGAGGCCACCGCATAGTGTACCCCCTAATACTAACCCATTCCCTGGCCCCTTGGTGGTGGTAGGACACCTCTTTACTATGGTCCGTGACGTCGTGGTCACAGACAGGGGCTTTCGGGTGCGTGCCACGAGTTCGGTGGCATTGACTGGGATCGGGGAGTGTGGGACCGCGCACGCATGCAGGCTAGAATCCCACCCCATCCCCTCCCCGGCATCTTGCCATTGTCTGGAGAAGATGATGGATATGCCTGTGGGGCAGACTTTCTCTGGCCCCCACATACAAATATAGATTCCCTGTTCCGACTCCCACCACTTATCCCAACACACACTCACTTCCCCTCGGGTCCCTGTGATCGTACGGTGGGTGTCGTTCCCCAATCGTTCCCAGTCGACTGTACAGTCCCCTATGTCCCTGCTCAGCTTTCTGAGCAACCACCACCTATCTAGGGGAATCTGTCCTTTACATATAAGACACACACGTTTCCCCTCAGTGACACTGACCCTTGTAGCAACGACCTGTACCCTGGGGCACGGGATGGAGGCCTCCCCGTATGTGAACCCGGTCTGGCTGGAGTATTGTGTAGAGTTAGACCCCAGACGCCCTGGCCACCTTCCCTCATGGAAGTAAATGGGGAACAAAGAAATGGTGGACCAATTAAATGCATATTTTGGTTCTGTCTTCACAAAGGAGGACACAAATAACCTCCCAGGAATGTCGGGGAAAATAGGGTCTGATGAAAGGGAGGAACTGAAAGAAATCAGTATTTGTAGGGAAATGGTGTTAGGGAAATTGATGGGATTGAAGGCCAATAAATCCCCAGGGCCTGATAATCTACATCCTAGGGTACTTAAGGAAGTGGCCCTAGAAATAGTAGATGCATTGCTGATCATCTTCCAACATTCGATGGAATCTGGAACAGTACCCATGGATTGGAGGGTAGCTAATGTTACTCCACTATTCAAAAAAGGTGGTAGAGAGAAAACGGGGAATTACAGACTGGTAAGCCTGATATCGATAGTGGGAAAATGCTAGAGTCCATTATAAAAGATATAATAGCAGAGCACTTGGAAAACAGTGACAGGATCGGACAAAGTCAGCATGGATTTACAAAAGGTAAATCGTGCTTGACTAATGTACTGGAATTTTTTGAGGATGTAGCTAGTAAAATAGATAAGGGAGAACCAGTGGATGTGGTGTATTTGGACTTTCAGAAAGCTTTCGATAAGATCCCACATAAGAGATTAGCATGTAAAACTAAGGCACATGGGAATGGGGGCAAGGTATTGACTTGGATAGAGAACTGGTTGGCAGATAGAAAGCAAAGAGTTGGAATAAACGGGTCTTTTTCTGAGTGGCAGGCAGTGACTAGTGGGGTACCGCAGGGATCGGTCCTTGGACCCCAGCTATTCACAATATATATTAATGATCTAGACAAGGGAACTAGATGTAATATCTCCAAATTTGCAGACGACACAAAGCTGGGTGGGCGTGTGTGCTGTGAGGAGGATGCCGCGAAACTACAGGATGATTTGGACAGGTTGGGTGATTGGGCAGAAGCATGGCAGATGCAATATAACGTGGATAAATGTGAGGTTATCCACTTTGGTGTCAAAAACAGGAAGGCAGATTATTATCTGAATGGCAATAGGTTGGGAGAAGGGGAAGTGTAACGAGACCTGGGTGTCCTTGTGCACCAGTCGCTGAGGGTAAGCATGCAGGTGCAGCAGGCGGTTAAGAAGGCAAATGGTATGTTGGCATTCATAGCGAGAAGGTTTGAGTACAAGAACAAGGATGTCTTGCTGCAGTTGTACAGGGCCTTGGTGAGACCACACCTTGAGTATTGTGTGCAGTTTTGGTCACCTTATCTGAGGAAGGATATTCTTGCCATGGAAGGAGTTCAGCGAAGATTCACCAGACTGATACCTGAGATGGCAGGAATGACGTATGAGGAGAGATTGGATCGATTGGGCTTGTACTCGCTGGAGTTTAGAAGAATGAGAGGGGATCTCATTGAAACTTATAAAATTCTGACAGGACTGGACAGACTAGATGCAGGGAGGATGTTCCCGATGGTCGGGGAATCCAGAACCAGGGGTCACAGACTAAGGATAAGGGGTAGGCCTTTTAGTACAGAAATGAGGTGGAATTTCTTCACCCATAGCGTGGTGAACCTGTGGAATTCTCTACCACAGAAGGCAGTAGAGGCCAATTCATTAAATATATTTAAGCAGGAGTTGGATATATTTCTTAAGGCTAAAGGGATCAAGGAGTATGGGGAGAAAGCAGGGACCGGGTACTGAACTTGGATGATCAGCCATGATCGCATTGAATGGCGGAGCAGGCTAGAGGGGCCGAATAGCCTACGCCTGCTCCTATCTTCTATGTGTCTATGAGCTCCTCCACATCCCGCTCGCCACCCCCAGCAGTAACGACTGGTGCTCTCTCTCTCTCTCTCTCGAGCTCCCATAGATGTGGGAGTGCTCCACGTCACCTCGGTCACCGATGCTCACCCCTACCAGGGCGAGCAGGAGCAGAAACCTCCTCGTGCCGATTTCCTCTCTGTAGGGACACATAAAACAGATAGCCTTGTCCCGAGAAGGTTCTCTGGCTTGATACAGTTATCGAGTTTTGAAAACTTAAACCTTTCATGACTAAATTAAAATAATAATAATCCTAAATCTACCAAGTGTAAAACACACTTAAAAATTTACCAGAAAGCTATATACATCCGCCGCCCGTCTCCGGATGGCCAGGCTAATTCCTGTTTGGTCTCCGTCTTCTGTGGCTTCTGGGCAGCTTGTACGCCTGGGCGTAAGGTGGCCTGTGCCACCAGACCCGGAGAGTCCTCCTTAAAAGACCTGGGAGTTTCCCTGAATCCCAGTTAGTCGGGGGAGTGTGCCCTCCTGTGCTGCAGCACACTATCCACTTCGGTGTGGCTGCTGGCTCCCTGTCCTGTCCTGTGGGTTCCGTGCAGCCTGATGCCGCAGGCTGGGGACCCTTGTCTCTCTCTCTGCCCAACGCTACCTCTCCTGTGAGTCCCTCACCGTTGGAGGCGGCAGGCTGGGGATCCCTATTTTTAGGCTGATCCCTTACCTTGGGCATTCCCTTTTGGGTTGTGGCCCTCCCGGGGCTAGACCGTTTAAACTGGTACACAGGTGACCATGGTGGTTTAGGCTGTGGTTTGCGAGGAGACCTCCTTAAGGCTCTGGCTACTGGGGGCGCATCCCAAATAATTGGTGGGGGGGGCCCTCCAGCAACACAAGCCACTGCCCCCTCCGGTGCGGTCTGTGAGTCTGCCACAGCTGCAGGCTGATGATCTCTATTTTTAAAATGGTTCACCCTTTCTGGCTGTTCCCCTTTCTCGGTTTTAAACAGTTTACACTGGTTAATGTGGAACCACTTTGTGCGGCGGGGCATCTTTATGGCATAGACCATGGGGCTGGCCTTGTCTACAATGCTGTACGGCCCCATGTACAATGGTTCAAAACTCCCTAACCGGGCAAAGTTCTTCACCATGACCTGATCCCCTATCTCCCACTCGTGGTGCCTGCGGGGTTCTAGCAGCAGTCGGTTACTCCGGTGCTGTTTTCCCATGTTGCTAGCAGCCTGCCAGTGAATCTGTTTAAGGTGTCCAATCAGATTCCTGATGAAGCTGTCCCAGTTCACCTCTCTGAGCTGGCCTTCCGTGAGCACCGGGGCTAGCACATGGGTGGGAGTCCGCATAACCCTACCAGTCATCAGTTCGTGTGGGGAATACCCCGTGCTTTTTGACTGGCTGGCTCGGATCCCCATTAGGACCAACGGTAAGATTTCTACCCACTTCTTGGGTGAGTCTCCCGTCTCCTTACGCAGCCTTTCTTTGATAGTGCAGTTTAAATGCTCCATATGACCCAATGACTGTGGGTTGTAGGCGACGTGCCATTTCCCTTCAATGCCGAGTACCATGAGGGTCTCTTGCATGGCCTGCCCGATAAAGTGACTCCCTTGGTCGGACTCCACATACTGTGGCAGTCCCCATCATGAGAACACTTCCCTGACCAGGACCTTAGCTGTACCAATGCGGTAGCTGTTCGGCAGGGAAAAGCTTCCACCCACTTTGAAAACACATCCACCAGGACTAGGCAGTACTTGTAGCCTCCCTGGGCGGTAGGTAGGGGCCTGATGTAATCGATCTGGATTTCCTCTCTGTCCTTTACATGTAAGACACATATGTTTCCCCTCAGTGACGCTGATCCTTGTAGCAACGATCTTTACCCTGGGGCACGGGATGGAGGCCTTGCCGTATGTGAACCCAGTCTGGCTGGAGTATTGGGTTGAGTTAGACCCCAGCCACCTTCCCTCATGGAAGTAAATGGCGAGCTCCTCCACATCCCGCTCGCACCGGGGCTAGCACATGGGTGGGGGTCCGCATAACCCTACCAGTCATGAGCTCGTGTGGGGAATACCCCGTGCTTTTTGACTGGTTGGCTCGGATCCCCATTAGGACTAATGGTAAGACTTCTACCCACTTCTTGGGTGAGTCTCCCGTCTCTTTACGCAGCCTTTCTTTGATAGTGCAGTTTAAACGCTCCACAGGACCCGATGACTGTGGGTTGTAGGCGACGTGCCATTTCTCTTCAATGCCGAGTACCATGAGGGTCTCTTGCATGGCCTGCTCCACAGGACCCGATGACTGCGGGTTGTAGGCGACGTGCCATTTCCCCTTGATGCCGAGTACCATAAGGGTCTCTTGTATGGTCCCTCTACCCTCCTGATGTGTCCCAAAGATACCTTCCTTTTCTGGGGGTCAGGGTTATTGGCAGCACACACCAGACAGTCGGCACAAAACTCGCAGACCTGTTCCCTCAGTCCCGGCCACCATCCTGCCTGTTCCACCCGCTGCCAGGTGGTCTCAGGCCCGGGATGCCCCGCTCCTGGACCCTCATGGGCCAGTTGGAGGAATTCCCTTTGGTGCTACTGAGGCACTACCCACTGCTCCCCCCTGAACAGCATGCCTTCCTTGACGGTGATGGTTGCTGTACCGTACGGGCCCTCTACCTTCTCCCCTTTTGTGAGCGCGTTCAGGACGGCTCTGAGGACGGGATCTCGTACCTGGGCCTGCTTTAGATCCGGGACCAAAGCTACCCCCTGTGTGCCTCCCTTGTCCCGGATTGCAGCTGCTGAACCTGTTTGGTAGGGGTCCCAAAACATTCCTTCCCTGGCCCCCTGCTTGGCCACCTCATTGGTCTTTTGGTTGCCCTCCCGCATGGTATGGAGGGATCCTAAATCTATTGCCAAAGGTTTGGACATTTCCCCAGCCTGCTCGTTCCCTGTGAATCCCATTAGGCTAAATGGGACCTTGTTAGACCTGAGTGAATTGGTCGGGTCTTCCGAATGGACCACCATGCTGGAAGCTCCAGTGTCCACCAAATATCTCCCCTGCACCATCTCCACCCCCATCTTAACACAGGGCCTGCCCCCCTCATCATATTCAAGGGGACACAAGTCGACAGGCTGCGCTGGTTCTAGTCATAGGTCTGGGTTGTATGGGGCAGATGGGGTTAAAGCACCAGTGGCGGTGGCTACCTTCCCTGGGCCAGTTAATAAAACTCGGATCACAGCTGCTATTGAATCAAGAGTGGGGGGAGAGCTCGGTGTCTCTGTTTTTGGGGCAGAAGCTGGGAGTTCTTTCCTATGTTATCCTTCCATTGATTCCTACAGTCCCTTCTCCAATGCCCATTCTTCCTGCACCCGAAGCAGTTACGCTTCGTATCGGAAGGGTTACCCCCTTCCTGGTGCCACTCTTTCTTACTCTGGCTAGGTTTTATTTCATATACTTCTCCTTTTGGTGGGTGCTCTTCTATCCCCCTACCGTTCCGGTAAGCCAGGGTCAGTTGTCTGACCACTGTCTCCTCGGTGACCCGGGGGTCTTTCGGGTCAAACCAAAGCTCAGCCTTAGCTCTGATCCGCGGCAAGCTGTTTGCCACCAGGCTTCGGAGCCAGTGGGCCAGCTCGTTCTGGTTCAGGTGAGCCTGGTTGAGAACTCCATTACAGGCACTCCTGTACACAGGCCACAGCCTGTCTGCGAAAGCCTGTGGGGTCTCCCCTGCTAGCTGTGTTGTCCTCTCCACCCGGGAGAAAGGACTACCATCGTTCATACCCATGGCCTCCAGAACTTCCTCCCAGATGGCAGTGTACCCGCCCTGCCCTTTCTTGCTCTCTGCAGAGAGGGACTGGTACAACTTGCCATCCAGAGAGAACAAGAGCATTTTGGCCATCTCACAGTCATCACACTTGTTAATGCCTGCTGCCTGTTCCACTTCCATGAAGTGGGCCGAGGGGTCTCCCTTTTGGGTGAGTTTATTCAGGTGGGTTATCATAACCCTAAGCTGTTGGGTACCATGGGGAGCCACGAATTGGCTTTCAAGGGGTCCTTGACCCCCACCACCGCCAGGCGGGCCAAACTTCTGCTGCCGAGCCGGGCACATCGGCCCCGGCTCCGACCTTTCCTGCATTGGCTCGCCCACCTCTCCCTGCTGCCAAACCGAGTTAAAACCCGACGCCACAGGTGGTGGTGGTGTGCTCCCTTCCCTGCCCTCTCTACAGATTGCCTGTCCTTCCTGCTGCCCAACCGAGTCATTCCCCGGCGCCACAGGTGGCATCTGAACAGTTTCCCCTTCTACTTCCAGGCCCACCCGGGCCGCACCCGGGCTCACTAGGCATACCATGTGTGGTAAACCACTGTTAACTCTGTACAGGTCCGGGCATGTCTCCGCCCCTGGCTCCACCCCTAAGCCCGGGTATAAAGGTGACTCACCACCCTTCCCCCGGGAGCTCTTAGGATGGATCCACTAGCAGAGGCATGCTCCAGTTCTTAGTCAATAAAAGCCTACTTCGTATAAGTTCAACTCGTAGTCTTTGGTGTTGTTGATAGTGCATCAATTTTATTGACTAAATTTTCGACATGGAGCAAATCTTGAAGCCGGAACGTTTAGACCTGGATCCTCAAGCAGCAGATGCAGCCAATAACTTTGAACACTGGCTGAGCTGTTTCGAAGCCTTCCTGGAGGCCTCCAGCACTACCGTCACTACAGATGACGCGAAACGGCTTGTCTTGAACTCACGGGTGAGCCACCGAGTCTACTCGATCATCCGAGATGCCACAACTTACGCAGCCGCCATCGCGACGCTAAAGGAACAATATGTGAGGCCTGTTAACAAGGTCTACGCCAGACACCTCCTGGCTACCCGAAAACAGCGCCCCGGGGAATCGGGCGCCGAATATTTACTGGCACTGAGAGTCCTCGGCCGGGCCTGTAATTGCAAAGCGGTGACGGCCAAGGAATGCACGGAAGACCTGATCCGAGACGCTTACGTAGCCGGCATCAGGTCCAACTATACTCGGCAGAGGCTGCTGGAACAGAGGGGGCTCGACCTGCAGAAGACGGTGGCCCTCGCTAACTCGTTAGACATGGTCCTCCAGAACATGGACGCCTACCCCCCTGACCGGATGGCCACGTGGATGTCACGGGAGCAGCCATCTTGGGACCCGGTAAGGCCACAAGCCGCCAGCAGCCCAACTACAGCTGCAATGACCAGAGGCCAGAAATGCTACTTCTGCGGCCAGGCCAAGCACCCCAGACAGCAATGCCCAGCAAAGGATGCGACCTGCTCCAAATGCGGCAAGAAAGGCCACTACGTGAGAGTGTGCAGGGCGAAATCGACCCCCAATTCCAGCAGCGCCGCGTGTGAACCGTGCAGGCCGCCATTTTGGACCCCACCAACCACGTGTGAGCCGTGCGGGCCACCATTTTGGGCACCACCAGCCGCGGGGGAGCCGCCATCTTGGACACCATTTCGAGACCAGGCCCCCGGCGCGGGCGAATACTACAGCGACCCACCAACCTCGACGATGGCCTCCATCACCCTGGACCAATCTAGGCCCCATCAACTAGCCAGGTCCATGATGAATGTAAAGGTAAATGGCCATGCCACAAATTGCCTTTTCGACTGCGGAAGCACGGAGAGCTTCATCCACCCCGACACGGTGCGACGCTACTCCCTATCGGTTATGCCAACACGCCACCAGGTCTTTATGGCCTCAAAGTCCCATACGGCGGACGTCAGCGGCTACTGTGTAGCGACTCTGACAGTGAACGGCGTGGAGTACAGAGATTTTAAATTCCTCGTCCTGCCACAGCTCTGCGCTCCCGTACTGCTAGGATTAGACTTCCAGTGCCATCTGGAGAGCGTCACGATGGCATATGGTGGGCCCCTGCCCCCACTTACAGTCTGCAGCTGGCAGAATTTAAACACGGCGCCGCGCAAAGCATGCAGCCTGTCCACCCTGAAGGTCAAACCCCCCCGTTGTTCGCTAACCTCGCCAAAGACTGCAAGCCAATTGCTTCTAAAAGCAGGTGGTACAGTGCCGGGGATAGGAGCTTTATTAAATCAGAAGTAGAAAGACTCCTGAGGGAAGGGATTATCGAGGGCAGCACCAGCCCATGGTGAGCCCAAGTGGTGGTCGTGAAGACCGGCGAAAAACAGCGCCTGGTTATTGATTACAGCCAGACGATCAATCGATACACGCAATTAGACGCATACCCACTTCCCCGCATATCTGACATGGTCAACCAGATAGCACAATACCGGGTATTCTCGACGATTGATCTGAAGTCGGCATACCACCAGCTCCCCATCAGGCCTGAGGACCGCCAGTACACGGCCTTCGAGGCCGACGGTCGCCTCTACCACTTCCTCCGAGTCCCCTTCGGCGTCACCAACGGGGTCTCGGTCTTCCAAAGGGAGATGGACCGGATGGTTGACCAGAACGCGCTGCAGGCCACCTTCCCCTATCTAGACAACGTCACCATCTGTGGCCATGACCGGCATGACCACGACGCCAACCTAGAAAAATTCCTCCGTATGGCCCAATGGCTGAATTTGACATACAACAGAAAAAAATGTATGTTCCGCACCACGCGCCTCGCTATTCTTGGCTGCATGGTGGAAAACGGAGTCATCGGCCCCGACCCCGACCGAATGCGCCCCCTCCTGGAACTACCCCTCCCCACTGCCTAAAAGCCCTGAAGAGATGCCTAGGGTTCTTCTCTTACTACGCCCAGTGGGTGCCCAACTATGCGGACAAAGCCCGGCCCCTCATCAAGTCAACCTCCTTCCCCCTGACGGCAGAGGCCCGTGCGGCCTTCACCCTCATAAAAGAGGACATTGCGAAGGCCACAATGCACGCAGTGGATGAGTCCATCCCTTTCCAAGTGGAGAGCGATGCATCCGACTTCGCCCTAGCCGCAACCCTTAACCAGGCGGGGAGACCCATGGCCTTCTTTTCACGGACCCTCCAGGGCCCCGAAATTCGACACTCCTCAGTCGAGAAGGAGGCCCAGGCGATAGTGGAGGCTGTACGGCACTGGAGGCATTACCTGGCTGGCAAACGTTTCACCCTGCTCACTGACCAACGGTCAGTAGCATTTATGTTTAACAACAGACAAAGGGGGAAAATCAAAAATGATAAGATATTGCGGTGGAGGATCGAGTTATCCACCTACAACTACGATATCTTATACCGGCCCGGGAAACTTAATGAGCCCCCAGATGCCCTATCCCGTGGGACATGTGCCAACGCACAAGTCGATAGGCTACGGACCCTCCACAATGATCTCTGCCACCCGGGGGTCACCAGGTTCTTCCATTTTATTAAAGCTCGCAACCTGCCTTACTCCATCGAGGAGGTCAGGACCATGACCAGGAACTGCCAGGTCTGCGCCGAATGCAAACCGCATTTTTATAGGCCAGACAGGGCACACCTGATTAAAGCCACCCGCCCCTTCGAACGTCTCAGCGTCGATTTCAAGGGCCCCTTCCCTCCTCTGACCGCAACACGTACTTCCTCAATATTATTGACGAGTACTCCCGTTTCCCCTTCACCATCCCCTGCCCGGACATGACCAGCACCACAGTCATCAGGTGCCTCAACGACCTGTTCACCATATTTGGCTTCCCCAATTACATCCACAGCGACAGGGGCTCGTCGTTCATGAGCGACGAGCTGCGCCAGTACCTGCTCGAGAAGGGCATAGCCACGGGCAGGACTACCAGCTACAACCCCCGGGGTAACGGACAGGTAGAGAGGGAGAACGCAACGGTGTGCAAGACCGCTATGCTCGCCCTAAAATCCAAGGGCCTCCCAATCTCCCGCTGGCAAGATGTCCTCCCCGATGCGCTCCACTCCATACGATCACTGCTCTGTACTGCCACAAACGCCACCCCTCACGAGAAGATGTTCGTCTTCCCCAGGAAATCCACCTCGGGGACATCACTACCGCCATGGCTGACGTCTCCGGGACCCGTCCTGCTCAGGAAACATGTGAGGAGCCATAAGACAGAACCCCTGGTCGAAAAGGTTCAACTCCTCCACGCCAATCCACAGTACGCCTACGTGGCATATCCTGACGGGCGGGAGGACACAGTCTCAATTCGAGACCTCGCACCCTCAGGTACCACCCGAAACACCATCGATCACCATCCACTACCTCCACCCACCACCACTACACACGACGCACCACCGGGGTGTCTACTGCGAACTGACGACATGCCGGTGCCATCCCTACCCCGAGAGGACGACACGCCAGTGCTCCGTCCCACGCGAAAAGCGGCCGCGGGCAAAGAACCGCCGCAACCGGCACCACGAAGATCATTACGGCAGACAAGACCCCCGGAGAGACTTTCGTATACGAACTTTTGAAACACTTCACCCCGCCGGACTCTTTTTTAAACGAGGGGTGAATGTGGTAAACCACTGTTAACTGTGTACAGGTCCGGGCATGTCTCCGCCCCTGGCTCCACCCCTAAGCCCGGGTATAAAGCTGACTCACCACCCTTCCCCCGGGAGCTCTTAGGATGGATCCACTAGCAGAGACATGCTCCAGTTCTTAGTCAATAAAAGCCTACTTCGTATAAGTTCAACTCGTAGTCTTTGGTGTTGTTGATAGTGCATCACCATGCCCTTTGCCCTGGACAGAGCAAGCTTTAAACTGTCGATCTGCTTTTGGCAGGGGCCGTGATCTCCCGCTTCAAAGCCCCTAGTGCTTGCTACCTTATTAGCTGCCTGCACGTCTCTTAACCTCTCTTCCTGTTCTTTTATTTGCCTGGTAAGGCAGGTGTTCTCTTCTCATAACACTAACTCATTACCCTTTGCCTCGGTGACTTGACGCCGAAAATATTCATGTCTGTTCCTGTGCTTTTCCGCTATCTGTAATTTCTCCTGACTTTGGGCCTTTAATTCCTGCAATAGTCCTTCCCCTGCTAGAGCCCTTGCTTGAGACAGCTGAGCTGATTCCTGCAGCTCTGCTGTTAGTGCCTTAATGCACTGATCTAAAAGCTGGATCTGTCGCAGGGACCAGACCAACCATACGGCTTTCTCCACAGACTTTTTATGGTCTTTGCTCTCAGTCCATTTGGCTGCAGCGTCCATGGTATGCTCAGCGCGCAACAGACTGGTCACCCATTTCTTGATGATATTCACCTTCTCAAACACATAAGAGGAAATCCTCTCTTCCATCTTCGTTCTGTCCTCAAAAACAGTGTCCACTGCATCACATCCCTTTTGCCGAGGTCCTGCCGCGGTTGCCATTTCTGTAAGGGGTGGTGTGTGGTTCAGCTTCACCTCTGACTTTTGAGCGGTTCGAATCGCTCCCACTCCCTTGGTTCTAGACCTGGGACTTATTTGGGGGTTGTGATGAAAAGTGCAGCAGACAACTGAATTTTGGTGAAAGGAACAAGATCTTTATTTGAGAAAGAGAATATACAACACAATAATCTTAACACACTAAATTGGGGGAACACTTCAGAATATACGAGGGAAAATAACAATAGACAGAATACTACACCCCTCCCAATCCCACTTCACTAGCAAAGTTGGGCTCCAGAGGACCAGGGATAATGCTCATCAAAATGACTTCTTTTGACAGTTGTAGGGGTTCGCAATTTTGGGGTTCTCCAGATGTGTCGGTTGGGGCCTGCCATACCCAGGACGCGGTAGAGGACTTCACCTGCATGGCTGGTCAGTCTTCGCGAGTCCGCTGATGTGTAGGGTGCGTATTGGATCTATCAACTGAGTACCCAATTTCTTTTGGTTAGAAGTAGGGTTTAGAGTCTTTTTGATAAAATCTTACCCAGGGGTAAGTCAGGATAGATTGTAGAGTGGAAAAACTTGCGGATCTTCCGTTTTCTCCCGAGTTGGGTTTTGTTGGTCGCGGTGGCCCAATATTACCCGGTTGCTGGTAATATTTGGTTGTTTGTTTCATAGGGCCCTGGTCTGCCGCGAGGTCTCCGATGGTGTGTTAGTTCTTTGAGAGGGAGCTTCTTCTTGGACTGAACTTGGTGATTTGATTTGACATGAATGATGAAACAAACTTCCTCCAGCACTGCTTTCTTGAACTCTTTTCTTCCACTGTTAGCCCTCTTCCCACCGTTTTGAACTCTTTGAACTCCTTGAACTGGTTGAATTCTTGATTCAAACTGAACTGCTGTTGTAAAAGCAGGCCCTCAATTATACTGTTTGAGGCCTGCTAATCTGCACGCCAAATCAGTTCTGTCTCATTGTTAGTTTTGGCGGGCTTATTAACATTGATGGGTTAAAAATTGTTTAATAGGTTTCGGGATGGTCCCATCGATCTTAATTGGTTTAAGATTGTGTGAAGTGGTTTTGGGTGGTCCCATCGATTCTTAAGTGGTTTTAAGCGATTGTTTAATTGCAGTAACATTTGTCTTTTCCTGTGGGGGCCAAGGTTCTTTTGTTGGTTGGTGGCATGTTCTGCATTATATATACTTTGATGGTTCTGTAATTTTGGGCGGGAACTGCTCTTTCGTTGGTCTATTGTCATTATGTAAAATGACTGAGACGGTCCAGATAGTCCCCAGACAGCTTGGCTAATGCCAATACCCAAAACTGTCCATTTACAGAGGCCAATCCCAATTCCTTTGTTGCAGCCCCCTTTTCTTCCACAGGCTCGAACATGCTTTTAAAATAAAACCCCAAATCCTGGGGTCCTTGATTTTTAAATCTCCCTTTGGCCCAATATTCTTATACCATTCTGACATGGTTTATTAACAGTCCGAAAATCCCTTCTTTAGGGTAATCTTCTTGGTTTTGGGGAATCTGTTGAATTTTGCAAATCTTACAGTTCATTTGCCTCTTATGTAATTAAAATCACTTCTTAGCCCCAAAGTGCACCTTGATTTGGTAGGAACGTATATCCAGTCCCACTATCGAAGAGAGAAGAACCATATGACAGCATATGTTACACCCCAATAGTCAGCATACAGAGTAAGGGTACGATAGCAAAATACTGCAGATGTTGGAAATCCGAAATAACAACAGAAAATGCTGGAAAAACTCAGCAAGTCAGGCAACATCCGTGGAGAGAAATTTGAGTTGACGTTTCGGGTTTGACCCTTCTTCAAAACTGGAGAGAAAAGGAACTAGCGTAACGTAACAGAGTAAGGGTGTTCTGTTACAACCCCTGTGCTCTGTTACAACCCCTGGATTTTTCTGTCATTTACCTCGATATTGGGCAGGAACAGATGCAATCCAGATTGTAGGAAATGCGAAGACCTCTTATAGAGTATTCGGCGATTCTGTGCCCAAGAAAATAACCAGAGCAAAAACCCAAGCACATGACTATAGTATAGGAGGACGTTAATGCGGCACTGCTACTACATTGCTGGTGTAGGACATGCAGCAGCAAAATTCATTATAATGACCTAGATTCCACTTCATGTTATATTTAGGGTCCCTAGAATTCTGTGGAACCTCAACGGCAAATTTCTGTGGCAAACACCAAATTTTGCAGCAAGGGAACGTAGATTCTGCGGCACATTACCAAGTGGTCTACACATATTGAAGACTTAAGTGGAACAGCTGCAATTTATTGCTTTAAAAACTGCACAAGTTTAGAGAACGGTACCGGAGTTATGAATTTACAGGGGGGGGGGTGGAATTGGATAGTGCTGGCCTGGCTGCGTCAACTGGACACGGAACAATCCCTGCGGCAAAATGGGTAGGCCGGTGGCCCACCCGATATTTGGCTTTGGGTGTGTCCCCAGGCAACTCGCCAGTGAAAGATTTAAATTTTGACCGTAGGTCGTGGGAGTGAGGAAATGATCGGGAGGGGGCCAACAACAGTCTCTCTGAGACTGCTGCGGCGCAGGGAGCAGCACTCCTGCTCCTTCTGGCTCCACATTCAGGTAAGTATTTTTTTTTAAAGAACTTACCTTTTTTGTGATGGCCTCCAGTGGTACCTTTAAGGACTACCAGTTAGGCTGCATGTAGACTTGATTATCCTAAAAATGCAGCAGGCCCAGCTCTTTGCAGTCTTTCAGCCAGGCCATAATATTACTAAAATCAGGTTTGAACAGTGCAATTGCAGATGGCACAATAGCAATAAACCATAGAAGACAAGGAATAATTCTGCATCATTCATTTATTTCTATATAAACAGTACACACAATATCTTTTATTCATTAGATAATATGATGGTAAAGCTAAATCACGTAAATCTTTAAACAAGTTATCATACACACATCACAGTAGCAATGACACATTTACTCACCAAACATTATCATTTTTAACTGGTTGCTTTGAATATTACAGCAAACTTGGCTGAAAGTAACCAAAGCAAAAGATTTGACATTTTACGAGTCTGCTCTCTAGTTTTTCTTCCCTCTTAACTCTGGTTCATGCAAACCTGTTCCAGGACCCTATACAAATGCCTATGTGAACTGACCATCAAGAAACCAGCTAGGGGTTATCTCCTCCTGTCGCTTTCTTATCTTCTCCGTCAGGAGGTAACTGGCCTCTGGTCAGCACTCCCCACAGCAGTGTGGCCGAGAGCAAGAACTCAGCAAACTGAGCATCCCGTTAAAATGGCACTGCATATTCTCACTGCAAAGAAAGAAAGGGCTCTGTTGATTCTGCACCGAAGAAGTGCCTGTGACAGCTAGGATTGTCTGATAATCAGAAGAAGGACAATGAAGATTGCAATGTAACTGTCATTCAAAGGGAAATCATAACACGTTTGGGGTGTTTCATGAAACTCCTTGAATAGCCAGCAATAACTTGCTGTGAAATCCCAGTTTGAGAGCCCGTATCCTGGCTGTGAAATCCCAGTTTCAGAGCCCGTATCCTGGCTGTGAAATCCCAGTTTCAGAGCCCGTATCCTGGCTGTGAAATCCCAGTTTCAGAGCCCGTATCCTGGCTGTGAAATCCCAGTTTCAGAGCCCGTATCCTGGCTGTGAAATCCCAGTTTCAGAGCCCGTATCCTGGCTGTGAAATCCCAGTTTGAGAGCCCGTATCCTGGCTGTGAAATCCCAGTTTCAGAGCCCGTATCCTGGCTGTGAAATCCCAGTTTCAGAGCCCGTATCCTGGCTGTGAAATCCCAGTTTGAGAGCCCGTATCCTGGCTGTGAAATCCCAGTTTGAGAGCCCGTATCCTGGCTGTGAAATCCCAGTTTCAGAGCCCGTATCCTGGCTGTGAAATCCCAGTTTCAGAGCCCGCATCCTGGCTGTGAAATCCCAGTTTCAGAGCCCGCATCCTGGCTGTGAAATCCCAGTTTCAGAGCCCGTATCCTGGCTGTGAAATCCCAGTTTCAGAGCCCGTATCCTGGCTGTGAAATCCCAGTTTCAGAGCCCGTATCCTGGCTGCCTGATAACATTGCTCAGCCACACAAATAACCGGAATGCATTTTTCACAGATGTTTAAAAAAATAATTTTAAGCAGACACAATCAGTGACCTGTTAATATATCTCTATTTACAAACCCGGTAAAGCAATATCCAAAGTCAGTACACCAAGTCACTAGCATCAAAACAGAGCATTGTCCTAAAAAATATATTCTTTATATGACAGGGGCAATTTTAAACACTATGTTAGAATTGCATCTACAAAATTAACCTGCAGTTTCAGCTCTAAAAATTGTGAATACAGAATCAGTGCAAATACATTAAAAATAGATCTACAGTATTGGGGAAAAAATAAGCAAATATAAAATGCATATTAACAAGTGCTGTATTATTGAAAAATGAGCTTCCAGTGATCAGCTTATCTTTGAAATAACCAAATTTCCACTCGTAAGTCAAAAGGCAAGTGATCTGGTTCAACATGACAGCCCACAATAAACCCCGGAAATTTCAACACTTTTACCACGTGGCAAAATTTGTTGCAATTTTGCAAAAAAAAGTCCCAAATGCTTAATTGCTTGTCATAATTATAATCAATGTGCTTCACAGTTCAGTACATTCGTTAAGTCTCACACGTCAGAACATGTAATTGATTCTGTGATAATTCTTGTCACCAGTATTAGCATTTAACATCTCCCTGTACAGCTGGAACCAAGTGACATATTCTTTAGTTATGCATTTAAGGGGAGGCTAGATAAGTAAGTACATGAGGGAGAAAGGAATAGGTTATACTGATAGGGTGAGATGAAGTAGGGATGGGAGGAGCTCATGTAGAGCATAAACACCGGCATGGACCCATTGGGCCAAATGGCCTGTTTCTGTGCTGTACATTCTATGTAAAAGCACTGCATCAAGTGTAATAAGAAGTCCATTTTGTATTAAACAGAAAATTGTTTTTTTTTTACAACATGTTCTATGACTGGAACAGGAGGGATAGGGGGGTTCTTATACACAAATTACAAAAAGTTAAGAAGCAGGTACAGCAAGCAATTAGGAAGGCAAATGGTACCTTTATCACAAGGGGTTAAAGTACAAGAGTAAGGAAGTCTTACTGCAATTATATAGGGCTTTGGTGAGACCACACTTGGAGTACTGTGTACAATTCTGATCTCCTTACCTAAGGAAGGGTATACTTGCCTTGGAGGCAGTGCAATGAAGGTTCACTAGATTGATTCCTGGGATGAGAGGGCTGTCCTATGAGGACAGAGTGAGTAGATTGGGCCTATATTCTCTGAAGTTTAGAAGAATGAAAGGTGATCCCATTGAAATGTATAAAATTCTTAGAGGGCTTGACAGTAAGTGCTGAGAAGTTGTTTCCCTTGGCTGGAGAGTCTAGAACCAGGGGGCACAGTCACAGGATAATGGGTCGGCCATTTAGGACTGAGATGAGGAGAAATTTCGTCACTCAGATGGTGGTGAATCTTTGGAATTCTCTGCCCCAGAGGGCTGTGGCTGCTTAGTCGATGACTGAGATTGGTAGATTTTTGGGCACTGGGGGAATCGAAGGATATAGGGTTAGGTCGAAGATCAGTCATGATCGTATTGAATGGCGGAGCAGGCTCAAAGGGCCAGAAGGCCTACTCCTGCTCCGATTTTTTATGTTCTGATCAGCTCAATCGGTTCTGATACATTCTGTGCATAGGCATATGACTAAGTTATGTTCAGCTTTGGAACTTCTCTGCCTAAAGCCAAGGAACACTAATGGTAGCAGCTTATACTCTCTCAAAATTTTGAAGGCTTTACTATGCTGTAGTGTAAAACAGATTGAAAATAAGCAGAGTCTGCAGGAGTGCAAGTGATAAGGGCATTTGCAATCAAAAATAAATTGGTGACTAGCAAAGAATAAACAAGGTTTTCCAGCTGTATGATATCAGGAACACAAAAATTGCAAGGATATATATTTTCTAAAATAATGCACATGTTTAATACAGCTTACTTTCATGACAAAATGAGCAGAGGACATTCAACTCGAATACTTGGAAGTGAAAACAAAAAATATTATGCTGCACCTTAATTCTTGTTTATAATTCTGAGGAATGATGACAGACAAGTGATTGGATAGCACAATTTTTGGAGTTCATTTGTCCACGTAACTCAACAGTAAGATGAAAGTGAACCAAATGCTCACACTCTTGTTTCCATCGTGCAACCCACCATTCAGCGGGAGGTGCATGAGAGTGCCCTGCCCCTCTGACTTCCCTCATGTCCTGTGGGTTGGGCTTTTTGATGATTATCTGCCAAATGATTTTGAACTTGTCATCTACAGAATCACATTATTGGGCTCAGACTATTTATGTATTATTTGTTCTGAAACAGAGTGCCTGAAATATTTTTGCACTAAAATAGATCCTCTCTTTCCTGTATTTCAAATTCTGGTTAGCAAGTTTACACTGTAATATCTCATCTTTCCAAAGCTCGTAAGCTCAAGGTCTAAGAATTGTATTCTGGTTTATAAGAGTAGAAATTATCAACAAAAACATATTTAAGAACTGTTTTGATCCAAAGCTGAATGATGCTTCTGATCATCTAACATTAATTTGTTGACATATTTGTCATGTCATAATACAGTTTATGTGAATCCTGTAAACCTTTCATCAGCTATTTTCAACAGAAGTCTAGCAGGGTCTGTGTTGCCCTCTGTGTGAACTTCTCTACAATTCTGTGTGCAATATGCAAAGCAATGTGCTGATTATTTTTGGGGTTTGCATGAAAAAGATTAATTTTCAAAACCTGCACAACGGATATGGGGAATAGACTCCCATCAATAGACTGCAAAGCCACTTAAAATGAGTTGCATTAATAATCAGGTTTGAATTGGGATTGAAGGCTATAAGGATAAGAATATATATAGGCAATCAATTACTCCATGGAACCTTGTGGTTTCTATGTTGCCCTAAGCATTTGTTTTGTTTCTGGTTTTATTCATCTATTTAGCAACAGTGACTAGATTTCAAGATGTGCCCTTGTCTATGAAGAGCTTTGGGACATTTCTAGGAGATGTGATAGTGTACAATATTAATCTAGGTTTGTTCTTTCTCTCTCCCTTCTGTGGCTCACTCATGTCACCCACCATTTCCCAGCCAAGAGGGTTCCAAGGGGTGTCAGGCTCCAGTTCATGCTGCTCCCCCAGTTTGGAGGAGATGCCCGATGGTGATCTGGATTGATTGCTATTTCAACTATTCTTCACTCTCTATAGGAAAGTGCCTCAGGATGACAATGTGACTATGATGTGGATCTTGCAAGGTGGTGAATTGTGACTGACAACCTGTAACATACCATGTTGTGGCACAGCACACAACTTACAGCAACACACTGCACTACTAGATTACTCATATTCTTCTGAAATCCCTAAAATAACTTGCATTAAAATAAGCTCCTCTCCTCCCTTTTAATTTGTAGACGTGCGTCATCTGTGAAATACAGCTGGTCAGAATTGAATTGTATTGGTTGTAAGTTTGAAATGATATCCTGGACTTCGTTTGGTGTTGAGGGAGAGAAATTTCATAAAGCTTTATTTTCTTGGGAATTCTAACTTTTTGGTTATCTTTATCAAGAGATTCAGCAAAGTCACTGATGGGGCAAAATAGAAATGGTCTGTGGAGAGAAAGAAAGTGTGTACTGGGCTTCAAGGCCTATTCTTATATTCCTCATCCACATAGGTAGGAGATCAGATAATATGGAACAGAACAGCACTTAAACGTGCCCTCTTGGTGTGAAATTTGAATTAAAAAGCGCGGGTAAAAAGCTGATGATCACATGGTAAAAGACGATGGGTTGTCGATATTGAAGTCAGAAGTGCGTCTTGACATGAATGTTTCACTCGTACGTCTTGACCGGCTGTGGCGAAATGTAATGTACCTCTTGCTTAAACACCAGATATCTTGAATAATTTTTGAAAAATAAAATCTGAATTTAACACCGATAAATGCATAGAGAACGGGGTTCAGGCAACAATGTAAAAAGGCCCAGGATTGTGTCACTGTACGCACAATGGTCAGCTGTTTGTGATGCTCACAGTCGGTGGTTTTAAATAAAGCATCGTAAAGTACAATAAAATTGTATGGCACTTGACAAACAACAAATGCTGCTACCACTGCCATTACAACCAGAAATGCCTTATGCCTCTGGAAGTTTCTAACTTGGAGGAGCGTGTTAATTATCAGAGAGTAACAGAAAACCATGATCAGTAGAGGTAAAAAAAAGCCCAGTGTAAGTTGTATTGTCGGAGCAACCAGTTTACCTATGTGTGAATCGTTTATAGGATACCTAATATCACATACCAGTTCTCCAGTTGTCTCGAACGTGTACATTTGACTAAAAATGAATGTTGGCAGGGATACAACAATTCCAGCTAGCCAGATAGCTATACAAATAATTTTACTGTAAACCAGTGCCTTTCCCCTGTAATTGAAGGACTTGGTTGCATGAACAATAGCGATATATCGATCAATACTAATAACAGCCAGCAGCAACATCCCACTGTAGAAGTTGATGCTGTACACCCCCTTGAGAACTTTACACCCGATATCCTGAAAGAGCCATCCTCTTGCTTCGTTTATAGCCCAGAATGGTAGGGTAACTACAAACAGTATATCAGCTATGGCCAAATTCATTAAGTACATGTCAGTCATCGACTTCGCCTTCTTGTAAAAGGAATAGGTTACCACGACCAAACCATTGCCAATGATGCCTGTTGCAGTGATGATTGAATACAAAACTGGAATAAACACTGATGAAAATGTCCTCGTTTCATTCATTGTACACAAGAGTTCCATGTCAGTATAATCAAAAGTACTGTTGTCTGCGTAGTCGTAAATATCCTCGTCAGAATAATAAACATCCATTATTTTTGGTCAGTAAAGTCTGAAAAACAGATAAACATAATTAATGATCAGTAAAGAAATGAACAAGGCGGCTGTTTAAATGACACTATTAGACATCAGGAGGCCATATGAACTCATCAGAGGCCCAGCAGCAGACTCCTTCCCAGTCTTTTCCAACCTTGCAATTCTTTTATGCAACCTCTATATAATCAATTTACAGCTGTGCTATCTTTTATTTTCAGCATACCATGAAGGAGCAGACCTCTGAATCTGGGGCAGGGCAACATTCAGCCTAGACTCTCCTCACTCCCTGCTGCTTGTGCAAGTTTAAATTGGAGTTCCTAAAGTGAAGGAAGGAATTGCAACAACAGGAGAACACCGCCGCCCCCCCCCCCCCACCCCGCAGCCATGACAAGCCATCTCTTGCAGTCATGCAGGCAAGTCATGTTTGAAGACTATGGGGTAGAAATTCCTGTTGGGCAGTAGCACAAAGTGGCGATAGTGAATGGGCAGCCTGTTTTACACTCTGCCCGATTTTCTTTTCCATTGACTTCAATCACTATTGCCCATTTTCCGCTACTGCCCAGGATGAATTTTGACGCCAATTTGTGTAGTGCCAAAGAAGTCAGTTATGTACGTGTCCTTTGTGGTTGCAGCAGCAGAAAGAGCCTTTGGAGTTGTTGTCAGGTTAGCTACAAGTGGAGATAGTTTTGTTGCTCCGTTCCTTAGGGCAATGTTGTGCTTCACCTTCCGATGCAAACCTTCGGTAGCCCCATCAGATCTGGTTGATATTTGTTGCCACATTTTCTCATTGTACACCTTGCACAAGGTGAAACATAGAAACATAGAAGATAGGAGCAGGAGTAGGCCATTCGGCCCCTCGAGCCTGTTCCGCCATTTAATGAGATCATGGCTGATTATCCAAATTCAGTACCCTGTCCCTGCTTTCTCCCCATATCCCTTGATCCCTTTAGCCTTAAGAAATATATCTAACTCCTTGAATATCTTTAATTAGTTGGGCTCAACTGCCTTTTGTGGTAGAGAATTCCACAGGTTCACCACTCTCTGGGTGAAGAAATTCCTCCTCATCTCAGTCCTAAATGGCTTACCCCTTATCCTTAGACTGTGACCCCTGGTTCTGGACTCCCCCACCATCGGGAACATCCTTCCTGCATCTAGTATGTCTAGTCCTGTTAGAATGTTATAAGTTTCAATGAGATCCCCTCTCATTCTTCTAAACTCTCGCGAATATAAGCCTAATCGACCCAATTTCTCCTCATATGTCATTCCTGCCATCCCAGGTATCAGTCTGGTGAATCTTCGCTGCACTCCTTCCATGGCAAGAACATCCTTCCTCAGATAAGCTGTCTGTTCTCCCCTAATAACAGCCGCCATATTCCACCTGACCTAATTTCTTCAAATGAAGCAGATGGGCCAACAGCAGTCTCTTAAATACTTGCTCCTTCCATTAGCTGTACACATGGAGTCTCCTGGTGTAGACCTCATCGTAGAACCAGAAAATTACAAGCAGCCATGCAATGTAACAGGATTACGATTGGCAATCAGGGTGTTGTGGATGGTGGCTATTGTTATTGTTCAATGAGCTCCTGTTATTCATGTACTGCCACTTCCACAGTCCTGAATCCTGGAAACTTTACACTGACATTTTGGGACTGTTAAATTAGTTGTAATCACAAACTCTGGTCTCCACCTTCTGCTCATCCACAATATCATAGCTCACAATTGAATTTCCACCCATTCTGTTTCTGAAATGTTAAAAGGATGTGATAAGGTAGATACAGAGAAACTATTTCCTCTGATGGAGGAATCAAGAACGAGGCCTTTTCACACAAAGGGTGGTAGAAATCTGGAACTCTATCCCCAAAAGGCCTTGGATGCTGGGATAATTGGAGCTTTCAAGGCTGAGATTGATAGATTTTTGTTAGGTAAGTGTATAAGGGATCATGGAGTTAAGGAGGTAAATGGAGTTAAGTGCAGATCAGCCATGATCTAACTGAATGGTGGAGAAAGCTCGAGGGATTGAATGGCCTACTCCTGTCCCTAGGTTCTAGTGAGTATGCATGGGCACCAGCAATGCAATGCGCGTTGCACAAAATTATTTTGGGAACTGTATTGCTTTCAAGAAAATTATTTTTAATGTGGGCACGGACTACAAAATATAATAGCCCAGATTCTGTGTCGAGAATAATGGTGAGGCTAACAGCGCTCACGTTATTATAGAGTAAATTGGGCAGCAACTTCTGGAGTCCGCACATGCGCAGTTAAACATGGAAATTTGAAGTTGCTGTCTGAGTTACCCTACTCCTCTGCAAGCTGCATTGTACTGGTGCATCGCCTTTACTTTTTCTTTCTGTCACTTTTATCTCTCTGTGAGGATTCTTCAATCTGATTGTTCTGCTTGTCCTGCTCACACACGCCATAGATCCCTATAGAGGGCGCCGCGCTGGATCAGATGCCCGATGACAGTAAGTTGCTGCACGAAAGCCCACGAAAAGTCTGTGGGCAGCTGACAGCATAGTGAATGGCGAGTGCCATTCCTTCACCACTGACCGCAAAATCCGGGCCAATATAATGCTCCACACACAGAAAGCAGCAATGGAAAAACAACAAAAATAAGGTACTGTACTAGCAATGCAGTCATTTCTGGACCAGTGATCAGTGAGTACTGCCACTAAAAGCTCTTTCAGCAGTATTAACGGCCATGAGGAGTCTGGCAGGACTTATGAGGATGGAGGCCGGAACTTCAAACGCCTCCTTTGCCAAGGTTCTTCTTTTAAACTTTCATTTTTTGCCCTGGTTTGCATTTTCTGGCAGCCTTCCGGGAGGCCTCCAGTGTTTGTGGCTCAGTAAATCAATGGGTGATCTCCATTGCAACAATTGAAGATGATCTGTGATAAGATCTCTCTTATCTGCATTCATGTCAAAAACAAATTTAAAAAATCGACAAACATCGGGTGGCAGCAAATATTTTTGGAGCACGTACGGCAACTGGTCGGGTGAGTCGCTCCTTTCTTCCCCGTTCCCCTACACTGCGTACAGGAGGCAGAGGTGACCTTTGGTCTCCTTCTGAGATCAGGGGAGAAAAATTGATTCGCGCCCCCTTTGGGGCGCTAACTTTGCCGGGGCGCTACTTTTAGCTACCTGAAGAAATTAGCGCCCCCGCGGCCAAAATACATTGGTAGTGCCCCAAAATGGAAGCAGGGCGCCACTGGAAGTGCCCCGCCTCTTTCTTGGGGCGCTGTGAGTGAATATCACGGCACTGCAGCACGTCGTGCCGCGGTACTGCAGGCCTTCCTCCCCTTCTTAAAGGGGAGGGGCCTAGCGCTGCGTGATCCGGGGCCCAGCTGGGCCACCAGGGATCGGAGTGCCGACAAAAGAGCCCGGCACTTCTCTTGAGCCTGCACTCCGCGGGGGGGGGGGGGGGGGGGCGGGGGCGGTTCAGACAAGGCCGGGGATGGCAGAGGGGGCAGGTGCTGGCAGGTGGCCAGCAACAAAAATGGCCACCCAGCACCTTCCCTTTTAATTAGCGCTGCCCCAGCCACAGGTAGGCCCGTCAGTAAGTCAGGGGGCGCTCGTGAAGCTCGCGGGCGGGGTGCTGCACACACGGCAATGACATCGCCAGCAGCGCTGCACCGCGGGGCGCTAACGATTACTGCTGCTGCTAACGTCCCGCTGAATTTCGCGGGAGGTGTTGGCCTCGCTGCCTAACGGGAGGCGCAAAGCAACCGAATTTATAGGCCTTGGGCTGCAAAGAGCGCGTTGCACTAGAAAATCACCGCCGTGGTGATGATAATGAGCAGGCAGCTCCAAAATGCCGGTACTGCCTGCATTCTCTCGGCTGGCGGCTGTTATCCTTGCCCACCAATGTTACCGGCAGGTTTCCAGCATTCCCCAATTTCTAGGCCAGCATATTATGAAAAGGATATAGAGGCACTGGGAATAAGATTTACAAGAATGATACCAGAACACTGAGGGTATACCCATCAGGAAAGGTTGGCTATGGCTCTTTTCGCTCTAGAAAAGAGAAGGTGGGCTGAGAGGTGACCTGATAGAGATCTTTAAAATTATGAAAGGATTTGATAGGGTAGTCATAGAGAAGATGTTGCCACTCATGGGGAGACCAAAACTAACAGCCATAAATATAAGATAGTCACTATTAAATGCAATCGGGAATTCGGGAGAAACTTCTTTACCTAGAGAATGGTTAGAATGTGCAACTCGCTACCACAAGGATTAGTTGAGGTAAATAGCACAGATGCATTTAAGCAGAAGCGAGATAAGCATATGTGGGAGGAAGGAATAGAAGGTAATGCTGATGGGGTGAGATGAAGAGGGGTGGGAGGAGGCTCGTGCGTAGCATAAACACAAAGGGGGAAAAATTCGGTTGCTTTGCGCCTCCCGTTGGCGCTAATGGGGCGCAAATCAACTAGCACCCGGGCGTGGTGCTGCCAACGCCTCCCGCGAAATTCAGCGGGAGGTAGCGGCGGCACTGACCGTTGGCGCCCCATGGTGCTGCGCCGCTGGCGATGTCATCGGCGTGCGCAGCGCCCCGCTTATGCACTGACCACGATCTTCGGTAGCGCCCCCTAACTTACTGCTGGACGCGATGTCCAACGGGGTCAGGGGGGCCTACCTGCGGCCGGGGCGGCGCTATTTAAAGGCGAGGTGCCAGGCGGCCATTTTTGTTGCTGGCCGCCTGCCAGCACCTGCCTCCGCTCCAGTCTCCGGCCTCCTGACCCAACCCCCCGCAGAGTGCCGGCTGCACTCCAAGAGCCCGGCACCTCTTGAGTGCCGGGCTCTTTTGCTGGCACTCTGATCCCCGGTGGCCCAGCTGGGCCCCAGGTCGTGCTGCGCATGGCCCTTCCCCTTTAAGAAGGGGAGGAAAGCCTACAGTACAGCGGCACATAGCACCGCAATATTCCCTCTCAGTGCCCCAAGAGGGAGGCAGAGCGCTTCCAGTAGCGCCCCGCTTCCCTCTTGGGCGCTACCAGTCAATTTTGGCTGCGGGGGCACTAATCTTTTCGGGGCGCTAAAAGTTAGCGCCCCAAAGGGGGCGCGTCTCAATTTCTCCCCCCTAGATCTATTAGGCCAAATGGCCTGTTTCTGTGCTATACATTCTATGTAAGTCCAAACAACTTACACCATCCATATCAACCTAGAAAACTCACAAAATCTGACAAGCTACTGACTGAAAAGCTGACTGGCCACCTAATGGCCTATCATTCCGGATCCCACCACATCTCACCAGTACCTCATATCATGGGCCTCAGCTGGTGAATCTGCACTGCATCCCCTCCAAGGCCAATATATTCTTCCTGAGGTGCGGTGCCCAGAACTGAACGCAGTATTCAGATGGGGGTCTGGCCAAGGCTCTATACAACAGAAGCAGAACTTCCTTCCCTTTGTAATACAGCCACCTTGAGATAAAGACCAACATTATATTCATCCTTTTGATTGCTTTTTGTACCTGTCTAATAACTTTAAATGATTTGTGTACTTTTGTGATGATTTGTGTTCTATTAAATATATTATGCCAAATCTCTATGCTCCTCTACAGTTCCCAGTTTCTCAGCATTAAGAAAATACTCTGATTTATCTTTCTTGGGTCCGAAGTGGATAACCTCACACTTGTCCGCATTAAAAGGGAAATTAAAGAAGCGTGCAATAAGGGCACAGCAGTCATCATGGGTGACTTTAATCTACATATAGATTGGGCTAACCAAATTAGTAACAATACCGTGGAGGAGGAATTCCTGGAGTGTTTACGGGATGGTTTCCTGGACCAATATGTCGAGGAACCAACCAGAGATCAGGCCATCTTAGACTGGGTATTAGGTAACGAGAAAGGATTAATTAGCAATCTTGTTGTACGAGGCCCCTTGGGTCGGAGCGATCATAATATGATCGAATTCTTCATTAAGATGGAGAATGAAGTAGTTGACTCAGAGACTAGGGTCCTAAATTTAAATAAAGGAAACTACGATGGTCTGAGGCGTGAGTTGGGTAGGATTGATTGGGGAATGTCACTCAAAGGGTTGACGGTGGATAGGCAATGGCAAACATTCAAAGACCGAATGGATGAACTACAGAATTTGTTCATCCCAGTTTGGCACAAAAATAAAACAAAAAAGGTGACTCAACTGTGGCTAACAAGGGAAATTAGGGATAGCATAAGATCCAAGGAGAGGACATTTAAATTGGCCAGAAAAAGCAATAATCCTGAGGATTGGGAGCAGTTTAGGATTCAACAAAGGAGGACAAAGGGATTAAATTAAGAAGGGGAAAATAGAATATGAGAGTAAGCTTTCAGGAAACATAAAAACTGACTGTGAAAGCTTTTATTGATATGTGAAGAGAAAAAGATTGGTGAAGTCAAGCGTAGGTCCCTTGCAGTCAGAATCAGGGGAATTTATAATGGGGAACAAAGAAACGCCAGACCAATTAAATACATATTTTGGTTCTGTCTTCACAAAGGAGGACACAAATAACCTCCCAGAGATGCCGGGGAACATAGGGTTTGATGAAAGGGTGGAACTGAAAGAAATCAGTATTTGTAGGGAAATGGTGTTAGGAAAATTGATGGAACTGAAGGCCGATAAATCCACAGGGCCTGATCATCTACATCCCAGGGTACTTAAGGAAGTGGCCCTAGAAATAGTAGATGCATTGCTGGTCATCTTCCAGAACTCGATAGACTCTGGAACAGTACCCATGGATTGGAGGGTAGCTAATGTTACCCCACTATTCAAAAAAGGTGGTAGAGAAAAAGCGGGGAATTATAGACCGGTAAGCCTGACATCGGTAGTGGGAAAATGCTAGAGTCCATTATAAAAGATGTAATAGCAGAGCACTTGGAAAGCAGTAACAGGATCGGACAAAGTCAACATGGATTTACAAAAGGTAAATCGTGCTTGACTAATCTACTGGAATTTTTTGAGGATGTAACTGGTAAAATAGATAAGGGAGAACCAGTGGATGTGGTGTATTTGGACTTTCAGAAGGCTTTTGATAAGGTCCCGCATAAGAGATTAGCATGCAAAATTAAGGCACATGGGATTGGGGGCAAGGTATTGACTTGGATAGAGAACTGGTTGGCGGACAGAAAGCAGAGTTGGAATAAACGGGTCATTTTCCGAGTGGCAGGCAGTGACTAGTGGGGTACCACAAGGATCGGTCCTAGGACCCCAGCTGTTCACAATATATATTAATGATCTGGACGAGGGAATTGGATGTAATATCTCCAAATTTGCAGACGACACAAAGCTGGGTGGGAGGGTAAGCTGTGAGGAGGATGTCGTGAAACTCCAGTACGATTTGGACAGGTTGGGTGATTGGGCAGAAACATGGCAAATGCACTATAATGTGGATAAATGTGAGGTTATCCACTTTGGTGGCAAAAACAGGAAGGCAGATTATTATTTGAATGGCAATAGATTGGGAGAAGGGGAAGTGCAAAGAGACCCGGGTGTTCGTGTGCACCAGTCGCTGAAGGTAAGCATGCGGGTGCAGCAGGCGGTTAAGAAGGCAAATGGTATGTTGGCCTTCGTAGCAAGAGGGTTCGAGTACAGGAACAAGGATGTCTTGCTGCAGTTGTACAGGGCCTTGGTGAGACCGAACCTTGAGTTATGTGTGCAGTTTTGGTCACCTTATCTGAGGAAGGACGTTCTTGCTATGGAAGGAGTGCAGCGAAGATTCACCAGGCTGATACCTGGGATGGCAGGAATGATGTATGAGGAGAGATTGTGTCGATTGGGCTTATACTCACTGGAGTTTAGAAGATTGAGAGGGGATCTCATCGAAACCTATAAAATTCTGTCAGGCCTGGACAGACTAGATGCAGGAAGGATGTTTCCGATGTCAGGGGCGTCCAGAACCAGGGGTCATAGTCTAAGGATAAGGGGTAAGCCATTTAGGACTGAAATGAGGAGGAATTTCTTCACCCAGAGAGTGGTGAACCTGTGGAATTCTCTGCCACAGAGGGCGGTGGAGGCCAGTTCATTAAATATATTCAAAAAAGGAGTTGGATATATTTCTTAAGGCTAAAGGGATCAAGGGATATGGGGAGAAGGCAGGGACAGGGTACTGAATTTGGATGATCAGCCATGATCTCATTGAATGGCAGAGCAGGCTCGAGGGGCCGAATGGCCCACTCCTGCTCCTATCTTCTATGTTTCTATTTGCCACAGTTTTGCCCACTCAGTTAATCTGTCTATGCCCCTTTGTAACTTCCTGCCCCCATCTGCACTACTTACTGCCCCTCGTAATTTAGTGTCATCTGCAAACTTGGATATACAACTCTCTATTCTTTTATCCAAGTCATTAATAAATATAGAGGTCCCAGAACAGATCCCTGGGGGAGCATTACTTGTCACAGCCTGCCAATCTGAGCACATACCTGTTCTCCTCACTCTCTGTCTCCTACCTCCCAACTAATTTCCAACTGAAGTCAAAAGGTTACTTCCAATTCCGTGTGCTTTGAAGCACTTTAAGTCATCCTGACGTCATGAAAGACGCTATATAAATGCAAGTTATTTCTTTCTTTCATGAATGTACTTCATACCTGTGGTATTGAGTAAAATGATGTCTGTCTTTCTCCAATACAGTGTTGTCTTACATCAGAAAGATACAATTGTTCCAGAGTGGTAGCCTGCAAAGTATAATATTAAATAATCAATCATATAAGAAATATCATAATGTTACATAGTAAACAATGAATTTAGGAACCTTGGCCACTCTATTTCTATTAACTATATTATGCGTTCTATGTTTTTTTTTTGAAATTCAGCGCCAAAATGCAAATAGCCAACCCTCTTAAATGCCAACAAGCAGTGACACAATGTTTTAATTTTCAAATGAAACCTATCTACAACTTCAGGACAATTTTTCAGACAGTAGCACTAAATGCTTTTGCAGACCACAACAACAATTTGTATTTATATTGCATCTTTAGCATAGTAAAAAGTCCCAAGGTGCTTCACAGGAGTGTTATAAAACAAAATTCAAAACCGAGCCTCTTAAGGCGAAATTAGGGTAAATGACCAAAAGTTTGGTCAAAGAGGTAGGTTTTAAGGAGCGCCTTAAAGGAGGAAAGAGAGGTAGGGAGGCGGAGAGGTTTAGGCAGGGAATTTCAGAGCTTAGGGCCTAGGTAACAGAAGGCACGGCCACCAATGTTTGAGTGATTATAATCAGGGATGCTAAAGAGGCCAGAATTAGAGGCGCGCAGATATCTCGGTGGGGGGCGGGGGTGGGGGGGCGGGGCTGAAGGAAATTACAGAGACAGAGAGGGGCAAGGCCATGGAGGGATTTGAAAACAAAGATAAGAATTTTAAAATCACGGCGTTGCTTAACTGGGAGTCAATGTAGGCGAGCGAGTACAGGGGTGATGGGTGAACTGGACTTGGTACGAGTTAGGACTCGGGCAGCTGAGTTTTGGATGACTTCAAGTTTGCGTAGGGTAGAACGTGGGAGGCCAGCCAGGAGTGCGTTGGAATAGTCAAGTCTAGAGGTAACAAAGGCATTGATGAGGGGTTCAGCAGCAGATGAGCTGAAACAGGGACGGAGACGGGCGATGTTACGGAGGTGGGAATAGGCGGTCTTAGTGATGCCGCATATGTGTGGTCGGAAGCTCATTTCAGGGTCAAATATGACACCAAGGTTGCAACCAGTGTGGTTCAGCCTCAGACAGATATTAGGGAGAGGGATGGAGACAGTGGCTAGGGAACGGAGTTTGTGGCGGGGATCGAAAACAATGGCTTCGGTCTTCCCAATATTTAATTGGAGGAAATCTCTGCTCATCCAGTACTGGATGTCGGACAAGCAGTCTGACAATTTAGAGACCGTGGAGGGGTCGAGAGAAGTGGTGGTGAGGTAGAGCTGGGTGTCGTCAGCATACATGTGGAAACTGACGCTGTGTTTTCGGATGATGTCAACGAGGGGCAACATGTAGATGAGAAATAGGAGGCCAAGGATAGATCCTTGGGGGACACCAGAGGTAACATTGTGGGAGCGGGAAGAGAAGCCGTTGCAGGTGATTCGCTGGCTACGATTAGATAGATAAGAATGGAACCAGGCGAGTGCAGTCCCACCCAGCTGGACGACGGTGGAGAGGCATTGGAGGAGGATGGAGTGGTCAACCGTGTCAAATGCTGCAGACAGGTGGAGAAGGAAGAGGAAGAATAGTTTATCTTTGTCACAGTCACATAGGATGTCATTTGTGACTTTGATAAGAGCTGTGGCAGGGGCCATTTGATCAATCTGCTTGTTAACAAATGTGGCCATCTGCACCTCTTAGCTACTCAGGTAGTCTTGGTTCAATGCTAGCAGGCTCACCTCTGGATCAGAGGTTGTGGGTTCAAATCCTGCTCCAGAGAATTGAGCACAAAATCCAAACTGGCACTTCAGTGTAGTACTGAGGGAGTGCTGCACTGTCGGAAGTGCCATCTTTCGGGTGAGACATTAAACTGAGGCCCCATCTGCCCTCTCAAGTGGACGTAAAAGATCCCATGGTATTATTTGAAGAAGAGCAAGAGAATTTGCCTCGGTGTCCTGGTCAACACTTATCCCTCAAGCAACATCACTGAAACAGATTATCTGGTCATTATCTCATTGCTGTTTGTGGGACATTGCTGTGTGCAAATTGTGTTTCCTTACATTACAACAGTGACTACATTTCCAAAGTACTTAATTGATTGTAAAGCGCTTTGGAATTTCATGAAAGGCACTATATAAATGCAAGTTCTTTCTTTCTATGACTGGAATTTTTCTTTGAATTCCAAAATGCCAAGGTAGTAACCTTCAATAATCTGTTGACCATTTATCAGGAGAGGTTTCACAGTTCCTCAATTTCCCTCACTGCACAGTTTGTTTACAAGGTTTGGTTGGAGGAAGCAGCAGCCATCCTCGTGAAACCTAACTGGCTGAGGAAGTTGAAGAAATAACTCCTTAGGATAGTCAATGATTTCTCACACCTACAGAAAGTAAAATATCACTCTAAAAAAGGTAACTGTGTCACAGATTCCTCTTGTCCTTCCATTTAGTGCTCTAAGCATTGATGTAAGTGTAAAGGCGAAGGTTGGGAATTTGAGGAGCAAAGGGCACCTCCACTTACTGTCACACATTGTAGCCCTTCCTCTGCTGCTCTCAGACCAAAGCTGGTGGCTTTGGTGATGTGGAGGAGTGCAAGCCACACTAATATCATTTTCATGTGGCTTTTTGTGATTTAGATAAAACTAAAAATGCTATCGGAGAAATCACACCAGTCAGAAAAAAAAATCAGCTTGTAATTTCTTCGCAGATTGTAAGGTACCAGAAGAGTATGCTGGACGAGATATAACAAGGTTAATTGTCTTTCCAATATAGATAGATAACTTAATTTGTCAGACCGAGTATATTTCCTCTCGCCTCCCACACCTTAGATATACAAATGATATGTGATTTTCAGCTTTAAAGGTAATGGCCTAGAAATTCAGTGAGCTGCACCACCAGTTAGCACCTAAAGAGGGCACTCAGTGGCTTTAGCGCCACTGGCCATGCCTCCCGCGATATTTAGCTGGGGCGCTAATGGCGGCGTTAGCCTGTTGCGCTGCGCCGCCACTGATGACGTCATCGGTGTGCGCAGTGCCCCGCTACCACCCCGATCTCGATATTCGGTAGCGCCCGCCTCTGTAGCGCCATTCGCAAATCGCGCCCAGTTCACAGGGCCTACCTGTGGCGGCAGTGGCGCAAATTAAGGTGGAAGTGCGGGGCGGCCGTTTTTTTCGGCAGCCGCCTGCCAGCACCTCCGTCCCCAGCCTCCTGATCTCCCCCCCGCAGCAGTGCCGGCTGTTTTCCGAGAGCACAGCACTTCTCCTCGGTGCCGGGCTCTTTTGCCGGCACTCGCGATCGCTCATCGCGCTGGTGCAGGCCCCTCCCCCTTAAGAATGGGAGGAAGGCCTGCAGTACTACAGTGCGCCGTGTGGCGCAGCGGCACGTTGCGCTGAGATATTCAGTTTCAGTGCCCTAAGAGAGACGCGGAGCGCCTCGAGCCTCGCCCCGTGTCCCTCTTGGGGCGCTCAAGCTGAATTTCCGGCGGTTGCAACTGCTCCGATCGCTGCGCTAATTCCGGCGCCCAGGCGAGCTTGGCGCCCCGTTTGCGGCTCCACCGAATTTCTCCCCCATTAATGTGTACTGGGCTGCACTCCCCACAGCATGTCAGCATTATCTATGGACAACATAAAAGCTTGAATGTTGATGTGAATTACTTTATTTTAGAACATGCTTTCCTTACATGTGATTCAAGGGTGAGGTGTATGCAACCTCATTACATATTTGGTAACTGGAATCTACCTAATACTTCTAATGTCATAATTTTTTCCCATATGGTATGTTGTTAATTTTCCTTTTTTTTAAATAATACCACATAAAATTTGCACCACTTCCACATCTTGCCCATGTAGGGGGTTTCTCTTGCTTGTTCTGGTCTCCTGCCAGGCTTCTTGCAATAATTACCCGTGAGTGGTTCGACCCACTCGCCCCTACGGTTCTAGACCTTGGACTTAGGTGCAGGGAGCTGTAGTGCAGAAAAAACTCAATAGACCAGGTCGAATAGCACGAAATGGATGCCTTTATTGAACAGTTTGCAGCATTATAAAATACATGTCATATGCACAGATTAAAGCAACTACAAGCATGCACACATCTATAAACTTAACTCTAGAGAAATGGGGAACACACGGCACATCGTGAAAGGGGTAACACATTACAATTACCCTTAACCCCCTCCCCTAAACCTAACTAAGTTTCGATTTGAGGGACTCGGGATCATGCTCACCACTTTAAGAATTGCGAAAAAGGCTTTGCAGCCTTTCGATACAGCTTTCCGTCGTCACGTGGGTTTGGAAGCTTCTGGCGCAGCTTGTTTTCCTCTTGGTTCTCCTGCGATGAGTGCTCGCTGATGTGGTGCTGAAGAACTGGAGTACCGGGCCCTGAGTGTCTTCTTCTCCGGCCTGGGTCGTCGATGATCTCCCGACGGTCTTCCCCGGGGCGGGACGCTAGTTCTGAAATGACTCTTTAAACAGTCAGAATTGTCCTTCTGATTTCTCCAACGGTGGAGCAGAACTGGAGTACCTGGGCCCTGAGTGTCTTCTTCTCCGGCCTGGGTCGTCGATGATCTCCTGACAAAAGTACCCGGGCCTCCCCCATCGTCTTCCCGTCGTGGCTGGGCCTTGCCTGGCCGAACACCGAACACGTTCCGAACCGAAGTGCTGTTTAACCGAAGAGTCTGTCCCGAAGCGGTTTTGAACCGAAGGAGAATTCACTGATGGACTTTACTCAATCCATAGTTATACCTTTTTGGAACATTCTTATCTCCCGCCAAATCATAGTCCTGTCTTTGTAATAATTTTGGCGGGCAGAACTCTCTGCAGGGGTGTTTTGTCTTCATAACAGGAGTCGGTGATAGCTTAACTGGCCTTCCTGGGCCGATAATGTCTTTGCTTTGTCACCGTAACTTGGTTTGTATATTGATCGGTCTGGAGATTGCCCTGGATGGCTGTTAAACGGCTTCTCTTTGTACAGTGTAATGGGTTAAAGCGTTCATTCAATTGTCCGCCCATTTCTTGATGGGTCTCATCCTGCCACCCAAATCTGTCCTGTACTTATAATCTAATCAATATGTATGCTCAGTTCCATGAGTTTCGGCTTCCCGAAACTGGTTTTCGCGGGCTTTTAATGTCCTCAATCCACAAGCCTGTCTGGCTTGTAGTAACAGAAATTCAAAATGGTCCCAGAAGCTGGTCACGAGGTCTGGCGGCCATTTTGTGTGCCCTTTTATCAAAGGTTTTTCTGTATAAGCTTCTTTTGGTCAATAAAGCTGTTTTATTAACCCTACTTTCCTACGTGATTAATCAATGAAAATTTTGCGAATCTTACACTCATTATTGCATCCCGAGGACCAACTCACACTTTCACTTGTTTCATGATGAATGGTAATAGATGCCGGGACCCATTGGGCAGATGTGCAATGGGTGGATAAATGGTTGAAGGATTGTCTAGTGCAAAGGCGGGGGCAGGGGGGGTGGTGGTGTTGGTGGTGGGAGTGGACCACAGGATTTCATTTGTTATGTTTCACACTAGGTGAAGCTTCGCAGTATTAGGGCATCCCTAGCAGCTAGTCTGGTGATGGAAACCCCACCTTCATCCTCCTGCTCCTCATCCGAAGATGAGTGATGAGCCCCTTTGTCCTCATTCACCTGCAAACCTCCCTCCTGTGGACCTCTCTGTTGTGCATGTTCTGATCCCAGCACACCACATCGTTGCTGCCATGGATGGTGATGGCCTTCCTCTTCTGACGTTCTATCAAATACATTCAAGGTACCTCCCATTCTGATCTTGTCAATTTGAAATCCTTCAAGGTTGAAAAAAGCTGTATCCACACAGGCACTCTCTGCCAGACATTTGCCAGAGGGAACTGAGATACCAGCTGTAATAACTGAGCTTTTATTCAGATGGGACAATGAACAGTTTAAATACCCACCTGAACTGCTACTCAAACTCACCTCCGTTTCCCTGTTCAGGTTCCCGAGCCCCAGGAAACCTGTGCTGTTCAAGTAAAATTTGGAGCCAAGTTAAAGACAATTTAAAAATGCCTCATTTACATCTCCTAAGGTTGTTAATTGCACCAATAAGTACCTGCCCGCATCCAATTCAGAAATCCCCAGCTTTGGCGAGTAGATTTCACGCCGGTTCCAAACGTGCCTCCGTTAAACCCGGAAGTTGGAGCCAGGTTGCGCTCCCATTCTAAAAAGCTATCATTTTTACCCCTTACTTGCTCCCAACCCACCCATTCTTGGGGGTTAAAATTCCCCCCAATGTCTCTACAATCTGGCCATTGATCCACTGGCGTCTTAATAGTAACTTAACAACATGAACACGCTCCTGTGCTGCTTACAGAACAAGCATAGCAGCAAGGTGACTTAATTAGTGGCAATATTTATTTAATACTAATGTGAATTAGTGTGCAGATCCCTGTGTGTCCCAAGTGTCTCTCCGCTGCTAATACAATACAGCTGTCCTGATTCAATAACTCCTGTTGCAGGAGTTTTGGCAGATGATGCTGCCCCTACATCCAAGGAGAAAGTGGTGTGTTCCATTGACACTTGAGCTGGACACTTTCTTAAAAAGAAAGAAAACGTGCATTTCTACAGCAGGGTGTCCCAAAGCACTTCACAGCCAATGAAGTACTTTTGAAATAAAAACAGAAAATGCTGGAAATACTCAGCAGGTCAGGCAGCAACGGTGGCGAGAGAAACAGAATTAATGTCTCTTTCTCCAGAGATGCTGTCTGACCTGCTGAGTATTTACAGAATTTTCTGGTTTTATTTCAGGTTTCCAGCACTCGCAGTATTTTGATTAAGTACTTTTGAAGTGTAGTTATTATTGTAATGTAGGAAACACAGCAACCAATTTGCACACAATGAGAAAATGACCATATCATTTTTTTTAATGACATTGATTGAGTGATAAATATTGGCCAGGATACCAGGAAGAGCTCCGCTGCTCTTCTTCGAATAGTGCCATGGGATTTTTTACGTCCACCAGAGAGGGAAGACCAGGGCCTCGGTTTAACATCTCTTCTGAAAGAAGGCACCTCCGACAGTGCAGCACTCCTTCAATACAGCACTAGATTATTTGCTCAAATCTAGTGGGACTTGAACCCATGACCTTCTGACTCAAAGGCGAGAGTGCTACCCACTGAGCTAAGGTAGAGTACCATCTACTGGAGCACAGAATGATGCACCTGTATGAGCTGCTGCAGGCCCTTCTGCAGGGCGCTCCAAAGTCTTGCTCCTGATGAGTCAAAGTCGCAGTCACAGCTTCAGGAGTTTTGTTACCCTGGTTCCCTTAACTATAGTGTTAGCATCCATGTGAGCTTCATAGACTGTGCTATGGACTCTAAGGGAGGCTACTACAGCATATGCCCCTACAGCTAGATTTTGCTGCATTTCAGACCCCAGCCTTCCTTGATCATCTTACATGTCACTCAGGCTGCTCAAGGTGTTGACGGACTCACTCAGAGGATCCAGGCATTGCTGGGCAAAGCGTCTCATGGTACCAACTAAAGCAGACGCACCATGCACACGGTCTAATATCCTGAACTCAAAAGCATCCTCAGATATGTGTGGAAAGAGTTTGGAGCACCTGGACCTCCACTCAGCATCTCTGTACCTCCCTGAAGACACCTGTGTTGACAGCTAATCACCAATAATGGTTAACCCTACTCTACCTCCCTAAACTGGGAAATAGGCGATTCCATGTTGCTAAGTCGTATGGAAGGGGAACGCTCCACCTGCTGTTATTCCTATTGCTCTGGGAGGTGCCAACTGGATTGCTGGACCTTTTACCCATGTAGAGAGTGCATGGAACAACTGAGAGCATGTTAATATTGTAATATATGTGGGTGGAACAAATGAAGGACAAAAACAGAATGAGTTGCTAGTCCATGTGCTTGTTAACTAGGCCAGAGCGAACTGAGCATGCTCATACTAAACCATGTGACAAACCATGCGATAATACATTACACTGCTTTCCTCTTTTAAAAAAATGTACATATTCCCCTCTCAAATACAACATGGCCCCACCTTTCCCAACATTACATGTACCACATAAAAAAAACTCCTGGCTTTTCTCTTTTAAATGAACTACAAATCCTACAAATGAACTACAAATTCAGTTTAATAACAGGTTTGCAGAGCCTTCCTGATCTCCTTAAAGAAGGTTTTGGTGTTGAACCAGTTTTCAGGATGTTTTGTTTTGGTTCCGAACTCAAAGAAGTAGGTACCACCACTCTGTTTCCCCACTTGATACAACCTTGCTCAAGACAATTCAGTACGACTGTTATGGAATGATTTCAATTCTGTGTCCAGACACTGATCAGTCCATCCATTCAAGGTGATTTCATACACTCTTTTCAGTACGGAGACCTTTTGAGTCTCATCTGCAATCTCAGTTGCCTTCAGGGGAAATCTTTGTCAACTGCACCTAGTGTGAAAATCTCACCTTCACTCCCAACATGAGTCCTCATGTGACAACCTGCACAAGGCATCTGCAATTGCGTTTTGCTTTGAAGTGCGATATTCAATCGTGTAGTCATATTGTGACAACAACACTGCCCAACATTGCATTCTCAATGTGGCCATTGTAGGGATGGCAGATTTGGGCCCCAATATTGCTAGGAGCGGTTTGTGATCGGTTATCAGGGTAAACTTTCTGCCAATCAGCAACTGTTGGAATTTCTTGATTCCAAACACTGTGACGAGTGCTTCCTTTTCTCTTTCGCTCTTTGTGAGGTTTTGCGATGCAAACGTGTTTGGTTTCTCTTGGCCATCATCCATTACGTGGCTTTTGACTGCTCCCACACCATAGCTGGAAGCATCATATGCTAACTTAAGCTCACGCTCTGTGCCGTAGTGCACAAGTAGAGCATCACCAGAGAGAGACTTCTCTAACAAGGGTCGTAAGCTTCCTGTTGCGCTTTCGTCCACTTCCACTGGACGTCCTTCTTGAGGAGCTCATGCAATGGAGCTAACATGGTCGCTAACTCAGGTAAGAAACGTGCATAGAACTGGACTATTTCAAGGAAAGATCTTAACTCAGACACGTTCTGTGGCTTTGGAGCATTGATGACAGCATCAACCTTTTCCTTAACTGGTTGCAAGCCATTTGCATCAACTTTCAGAGCAAGGTACACAACCTCGGGCTGCACAAAAGCACATTTGCTCCTTTGCAGTTTTATATTGTGGGCATTCAACCTTTGAAGCACTAATTCTAACACTTCTAGATTTTCTTCCTCGCTGCTTGTTGCAATCAGCACATCATCTTGATTGCGTAAGTAATTTGGAATTCCTTGCAAAATCTTATCCATCGTAGCCTGGAAGATTTTGGGGGAGGACTTTACACCATACGGCAGCTTGGTGTGTGATCACAGCCCCTTGTGTGTGTTGATAGTGAGATACTGTTGACTCTCTTTGTCAACAATCGGCTGAGTATAAGAGTACAACAGGTCAAGCTTGGAGAAAACCTTTGACCCCAAGAGTTCTGCATACAAATCTTGTGATGTTGGTAACAGGTACTGTTCATCGTCAACTGCTTGGTTGATTGTAACTTTGTAGTCACCACACAAGTGTACAGTTTTGTCTGCTTTGGGCACTACCACAATTGGGGTAGCCCATTCGCTTTTGTCAGTTTTTACTAGCACTCCGTTCTCTCTGAGCTTCATTAGCTCTTCCTCCACCTGACTTTTCAACGCATAGGGGACCGGCTGTGCCTTAAAATATTGACAGGCTTTGCATTGGACTTGATGCGGATATGCACGTCATACCCAGTGATGCCCTCATAACTGTCTGTGAACATGCTTTCGTACTTGTTCAGCATTGTGTCGAGTCACTTCTTTGAAGCATCTACACTGAAGATGTTTTTCCAATCTAGTTTTAACTTTCTGAACCAGTCTTTGCCCATGAGAGTTGGCCTGTTGTAGCTTGCTACAGCAATAGGCAGCTTTACTGACTGGCCATTGTGTTGAACTGTACATTCCATTTGTCCACATGTCTCTAGGATTTCTCTGGAGTAGGTTTTTAACTCTGCGGTACTATTTGTAAATGGTATTTGATTAAACTTACTCTCATATGTGTCCTTACTCATGATAGAGCGGTCCGCCGCTGCGTCGATACACATATTGGTCATTGATCAAAAGTTTTGTACAGAGGTCTTTCTCATGACTGCTAGCATTGCTGCTAGTGGCATAAATACCGTAGATGCCTAGTTCTTCAACATCAGGTGTGTTCTCTTCAATATTGTGAATTCCTCCCATTTGTTGTCGCTGCTTTGCATTGACTCTAGAATGGTTCTTACTTCCTGCTTTAGATCTGCAAGCTGTTGAAATATGGCCTTGCTTCTGGCAGTGAAAATATTTCGCATTTCTGTATTGGCAGGACTGTGGTGAGTGATTTCCATTGCAGCGCTAACAATTCACTGAACTGCTCTCACCGACATGCCTTTGACTCAGTCTCACAACTTCAGGTTTGGCGGTGGCTTTGTGACTGTAGTCCTCAGCTGCACTAATCACTTGAGTTGGACAGAGCTCCCGAGCATTCTTAGACGCCATCTCCATAGATAGGGCAATTTTGCATGCTATGTCAAACATTAGGTTCGGAGTGTTCAGTAACATGGACTGTGTGCTCATCCACCAGTCCACACACAAACTTATCTCGCAACGCACGATCCAAAATTGTGCCGAAGTTACAATGCAACGACAGGTTCTTAAGAGCTACAATGGACTCACTGATGGTTTCACTTTGTTTTTAGTTTCTGATACCAAACTTATAGCTCTTTGCTATTTCTAACGGCTTTGGGTCGAAATGGTCCTCGAGTTTCTCTAAAATTTCTTCAAATGACACATCGTTTGTGTTCCCTGGCGCGAGTAGGTTTGTCAAAGTTACGTAGACATCTGGCCCAATCTCCGTTAGAAAAATTGCTTTCCTCCGTTCACGAATTACTTTATTTTGAGCTTGAACATTCTCATCTACATCTTCAGTCTCAATAATGTTATTGACTTTAAAAAACATCTCCGTCCACTCAACGTAAGAATTGAATGACCGAGCTCATGAACCAAACATGCCGAGGTTTCCGATGACTCCCGTAGACGTGGCCATGATTGTCCCGATCCCGTCGAACAGTGACTCTGCACATTACCCATGTACCTGTGAGAATCAACGCCACTGTTGCTGTGTATACATACACGCGAAGGTGAAGCACAGACGATTTTGCATCAGCATTAACAGTAAAACATCGCAAAAATTCAGTTTAGGTGTCACAAATTCACCTTAAACTTGTCCATTCGAAGGTTGAACACTGTGTCTTTCCATGATCCCTAAAAATGGCTTTGGGGTCCCATCCTCATCACCAAAATGTAATATATGTGGGTAGAACAAATGAAGGACAGAGACATGATGAATTGCTAGTCCATGTGCTTGCTTTATTAGGCCAGAGCAAACTGAGCATGCTCATACTAAACCATGTGACAAACCATGTGATAATACATTACAAATATTATTGTGTAGTCATGGCTGTACATGTTGTTTGAGCGTTTTTACTGGCTGGGAGCTGTAACATTTGCCACAGACACTCCATGGATTCCTTGCATGTCCGAATTTACAAAAGCAGCCAAACAGCCTTTTCTTCATATGTAGTGGCCTTCTCTATTAGTAGCCCATCTGCACATTAATTTCAACAATGGCTGGAATTTTAATTTAGAGGCGGGTAGGGAGTGGGGGGGCTGGAAAGCGGTCGGGAAACCCAGGAGAACGGGTTTTCTGCAGGTCCTGCTGAACTTAAAGGCAGGGCCTGATTAGCATTTCAAGGCACTGATTGCCACCCACAGCCTGCCAGATGGAGAGGCCGGTTGGCTGTTGGGCGGGTAGGCCTGCAGCACCAGGCCACAGAGAGGAGGGAGGGAGGGATCGAGCTGGAGGGGGGAGGCCGTGGGAGGTTGGAAGGCTGGGCCGGCGGGGAGGGGGGGGGGAAGGGGCGGAATTGGAGGCCGGAGGGGGGGTTGGGAGCCGGAGGTTGGGTCAGTGGCCAAGGATCAAAGGCCGGAGGGGGGATCGGAGACTGGAGGTTAGTTGGGGGCGGGGGGGGGAGGTTGTCGGAGCCCTCGGTGGGGGAGAGGCCGTGGGGAGATCGGAAGGGTCGGGTGGTTGTCCATTCACGGGAGGATGGCGAGGCAGGGACACTGGATCCAGCAGGTAAGTGGAAAGGTACTTACCTCCTGGGATCCAGCAGTCCTCGCTTCCCTTTAGCTGGCAGGTTCCCCGAGACCAAGGAAACCAGGCCGGCCAGAGATAAATAGGAAATGGTGGATTGCCATAAGGCACAGAGCCTCATTATAATATGTAAATAGCGACCCACCTCCTGGCAGCGGGTTGGCTGTCCGCCCCCATCCTGCCTCCGTTAAACCGGAAGTGGGCGGATTGGAGGCAGGTTGGGGTCGGGATTCAGCTTTTTAACTATTTAACCTCCCACCCGACCCCAACCTACCTGTTTTTTTGGGTTAAAATTCCCCCCAATATGTCAGGATGACAATAGACACTTGCATTACCAGCTGCTTGCCAGAAATGTCTTTGCAATCTCTATCTGTTGACTTACCTAAATACTCTTGTGAAAATCATAGACCACATGTACAGCCCAGGGATCGGAGGAGACACAATGCTCACTGCGTCATGCTATACACGGTGGTACCTGGCCTTGGATGTGTTAATGCCAACTGAGCCAAAAGGAACCTCACTCCTCCCCCGAACCATGTGTAGAGGTTTGATCCGAGACCTGTCTGTGAATCAAGCTCTCTTTATACTCAGCTGAAACATAGTAGCCAAGAATTGTGCGCTTTTCAGTTGGACTAACAGCACTGGGTGTTACGTATATTTAAGTGGCTGTTGACCCCTTAGAAGTGTGAAACCAACGTTACCAGAGATAAGACAACAATGTCCACATTTCTGGTGTTAAAACTGACGACAAAGTGGTAAAAGAAAACGTGGGATCTCACATGGAAGAAAGTTAGTGTTAATAACCATGGGATATTAATGATCAGAACAAGATGTGGAAACACACTTGCGGTTTTGCCCAGTGACTTTGAGAGCAGGGGGTGCAGCACAGAACCCCACATTCCCATTCATAGTGTTACAGTAGTCATCTGGACAGTCCAGTGTTACATAATATGTAAATGATTACCCAGATTATCAGATAAAACACTAACCAGAACAAAGGAAATATGATTTGTGTGAGTGTGGGTGTGCGGATATCTCACACGATCTGAGGCGCGTTCACTGCTGTGAACTCTTACTGCATTTGTTTTAAACGTTGCTATAATATAAAATAATAGGTCTATTTGTGACATCCTGTAAACATGACCACCTGCCAGCCTCAATTTTCAAAAAGTATGAAAATGGTGAACACTCAGTTGTAGATGCTGATTACACCATCAATCATGAATTGAGTCATCGCCATGCACACCTATACTATGGCCCAGTTGATCGTCACAGCTAGCTTAAACTTCAAAAGGGAATGCACGCAGTCCTTTATTTTAGTCTATTTTATGTCTGATTAAAATTGAATGAGGGAAAAATTGGGTTGCTTTGCGCCTCCCGTTAGCTCCCCCTGTACCCAGGCATGGCACCGTTAACGCCTCCCGCGAAATTCAGCGGGAGGTTAGCGGCGGTGGTAGCAAGTAGCGCCCCGTAGTGCTGCGCCTCTGGCGATGACATCATCGCCATGCGCAGCGCCCCACTCGCGCCCCGGTTGCAACCTTGGGTTGCATCCCCTGACCTATTGCCGTACGATATGTCCGACAGGGTCAGTGGGGCGTTTTTGCAGCCGCGGCGGTGCAAGTTAAAGGGCAGGTGTCGGGCGGCCTTTTTTTTGGCCGACTGCCAGCACCTGCCCCCTTCCCCTTTTTACTTCAGGATGGCGGCCGCGATCGCTCAGCCCAGCACTCCTTGAGTGCCGGGCTGTTTTCCCGGCACCCTGCTCCCCAGCAGTCTAGCAGGGCCCCAGTACGCGCAATGCTATGTCCCTCCCCTTTAATCATGGGAGGGAGGCCTGCAATTACACGGCGCTACGTGCCGACGCGAAATTCACTGGTAGCGCCCCAAGATGGAGGGGTAGCCTCCTGCTTGGGGCGCCACTACTGAATTTACAGCACTGGGGCACTAACTTTTTTTGGGCCCAAAGGGGGCGCCACCGAATTTTTCCCCCAATTAATTTTGTTGTAGACAATGATACCTGAAGTGGAACACTTAGAATTTCATGAGCAATGCTATTAACTTGAGTTACATCTCTCTATTTGGATGTAAACAAGCTCATTTATTTTGGGAAAATAAGCCTGGGACTGGAGGACACAAGATCAAAATTTACAAACTTTGAGCAAGGTTAGAGATTAGGAAAAACCTAATTTTTCCCACAGGATAGTGGATGTGTGGAACAAACTCCCATATTCAGGGTCAATCGGCACTTTCAAAAAGGGGCTGGAGCGGTATCTGTGGAGCAGCGGGATTGAGGGTTTAAGGAATATTTGACAATGCCGGGAAATTCCTCAGAGCTGCTCCCGCTCTGCTGGCATTACATCACCGGAATGTAGGTAAACAATGGGCTGGATCTTTTTGGAATAATAACAGTGCATTAATGACGTATGTTGTTAATGCAAAAATTGACCAGCAAATTCAGGGGATTAAGAGAGATGTTGTGAGTTGCGAATCTCCAGAACTTGCTGGTCGATTTACGCCACTCCACCATTTACTTTGCACAAATGGCAGCTCGCCCTTAGCCTCCCCGTTATTTTTTAAGTACTTGCTGGATTTGCACATTAATTGCCCATTAAACTTGCTGCAGAAAGTTAGGGCTGGAACAACATAATAAGTACCTTTTTAATGACGTTGTAGCGATTCGTGTGCATCGCCACTAAATAATCGAGTTCGACTTCGACGAACTATAAATAAGTTGTTTATTTACAGGAACAGATTAAATACAACAGGTAAGGTAGCAGGTAAGATGGCTGACTGTAGGAGCACCGTGGTGTAGGTCTTTCCCCAGCGGGGACGCCACGAGGACTAACTAGAAGTTTCCGAGCTCAACTGCCAGCAGGTTCCAATCTCTGACGTCATGACGTCATCACGCAGAGTACAGGAATGAAGCCCGAGTGCAGTAACAGATACATTTAAAGGTAAGTTAAAGGGAATTATGTATCTCAATGTAAGGGACAACCGGTGGTACCGCCACATAGGCCCCCCCAGAATTCGCTTTAATGAAAGTCCAAGGATGAGATGGTCTGACGAGCTAGTGGTCACAGCGGTCATGCTGTCTCGACTTGGTAGGCGAGGTCTGAAGATGCTGCTCATGAGCGGATCCTTACACACGTTGTGGCGAATAAAATGTATCCGTCAGGTGAAGGACCGTGGAAACGTGTGAAACAGCAGGCCTTGTCAGAGTGACAGGCAGGTCGGGCGGACGTGGGCGATGACTCTGTTGATGTTGGAACAAGTCCTTGTTCTGACGAAATCTGCAGGAACGCCAAACGAGCAATCCAGAAGGACTTGACAGGCGAGGTCGGTGAACTCGCCAACAGGTGAGCGAAACCTTCAGGAGGCTGGAACACGCGGAACGGTGTGTACCATAGTGCTACGACGTTAACACAACAGAGGGTGAAGAGTTATTGCGTTGACCAGTGATCGGTGAGGCCAGCAACTTTCACATGGCTGATCGCGGCCGCAGGATGCCCGTTGGACCCGTCCTCTATGTGTGCAGCTTCAGTAGACGTTTGCGTTTGTTAAAGGGAAAACTGGAGAAAGGGCGGCAACAGTCCAGGTTGTTGTTGCTTTTGGGAGGGGTAAACTCTGCCTGGAGGGCGGCAACACTTGTAGTTGTTGTAGATTTAGGAGAAAACAGCCGTGAGGGCGGCAACGCTTTTCGTTCGCGCAGAAACTTGTAGTAGGTAACACAACCAGCAGGATAACGGGCTGGTGTGTCGTCGGCGGGGAAGGAGTCTTCGTTTTTCACGAGGGATAGGTCCTCGTGGTTCGTGAGGGATGTGTCCTCGTGCGCGAGGATTGCATCCTCGTGTTTCATGTGGGTGAGTCCTCGTGGTATCCCTGCAGGGCGCGCTCCGATTTTGTGGGCCCGAACATGCTGTACCCCGTGCTTGGAGAGATGTATACTTGCTGTTGCTTTGGACGTAGAGGCGGACGATCCGTGTGGCGGTAGGAAAGACGAGTACGGGGACCGTAAGCAAGTGCGTGGTCGGCGCTGCATCGATGTTCTCGTCGAACGGGGCTTCTACCTTTATAAAGCACGAGGGAGACTGTGGCTCCCTGGATTGCGGTAGCGACAGCAAAACGGCTGGTGCTTCCATGGCGCGCTTCTTTTGTGAAAATTGCTCACAAAAAAACGGGGTCCAGTTGAGTTTTGTCCGTGTCAAACGGGATCTGCTTCAGACTGCGCTTACCTTGCGAATACGTTCGCAAAGACAGGGTTGCCTTTGGAGGAATCGGTGTTAGGCAGTTGCTGTTCCGTGGTTGTGCGTCGGTTGTGCGTCAGTCGTCTTGTGGGAAGACGAGGTTCAGGCGCGCGTTGCTACCGTGAAAATCGTTCACGGATACGGGTTCACCAATTGTAGTGTTGGAATTGATGAGCTCCCGTACTCACGTCGTTGGGTCACCAATGTAGCAATTCGTGTGCATCGCCACTAAATAATCGAGTTCGACTTCGACGAACTATAAAAAGGTTGTTTATTTACAGGAACAGGTTAAATACAACAGGTAAGGTAGCAGGTAAGATGGCTGACTGTAGGAGCACCGTGGTGTAGGTCTTTCCCCAGCGGGGACGCCACGAGGACTAACTAGAAGTTTCCGAGCTCAACTGCTAGCAGGTTCCGAGCTCAACTGCCAGCAGGTTCCAAGCTCTGACGTCATGACGTCATCACGCAGAGTACAGGAATGAAGCCTGAGTGCAGTAACAGATACATTTAAAGGTAAGTTAAAGGGAATTATGTACCTCAATGTAAGGGACAACCGGTGGTACCGCCACAACGTGATAATTGTTAATACAATGCCAGTCAACCTCCCTGGCCCAGAAAGGGAACAATGTAAACTATTCAATCTCATTCCTGTATGTAGTAAATTTTTGTTAGAGATTTTTAAAATATTAAATTTACATTTTTTTTTCTTACTTTTCATTTCCGTCTCTTTTTTCTGTCTCTTACTCCAATCTTTCTTTCCCTCTCATTACTTCACTTTCTGTACTTGATTTGACTCCAATTCACCCTCCTTCTCCATTGTTCCTGTTTTTTTCTTAATCATTAAATGTCATTGGTTAAGGGAATGCACTGTTAGTCCTGGTGTTCACTGAAGCCCCAGATGTCCTGTTGCCCTCGCCGCGCCGTTATCAGCTCGCACTTCCAGCGAATTACCGCGCAAAAAATTTAGAGCTGAAGGATGCAGGGATAAAGTCCAACTAACGGAGCATGTCGCAAGATGCCCTGATCCAGCAAATTATGGCCCAGGTTTTCTGCCGCACTTTCAGCGAAGTAACACCGGCAGAGTGGGAGCAACTACAGGAAATTTCCTGGCCAATTTGATTTTTTCCCCCATAGGGGAGATAGGGGAAAGGAACGTAATGTTCCCTAAAATAGGGGATCGACAGATGGCATGGGAAGAAAGAAAGACTTGCACCTTTCACGACCACCGGATGTCTCAAAGCACTTTACTACTTTGAAGTAGAGTCACAGTTATAATGTGGGAAACATGGCAGCCAATTTGCGCACAGCAAGCTCCCACAAACAGCAATGTGATAATGACACCTAAGAGAGCAGACAGGGCCTCGGTTTAACGTCTCATCTGAAGGACGGCATCTCCGACAGTGCAGCACTCCCTCAGCACTGCACTGTAGCTTTATGTGCTCAAGTCCCTGACTGAGACTTGAACCCACATCCGTCTGACTCAAAGGCAAGTGTGCTACCCACTGAGCCACAGCTGACACTGTGGAAGGGAAGTCTACATTGGGGATAATCCTACCTGGACTCTGGATCCACTGGGCTTGTTGGGGCAAAGGGTCATTTCTCATTTTGAGTTTTTAGTCATGTTCTTATTTTTCCAGCTAAAATGATATTGTGCTCCTGTGCTACACTTTGACCCATTGAAACAATGTCCGACTAATGCAGGCATAAGGGCGACTTCATGTGCAGGTGACAACCAAACGCTGCTCAACAGGTCCACAGTTCATGAAGTGAATTCCAAACACATACCACTGATTTCCTATCAAGTTGATTCAGTAACCATCATGCAAACTGAATATCAGTTGATCAAATTGCAAGGGCACTGTACTGAAGTGCACTGCAACATGTTTTGGGTTTGGTCTGCAATCCATGTTCTGCAAGAAGTGGAAGATAGGTGTATAAAACTCGAACCACATCCTGCTTTCCACAACATGACAAAACCTTAAACTCTGCGATTATGGTCAAGTATTTGTTAGAGCTGCTGCCTCAAAAGCGATAGTAACTCTTTCTATGCTGAACTTTAAGGTAGACAACAACTGTGTTAACTCACAGAACACATGGGGATATCAATACAACTCCCTCATAAAGATCTGTTCCAAATGGGGCCCTTTAAAAAGCTGACAAGGGGCTGTATTTTCTTCTGTTTCAGCGAAATGGAAGAAATGCTGGGATAGGTTTGCAGTTTGCGTGAGCCCGGGCGTGATACTGACGCTGCACATCAGCCGCCTGTTTAAAAAAAAACACACCCGATTTTCATTTCTATTGAAATGAATGGAAATGAAAATCAGGCCGTTTTTTTTTAATAACGGGTGGCTAATCCGCAACAGCAGCTTAGTGCCCGGCCAGCAAGTTGAAAACCTACCGTATTAATTTTCCTTTGTTATTTGTAACAAAATCATCAGAAGGCACAATTTAGAAACATGAAGTTGCTGAACGTGCAATAGCACAGATACGCAGAGTGAGAGAGACCTTGACGCGGACGTTGACGAGAAAGCACAGGGTAAGTCACTGAGCACTGCTGAGAAAGGTTGATGAGTGGGTGGGTTAGCTGGTACAGGGCAGGGGCACACGATGCCCCATGTCTGCGCACCCCCCCCCCCCCCCCCAGTTGCCTGTGAATCTAAATTTTAGTGCTTTCACACAAGCTGGTACAACATTGGGTCTGTCTTGAGGAAAGAAGACTGACTTGCATTTATATAGCGCCTTTCACAACCTCAGGACGTCCCAAAGTGCTTTACAGCCAATTAAGTACTTTTGAAGTGTAGTCACTTGGAATGTAGGAAACGCGGCAGACAATATGCGCAATTTCAAGAGTCATTTGCTTTCTTCCTAATAGCAATGGAAGATAATCTGGGTAGTGTGAAGGTGCCCAACACCTAGATTTGCATGGTTATAGAGGAATGGTTGCATTGTTGTCTGCCATTGAGCATGTGGCCATATCAATGACATCTGCAGTGAAGACCTCAGCTACACAGGTCATAGGTACAGTAGGAATATGAATGCTCCCACTGCTTTTAGAGACTTGGGGATCCAACAAAGAATCAGCTTTTTTCTGAATTTTGCTCTACTGTTGATCCATTTTTGAAAGATTAGAGATATTTAGCAGCACAAACAGACAATTAGCCTCTAGAACCTTCTGCCAGCAGTGCAGCACCTTTACCACAGGTGGACTCTCAGTAAAATTGGCCCTACTGAATTAGAAAGGCCATTTTCATCAAGAAATAATTTGCATTTATATAGCACCTTTTACATTCCCAGGGTGTCCTAAAGCGCTGCACAGGCAATTAATTATTTTTGAAGTGTAGTTACTGTTGTTGAGTAAGCAAAAGGAGGAGTAAATTTATACACAGCCAGATCCAACAAGCAGTAAATGAGGCACATGATCAGCTAAGCTGTGCAGCATTTGAGGGATCTCAGAGAATAAGCAACAAAGCAAAATGAATGCCCTCACCAATAAACCCAATGCACAGAATCATCTGATTATTCAAACGATAAACATCTGCCTCTAATTTCATCTCTTCACCTAAGGGGTTAGCTCCTCTGTCGAAATAGTGGAACGAGGAATTATATCTAAACATGTTAAAAGGAGACAACTGAAAAACATCATTGACTTACACAGAACGTTTGATGGAATGTAGGAATCTGCAGTTCCCTCATCTGTTTGCAAATGTCATAAAAGAAATATATTATTCTGATTCTTGTGTCCAATATCTAATGCAGCAGTCGCTTCGTATGTTCATTCTTGAGAACATGCAGTCTGACCAAACTAAATGACGACAGGAACAACTGATGTGCACTTTAAAAAAAAAAAAACCTGTAGGTTTCTCGAAATAACGGAGGTGTAGACGGTAAACACCCATCATTAGAATATTTACATAGTGTGCACTCAGTGTCAGTACAGTAGCAGATGCTTAAACTGTGGGCACATTGGTTTTACCATTCCCTATTGATGTGAATCTTTTTCAGTTTATGTTGATTTTTTTTTAAAGGTTTTAAAGACAGTGGGGTAATTTTGAGTTTGGGTAAGATGGCCAATATTGGATTAGCCGCCCATTCCACATCTCTCCCGATATTGTCTGTTTTATACTATCGCCCAAAGTCACAATTACCACCAGTGAATCCTGCTGGCTGGCTGGCAGAGGAGTTACGCTGTGTGGCACTGTGAGGGGACCCCATCAACTGCACGAGCTGCCACATTGCTGTTGCCAGTAGTGTTTCCATGCCAGTCTCCCCCAAAATAGGAGACTTTCTCTGTTTGCTATTTATAGCAAAATCTTAAATGTGTCCTTAAGAAACACATTCATGACTTTACTACGAACAGCTGACAAATAAAAACTTCGCCAGATTCAATATAAACAGAAATAACAAAAAATTGTTTAAAGTTAATGAAAAATCTTCTAGCTAAACAAAGTACTGGGGTTCAATTCTAGAGGAATAGAGTACAAAACCAGGGAGGCAATGTTAAATTTATATAGAACCATGCTTAGACCACACTTCGAGGACTGTCTGCAGTTCTGATCTCCATACTGAAAAAATAATACTGAAGCATTGGAGAACGTGCACATTGGAGATTTACAAGGCTGTTACCAGAATTGAAAGGATGCAACTATCAGGAAAGATTGAGCAGGCTGGGCTCACTTCCTTGGAAAAGAGAAGACTAAGAGGAGACCTGATGGAGGTCTTTATAATTATGAAGGGGTTCAATAGGGTGAATGTGGAGAAACTGTTTCCACTTGTGAGCAAGTCCAGAACAAGGGGTCATAAATATAAGATAGCCACTAACAGATCAAATGAAGAATTTAGAAGGAATTCCTTTACAGAGAGTGGTGAGAATGTGTAACCCATTGCCACATGAGTGGTTGAAGCAGATAGGGTGGGGTGGGGTGGGGTGGGGTGTGGGTGCTTTATGCATACACAGAGGAATATGGGTGCAGGGTGGGATGAGGTGATTAGAGGCTCATGAGGCTTGGCATAAACTAGTTGGACCAAATGGCCTGTTTCTGTTCTGTACATTCTATATAATTCTATGTAATTAATGGCTACCAATGGTGGAACTTATTGGCCCGGATTTTGCAGTCAGCAGCGAAGGAACAGCGCTCACTGATCACTACGCTGATCACTACGCTTACAGCTGCCCACAAAATTTTTGCGGGCTTTTGAACGGAGACTTGTTGTCTTCGGGCGTCTGATCCAGCATGGCGCGCTCTACAATGATACGCAGAGTGAGAGAGACCTTGATGCAGATGTCACTGATATGGCCACATGTTCAACGGCAGACAACAATGCAACCATTCCTCTATAACCATGCAAATCTAGGTGTTGGGCACCTTCACACTACCCAGATTATCTTCCATTGCTATTGGGAAGAAAGCAAATGACTCTTGAAATTGTGCATATTGTCTGCCGCGTGTCCTACATTCCAGTGACTACACTTCAAAAGTACTTAATTGGCTGTAAAGCACTTTGGGACGTCCTGAGGTTGTGAAAGGCGCTATATAAATGCAAGTCAGTGACATCATTGAGCAGGTCAAGGAACAGCGAGGCTCTTTAACCAATCAGATGAAAGCATACTCACTGAGACACGCAGCATCTAAACCAGGAAGTATAAAGCGGGACGTGTAAATTAGATTTAAATCATGTACAGAAAGTGAAATAAAGAAGATGGGATTAAGAGAGAGATAAGAGAGACAGACAGAAAAAGTAAGAAAAAATTATTTTCTTTTCTTAAAAATCTCCAACACTAATTAACTTCTGAAGGAATGAAACTCCACACTTGTAAAATTAAATTTTCAGGGCCAGAGAGGTTGTTTGGCAGTAATTATTACTTATGCCATTAAAAATTCACTTAATCCTGAATGCACCAGTCCTAACTTTCTCTGGCGTGTTTAGCGGGTGACTAGTGGGTAAGTACCCCAACTGTTTCAATATCATGGCCCAGAAATTCGGGTCGGAGGCTACCTTGCACACCGGCCATTGTGCTGTGGGCCCGCGTGGTATTCCGATCCTGGGCCTGCTCCAACTGCTGGTGCTTGCGTATCCCAGGGGCGCAGTTAGTTCGAAGCATCCCCTGGGATCACGTGGGCCATGGAATGCTTCATTCATAAATTTGACAGGAAGAGCTGTCAAACCTATAAATACTATAAGCCCCAAAACATAACTAAAACTCAAATAAATTTTAAAAAATCACATTTTTAAAATAACTATAAATTATATGAAATAACTATTTTAAACAATAATTATAAATTTTGAAAAAATTAATTACATTTTCTAACGGGGCTAAAAATAAACTTACCCTTCTTTAAAGTATTTAAAAATAATAAACCTGTGGAAAAAATGTTTTAATTTTAATTAATTCACTAACTTACCTTGTTAAAAGCAGACCTTGCGCCTGCTTTTTAAAAGTGTAACTGCTGGAGACTGACCCTCCCGGAGAAACCAGCAAAAAAACGTAAGTTTGATGCGCACAGACTGCCTCTCCGGTGCACGCGTTCCACCTGTCAACCCCTTCTTTCAAGGGAACGGAAGTGCCGGTTTCCCGCACATGCGCAGTGCATGGAGAAAATCGGAAATTTTGTTGGGCCTACGCGTGAGTACCTAACGCGTACTCGTGCGTGGGGACCCGAATTTCTGGGCCCATGTATTTCAATGCCGAGTCTGTCGGTGATATTTTGTTATAGTGCAGCCTGTGGAGGAGCAGTGTAACTCGGACCGCAACTTCTGGATTTCCACCTGCGCATGTATGTATTCCGGAAGTTGCTGTCCAGCTTACTTCATAATAACGGTGAGTGTTAACAGCCTCACCGTCATTCTTAACGCTAAATCCGGCCAGTGTTTCATTCTGCTTTATGGTGCCTGTATGGTTCAGGTACAGAATGTACTCATGTACCATGGTTAAGTGGTAACCAGTAGATCACAATAAGCAAAATTACAGAGAGATGTGGTCACATACCACAAATTGTATACACGTAAAAGACATTAGATTGAAAATGACCACACTCACCAAACGATTCCGCACACTACTGCTCACACAAATAAGGTTTTTTCTGTAGTCCGTTTATTTTAGGGAGCCCTAATTAAATATTTTTCCTTTCTAAAATAAAAAGCAATTCATCCTAAACTTTTTTTTAAAAAACACACTAAATAAACACACAGGCTAAGTTAACATGCACTAATGTAATACACACAGATACACTAAATACATGCATTCTAAATAAATGCAAACACACCTTCGCTCTCCTCCCGCCCCACCCCACCACCCTTGCACACACAGTTTACAGATACACTCTATACACAGTGGACTAATTAGGCAGACATCCAGTAAAGCAAACCACTTTTGGTGACCCAGATTAAATTAAACAAACATAAGGGCAATCAGATATGGTTGGAGATGTTATAGTCACTGAGCAGGCAGAGTCCTGAGAATATAAAATTCTTACAGGGCTTGACAAGGTAGATGCAGGGAGGATGTTTCCCCTGGCTGGGGAGTCTAGAACCAGGGGTCACAGTCTCAGAATAAGGGGTTGGCTATTTAGGACTGAGATGAGGAGAAATTTGTTCACTCAGAGGGTGGTGAATCTGTGGAATTCTCTCCACCAGAGTGCTGTGGAGACTCAGTCATTGAGTATATTCAAGACAGAGATCGATAGATTTTTGAATATTAAGGGAATCAAGGGATATGGGGATAGTGCAGGAAAGTGGAGATGAGGTAGAAGATCAGCCATGATCTTATTGAATGGTGAAGCAGGCTCAAAGGGCCAAATGGCCGGCTCCTGCTCCTAATTCTTATGTTCTTATGTTTTAATGTCCTTCTTCTGTGTTTACTTTCATTTTTAGTGAAATATAGAAGACTTATTTAATACTTAAAATATTGGGATCAAGCTTTGTTTTTAAAAAGTTGAGATTTTTTGTGATAATTTCTTCCTCGTTATTTCTTAATTTCTGCTGAATGTTGGACAGTCTTGTTTTATGGACTTGCACACACAAGGAGCTGAACTGAGACTCCACAAATTCATTTCAGCCGGCAGAGATGGAGGAAGCTTTTAACCAACCACTCTGGGCTGGACTTATGCCCAGGTCTCTGACGTACAAGGAACTTCTGACCCACAGAACCACCCTTTTCTCTAGTGAGCTAGTGTATTAAACTGCCATGGTTGTCTCACTGCCATTGCTGTTTGTGAGAGCCTGCTGTGGGACAAATATGCAAAGTGATGAGTTTTCCCACAATTCACTGTCTGATATTACTGCAGATTTCCACGACACATTCTATACCGCTTGCAATCACTCATCAAAAATTATAAAATCAATAAAATCATGTCCTACTCGTAAAATAATTCCTTTGGGTTCTACATATAAACCCAGGTCCTACTCATGAGAAAAGAAAGGCTTGCATTTATAGAGCGCCTTTCATGACCACCGGATGTACAAAAGCATTTAACAGCCAATGGAATACTCTTTTTTTTCTGAAGTGTAGTCACTGTTGTAATGCAGGAACACAGCAGCCATTTTGAGCACAGCAAGTTCCCACAAACAGCAATGTGATAATGACCGGATAATCTGTTTTTTATGATGCTGATTGAGAGATAAATATTGGCCAGGACACTGGGGATAACTCCCCTGCTCTTCTTCAGAATAGCATCATGGGATCTTTTATATCTACCTAAGAGGGCAGACAGGGCCTCGGTTTAACATCTCATCTGAACGACGGCACCTCCGACAGTGCAGCACTCCCTCAGCACTGCAGTGGAGTGTCAGACTAGAATTTTGTGCTCAAGTCTGCGGAGTGGGACTTGAACCCACAACCTTCTGACTCAGAGGAGAGAGTCCTACCCACTGAGCCATGGCTGATACACAATCTCAATAATACCTGAAGTTCTATACTACAGAATTGATATTTCTTCAGGTTCTATACCATAGAATTGATGTCATGTCAAGTCCTATATCAATAAGGGGCATAGTTGCTTGAGACATTAGAGGAGCAAAGCCTGAGGTGCATTGTGAACACACAGGCTGAACCGACAATTTTGGCTTTTAATGTGTAAAGAATTTAATTATTTTTGCAACTGCTTATCTAAGTTTACACTCACAGAGGGCAATAAAGGAATCACTATTTAAAAAAAAAAAGCTATGTCATGTTCTTTACAGAAAATGAAGTGACAGGAACATAAGGATAGATCATGAAAGCAGGTTCCTCATGCTATCATGAACACGTAGCTTTGGTGCAAGCAGACGGTAAAACACTGTGGCCACAAACCGAGGAGAGGAGAGGAGAGGAGAGGGAAGGAAAGGAAGGAAAGAAAGAAACTTTTTAAAGGACTATTTAAAGTGTAGTCCCTAGTGTAATGTAGGAAATGTGACAGCCAATTTGCATAAAGCAAGCTCCCAGAAACAGCAATGTGATAGTGACCAGACAATCTGTTTTTTTAGATTTTGATTGGGGGATAAATATTGGCCAGGACACCGGGGATAATGCCCCTGCTCTTCTTCAGAATAGTGCCATGTGATCTTTTATGTCCACCTGAGAGAGCAGACTCGGTTTAACGATTCATCCAAAAGACGGCACCTCCGACAGTGCAGCACTCCCTCAGTACTGCACTGGAACCATCAGCCTGGATTATGTGCTCAAGTCTCTGGGAGTGGGACTTGAATCTACAACCTTCTGACTCAGAGATGAACACGGGAAGGAAATCTGTTTGACAGTCAAGAATTATCCAATTGGGTAATGAAGAGTCTATTCACTTTCCGATTGGCTGTGGGAAGGTAGTGCACTGTGAGGATGGACATGTCGGGTGACCAATGGCAAGAGTGTGGGAACGGGGCAGTTGGAGGCAGGCGGTCATGTGATGAACCCTCCAGGAATATGTCCAACCAGACTTGGCAAACCTAGACCTATGTGAATAGACCACTCTGCACGTACCTTGACTTATCAGAGAGGGCATGTCAGAGGAGATCTGTCTTCATCGCCTCCGCTTCCCGAAATAGGCAGCCACAGAGTTGTGCCATCTACTGCAGCCAACATCTGGATCAGGGACAAATCTTTCTGTGCAAGTGAAGGTTAGCACTGCATTAAACTTTCATGCTACTGGATCCTTCCAAGCTATCTCAGAAGACATCTGCCACATCAAGCAGTCTGCACACATGTAGCAAATGTTACTTTTAAAAGTGGCAACACTTTTCCTGTGGAAAGGAGGCATCAGTGGACAGCTTTCATCGAGTGGCAGGGTTCCCTCACATGCATAGCGCCAAAGTCGCGGTCTGAAATGTCAACCGCAGCGGAAACGGACCACAAAGTATAGAAAATAATCGGAAAGGAAAACAACTTTCTTACTTTTAGTATGTCACAAAGGTGTGAATAATAGCAGTTACTGGGGAACGACGTCAAGGCTCTAATATTAATACAAGGGTTCAGGAGATGGTTGGAAACTGCTCAGGTGTCAGTCCCAAGATTAATGAGGTGACTTGAACCTCTCAATTAGGTTATAATACAGCTTTGTAATCAATCCCAGGTTGCCCAATTCTGTATTAAAATGTCTCCAAATCAATTGTGGTTGACAAACTTCTTCTATATAAAATACTGATTCAGTGGAAAAGATTCAGACTTCCCAGAGTCTTTGACTGGGATTAAGATTTTCACTATTCGGCGGTTGGCCTGCATTGTGAATTCAGACACTACCACATCAGGAAACACACATGTAAGGGAGTGACTGAGGGAGACAGCCTCTCGTGATGTTCTGACCGCTGTTTCGCAATGCTGTTGTGTGTGGTCTGCAGAGTCCCAGGCCTTCCCAGAGTACAGGAGATCCACACAACTGCTGAATGTGCATTGGACATAAATGTCAGCTGGAACAGCAGCTGATCTCAGGCTGTGGCAGGCTTTGTATTAACACCTTTTGACTTGGGTGCACTGCCATTAAACTGCAGAATCAAAAAAAACTTATCCACACCTTGTAATCAAATAAATAAATATGTGCAGCACATGTGGATATGCCACGACATTTGTCGATCAAGTCTTCCCCTGCACTGACTAATCACTGGAGTCTCGTAGTTACAAAATTGTGCTGTAGGATTTAAATGTGAAACCAATGTATGCCACTTATCAAAAGGTCAGGCAACTTCAAAGTTAAACATTTGGTGCAAACCTCGAAGTCTTCACCTCCACCTTTGCTGATTGCACTAACCTACTTTAGAATTGTTGCTGTGAGCAAACCAATGTCCCATCTTTGCTTTAATGTATCAAGGTTGTACTCTGAGTCAAAAGTGGCATTTTAATTTCCAGACCTTTGACTTTACATTGGTACACTAAATTCCCATCAACGCTGGTTTAAAACCAATTGTGCTGGTCTATACTCACCTGGAATGTTCTGCATGACCTGTTACTGAGGACACTGTCACTCGTGTTACAACAGGAATCCAAATAGGTATCAGTATGTGTCAGCCGTGGCTCAGTGGGTAGCACTCCTCGCCTCTGAGTCAGAGGTTGTGGGTTCACAGTCCCACTCCAGAGGTTTGAGCACAAAATCTAAGCCGACACTCCAGTGCAGTACTGAGAGAGCGTGTCTTTTGAATGAGAAAAGGTGGACGTAAAACATTAAAAGGTAGACGTAAACGATCCTATGGCACTATTTGAAAGAAGAGCAGGGATGGTCTCCCCAGTGCCCTGGCCAATACTTCTCCCTGAACCAACAGTGCTAAAACAGAATATCTGGTCATTGTCATATTGTGGGAGCTTGCTGTGCGTAAATTGGCTGCTGCGTTTCCTACATTACAACAGTAACTACACTTCAAAAAGTACTTCATCGGCTGTAAAGCACTTTGGGACGTCCGGAGGTCGTGAAAGGTGCTATATAAATGCAAGTCCTTTTTATCTGGGTTGAATACAGAGCAATGTTCCCTGTAAGCTGCACTTTGTTTCTTTCAATGCGCGGTCCCTTTCAATTTCTGTGTGTATTTACAATGTAAAAGCTTGAGTGGCCTGCACAGGACCTTGCAGAGCACCACGTGACCACGTACGAGTGCAGCTTAGAGGGAACATTGGTGCAGAGTTGGAAAATTTCTTTCCTTGAATTGAATTCACTCTGGTGCAGTGTCAGTGGGGCCTGCAGAGGTCTGGGTGATCTTACTCTTTTTTCCTTTTTCAAATGAGAAAGCATGGGATGAGCAAAGGTCATGCACCCCATTAGCTCACAGAACGTGTACAATATGCCTACTGCACCCATCAAATCTCCATAAATTTGGTGTTAAAAAATTTCTTCGGCAAAATAAAAGGTATTGCGAATAAAAGTATTACCAAGATGAATGCAAAAAAAACCACTATTTCCAGCATTAGGGTGACCAAAAACATGAACACGATAAAAAGAGAGATCTGATCATCTACTTACAAAGAGCGCTAGTGTTTAGTGGTAACCCATTTATCAAAGATCTCACTTTCAAAATGAGAGCATCCTAATATTTGAAGATGGAAAGTGCTCTATTAAATGTTTATGTATTAAAATAATTGTAATGCAGTCGAAGGCAGTGTGAAACGCAGAATTTTAGAAAAAGCATTTAACGAGAACAAGTTACAGCTTTTATAAAACATTTACCATCAAAAAGCTGATTCCTAATTTTATGACTCCAGGAGATAAGCTTCTAAATAGCCACAGAAAGACGAGCTCTGCCCAAAATCAAACATGTGGCAAGTTATCAGCTTCCACTGATCCAGATATATCTTCTCTTACCATCCACATGAAGGCGGTTACAGTATTGAAGATATTTATCATACCAGTCATAAATATACAGTATATACAAATATATTGCAAAAATATTTAAGATCATGTTCCTAGCCTTACTCTACTTAATGCAGCCATAAAATATGCATAAACCTGTAGTGTATGTAACCTGTACCACCTTAAGAGGATACCTTAAGGTGATGGACTACTTTTTGATGGCTCCTGTACATTGTAGAACCGGTGGTGACCACACCGGTATATAAACCCTGCGGAGCAAAGTGTATCCCAGTTCAGCCCTGACCCTCAATCACTAAAGACCTGTTTACTTACTTCTGTAGTCTGTGTCCTGTTATTCAGTATAACTGCAATTGAAACCACAGACTCAACAAAACCAACAAATCAAATGGGGACAATATTGAAAATTATCAAGTACTGTAACTCACCAAAAAAAACTTCAATTAGGCTGCTGGGATGAAAGTCAATTCTCCGTGCTGGCTGTAAGTGAGATGAGGCTGGGTACCCTCAATCTAGTTCATAGGAATTCAGGTCCACAGTCCATAACAACAACTTGCATTTATATAGTGCCTTTAACACATTAAAACATCCCAAGACACTTCACAGGAGCGTTATCAGGCAAAATTTGACACTTGAGCCACATAAGGAGATATTAGGACAAGTGGGCAAAGAAGTAGATTTTAAGGAGCGTCTTAAAGGAGGAGAGAGAGACGGAGGTTTAGGGAGGGAATTCCAGAGTTTAGGGCCTTAACAACCGAAAGCATAGCCGACAATGGTGGGGTTAGGGGAGAAAGACAGCGAAGAAAATTGGGGATAGGTAAGAGGCCAGGATTGGAGGAGTGCAGAGTTCTCAGAGAGTTGTAGGGCTGAAGGTGCTGAAAGTGATAGGGAGGGGCGATACCATGGTGGGATTTGAACACAAGGATGAGAATTTTAAATTCGAGGCGTTGCTGGATAATATTTACATTTTAGTACTAAATGCAATCTCACTTAGAAAGGTGACTTAAAAGGTGACAACGGTGGCTGAAACAGATAGGTAGAGGCCTTTTATTGTGATTGAGGCTAAAGCACATCGCTAGGTCACAGCTGAGACAGCTTTACTCTGCACCTACTCATGTGAAGGCTAAATTGGGAGTGTCCGATGCAGATAGCAGTGACAAAAATTGACGGGTATTAATTTCCCTGGAATTGTGCCCTTTACCTTGATCCACACAAAATTTAAAATATATAAATGTTGTCTATTCCCTTTATCATTTTGAACACATTTCTCCTTGACCTTCTTTGGTGACAGAGTTGGTTTGGCCTGCACACATGATCTGGAGACCAATATCTAGAAGCACTCTTGGGCAATGGACAAAGGAGCTGAATTCCAGAGGTGAGGCGAGAGTGACTGCCCTTGACATCAAGGCAGCATTTGACCGAGTGTAGCATCAAGGAGCCATAAAAATTGAAGTCAGTGGGAATCGGGGGAAAAGCTCTCCACTGGCTGGAGTTATACCTAGCACAAAGGAAGATGGTTGTGGTGGTTGAAGGTCAATCATCACAGCCCCAGGACATCGCTGCAGGAGTTCCTCAGGGCAGTGTCCTAGGCCCAATCATCTTCAGCTGCTTCATCAATGACCTTCCCTCCAACATAAGGTCAGAAGTAGGGATGTTCGCTGATGACTGCAGTGTTCAGTGCCATTCGCAACTCCTCAGATGATGAAGCCATGCATGGCCGCATGCAACAAGACCTGGATGACATTCAGGCTTGGGCTGATAAGTAGCAGGTAACATTCGCGCCACACAAGCCAGGCAATGACTATCTCCAACAAGCGAGAGTCGAACCACTGCCCCTTGACATTCAACAGCATTACCATCACCAAATCCCCCACTATCCTGGGGATCACCATTGACCAGAAACTTAACTGGACCAGCCACATAAGTTCTGTGGCAACAAGAGTGGGTCAGAGGCTAGGTATTCTGCGGCAAGTGTCTCACCTCCTGACTTCCCAAAGCCTTTCCACCATCTACAAGGTACAAGTAAAGAGTGTGATGGAATACTCTCCACTTGCCTGGATGAGTACAGCTCCAACAACACTCAAGAAACTTGACACCATCCAGGACAAAGCAGCCCGCTTAATTGGCACCCCATCCACCACCTTAAACATTCACTCCCTTTACCACCGGCGTACCATGGCTACAGTATGTACCATCTACAAGATGCACTGCAGCAACTCGCCAAGGCTTCTTCAGCAGCACCTCCTAAACCCATGACCTCTTCCACCTAGAAGGACAACGGCAGCTGGTACATGCGAACACCACCACCTCCAAGTTCCCCTCCAAGTCACACACCATCCTGACTTGGAAATATATCACCGATCCTTCATCGTTGCTGGGTTAAAATCCTGGAACTCCCTACCTAACAGCACTGAGGGAGTACCTTCACCACACGGACTGCGGCGGTTCACCACCACCTTCTCAAGGGCAGTTAGGGATGGGCAATAAATGCTGGGCTTGCCAGCGACGCCCACACCCCATGAACGAATAAAAACAACAGTTGTGTCTCTGCTTGTTGTTTCTGAACCCCATATTTATTGCCAGTTACACCCAAATTTTTGTGCATTCTCAAATTATTACTTGCTTATCAAATAAATTTACTCGAAATGCCCCCAACAGAAACCCAGCCCCTACAAGTGTGCAGCAGCAAGGAGTGGCTGATGCAGCATTTAATGGGTGACTTGTCAGGTGTTGGTAAATTATGTGCCCAATTTATGCCAGACAGAAAATATTGGAGCCTGAAATTCCTTTTTTGATATAAAAAACAAGAGAATAGCTGTTGTTCCATAATTAATGGCCCACTAAATAAATTATATGAACACTTGGCTTTAAAGCTTGCAACTTATCAGAATGAAACTTTCCTTGTGAGTTATTTTGTACAGAGGAAGTCAGGCATTCTGGTTTTGCTAACAGTTGCTTCCTCCTGCATTTATTTGCACATGAGCTGTTTCCACAGGGTATAAAACCACTTACTGGAATGTGCATAAGTCAACTTTATCTACCATAAGCAATTTTTTTACTGCAGTGGATTGTAGGTTTTAAATACTCATAGATTATGGAAGCATTGTTGCAAATTTAATGTCAAGGTTGTAAATTAACATGCCACATCCTTATTTTTTTGAGGGTGTAACTAGCAGGGTGGATAAGGGGGAACCAGTGAATATAGTATATTTGGATTTTCAAAAGGCATTTGATAAGGTGCCACATAAGAGGTTGTTGTACTAGATTAGGGCTCATGGGATTGGGGATAATATATAAGATTGGATTGAGGATTGGTTAATGGACAGAAAACAGAGAGTAGGAATAAACATGTCATTTTTGGGTTGGCAGGCTGTAATTAGTGGGGTGCCGCAAGAATCAGTGCTTGGTCCTCAGCTATTCACAATCTATATCACTGACTTAGATGAGGGGACCAAATGCAATGTACCCAAGTTTGCTGATGAGACAAAGCTAAGTGGGAAGTAAGTTCTGAGGAGGATGCAAAGAGGCTGCAAAGGGATATAAACAGGTTAATTGAGTGGGCAAGAAGTTGGCAGATGGAGTATAATGTGGGGCAATGTGAAACTATCCACTTTGGTAGAGAGAATAGAAAAGCAGAATTTTTTTTAAAGGAAAGAGACTAGCAAATGTTGACATGCAGAGGGATTTGGGTGTCCTTATACACAAATCACAGAAAGTTAACATGCAGATACAGCAAGCAGTTAGGAAGGCAAATGGTATGTTGGCCTTTATTGCAAGGGGGTTGGAGTGCAAGAGTAAGGAAGTCTTGCTACAATTATATAGGGCTTTGGTGAGAGCATGCCTGGAGTACAGTATATAGCCCTTAGAGGCGGTGCAACAAAGGTTCACTAGATTGATTCCTGGGATGGGGGGATTGTCCTATGAGGAGAGATTGAGTACACTAGGCTTATATTCTCTGGAGTTTAGAAGAATGAGAGGTGATCTCATTGAAACGTATAAAATTCTTAAAGGGCTTGACAGGGTAGATGCTGAGAAGCTGTTTCTCCTGGCTGAAGAGTCTAAAACTAGGGGCACAGTCTCAGGTTAAAGGGTCGGCCATTTTGGACTGAGATGAGAAGAAATTTCTTCACTCAGAGGGTGGTGAATCTTTGGAATTCTCTACCCACAGAGGGCTGTGGATGCTCAGTCGTTGAGTATATTCAAGACAGAGATCGATAGATTTTTGGATACTAAGGCTAGACTGTTTGCAACCTCGACGTCTATTTGACCCCGAGCTGAGCTTCTGACCCCATATCCTCTCCATCACAAATATGGTCCACTTCCATTTCTGTAACATTGCCCGCCTCTGCCCCTCCCTTAACCCATCTGCTGCTGAAACTCTCATCCATCTCATATCCTGTCCCACACCAAGTTGCCCCCACCCATCATCCCTGTCCTTGCTGACCTACATTGGCTCCCAGTTTTCCAACGCCTTCAATTTAAATTTTTTATCCTTGAGTTCTTAATGGTCTCGTCCCTCCCTACCTTTATAACCTCTTCTAGCCCTACAATCCCCTCCCAGAACATTTTGTTCCTCTGACTCTGGCCACTTGTGCATCCCTCCCAACCTTCACCTGACAATTGACGGCTATGCTTTCAGCTGCCTCGGCCCTACACTCTGGAATTCCTCCATAAAACTCACTTTGCTCTTCGCCTTTAAGACCCTCCTTAAAACCCATCTCTGTGATCAAGGACCCTCCTAATATCTCTTTCTTTGGCTCAGTGATATTTTTGTCTGACTACATTCCTGTGAAGTGCCTTGGGATGTTTTTGAGTTTTGATTTCAACACAGTGAGCATGCAAGAAAGAGGAAGAACATATAGGTCAGGATATGTGGATCTCAGAAAGATCAAGAAAGGAATGTTCAGAACAAGAATGGCCAAAGTAACATTGACGAAATGGGAGAGAAAAATCAGCCCTGAAATTGTGAGACTCTGCTCTTATGAAAGCATAGGCTGATGAATTGGGCACAAATGTTAGGATTAAGCTCCAGTGCGGCATCGGCAGCGGCGGGAGGAATCTTGGAGTGGCAGAGCGACTACAAAAGGCCCCAGAGGCTCAGGTAGGCCTCAGTGCGGCATCGGCAGCGGCAGGAGGAATCTCGGAGCGGCACAGCGACTACAAAAGGCCCCAGAGGCTCAGGTAGGCCTCAGTTCGGCAGCGGCGGGAGGAATCTCGGAGCGGCAGAGCGACTACAAAAGGACCCAGAGGCTCAGGTAGGCCTCAGTGTGGCATCGGCAGCGGCGGGAGGAATCTCGGAGCGGCAGAGTGACTACAAAATGCCCCAGAGGCTCAGGTAGGCCTCAGTGCGGCATCGGCAGCGGTGGGAGGAATCTCGGAGCGGCAGAGCGACTACAAAAGGCCCCAGAGGCTCAGGTAGGCCTCAGCGCGGCATCGGCGGGAGGAATCTCGGAGCGGCACAGCGACTACAAAAGGCCCCAGAGGCTCAGGTAGGTGTACCAATCTCCAATCTCAGGGAAGGAGAGAGGTAAAAAGTATTCGAGGTGTGACGTCACCACAAAACAGGTAGTTGATTGGTTGGAGTATTTCTCTTTTAAAACTTTAAGTCTGTGGTTTATAGTTTTTAAGGTCTCTGTAGTGTAGCGGGGACAGTTTGTAAACCAGGGCCCTTAAACATATCATTTAACTGTAGTGAAATTGGTGGGATTCATTTAATTTTAATTAATTAGTTAAAGGGTAAGTCATGGCAGGACAGCCCAGCACCGTAGTGTGCTCCTCCTGCTCTATGTGGGAAATCAGGGACGCTTCCTGCGTCCCTGACGACCATGTGTGCGGGAAGTGTGTCTAGCTGCAGCTACTGACAGACCGTCTTGCGGCACTGGAGCTGCGGATGGATTCATTTTGGAGCATTCGCGATGCTGAGGACATTGTGAATATCACATATAGCGAGTTGGTCACACCGCAGGTAAAGGGTGTACAGGCAGGAAGGGAATGGGTGACCAGCAGGCAGAGTAAGATGCGCAGGCAGGTAGTGCAGGAATCCCCTGCGGCCATCCCCCTCTCCAACAGATATACCACTTTAAATACTGTTGGGGGGGATGACTCATCAGGGGAAGGCAGCAGCAGCCAACTTCCTGGCACCATGGGTGGCTCTGCTGCACAGGCTGGGAGGAAAAAGAGTGGAAGAGCTATAGTGATAGGGGACTCAATTGTAAGGGGAATAGATAGGCGTTTTTGCGGCCGCAATCGAGACTCCAGGATGGTGTGTTGCCTCTCTGGTGCAAGGGTCAAGGATGTCTCGGAGCGGCTGCAGAACATTTTGGAGAGGGGGGGCGAACAGCCAGTTGTCGTGGTGCACATAGGCACCAACGATATAGGTAAAAAAATGGGATGAGGTCCTAAAAGCAGAATATAGGGAGTTAGGAGGTAAATAAAAAAATAGGACCTCAAAGGTAGTAATCTCAGGATTGCTACCAGTGCCACGTGCTAGTCAGAGTAGAAATAGGAGGATATTTCAAATGAATATGTGGCTAGAGGAATGGTGCAAGGGGGAGGGATTCAAATTCCTTGGACGTTGGAACTGGTTCTGGGAGATGTGGGACCAGTACAAACGGGACGGTTTGCACCTGGGCAGGGCCGGGACCGATGTCCTAGGGGGAGTGTTTGCCAGTGCTGTTGGGGAGGGTTTTAACTAAAGTGGCAGGGGGTTGGGAACCTGAGCAGGGAGACATAGAAAGGGGAAACAAGGAAAGAAGCAAAAGACAGGAAGGAGAAAAACAAAATTAGAAGGCAAAGAACTGAACGGTTTAAATCAAACATGGTCACAGTAAATAATAATTCATGTAGGTCAGAAAGCATTAAAAAAACAAGCCTGAAGGCTTTGTGTCTTAATGCAAGGAGCATTCGGAACAAGGTGGATGAATTAGCTGCGCAAATAGAGGTAAATGAATATGATTTGATTGGGATTACAGAAACATGGCTCCAGGATGGCCAAGGCTGAGAACTCAACATCCAGGGGTATTCAATATTTAGGAAGGATAGGCAAAAAAGAAAGGGAGGTGGGGTAGCATTGCTGGTTAAAGAAGGGATTAACAGAATTGAAAGGAAGGATATTAACTCTGATGATGCGGAATCTGTATGGGTAGAACTGAGAAATATCAAGGGGCAGAAAACGTTAGTGGGAGTGGTAATTTAGACCTCCAAACAGTAATACGGAGGTTGGGGATGGCATTAAACGGGAAATTAGAGACGCATGCAATAAGGGCACAGCAGTCATCATGGGTGACTTTAATTTACATATAGATTGGGCTAACCAAATTAGTGTAAATACTGTGGAGGAGGAATTCCTAGAATGCTTACGGGATGGTTTTCTGGAACAATATGTCGAGGAACCAGCCAGAGATCAGGCCATCTTAGACTGGGTATTATGTAATGAGAGAGGATTAATTAGCAATCTTGTTGTACGAGGCCCCTTGGGTCAGAGCGATCATAAGATGATAGAATTCTTTATTAGGATGGAGAATGAAGTAGTTGACTCGGAGACTAGGGTCCTGAATTTAAATAAAGGAAACTACGATGGTATGAGGTGCGAATTGGGTAGGATTGATTGGGGAATGTCACTCAAAGGGTTGACGGTAGATAGGCAATGGGAAACATTCAAAGACCGCATGGATGAACTACAGAAGTTGTTCATCCCAGTTTGGGATAAGAATAAAACAAAAATGGTGACTCAACCGTGGCTAACAAGGGAAATTAGGGATAGCATCAGATCCAAGGAGAGGGCATATAAATTGGCCAGAAAAAGCAGTAACCCTGAGGATCGGGAGCAGTTTAGGATTCAACAAAGGAGGACAAAGGGATTAATTAAGAAGGGGAAAATAGAATATGAAAGTAAGCTTGCAGGGAACATAAAAACTGACTCTAAGAGCTTTTATAGATATGTGAAGAGAAAAAGATTAGTGAAATCAAGTGTAGGTCCCTTGCAGCCAGAAGCAGGGGAAGTTATAATGGGGAACAAAGAAATGGCAGACCAATTAAATGCATATTTTGGTTCTGTCTTCACAAAGGAGGACACAAATAACCTCCCAGAGATGTTGGAGAGCATAGGGTCTGATGAGAGGGAGGAACTGAAAGAAATCAGTATTTGTAGGGAAATGGTGTTGGGGAAATTCATGGGATTGAAGGCCAATAAATCCCCAGGGCCTGATAATCTACATCCTAGGGTACTTAAGGAAGTGGCCCTAGAAATAGTAGATGCATTGCTGATCATCTTCCAAAATTCGCTGGAATCTGGAACTGTACCCATGAATTGGAGGGTAGCTAATGTTACCCCACTATTCAAAAAGGGTGGTAGAGAGAAAGCGGGGAATTACAGACATCGGTAGTGGGGAAAATGCTAGAGTCCATTATAAAGGATGTAATAGCTGAGCACTTGGAAAACAGTGACAGGATCGGACAAAGTCAACATGGATTTACAAAAGGTAAATCGTGCTTGACTAATCTACTGGAATTTTTTGAGGATGTAACTGGGAAAATAGATAAGGGAGATCCAGTAGATGTGGTGTATTTGGACTTTCAAAAGGCTTTCGATAAGGTCCCACATAAGAGATTAGCGTGTAAAGTTAAGGCACATGGGATTGGGGGCAAGGTATTGACTTGGATAGAGAACTGGTTGGCGGACAGAAAGCAGAGAGTAGGAATTAACAGGTCTTTTTCCGAGTGGCAGGCAGTGACTAGTGGGGTACCGCAGGGATTGGTCCTTGGACTCCAGCTATTCACAATATACATTAATGATCTGGATGAGGGAACTAGATGTAATATCTCCAAGTTTGCAGATGACACAAAGCTGGGTGGGCGTGTGTGCTGCGAGGAGGATACCAAGAAACTCCAGGATGATTTGGACAGGTTGGGTGATTGGGCAGAAGCGTGGCAGATGCAATATAACGTGGATAAATGCGAGGTTATCCACTTTGGTGTCAAAAACAGAAAGGCAGACTATTATCTGAATGGCAATAGATTGGGAGAAGGGGAAGTGCAGCGAGACCTGGGTGTCCTTGTGCACCAGTCGCTGAAGGTAAGCATGCAGGTGCAGCAGGCAGTGAAGAAGGCAAATGGTATGTGTGGTAAACCACTGTTATACCTGCCTGTATGAGTGTTTGTATTCCACTGTGTACATGTCCGTACATGCCTCGGCTGACTCCTCCCACGAGTCCAGGTATAAAGGTGACTGCTCCACAGTCCCTCTGTATTCTGGACTTGTCGACCACTCGAGGCACACCTTCATTCTCTTGTTAATAAAAGCCTGTTAGTTACTCGCTTAACCTCAGTCTTTTGAGTAATTGATAGCGCATCAATTTTATTAACAAGATTTTTTATAATGGAGAATATCCTCACACCAGCATGCCTGGACTTAGACCATCGGGAGGCGGACGCATCCATCAAGTTTGCTCACTGGCTTAAGTGCTTTGAAAAATTCCTGATCGCCTCCGCTGCAACGGTCAAATCGGATGAGGACAAACTGGATGTCCTGATCTCCAAAGTGAACCACCGAGCGTACTCGGTCATCCAGGACGCGACCTCGTACACGGCTGCTCTCAAGCTCCTCAAGGACCAGTACACGCGCCCAGTGAATGAGGTGTACGCCAGGCACCTCCTGGGGAGTCGTAAACAACAACCTGGGGAATCGACCGAGGAATACCTTCAGGCACTGTCTGTGCTTGGCCGGGCCTGTGGCTGTAAGGATGTAAAGGCCGCCGTGTACACAGAGGAGCTTATCCGGGACGCTTTTGTGGCGGGCCACAGGTCCAATTACACCAGACAGCGACTGTTGGAGCAGAGTGACCTCGACCTCAACAAGACCTCTGAACTCGCACTATCATTGGACGCAGCCTACCGGGGCATGGATGCCTACTCCTCTGCACCATGGATGCCGTGGGGAACGACAGCCTGGGACACGGTAGGACCGTCTCATAGCGCCGTGCCACCCCAGCCACATCCCAGCAACGGCCCAACTACCGCAGCAGTGTCCCAAGGCCAGAAATGCTACTTCTGTGGCCAGGCCAAACACCCCAGAGCGCGCTGCCCGGCGAAAAATGCGATCTGCTCGGGCTGCGGGAAGAAGGGACACTACGCCAGCATCTGCAGGGCCAAAGCCACCCCGAACCCCAGCAGCGCCGCGTGTGGGCCGTGCGGGCCGCCATCTTGGGCCTCCCCAGCCATGTGCGAACCACCGGAACAGCAGCCATTTTGGACGCCTCCAGCCACATGGAGATCATGGACGCCGCCATCTTGGACGCCAGCCACCATCTTGGCCCCCAACACCGCCTCATCTGATACCCGCAATGACACACCGACCCCTACGCTGGCCTCCATTATGCTGGACCAAGCGAGACCGCACCAACTGACCCGGTCCACAATGGACATTAAGGTAAATGGTCACGAAACAATCTGCCTTTTTGACTCTGGGAGCACGGAGAGCTTCATCCACCCCGACACGGTGCGGTGTTGCTCTCTCCCAGTCCTGCCTGCGCACCAGCGGATTTCTATGGCCTCCGAGTCCCAGTCGGCGGACATTGGCGGCTACTGCGTGGTGACACTCTTAGTAGACGGGACTGTGTACGATAATTTTAAACTTCTGGTCCTGCCCCACCTCTGCGCTGCCGTCCTACTGGGGTTAGATTTTCAGTGCCACCTTAAAAGTGTTACGATGGCGTACGGTGGACCCCTCCCCCCACTCACAGTCCGCAGCCAGCAGCTTCCAAATTGCCCGCCGCGCACCAGGTGCAACCTCTCCACACTCAGAGTCACCCCCCCCCCCCACTGTTTGCTAACCTCACCCCCGACTGTAAGCCCATCGCCACAAAGAGCAGGCGATACAGTGCCGGGGACAGGGTTTTCATTAAAACCGAAGTGGAGCGGCTCTTGAAGGAAGGGATTATTGAGGGCAGCACCAGCCCCTGGCGAGCCCAGGTTGTGGTCGTTAAGACCGGCGAGAAGCAGCGCCTGGTCATCGACTACAGCCAGACAATAAATCGCTACACCCTGCTGGACGCTTACCCACTCCCCCGCATAGCTGATATGGTCAACCCGATCGCGCAGTACCGCGTCTTCTCGACCATTGACCTGAAATCAGCATACCACCAGCTCCCTATCCGCCCTGAGGACCGCCAGTATACTGCCTTTGAGGCAAACGGCCGCCTCTATCACTTCCTTAGGGTTCCCTTTGGCGTCACCAACGGGGTCGCCGTCTTCCAAAGGGAGATGGACCGGATGGTCGATCAAAATGCGTTGCAGGCCACTTTCCCATATCTGGACAATGTGACCATCTGCGGCCATGACTTGCAGGACCATGACGCAGACCTCGAAAAATTCCTCTGCACCGCCCAACTCCTGAACCTGACGTATAACAAGGAGAAGTGCATATTCCGCACAACCCGCCTCGCCATCCTTGGCTGTGTTGTGGAACACGGAGTCATCGGCCCCGACCCCGACCGGATGCGTCCCCTTATGGAACTCCCACTGCCCCACTGCCTCAAGGCCCTGAAGAGATGCCTAGGGTTTTTCTCCTATAACGCCCAGTGGGTCCCCTACTATGCGGACAAGGCCCGTCCGCTGATCAAGTCCACCTCTTTTCCCTTGACGGCAGAGGCCCGCTTAGCCTTCCACCGTATCAAGGAAGACATTGCCAAAGCCACCATGCACGCAGTGGACGAATCCATCCCCTTCCAGGTGGAAAGCGACGCGTCCGACTTTGACCTGGCCGCTACCCTTAATCAGGCGAGGAGACCCGTGGCCTTCTTTTCACGAACCCCCCAGGGCCCGGAGACCAGACACTCCGCCGTTGAGAAGGAGGCCCAGGCTATTGTGGAGGCTGTGCGTCATTGGAGGCACTACCTGGCCGGAAAACGATTTACCCTGCTCACTGACCAGCGTTCAGTTGCTTTTATGTTTAACAACAAGCAGAGGGGCAAAATCAAAAACGACAAGATCTTGAGGTGGAGAATCGAACTTTCCATCTACAATTACGAGATCTTGTACCGGCCCGAGAAGCTCAATGAACCCCCGGATGCTTTATCGCGTGGCACCTGCGCCAGCGCGCAGATCGATAGACTGCAGGCCCTCCACAATGACCTCTGCCACCCGGGGGTCACCAGGTTCTTCCACTTCATCAAGGCCCGCAACCTGCCTTACTCCATTGAGGAGGTCAGGACCATGACCAGGAACTGCCAAGTCTGCGCTGAGTGCAAACCGCACTTTTATAGACCAGACAGGGCTCACCTGATAAAAGCCACTCGCCCCTTCGAGCGCCTGAGCGTTGATTTTAAAGGGCCTCTCCCCTCCTCCGACCGTAATGTGTACTTCCTCAACATTATTGATGAGTACTCCCATTTCCCATTCGCCATCCCCTGCCCGGACATGACCAGTGCCACGGTCATTAAATGTCTAAACGACCTCTTCACCCTGTTCGGTTTCCCCAGCTATATCCATTGCGACCGGGGCTCATAGTTTATGAGCGACGAACTCCGCCAGTACCTGCTCGCTAGGGGTATTGCCACAAGCAGGACCACCAGTTACAACCCCCGGGGGAACGGGCAGGTGGAAAGAGAGAATGCGACAGTTTGGAAGGCCGCCCTGCTAGCCTTAAAGTCTAGGGGCCTTCCGACCTCCCGCTGGCAGGATGTGCTCCCCGATGCGCTCCACTCTATTCGGTCACTGCTCTGCACTGCCACTAATGCCACCCCTCATGAGAAAATGTTTGTCTTCCCAAGGAAGTCCACATCGGGGACATCGCTACCGCCATGGCTGATGTCCCCAGGGCCGGTCCTACTGAGAAGACACGTGAGGACCCATAAAATGGACCCCCTGGTCGAGAGGGTCGACCTCCTCCACGCCAACCCCCAGTACGCTTACATTGCGTACCCGGACGGGCGGGAGGACACAGTCTCCATATGAGACCTCGCACCCTCGGGGGCCCCAGTAACCCACTACCCACTACCACCACCCCCCACGATCCAATATCCAACCCCAGCAGACGGCACGCCTGGGCCCCGCGACCCGCTCGACACCCACGAGGACTACACACCAGTGCCCCAGCCTACGCGGGACTCGACGCCGGAAGCTTCACTACCCCTGCCATCGCCACGTCGATCACAGCGGCAGACAAGACCTCCGGAGAGACTCCAATACACAAACTTTTAATACACTTCACCCCGCCGGACTCATTTTTAAACAAGGGGTGAATGTGGTAAACCACTTTTATACCTGCCTGTATGAGTGTTTGTATTCCACTGTGTACATGTCTGTACATGCCTCGGCTGACTCCTCCCACGAGTCCAGGTATAAAGGTGACTGCTCCACAGTCCCTCTGTATTCTGGACTGGTCGACCACTCGAGGCACACCTTCATTCTCTTGTTAATAAAAGCCTGTTAGTTACTCGCTTAACCTCAGTCTTTTGAGTAATTGATAGCGCATCAGTATGTTGGCCTTCATAGCAAAAGGGTTTGAGTACAGGAGCAAGGATGTCCTGCTGCAGTTGTACAGGGCCTTGGTGAGACCACACCTTGAGTACTGTGTGCAGTTTTGGTCACCTTATCTGAGGAAGGATGTTCTTGCCATGGAAGGAGTTCAGCGAAGATTCACAAGGCTGATCCCTGGGATGGCAGGAATGACGTATGAGGAGAGATTGGGTCGGTTGGGCTTATACTCGCTGGAGTTTAGAAGAATGAGAGGGGATCTCATCGAAACTTATAAAATTCTGACAGGTCTGGACAAACTAGATGCAGGAAGGATGTTCCCAATGGTCGGAGAGTCCAGAACCAGGGGTCATAGTCTAAGGATAAGGGGTAAGCCATTTAGGACAGAGATGAGGAAGAATTTCTTCACCCAGAGAGTGGTGAACCTGTGGAATTCTCTACCACAGAAGGCAGTTGAGGCCAAGTCTTTAAATATATTCAAGAAGGAGTTAGATATATTTCTTAGAGCTAAAGGTATCAAGGGATATGGGGAGAAAGCAGGGACAGGGTACTGAGTTTGGATGATCAGCCATGATCTCATTGAATGGCGGAGCAGGCTCGAGGGGCCGAATGGCCTACTCCTGCTCCTATCTTCTATGTTTCTATGTTTCTATGGCCAAAAAAATCGAATGTCACAAATCAGAGGTGCTAACCTCTGTGCCTAATTCTCTGACCTGAACTCCATTTGTGTGAGATGCCACCTGGGAACAGAGCTTTGCAATTTTGGAGGCCATCATAAATATAATGAAATCACTAAAAATTTCACAAAGACATTCTCATCTCCTCCAACCCTCCCAGGCAAGGGGAGGGGCCCGAGGATGAAGCATTAGAGAGGAGAAACAAGGTGCACAGAGGACTTGGATTGACAAACAGCATTAAAATAACTGGCACTCTTCTCCCATTCAAGCAGGTACTCTTCCCTTCCCACCCTAGTTCATGGTGGTACTCTTTCCCTGGGCCCACCCAGTTAATTCTGGCACTCTCCTCCCTTCCCCATCCCAAAGTGCTGTCCCCAGGTTTTGCTCCCTTACATCCATTTCCCCCTTCCCTATTTTTGCCACTCAATTAGCTCTCCCTTCGTTAACACTGATTTTACCATTCCCTTCCTCTTCATTTCCACTCCTTCACTGCCATCCACTCCCCCACCATATCATTTACCCCCCCACCCTTCTCTTTCCCTTGCCATGCATTCTCTCCCATATACAGGGCATCCACACAAGTGTAGTAGCTAGTGCACCTTGCTCCTCCACTTTGTGCTATTCCAGTGCCAATGCTAGGATGGATTATTGCCTTTGTATACGGTAGACAGGAACTGCCATTCTTGCGAGAGTTCCTGCCGACAGTATACAGGAGGTGGCAATCCAGCCCATTAGTTCTGGGAATGGAGCAGGGCCTGTCCTGTACATTAGCCACTGGACTCAGGAAGAGCAGGACATGGCAGAGGGGAGGAGAGAGGGGGCTCCTTGTACCGATTTGTGTCAGCAAAACGTCAACAGTTGGCCTGTATGCTCCAGCAATCTGCAGGACATTACCCCAGAAGGTGTTGATTTTAGACGTGTTATGTTGTGCGTTTTCTTGGCATGTTGGAGGCTATTGTAATTCTGTCATTCAGGTCAAATATAATTTGTCCTGGAAGGTTGAGATATTTTAAATATGAAAATAAAGGTAATTGTATGGACTTCAATAAGTTAAAATAAATGGATAAACACCTTGCCTGCAATTCCTGTGCCGTATGGGAACTCCAGACATTTTGTGTCTCTTGGATAACCAAGTGTGCAGGATTGCCTCTGGCTGCTGGAGCTCGAGCTCAGGGGCTCTGAGCTTGAGAAGAGGCTGGAGTCACTGCAGGGCAAACGGGAGGCTGAAATTTTCCAGGATCGCACGTTGCAGGAGGTGGTCACCCCGCAACCACAGGAGAGCTCAGTCAGGATAGGAAGAGGCAGGCAGCGCAGTCGAACCGGTTTTCAGTACTGAATACCGATGAGGGCGATGACAGCTCGGGGAGTGCAGTCTAGTGCACAGCCACGGCACCGTGGGGCAAATGACTGCAAAGGAAGGCACAGCAAAGTGTAAAAATTCAGCAGCCATAGGGGATGAGATAGTCAGGGGGATAGACAAGCGTTTCTGAAACCACCGACATAAGTCCTGCATGGTACATTGCCTCCCTGGTGTGAGTGTAGAGGACATCCATGAACAAATGCAGAACATTTTGTGGGGGGGAAGGGGAACAGCTAGAAGTCGTGGTCCATGTTGGAACCAATGACAGAAGAAGGGCAAGGGTTTCAGGAGCTAGGGAGGAAGTCAAAGAGCGTGACCTCAAAGATGGTAATCTCTGGATTACTCCCAGTGCCACGTGTTATCGAGTATAGGAACAGTAAGGTAAGACAGGTTAACGCATGGCTGGAGAGATGATGCAGGGGGTGGGGGCTTCAGGTTCCTGGGGCATTGGGATCAGTTCTGGGGCAGGAGGAACCTGTTCAAGATGAACGGGTTGCACCTCAACAGAGCTGCGACCAATGTCCTCGTGCGGAGTTTAACTAGTGCTGTGGGGGGAGGAGTTAAACTAATTTGGCAAGGGGATGGGCCCCAGGATGAAGCAGAGAAGAGAGACAAGGTGCACAGAGGACTGGGAGCGACAAACAGCAATAGAATAAAGAGTAGTTCAGAAATAGGAGGGATCAGACAGGGGGAAAATGCAAAGCGGACTAAGGCGGGTTTTGAGTGCTTATGCGTAAATGCAAGGAGTGCAGTAAAAAAAGGTCGGTGAGCTGCAGGCACAAGTATCCACATGGGATTATGATATAGTGGCAATAACTGAGGTCTGGCTCAAACAAGGAGAGGAATGGGAATTTAATATTCCTGGCTACAAGGTCTTCAGGAATGGGAAGGAAAAAAAGACAGGGGGTGGCAATATTGGTCAAAGATACTGTTACAGCATTGGAAAGGGATGATGTGCTTGAGGATGCAAAGACAGAATCTATTTGGTTCTAATTAAGGAACATTAGAGGAGCTATTGTGCTGCTGGTTGTATTCTATAAGCCACCAAATAGTGGGAAGGAGATAGAGGAGCAAATTTACAGACAAATTGCAGAAAGATGCAAGAACTTTAAAGTATTGATAATGAGGGATTTCCAAATATAGACTGGGGAAATAACAGTGTAAAGGGCAAAAGAGGGAGAGGAATTCCTGAAATGTGTACAAGGAAACTTTCTTGATCAGTGTGTTTCCAGCCCAACGAGGCAGGAAGCAGTGCTGAATCTGGTTCTGGGGAATGAAGTGGGGCAAGTGGAGCATGTCTCAGTGGGGGAGCATTTGGGAAACAGTGATCACAATATCATTAGGTTTAGAGTATCTATGGGAAAGGACAAGGAAAAATCAAATGTGAAAATGGTCAACTGGAAGTGGGTTAATTTCAGTGAGTTGAAAAGGAATCTGGCCCAGGTGGATTGGAATCAAAGATTGGCAGGTAAAACAGTAAATAAGCAATGGGAGGCATTCAAAGTAGAGATAGTGACTAGACACATTCCCACGAGGGGGAAAGGAAGGGCATTCAAACCTAGAGCTCCCTGGATGACCAAAGATATTGGGCTAGAGTTTCTGCTAGTTTACGCTGGTTTTATCAGCGTAATTTGTCTGAAATCAGCCAAACCAGCGTAAAAGATCGATAACTTTTACATCGAGCATTAATCGTGTTTTGCCGATTCTTAATGTTGGTTTAAAAAAAAAATTGCACTGGCAGTTGGCTCTGCCCACAAACTGGCCCCACCCCCAGATTGAATTAATGACACGTTGAGTTTCCGCCAATTGCGGCCACTTGCGACCATTCGAGGACGCCCTTTAAATTAAGCTTGTTTTTATTTAGGTGTGGAGCACTAGTAGGCATATTTCAAAAGTTTTTAAATATTAAAAAATATTTAATTAACCAAGAAACTGACTAGTGTACACCAATGAAACTAGTAAATGGTTCTGTATAGTTTTTTTAAAGTAATTTTCAGTGATGTTAAAATCAGGTTACTCACAGGTGGTGGACGAGACACTTAATTAAAATGCTTATTTACTGTGATCAACCCATTTTCAGCTGGATCAATAAACCTGCACCAGGTCACCACTCTTAAATACATTGAGGAATATTTCTTAATGCAAGGAAAAAAATAAACAATTGCGCTGGTTCACGTAAGATTTTACAGCCGCGATTTCACCTACCGAGGTGGGTCCGTGGCGGGCAATGTCGGTGGCGGGTCCCGGCCTCGCTGCTGGCTCCATCCCGGCTTCCGACATGACTTTCCCTGATTGGGCTCGTTAAGCCATGCCCTGCGTGTTTCCCGGCCAATTAAAAGGAAGCGGGTCTGATACCGTCATTTGATGACGTGCCATCAACCGGTTTCCTTAAAGCGACCATGCGCAAATTTACTTTGACAATTGTGCCGTCAGTATTCTACAGCATTGAAGTGCTGTAAACACTGACAAGCACCACACAGAGGTGCACGGCTGCACCCAGGCTCTCCCATGACTCCCTCCATATGCTTATGGAGGGAGTCACAGCACGTAGGGGGGTTCTCTTCCCTTCCACTGGGCAGAAGAGACCGCCCCAGGAGACCAATGCAGCCTGGTTGCACATTGCACAGGAGGACACAAGCAGGGATGTCATCAGGAGGACCAGGCTGCAGTGGCACAAACCTTTCAATGATCTCAGTAGATCACGAAATGTTACTGCAAAGCCACACTTAACCTCATCCTGCTGTGCCACTCATCACATCCCCATCACTCTGCCTTCTCTACCCTACTCCTGCACATCCTTACCTTGGATCTCCACCCATCCCTCTCTATCTATGTTATCACTTCCCCATCTCAATAGCCACCCCTCATACTCACCCTCATCCTAGTGCAATCATACCAACTAACAGCACACAAGGGTAGGCACTTGTGTGTTTTAGCCAATGTTCATGTGAAGTTTCTGTTAAAGTGCAGTCAAACATTGAAATCTTTATTTTTAACACTTTGCCTTCTTGGACAGACTTGTGTGCACCTTTGGAAGTGATTTAGTGAGTTGCAGCGAATGGTGAGACATAATGGTAACCCCCCGCAATGGTGATGAGTATGAAAGGAATGGCTTGGGCATTGCAGGGATGCTTTATGTTGCTGGTGTGGGGTGGTGCCAACCTGGCGCATCATGTGGCAGCCAGGATGTGCCGCGTCAAGTGAAGTGAATCTGGCCATGGGGAGGCCATCCCTGGTGTCCCAGGCAGCAATGTGGTCGGGTGCTGATGCCCTGTTTCCTGCGCAGCATCAGGTGATTGGTGAGAAGATTGGTGTGGTTGTTAGTGCTGCTGGTGTGCCTGGTGATGCTGGTGTTGTGGCTGATCGTGGTCAGATTCTAAGGACCAAGGTGAGAGAGTATAAACCGTACCCATGCTGATGGAATAGATGGCAGGTAAAGTTGAGATGACAGAAGCGATCTATCAATGGTGAGAGAGGTTGTTCCAATGAGGTGACACTGGATAGTAAGTTTGCTCCAAACACTTGTAACCTGCATAAAGCTCAATCTGTCTTCCAAATGTAGTAAGCAACAGCTTCTGAGCTTGGAAAGTGAACAGATGTGAGATGGGAGCTTTTATAGCACATTTCAAGCCGTCAAGCAATGAGATGATTCCATGGCCATTCAACTCCCGCCCAGCTTAAGAGATGTGATCCCTGAGCAGTGTGGACCCCGTTGGCAAGCTGGTAAATTCTAAAGGTGAGCTCAAAATTGTTGTAATCCTCTGTTAACAAGGTCATAATGCCCTGAATTGCCCCCTGCCGCTGCGTGTCGGGTCTACTCAGCGCTGACAGACCCAACATTTGGTAAAGGTGCGTGGCAGTGGGTTGACAGCGGGATCCCGATCCGCTGTCAAAAAAAACTACTATTCCACCTGACCCGCCACCCATCCCGCCCGCTGAAAATTCCCCCCATCATTTGTGATTATGCTAATGAGTTTGAGCGGAAACTTGAACCATAGCTTCCGTTCGGAAAACCAGCACAATTTCAAGCGCAATTTGTGCCCAGGATGCCGATTTTGCCCGAGGTGGAAACTCTACCGCATAGAGATTAAGTTTAAACAGAAAAAAGAGGCTTATGATAAATATCAGGTTCATAATACAGTAGAGAACCAAGCTGAAAGTACAGAGGAGAACTGTAAAATAAAATAAGAGTGGCAAAGAGACTGGATGAGAATAGGTTAGCAGGTAACATAAAAGGGAACACAAAAGTCTTCTATAAACATATAATAGTAAAAAGGCAGTCAAAGGAAGGGTGGGGCCGATTAGGGACCAAAAAGGAGATCTTCTTGTGGAGGTGCTAAAGAGTACTTTGCATCTGTCTTCACTAAAGAGGATGCTGCCAATATCATAGCAAAGGAGGAGGTAGTAGAGAAATTGGGTAGAATAAAAAATAAAGAGAAGTTATTTAAAAGGTTGACAGCACACGAAGTAGAAAAGCCACTCGGTCCAGATGGGATGCATCCTAAGTTACTGAAGGAAGCAAGGGTGGAAATTTGGCCGCAATCTTCCAATCCTGCTTCAATATGGGAGTGGTGCCAGAGGATTGGAGGATTGCAAGCATTACACCCCTGTTCAAAAAGAGGAGAGGGGTAAACCTGACAACTACAGGCCAGTCAGCCTAACATCAGTGGTGAAGAAACTTTTAGAGACAATAATCTGGGACAAAATTAATTGGCACTTTAAAATAAATGTGTTAATAAATGAAAGCCAGCACGATTTGTTAAAGGCAAATTATGTTTGACTCACTTGGTTGAGTTCTTTGATGAAGTAACAGAGAGGGTTGACAAGGGTAGTGTGGTTGATGTGTATTTGAACTTTCAAAAGGATAAAGTAATAGACTTTTTAGCAAAATTAAAGCCCATGGCATTAAAGGGACAGTGGCAGCATGGATACAAAATTGGCTACTGGACAGAAAGCAGAGTAGTGGTGAATGGTTGTTTTTCAGACTGTTGGGAAGTATACAGTGGTGTTCCCCAAGGGTCGGTATGAGGACCGTTGCTCTTTTTAATATATATTAATGGCCTGCACTTGGGTATAGACGGCATAATTTCAAAGTTTGCAGATTGTACGAAACTCAGAATGTAGTAAACAGGGAGGAGGACATAGACAGACTGGTGAAATGGACACACACATGGCAGATGAAATTTAATGCGGAGAAATGTGAAGTGATTCATTTTGATAGGAAGAATGTGGAGAGGCAATATAAACTAAAGGGTACAATCTGAAAGGAGGTGCAGGAACAGAGAGATGGGGGGTGTATGTACACAAACATCTGAGGGTGGCAGGACAAGTTGAGAAGGCTGTTCAAAAAGTGTATGGGATCCTCGGCTTTACTAAGAGAGGAATAGAGTACAAAAGCAAGGAAGTTATGCTAAACCTTTATAAAACACTGGTTGGGCCTCAGCAGGAGTATTGTGTTCAATTCTGGGCACCACACTTTAGGAAGGATGTCAAGGCCTTACCGAGAGTGCAGAGGAGATTTACTAGAATTATACCAGAAATGAGGGATTTCAGTTATGTGGAGGGACTGGAGAAGCTGGGATTGTTCTCCTTAGAGCAGAGAAGGTTAAAGGGAGATTTAATAGAGGTGTTCAAAATCATGAATGGTTTTGATAGAGTAGAGTAAATAAGGAGAAAGTGTATCCAGTGGCAGAAGACACAGATTTACGGCAATTGGCAAAAGAACCAGAGGCGACATGAGGGAAAAAAAATTTATGCAGTGAGTTGTTGTGAGCTGGAATACACTGCCTGAAAGGGTGGTGGAAGTAGATTCAATAATAACTTATAAAAGGGAATTGGAGATATACTTTAAAAGGAAGTATCTGCAGGGCTATGGGGAAACAGCAGAGGAGTGGGGCTAATTGGACATCTCTTTCAAAGAGACAGCACAGGCACGATGGGCTGAATGGCCTCCTTCTGTGCTGTATCATGCTATGATTCTATGAACATCATCCATTACAATAATAGATGGAGGAATGTCAAATAAACATGTTGAGCATTCAGTTACTTCTGTCACCAACAGTGATTTCTAGCCTTTTTTGTTCTTTTAAACCTGTCAAAAAGGTTTATTTTCTTCTACTGGAAATATCAAATATTTACACGTTGCAATCATTAATAAAAAGTAGTGCACAAAAATATGGTTTGCAGAAAAAGGCGTGGGGAGCTGAACTTTGTGCTTTCAGATGTACCTGCCTTGTCTGGAGGTGATCATTATAATCTTATTGATTTTTATTTCCTCTTATTTCCCTATGGATATTGGCCACATTAATATAGGTGGCGTGGGTTCTTTATCCCAGTTGTTCCACAGTAACAAAGGGACCTCGAACGTGTGTAAGCAAGCTGAAAAAGAACAAAGTTACAGAACTCACACACAAAGAAGCTAATAGTCCTTATCACACATCACAGCTGTATACCGTGGTACTGTAAATCTGAAATATGGGAATCTCAATATGGTAATCTGTTCAAATTCATCTAAAGTTCATCACCATTTATAACCAAATCCATTACAAACCTTGGCAACTTCCCCAATGCTGTGACAGGAATACTTCATCAAGACAATGCATTCGCACCAGAGAACATTTTTCTTACCTCAAAAAGTGGCTGCAACTAGTCTTGAAGAAAATAAATCTTCCGGTAAGAAAGCATTTTTTAGCAACTCATTTGTTGCACCACTACTTTAGGGATAAATACTAAATAAAAACACCAGTAGCTGTGATTCTCAGAAACCATCAGCTCATCTTTGTCCACTGATCTGCACAACATCAGATTTCTTGGCATTGTGATCTGAAGTGATTTACCAGCATCTGGAAACCAGATAATGGCAAACTCTCTAGTGGAGCTATATATAATGACCTGTGCGCTCCTTCTGTGGCCTCAGCTATTGCAGGTTAGTGTCCACTAGCATGCTTCCAAGCTTCTTTTCAAAGAAAACTCTGTGAGGTCTGCATCTCTTGGATCAGATGAGAGGCGCCATGAGATGGTCCTCCTCTGCTTCCATCATCACCTCATCCTTCCCCCCTCCCTTCTATTTTATCAGTCATTGGTCACTAAGGAAATCCTGAGGTAGGTGCAAAGACAGATGTATCTGACATTTGGGTGAGTAGGAATAAGTGATGCTGGCTGCTGTGAAGTGTTTGGGAGGTCTGGCACAGTAGCCAGCTTGAATTACTCCTGGTCTACACCTGGAGAAAAGAAAGAAGTTATGTTATAATGGTTGAATCACATGTAAATTGAGCTCTGTGAGAATTCGTCATACATTCTTATGTTTCAGTACATGCACCGGTGGCTGAGTGAGTAGATAAAGTGAGAATAGAGAGGATAATAAAAATGGTACTCGTGCTCAGTTTGGTGAAGGAGGGTCCCTTAACTTCTCTATTCCACACCCCCCCCCCCCGCAAACAGTCTCCATACCAAGTAGCCCGAGTGCCATTTCTTCAAACAAACTGCTGGGCTGGTAATTCCATAGTCCTATTCCTGTACGTGTCTGTTCTTTGTGGTTATGTGCTGTCTTGTTATGAAAGGAGAAAGGCAGAGGTAAGAAGTTCATATTGTTGCAAGATTAATTCAGTAATTAATAAGGGTGACAATGCAGGCAACAACAGCGTAGCTACACGACCTGTATCATGCAGCTACATTGGTAAGGATGGGAAGTAGAGCATAGTGTCTTTGGAGAGTTGTGAGTGAAGACAGCATTGAAGCTGTTGAGGGTGTCAAAGTCCCCATGCCAACATGATCATGCATAGTAAACACTGAAATATAAAATGTCAGAGGTCAACAAAAGTACAATATGGCATGCACACTTTGGTGCTCTACTTAAGATGATTTAATAGCACTTGGACTAACCTTAGCAGACCAGCTGCTGAACTTCTTGCATACTTGAAGCCACATCCTTTGAGATATACTGTGTGTGTTGACATGGCTGCCACCTCCTCCCATGCACTTACGACCGCTCTTCTTTTGGAATTGTGGCTTGGGTACATTTGCTTCAGAAGGACCGAGAACTCAATGTTTGCATCTGAGACCCTTGGTGCTGTTAGTGCTCCTTCAGTCTGTACTGTCTTTACTTCATACAATGAAAATTGCACTTCCACAAATCTTTGCTCCTTTAAGGCCCTGCTGCAGACTTTTAAAACATGTATTCCATTCCCCGCCCAACTAAGTTGTGAGCTGCCAGTACATACACCAAGAGTTCATTTGCTTCAAGCTAATCACAGAAATCACAGAAATCACAGAAACCTCACAGTACAGATAGAGGCCATTTCGGCCCATCGAGCCTGCACCGACACATATCCCACCCGATCCCCGTAACCCCTACACCAACACATATCCCACCCTATCCCCGTAACCCTACGTATTTAATCCCCCTAACACTAAGGGTCAATTTTTATCATGGCCAATCAACCTAACCCCGCACATCTTTGGACTGTGGGAGGAAACCGGAGCACCCGGAGAAAACCCACGCAAACACGGGGAGAATGTGCAAACTCCACACAGACAGTCACCCGAGGCCGGATTCGAACCCGGGTCCCTGGCGCTGTGAGGCAACAGTGCTAACCACTATGAGGTGGGTCACAAGAGTCTGACCATGGCCTATTATGTCCGTGTATAATTGAGACACAGACTGCAGGAGTTGATTATAACAAGTCTTTACTGAATGGAGACAACCTGGTTACTGAAACTACAGAAGCCTGCTAGGGCCTTTTATACAGGGGTGGTCACTGCCGGTACTGCAGTCTCAGACCAGTTATTCCCTTAAAGGGACATACACAACAATTCCTCCCCTTTTAGATAAACAGTACATAACATTCATTTAACAACTAAATAACAACTAATTACAATTACGGTTGCTAGATACATTGGTTGAAGTTAAGCAATTATAAGTTCAGTCTTTGAGGAGGCTTCCTGATTCTGTCTGGATAACGCCTCTTTGGGGTATCAGGTTCTTCTGGCAAGGTTGAGTCGGGATCAATGTCGTTGTTTGGTTCATCTGCTTCCAATATCACCGATTCTGCGGCAGATGCAATTGGTACTTCGGTTTCATCGCCAGGTGTATCAGATCGTGGTGTGCAGTTGACGTTTTCCAGTGACTCTAGAATCTGGTCAGCATGGCATCTTACAATGCTCTCTCCAACGTCCACAGTATACATTAGAGGTCCTTGCCGTGTACAGATCGTTCCTGGCTGCCATTTCTCTGTGCGGTAGTCCCGGGCCAAAACTGGTTGACCTATCTTAAAACTCCTGGTCGGCCTTTCATTCATATTCTGAAACTGCCTGTTCTCCACATCTCTTCTGACGTTTGGCTTAACCAAATCCAAGCGGCACCGTAGTCTTCGATTGAAGAACATCATGGCTGGAGTTTGGTTGGTAACCGCATGTGTCGCATTCCGGTAGGCAAACAAGAAGTTATCCACCTTGTGTTGTAGGGGTATATCTTCATTACACATTGCCTTGATAGCCTTCTTGAATGTTTGAACAAACCTCTCGGCCAATCCATTAGTGGCTGGATGATATGGGGCGGATGTGTAATGCTTAACACCATTGTTCTTTAAGAACCTCCGGAACTCTTCAGACACAAACTGTGGTCCATTGTCAGAGCAAATCTGTTCAGGCAGCCCATTCCTGGCGAATATGGTTCGTAAGACTGTGATAGTTTTTTCTGTGCTGGTTGAGGACATTTTTATTACCTCTGGCCACTTTGAATGTGCATCCACTGCAATTAAAAACATCGAGTCCATAAAGGGACCAGCAAAATCAATGTGCACCCTTTGCCATGGAGATGAGGGCCACTCCCATGGATGTAGAGGGGCTTGTGGTGGGGTGTTTTGGACCTTCTGGCATCCTGTACAGCTCTTGGTCATCTCTTCGATTTCTCTATCGATTCCCGGCCACCACACAAACGCTCTGGCTAAGTTCTTCATTTTTACCCCTCCCAGATGACCCTCATGAAGCTCATTGAGCACTCTATCCTTCAATTTGGGTGGAATTACGACTCTGGATCCACACATCAAGGTTCCTCTGCACACTGGCAGCTGTTCTCTTCTCGGCGAGAATGCTGGCAGCAGTGGTTCGCTATGTGCTGGCCATCCCTTCACCGTTAAATCATAGACCCAGGAGAGTGTCGGGTCATTTCGTGTTTCCTTTTCTATGTTTGCATTCGTCACAGGGAGACATTCGACTATAGTCGAGTGGAATAACTCCACTGGATCCATTGCCAGTTCTTCTTCCACCGTCGGCAAGGGTAGGCGCGACAATCCATCAGCATTCCCATGCTGTTTAGTTCCTTTGTACTCGATGTCATATTGGTGTGCCCCTAGGAAAAGGGACCACCTCTGTAGCCGTTGTGCCGTCATTATCGGTACGCCCTTCTGAGGGTTGAAAATGGAGACGAGAGTTGATGATCAGTTAGTAGAGTAAATTTCTGACCGTGCAGGTAGTGATTGAACTTCTTCACCCCCCACACCAGGCTGAGGGCCTCTCTGTCAATCTGGGCGTAGTTACGCTCGGCTGAAGTTAACGAGCGTGACGCAAAAGCTATCGGCCTCTCTGAACCATCAAGGAATTTATGTGACAGTACCGCCCCAATGCCGTAGGGAGACGCATCACACACCAGTCTTATCGGTAGTGATGGGTTGTAGTGAGCCAATACTTCTCTTGAAGTGATTAGGTCCTTACTCTTCTGAAAGGCCCGCTTACATTCATCGCTCCATTTCCATGCTACTCCCGTTCATAGTAGGGCGTTCAGTGGATGCAGAATTGTGGACAAATTCGGCAAAAACTTATGGTAGTAATTCACCAATCCGAGGAATGACCTCAGTTGCGACACATTTTCAGGCGCTGGAGCCTTAACTACCGCTTCAATTTTGTCAGGGGACTTATGCAACCCCTTTTCATCAATCACGTGGTCACAATACGATATCCGTTTCTTAAAAAACCCGCACTTGGGGCGATTGGCTCGTTGCCCATGTTCACGTAGTCTAGTGAGCACCTGCTCTAGGTTGGCAAGGTGTTCACTGTCATCTTCACCTGTCACTAGGATGTCGTCCAAGTAACACTGAGTCCCTGGATTCCCTTGCAGGACTTGTTCCATCGCTCTTTGCCATATCGCCGAAGCTGATGCTACTCCGAATACCAGTTGATTATACTGGTAAAGACCTTTGTGAGTGTTTATCGTGAGATACTTCCTAGAGGATGCTTCAACCTCCATCTGCAAATATGCTTGTGCTAGGTCAATTTTTGTAAAACGCTTCTCTCCAGATAGTGAGTCGAAGATATCTTCTATCCTTGGAAGAGGATATTGTACTGTGTGAAGGACTGGGTTCACTGTCACCTTGAAGTCCCCACAGATGCGAACCTTCCTTGGCTCCTCAGACTTATTGTTTAACGTTTTCTTCATGACAGGAACGATGGGTGTCGCCCACTCGCTCCAGTCTACCTTAGATAACACGCCTGCATTCTCCAGATTCTCCAGCTGTGCCTCGACGGCTGGGCGAATTGCATATGGTACCGGTCTTGCTTTGAAAAACTTGGGAATTGCATTCTCCTCTATTTTTATTGAGGCGGTTACGCCTTTAAGAGTGCCCAGTTCTTGTTGAAATACCTCTTTGGCGTCAGCTAAGATTGTTGACAATCATCCAGGAGTGACATCGTCATCCTTTTTACCAGCCACCGTCAGTGCCTGAATGGAGTGCCAGTCTAAACTTATCTTTCTGATCCATTCACGTCCCAATAACGGTGGTCCACCATCTTGCAGAATGTAGAGATACAATTTCCGTATTTTCTTGCCGTTGTATTCGACAGGCACCCTTATTTTTCCTCTGGGGTATACTTTTTGCCCCGTATACGTCCTCAAGACAATGGATGTCTCTCTCAAGGGTATGTGTGAGAATAGCCGCTCATAGTCTCGTCGATTCATGACAGTTAGAGCTGATCCTGTATCCAATTCCATTTTGACTTGGGACCCTGCTATCGTGAGGGTGACCCAAATGGTTCGGTTATCCTCTTTTGCGATTACGTTGTGAAGTTTGAGACAGCTTATTCTCTTGTTCCCGGATTCACTATCGCTCATCTGGTCTTCGGAACTACTGTCCGTCATCTTTTGTACTTTCCTGTACAGTTCCTTAGTAGCCTTTTTGTTGTCATTGGTCTTCTTCCCAGACCTGCAAACTCGTGCAATGTGTCCCATCTTTCCGCATTGCCTGCATATTTTGTCCTTGGACCAGCAGTCCTTCTGGTCATGGTTTGTTCTGCCGCAGCGATAACATTTTGCAAATCCCCGTGTCATTTCGTGGGTGCCGTATTGCTGTGGCTTTTGTTGTATTTCCGCAGCTCCCCTTGCTGCTGCTTCGTACGATACTGCCACGCTGAAAGCCTTATCTAGCGTCAGCTCTTTCTCTGAGAGTAACCTCTTCTGGGTTCCTTCACTCAGGAGTCCACAGACAAATTTGTCCCGTAAGGTATCTGCCAGTCCTGCTCCAAACTGACAGTGCTTTGATAGCTTGCGTAGTTCCGTAATGTAATCAGCATTGCTCTCATTTTTATGCTGATTTCTCCTGTGGAATTTAAATCTTTCTGCTATCAGCAGCGGTGTAGGATTTAGGTGTTCCTGTAGGATAGCAACAATTTCGTTAAAACTCTTCGCCTTCGGTTTGGCTGGAGTAATCAGGTCCCGCAATAGGCCGTACGTTCTTGCGCCCATTAAATTTAGCAATACCAATGCCTTTTTCTCATCGGCTATTTCGTTTGCCTCGCAATATACCTCGACTCTTTCCACATACATGGTCCAGTCTTCTATTGCATTATCGAAGGCAGTGATATCGCCAGTCTTTGGCATCTTGAAAATCTAAGATGGCGCCTCCCGCGCTTTTCCTTTGTCCCCGCTGAGTTAAGATGGCGCCTCCCGCGCTTTCCCGCCACTGCCAACGCTGTTGCTGGCGATTATATTTATTTTACTATCCTGTAATGGCGACGCCCTATGGTCTTCGCGCCTCCCCGATCGCTGCTGCCAACGCCGCTCTCCGCGGTATTTTTATTTTTCTATCGCACTTCAATATTTGCTCCGTTAATTGAAGAACCGTTCCCGTCGTGGAGCAGACCCTCTGGGACACTTCCCTCCCTCTTCTTGGGTCCGAACGCTGCCCGGCTTCGAAGCACTGGCCGCGCCCTGTGTGCTCCACCCTCTCTCTCTCTCTTTGCTTCCCGACTCGCTGCCCGGCCCTGTTGCAGAGCCACCCGATCGAGCTCTAGCCCGCCGCAGCCTAGGAAGGATCAGTGCACTACCTGCCACCAGCCCGATTAGCTGGGAAACCACAGACTGGAGAACCAAGCCTGGCTCTCGACAGTCTCTCCTGCAACTTTTCAATTCGATGATATGGAGGGCGGTTGCCCATGGTCGACGCCCGTTTCTCGAGTTCCTTTGGATTTTTTTTTTTCTTTCTTCTGGCTTCGACCTTCAACAACGTCGTCTGAGGTGCTGCCGAGTTGCAGGTAAGTTTGTTTCTTACTCGTCGCCAGTATTATGTCCATGTATAATTGAGACACGGACTGCAGGAGTTGATTATAACAAGTCTTTACTGAATGGAGACAACCTGGGAACTGAAACTACAGAAGCCTGCTAGGGCCTTTTATACAGGGGTGGTCACTGCCGGTACTGCAGTCTGAGACCAGTTATTCCCTTAAAGGGACATACAGAACATGGCCCACCTCCAACCAAGTCAGCTGGTATAAAGAACGCTGTGCCCACTTCATTCCAACCCATTCCCAGACCATAAAATGTACCCCATTAACTTTCTCAATGTGGCATCAAATTGCACTCTGAATAACCCCAAAGTTTGTGCCTCTACTGTATCACCTTGATTGGTAGATTATTTCAAACAATCACACAGAGTGTATTTTTTCCTGAAGTCATTCTAAATTTATTTTTCCCTCATTTCTGTTTACCGCCTCTCATCTTATTTTCTTACCATGCTTTGAAGTAGAAATCTAGTCCTAAACCATTTAATATTTCATATACCTGTACTTTAAGAGACCCACCTTCTTTCTTGACTATAAAGCTTTATGTTCTTTAATATTTCCTCATAACCCATCCCCTTGATGTTTTGAATCAGTCCAGTTGCTCTTTCTTTGCCTTTTTAATATATTTATCTTTCTCTGTGGTGACCGCAGGATTCCAAGTGAACCAGACGGTTCGCAACCTTGGCATCCTATTTAACCCGGAGATGACCTTCTGACCCCATATCCACTCCATCATCAAGACAACCCCTGATATCTGCACACCTCTAATTCTGCCCTCTTGAGCATCCCTGATTTTAATCACTCCACCATTGGTGGCCGTGCCTTCAGCTGCCAGGGCCCTAAGCTCTGAAATTCCCTCCCTAAACCTCTCCACCTCTCTTTCCTCCTCAGACCAAGCTTTTGGTGATTCTATCCTAATATCACCTTATGTGGCTCGGTATCAAATGTTGCCCGATTGCGCACCTGTGCAGCGCCTTGGGACGTTTTACTACGTTAAAGGCGCTATATAAATGCAAGTTGTTGTTGTTGGTCTAAAAGCGCATATGCCCTTCAATTCAAACAGAAACAGCGAATTACCAGGCAATGAAATGGTACGATGCACTGACTGCACACATACAATAAATAGAACAGCCAATCTAAATTAGGATGTGAAACGTTACAAAGTTTAAGATGCGCCACACAATTAGGATTTAAGATTAAAACTGCCAGCACGTGTAAATCAGTGAAGAATAACGGGAATTGCTCCTGCTCGGTTGGGGAAAACGTCAAAAACAGAATCACGGATCAAAAGCCACTGAACGCAAATGGAATATAAAAAGTAAGATAAAAGCGATTTGATTCCTGTGAAACTCTCTAAATAAGCAACAAGCGGACGCTGGTGTTGAAGTGGGGCCGGGCAGCGGGCGGGGGTTACAACACTGGTGTAGACTGGCTGGTAGAGGTTTCAAAAGCGTTAGGAGGGCGATTGCTCAACCAAGTTGAAGATCTCCCGCCAATAGAAGCTCGACCCTGCAAACCATGAGCAGGAACACGGTTTAAAGTAACGGAAAGTGTCGCCTCACAACCTGCAGGCGGGATTATCCTAAACGGAAGTTGCAGAAACGGGACTGTTGGAGAAGCGCACCGGGTCTGAGAGTAACCGGGCTGATCGAGCCCCCAACCTCACTCCAACCAGACACCTCGCTTCCCACTTCCATCGCTTGCTCTTTGCAGATACCAGAAGCAGCTTTCGGGACCCAAGTAGCAAACATCTCTTGCTACAAAAATCTCTTGCTACTCTTATGCCTTCTATCCTATCACAGACCTTCCCTTTTGTTCTTCCCTCCCTCTCCCTCCTTTCCCTGCCCCTACACTTGCTTAAAAACCTGTTCCATCTCCAGCTTTTTCCAGTTCTGAGAAAGGGTCATCGACCTGAAACTTTAACTCTGTTTCTCTCTCCACAGATGCTGCCTGACCTGCTGAGTGTTTCCAGCATTTTCTGTTTTTATTTAACATCTCTCGCTGATGGTTTCCCCCCCCCCACCCAAAAAAAGAGCAAGTGTATATTTAAAGACCAGAAAGACGGAACATTTCATCTAATTCTTTATGTCCTCTGAAACTTTAACACAACAACTTAACAGAAAGATTTTTCAACACACACACATAGAATGCTGGAAACTCCCAGCAAGTCGTTCTTGAAGAAACTGTTCAGAGAAAAGCTACAAACTTTGGATTGATACAGGTGTCTGCCCCTCAATAAACTGGTTTCCCAGAGTTCAGACACACCATAAAGTAGCAATGGGTTAATAAACACGTTCCACGATTCAGTTACACAACAGAAATTGGTTAAGATTTAGATTAATTTACAAAACTACACCCCGTTTTATTTATTAAAAATGCTCATGCATTTGGGTTGTTTTTCGTGCTTTTTTAAAATTAAGTAGACGGGACATAATTTTTTAAATCTTAATAGTGCCTTTTACAGGAATTTGGGGCCGGCCTCTCAACAATGTTACCACATCTATTCCCAATTTCCCAATAAACACGCCTCTCGTGATTCATTCAGCAGCTTTTCCTGGATCTCATTTATAATCCAGTGCAAAGCGACCTTGATTGAAAAGTGCAGAGTGAGACCGGAGTTAAAGAGATTTACCTCACATCCGAAGCAACCTTTCCACGCGATAATCTTCGCTGTCGACCTGCTGAGAGCTACATGTACTTAGGTCTAACTTCCAGACACACAACAGGAAACATAACAGATCGGAGTTTCAGCAATGTATGTGGTTACCACATCACGTGTGAGAAACAAAAACAGCGGGTCAGTCAGCTTCGGTGTGGAGAACAGGCAAGTGGAGTTCGGGTCACCAACTCTCCAGCATTATTCTGGAGTCTCCAGGAGTTAAAGACACTGCTGGAGGGTCCCAAAATTGTGCTTTTTGTTTCCTTTTTCTTTGAACACTTTTTGTTTATCAATTATAAAACGTATTGGACATTTTTTTATATATTCGTTCCTGGGATGTGGGTGTTGCTGACAAGGGCATCATTTATGCCCATCCCTAATTGCCCTTGAGAAGGTGGTGGTGAGCCGCCTTCTTGAACCACTCCCAGGATGTTGATGGTGGGGGATTCGGTGATGGTAATGTCAAGGGATGGTAGTTAGACTCTCGCTTGTTGGAGATAGTCATTGCCTGGTACTTGTGTGGCGCGAATGTTATTTGCCACTTATCAGCCCAAGCCTGAATGTTGTCCAGGTCTTGCTGTATTCGGGCATGGACTGCTTCATTTTCTGAGGAGTTGCGAATGGAATTGAACTGGGGGAGGGAGGCTGTTTGGCGGGAGGTTGGGAGGAGGTCATGTGATGAAACCTCCAGGAATACGTCCAACCAGAGTTGGCAACCCTAACGTGGACGTTTCATGCGTGGACCCTTAGTCAGAACTGAAACAGTGATAGGTGAACAATATTTTAAAATAGAACGAGAGGTAAGGGAAAACACATACACACTATAGTAGAAATATAATAAGCTGTAAGTTGCTAATGTGGAAAACAGGAAAGAAAGAACTTGCAGTTGTATACAACTTCAGGACATCCCAAAGTGCTTCACAGACAAGGAAGTACTTTTGAAGTGCAGCCACTGTTGTAAGTAGAAAGTGTTAAAGTTGGGAATTTGGAGAGAGTGGGAATTAGGAGCAGAGGGGGAAGGAGGTGCTGCTTTTTGCCTCCAGTACTTGTACTGCTTTGTGTTACAGGTAAATATTTAATTTAATCTACCAATAACTTAAACTAGATCAAGTAATTAGTTAAAAAACAAAACTATAAGCTAAGTTAAAGACATAAACTCTAATTAATTAAATAAATAAAACAAGGCAGAGCAGGTGGTGTGCCCTAACTGCAGCATGTGGGAGTTTGTGGAGAACATCGCGATCCCGGATGACCATGTCTGCAGTAAGTGTCTGCATCCCGAGGAACTTCAACTCAGAGTTGTGGAGCTGGAGTCTGAGGTGCAGACATTGTGGGGCATTGGGGGTGGGGGGTGGGGAGAGTTAGCTGGACACTTTGATCCAGGAGGCAGTCACACCCCTTAGGTTAGGTAGTGGTACAGGTCTGGTTAGTGGCCTGGGACAGGAGGGTGTGACTGTCACTCAGGCAGGTAAGGGGAACCCAGGTGCAATACTGGAGGAGCCTCAGCCTTTGCCCTTATCCAACAGGTTCTTGCTGCCTGTTTGGATGAGGGCAGAGTCTGCAGGGTGGATGAGCAAGCTAACCATGGCACCTTGGTACAGGAGGCCATTCAAGTGGGGGCAGTGAAAAAGAATGCTGTAATGGTAGGGGACAGTACAGTCGGGAATAGATACCGTTCTCTGCCGGGAGTTCCGAAGGCTGTATTGCCTACCCAGTGCCAGGGTTAAGGATATCTCCTCATGACTGGAGAAGAATTTGGAGTGGGAGGGAGAGGATCCAGTTGTCGTGGTCCACATAGGAACCATAGGTAGAACTAGGAATGAGGTTCTGCTGCAAGAGTTTGAGGAGCTCGGGTCCAAATTAAAACACATTACCTCAATGGTAATAATCACTGGATTGTTACCTGAGCCATGCGCAAATTGGCATAGGGACAAGCAGATTAGAGAGTTAAATGCATGGCTCAAAACGTAGTGTGGGAGGAAGGGGTTTCAATTCATGGGGCAGTACTGGGGAAAGAGGGAGCTGTTCCGTTGGGATGGACTCCACTTAAACCAGGCTGGGACCAGTCTCCTTGCAAATCAAATAACTAGGGGTGTAGGTAGGGCTTTAAACTAAAAAGGGGGGGGGATCAGGTGAGGGGAAATTTTCAAATCTACAGCGAAAAGTCAAGGCTATGGAGCAGTGTAGCGATTTGGGTAAAGATAAGCAGAGTGTGACAGGAAGGGACAGAGAGTTTAATGGTAATAGTGCCTCAGGGAAGAAGGTGAAATCAGAGAATAATGGTAAAAAGTTAAAATTAAAGGCTCTTTATCTGAATGTGTGAAGCATTCATAACAAGATAGATGATTTAGTGGCACAAATAAAGATAAATGGTTTTGATCTAATAGCCATTACAGAGACGTGGTTGCAAGGTGGCCAAGGTTGGGAACTAAATATTCCAGAATACTTGATGTTTTGAAAAGACAAACAGAATGGAAAAGGAGAGGGTAGCCCTGATAAAGGATAACATAAGCACAGTAGTGAGAAAGGATCTTGGCTCGGAAGATCAGGAAGTAGAATCAGTATGGGAGGAGATAAAAAATAACATGGGGCAGAAAACACTGGTGGAAGTAGTTTCAAGGCTCCCTAATGGTAGCTATATTGTTGGACAGTGTGTTAATCAACAAATATTAGGAGCTTGTAACAAAGGTAATGCAATAATTGTGGGGTACTTTGATCTTCATATAGACTAGGCAAATCAAATTGGCAAAGGTAGTCTAGAGGACGAATTCATGGAATGCATTCAGGACAGTTTCTTAGAACAATGGGTTCGATTTTTGCCAGCCATAGGGAGATGGGTTTGAAGGTGGGACTGCCAGGAAAATGGCAGAATTTGGGGGCGGGTGCCCAACCCCACCTCCATGCCATCTTGTCAGGATGTTAACAGGCAATAAATAGGCTCATCACCATTTTGCCCACACATCTGCGGGCTTCCCGAAGGCTCCAAACCCCGCCAGGGTCACCGAGGCGAGTAATGGGTCTGTGGGGGTTGGAGGGGTCCAAAAGTGTGCTGTGGAGGTGAGTGATGGGTGCAGGTGTGGAGAGGTGTGTATCTGAGGTAAGTGCAAAGTGTTAGAAAAAGTGTACTTACCTTTGTTTCTTCCTGTAGGCTTCAATCGGTGGGTATTTGGAGAGTCTCGCACCTCCGCGGTTGAGATGACAAATGGCCGTTGCATTCTCCAATGCAGCAACCATCTAATTTCTACAAAAGAAAGATGTTTGATGAGGTCTTGAATTCAAGAATTCATCAAACTACAAAGAATGTCAGTGTTTGACAGGTTCACAGAGCTGTCAAACGATGACAATTCATCTGTCAAAAATGTTTGCATTGACGTTCTCTGCAACCGGCTTTCCCTTAATTGGCCTGCAAAGCCTGCTGGGCAGGCTTAACAAGGTCAATCAAGGGAAAATAGCATGAGTTGGCCAGAAGTTGACGGAGGCAGGACTGAAACCCAACAAGTGGGAGTCCAGCCTCCAAAAGCTCCCCATTGGCAAAATCCAGCCCAATATGTCATGGAACCAACCAGGGAACAGGCTATTTTAGATCTTTTATTGTGTAATGAAACAGGGATAATTAGTAATCTCATAGTAAAGGATCCTCTAGGGAAGAGTGATCATAATATGTAAAAATTTCACATTGGGTTTGAGAGTGAAATACTTAAATTCAAAACTAGAGTCTTAAACTTAAATAAAGCCAATTACATAGGTATGAGGGGTGAGTTGGCTAAGGTAGATTGGGAAATTAGATTAAGAGGTATGATTTTAGATAGGCAGTGGCAAACATTTAAAGAAATATTCCAAAATTCTCAATGAATATACATTCCACTAAGAAATAAAAATGCCACGGGAAATGTGATCTATCTGTGGCTAACTAAAGAAGTTAAGGATAGTATTCGATTAAAAGAGGCTTATAATGTTGCGAAGAATTGTAGTAAGCCTAATGATTTGGAGAGCTTTAGAAACCAGCAAAGGATGACCAAAAATTGGTAAGAAGGGAAAAAATAGAATATTCGAGAAAACTAGCAAGAAATATAAAAACAGATTGTAAGAGCTTCTACAAGTATTAAAAAGGAAGAGAGTAGCAAAAGTAAGCATTGGTCTATTAGAGGCTGAGACAGGAGAAATTATAATGGGGAAAAGGAAATGGCAGAGACTTTAAACACATTTTGTATCTGTCTTCACAATAGAAGATACAAAAAGCATACCAAAAATAGAGGGGAACCAAGGGGTTAATGAGAGTGAAGAACTTAAAGTAATTAAGATCAGTAGAGAAAAAGTACTTGAGAAACTAATGTGACTAAAAGCTGACAAATCCCCTGGATCAGTCATGCTCAGGAACTTCCAAATGTCCCTTTTATAGTGCACACCTGAATCCATAATTAAATCTGTATTACAATCTTTCCAACAACTTTTAGCTTGGAGATTGAACTGAAAAAGAGGTCAACTTCAATGTTGTTTGTGGCAGTGTCAGCTGTGGCTCAGTGGGTAGCACACGCACCTCTGAGTCAGAAGGTTGTGGGTTCAAGTCCCACTCCAGGGACTTGAGCACATAAATCTAGGCTGACACTCCAGTGCAGCCTGAGGAAGTGTTGCACTGTCGGAGGTGCCGTCTTTCGGATGAGACGTTAAAACGAGATCCCATCTCTTCTCTCAGGTGGATGTAAATGATCCCATGGCACTATTTCGAAGAAGAGCAGGGGAGTTATCCCCAGTGTTTTGGCCAATACTTATCCCTCAACCAACATAACAAAAACAGATTATCTGGTCATTGTCACTGCTGTTTGTGGGAGCTTGCTCTGTGCAAATTGGCTGCTGCGTTTCCCACGTTACAACAAGTGACCCCACTTCAAAAGTACTTCATTGGCTGTAAAGTGCTTTGAGACATTCAGTGGTCGTGAAAGGGACTATATAAATGTAAGCCTTTCTTTCGATAGCAGCATTTGGGTCTCTCTGTATTATGAGAGGATTTTGTTCCTCTTAACTAATTAAGAAACACAGCCTCCAGCTGAATTAAACTGATTTCCTCATTTGTTTGCCTTTATTGGGCACTTTTGCACTGCCATTGTCAGCCTCCTGCATGTGTCTGCTCAGATTGTTCCTTACTATTTTATTTGTATCTGTAGTGTACAACTTCACCAGGCCCCACCTTTGGAACCTCACGAGTGCAGGCAGAAGCCATGCTCTTTTGCCTATGTGCATAGCGATATCCACCAAAACCAACAACAGTGTGTTTCAAGAGGCAAATACAGAGATGTCAGTTTGACTAACCCAAGTGAAATGTACTGTTCTGTCTTGAAAGTGTTTGTCGCCCAGACTAGCCTGAAACTAACACATACCCTGCGTGCAGCCTGAGAGTGCACAGTACAGCAAGGTGCAATTCAACTGCAGATGTTTGTCAGGCTCTGAACTGCACTTTTCATACTAAACGCAAGAGTCTTTCTCCCACAACAACAGACTATGCAACAAAAAAAACTATATAGAATTATGGAGTTTAACTTGCAGTTCAAGGAGTTAGAACTTTTCTTGTTCTACAAAATATATAAATTCAGAGAGCTCAGGGTTTTAAAAAAAAAAAAAATTTAATATTAAAATCTGGCAAACATGCATAATCCCAATCTACAGCGTGAGTTGAGCTCAGTTGGAAGAACTCTCACTTCTGAACCATAAAGGTTAAATATTCAAGTCCTATGCTGGGAGTGCTGTATTGTTGGAGGTGCTGTCTTTTGGATAATAGGTTTAAACAGAGACCCTATCTGCCTCTTCAAGTGAATGTAAGGAACCATACAGCACTATTTCAAGAAGAGCAGGAAATTCTCCAAGCGTCCTGACCTACATCCTCAGGTTCTGAAAGAGGTGGCTGCAGAGATAGTGGATGCATTGGTTGTGATCTTCCAAAATTCCCTAGATTCCAGAACGGTCCCCGCGGATTGGAAGGTAGCAAGTGTAACCACCCGCTATTCAAGAAAGGAGGAAGAGAGAAATCAGGGAACTACAGTCCAGTCAGCCTGACATCAGTTGTCGGGAAAATGGAATCCATTATGCATCGATGCAGGAAGGATGTTCCCGATGGTCGGGGAGTCCAGAACCAGCGGTCACAGTCTAAGGATAAGAGGTAAGTCATTTAGGACAGAAATGAGGAATTTCTTCACCCAGAGAGTGGTGAACCTGTGGAATTCTCTACCACAGAAGGCAGTAGAGGCCAGTTCATTAAATATATTCAAGAAGGAGTTGGATATATTTCTTAAGGCTAAAGGGATCAAGGGATCTGGGGAGAAGGCAGGGACAGGGTACTGAATTTGGATGATCAGCCATGATCGCATTAAATGGTGGAGCAGGCTCGAGGGGCCGAATGGCCTACTCCTGCTCCTATCTTCTATGTTTCTATTATTAAGGAAGTGGTAACAGGGCATTTAGAAAATCATAATATGATTAGGCAGAGTCAACATGGTTTTATAAATGGGAAATTGTGTTTAACAAATTTATTAAAGTTTTTTGAGGATGTAACTAGCAGGGTAGATAAAGGAGGATCATTGGATGTAGTATATTTGGATTTCCAAATGGCATTCGATAAGGTGCCGCATAAAAGGTTGTTACGCAAGATAACGGCTAATGGGTTGGGGGTAATATATTGGCATGGATAGAGGGTTGGTTAACGGACAGTAAACAGAGAGTAGGGATAAACTGATCTTTTTCAGGTTGGCAGGCTGTAACTAGTGGGGTGCCGCAAGGACCAGTGCTGGGGCCTCAGCTATTTACAATTTATATTAATGACTTAGATGAAGGGACCAAGTGTAATGTATCCAAGTTTGCTGACAATACAAAGCTAGGTGGGAAAGTAAGCTGTGAGGTGGCCACAAAGAGCCTGCAAAGGGATATAGACAGGTTAAGTGAGTGGGCAAGAAGGTGGCAGATGGAGTATAATGTGGGGAAATGTGAGGTTACTCACTTTGGTAGGAAGAATAGAAAAACAGAATATTGGGCTAAAAATTAAGTGGAGGTGGAAATTGAGTGGTTGCGCCCCAAGATGGAAGCGGGGCGATACTGGAAGCACCCCGCTTCCCTCTTGGGGTGCTGCAGACCTTCCTCCCCTTCTTAAAGGGGAGGGGCCTTGCGCAGCATGACCCAGGGCCCAGCTGGGCCCCCGGGGATCAGGAGTGCCAGCAAAAGAGCCCGGCACTCAAAAGAAGTGCCGGGCTTTTGGAGCACAGCCGGCACTCCGCAGGGGGGGGGTGGGGGGGGTGCGTTCAGGAGGCCGGGGACGGAAGCACAGGCAGGCGGCCAGCAACAAAAATGGCCGCCCGGCATCTCGCCTGTAAATAGCGCCTCCCTGGCCACAGGTACACCCCACCCCGACCCCATCGGAAATAGCATCAGGCGGTAAGTCAGGGGGCGCAAGTGGAGTGCTGCGCACAGCGATGACATCATCGCCGGCGGCATAGCGCAGCGTTGCGCTACTGGTTAGCGCCACCACTAACCTCCTGCTGAATTTCGTGCGAGGCGTGGGCGGCGCCACACTCGGGCGCTAGTTGCTTTGCGCTCCATTAGCTCCTTAAGCGGGTGCTAACGGGAGGTGCAAAGCAACCCAATTTTTCCCCCAATCTGTTTTAAATGGTGAGAAACTATAAAATGTTGGTGTTCAGAGAGATTTAGGTGTCCTCGTACAGGAAACACAGAGAGTTAGCATACAGGTACAGCAAGCAATTAAGAAGGCAAATGACATGTTGGCCTTTATTGCAAGGGGGTTGGAATACAAGGGGGTTGGCACCTTATCGAATGCCTTTTGGAAATCCAAATATACTACATCCATCGATCCTCCTTCATCTACCCTGCTAGTTACATCCTCAAAAAACTCTAATAAATTTGTTAAACACAATTTCCCATTTATAAAACCATGTTGACTCTGCCTAATCATATTATAATTTTCTAAATGCCCCGTTACCACTTCCTTAATAATGGATTCCATTTTCCCGACAACTGATATCAGGCTGACTGGTCTGTAGTTCCCTGTTTTCTCTCTTCCTCCTTTCTTGAATAGCAAGGTTACATTTGCTACCTTCCAATCTGCGGGGACCTTTCTAGAATCTATGGAATTTTGGAAGATCAATTGCTTGCTGTACCTGCATGCTAACTCTCTGGAGTCGATTTTCCCTCAGGTGCGGGGAATTGTCGGGTTCCCTGAATGTCGGAGTTCCCACACGAATGTAAATGGGCCTGGTAGATTGATTCAATTTTCCCTCAATTGGCCAATTCATTTCCAGCGTGTGGGAACCCTTGCTAATTGATTATTTCCAGTCAGAAAGCCCCACAGTATGATGTCATCATTCATGGTGCTTTTAAAGTCTATAGCAAGCATTGCCTACGAACCACACAGGATGGCAGAGGAGCCTGCGGCAGCTGTGGCCAGTGCCAGACCCCGAGCTGGCAGCAGATTCGACGAGGCTTCACTGCAGGCATTGTTGGATGGGGTGAGGGCCCACAGGGAGGTCCTCTTCCTTCAGTCAGGGAGGAAGAGGCCTCCCACTGAGACCAAGGCTGCATGGATGCAGGTGGCAGCAGATGTCAACTCGCTGGGAGTCACCAGAAGAACCTGGATACAGTGTCGGAAGTGATTCAATGACCTTCACCGTACAGGAAAAGTAAGTATGAAGTTTCCACCACCCTCAAACTGATCCCCATTGCCTTTCCCCACCAGCACTCAACTTTAGCACTCTCTTCCTCCACATCCCACTTCACAGTCACATTCATGCACCCTTACCCATTCCCTCTCTATGCTGACGCTCACATAACTATTCCACCATGCAGCCCTCACAATCCCTCTCACTCTGATGCTTTGAGGACAACTGACAACACACAGGGAGGGCCCTTGGTCTTGGCGCCTCACCCCATCTTTGTCTCCCTCTAAGTATCTATGCTATGCAATCTCTACACTCCTTCATTCTCACTCAAACTCCACTTATCTCCCTCATTGCAGGAAAAGAGAGCTCACAACAACAGAGAGCGAGCCAGGACTGGAGAAGGCCCACCCTCAATAGCCCACCTGACCCCCTGGGAGGAAGGAGTCCTGGAAATTGTCGGGGCTGATGTGGCTGCGGAAGCTGGGGAAGGAGAGACAGGGGCAGGCCCGCAAGCTGGTGACAGAATAGTTTTCCATCTCTCCCATTGACATAGCATGAGTCGCTGTTATGATTCTGAAGTTGCATCATTTGGACTTATGAACATCTGCAAAATCTAACATGCATGTAACCTTGGCATCACATTTCTAACTCTTTCCTTTACTCCCCCACAGGACCATCCAAAGCCCCCGTCCCCACTGCGGAGGAGGAAGAGGCTGAGCAGCCAGACTCCTCAGAGGAAGCTCCAACCTCTGAGGGCGCAGTGTCAGCAGAATTCAGCGCACCCAGCACCAGCGCAGACACTTGCACCTCGGTGGGACCTTCGCGAGATAGAGTAGTGTTGTCACCTGGTGTATCACAGCTCACAAGTGAGTATCAGCAGATGGTGGAGACAGGGACAGCAGTGGAGAGTCCTCGTCGGAGGGCGCAGGACTCTGCCAGCTCAGCTCTGCTGCATGTGGACCCTCTGCCTCTGGGTCCATCCGCAAGAGAAGAGGTGATGGATCTCCATGCACAGATGCAGGAGTCTCTGGCAGGTTTTGTCTCCAGGGTCGCTGCGAGTGTGGAGTGAATGGAGGAGTCCATAGCGAACATGAGCAGAGCCTTTGTGGAGTCATTGGTGCATGAACGCATCACCACGGAAAGGATGGCAACCTCCGTGGAAAGGATGGCTACAATAAAGGAGAGGATGGCTACGGCCATGGAGGAGCTAAGTCGTCAGAGTACTGAAAACATGGTGGCCTAGAAATTCAGTCTGCACACTTTTGGAGCGCTAAAGTCGGGCGTTCGCTAAAGTTAGCGCCCGCCGGAAAGTGTAGGCCACATCGCCGAAATTCAGTAGAGCTGGCCAAGAGTTTGGCCGAGCGCTGAAACTGGCGTTGCAATGCTCTCTTCAGGCGCTAAGCCGGCGATGCGACCTGATAACGCCGAGGCCGGGCGCAGCGCAGGTGCGGTCATGTTTTGATTGACAGCAGACACCCTGACGCCGGCCAGCTCTTAAAGGGGGAAGGGTCGACTTTGACTGCTGCCACGCCCTGCATACTGGAGCCCTGCAGCTAGGCCTCAACACTGCTGGTGGGCCAAAATAGCGCCTGGAGCCATGGAGAGGGCCCGTGAACGAGCGCAGCGCTTCTCAGAGCATGCTCTGAGGGTGCTGATTAATGGTGTCGAAAACAAAAGAGAGATCTTGTGCCCGGACAGTGGCAAGAAGGCTCCCAGGAGCCAGTACAGGAAAGCCTGGAGGAAAATCGCCCGCAGGGTGTCATCCACCTGCGATGTCCCCAGGAGTGCGGACCAATGCCGCAAGAAGTACAACGACCTCACTCGGATGGTGAAGGTGAGTACCCTTTCCAGTGTCCTCCTCATCCTTGCATGTGCACCTCACATTATGGGCAAAGGGACCTCAAAGGACTAATGGGCAGCCCTCCTCCCGCAGCAATGGCACTGGCATGATCATCAATAGCACTTTCTGCACTTAACACACTGGCCAAGCTATTCGACCATGGGAGGCAGTGCACACAGCAACAGGGCACCACACTGGCCAAGCTATTCGACCATGGGAGGCAGTGCACACAGCAACAGGGCACCACACTGTACTTAGAGGCCGTCCTTTCTCTTGCAGGCCAAGCTAGCGCGGAATTTGAGGAGCCAGTCTGTCACCGGTGGAGGCCGTCCCGAGTACCAGGCGCTCAGTGAGCTGGAGCAGAGCGTGGCTCGACTCATGCGTGCCCGGGTGACTGGCCCTGTTGCGATCGGAGATGCGGACCCTGTACTGGGACCCACTGGTAAGGACATGACCGGTTGGACCTCTGTCGTTGCCCTTGCGCTTCAGATATACATCCTTTCGCACTGACCAACAAATGCGCATAATGCCACCACTCAGGCCTCCCTCGCTGACGCCCTGTCCTCACTCTAAAGCTACTCTTGTGCCTTCCTGCTTTCAGCTGGTGAGGAGGAGGTGGTCCCTGAAGCTCAGAGTGCCAGGCCCTTGGAGGAGGAGGACGACGAGGACCAGGAGGAAGGCGGCACATCGGGGGAGCCCTCATCCGCGCCAGGGGATGGCAATGGAGGGGAGACGTCTGGCCTGCAGGAGAGCCAGGGGGAAGTGTTGCAGGGGAGGGCAGATCCTGGGCCCAGTGGGCTCGAGGCACGCGGGAAGGGTCCGGCAGCACGCCGGCCTTCTCCCCAGAGGGGGGAGGTGTTGCAGGGGAGGGCAGATCCTGGGCCCAGTGGGCTCGAGGCACACGGGAAGGGTCCGGCAGCACGCTGGCCTTCTCCCCAGAGGGGGGAGGTGTTGCAGGGGAGGGCAGATCCTGGGCCCAGTGGGCTCGAGGCACGCAGGAAGGGTCGGCCAGCTCGACGGCCTTCTCCCCAGAGGGAGAATCCGCCCTCCAGTCCGGAGACGGTCCTCGCCCAGGAGGTGCGCCTCCTCGATGAGATGTCGGCGGCGTCTGAGCGGCGCCACCAGGAGTTCATGGGGGTTGTGCAACAGATGCCTCAGGCCATTGAGTCCCTGGCTCATAGTGTGGTCGCTTTCAGGGAATCACAGGCCAGGGGGTTCGAACAACTCGCGGCAGCGCACGACAGGGGTGTCCAGCAACTCGCGGCAGCCCAGGACGTGACTCGCGAGATGAGTGGTGCCGTCCAGACACTGGCAGAGCTGATGCGGGCACATACCAGGGCAGTTCGAGCACTCACTTCTGCCACACTCGCTGTGGCGCGGAAGCATCGCCAGGGCACCCGCCGCCCTGCTGCAGCACAGCGGTCTGGCCTCCGCCAGATTGCTGGGCTTGTTGCACTGCCAGCCCGGCCGAGTGCCAGTGTCTCTGGCGAGCAGCGCGCGCCTGCCATCAGCCAGCTTGCCCCCATTGGTGCAGCCGACACTGCCACTCCCCCAGCCAAGGTGCGACGAGCTGCTGCTGAGACTGATGCTGGCCAGCCACAGCTGCAGCAGTCAGCAGCCGGCCCCTCCCGGGCCGGGCCTCGTCTAGGCCGACCCCCAAGGGCATCTGCCGACACGCATTGTGGCCCTCATGAGCCTTCCCCCAGCCTTGCCACACCCGCAGGGCCCAGGTTGAGGCAGAGCAGCAGGTCGGGCAGAGGCCAGAGAAGCCTGTCTAAGGACTCGCCCTCTCGGCACACCCATTAGAGTGTGGTGATAGCGTTTTTTTTTATATTGGGGGGCTTGTGTTCTGGGGGGGCATTATTTTGGTAAGGCCGAGGATCAAGGCATTTTTTGTTTTTATGGGGGTGTTTGTGTTGTGGAGGGGGGGGCTTATTTTTGTAAGGCCGATGATGAAGGCCATTTGGATGGGCAAGTTTTGTTAGTCCTCCCCAGGTTTTGGGAGTGACAGATGTTTTTGACTGTTTTTTGGGGGTCTTGTCTGTTTTTCTGTTTCATGTGGGAAGGGCCCTGAGTTTGTGAAATAAAGCTTTTTATTTATTCAGCATGTCCACGTCTCAGGTTTCAACTGGTTGTTGCGTTAACCGGCTGAGGGCTTGCGGTGCGGCTGCCTTCAGGTGCGTTCATTGCCACAGCCCATTCCCTGACAGGGGGCCTAGAAGTGTCGATCAATAAGCCCCCGGCGGACGGCCCTTGGACCTTGTGGCTCCCTCCTGGGCTGGTACTCCTCCTCCTCCTCCTCCTCCTCATGGTCCTCCTGCTCGTCCTCCTGAGGTGGTGGTGCAATGTCAGGTGGCAGTGCCTGAGTCCTGCGGATAGCCAGGTTGTGCAGCATGCAGCACACGACGACGAACTGGGAGACTCTATCCGGCGAATACTGTAGAGATCCGCCGGAACGATCCAGGCAGCGGAACCGTTGCTTGAGGATGCCTATCGTTTGCTCTATGATGTTCCTTGTGGCTTGATGGCTTTCGTTGTATGCCTCCTCCGCTGGGGTCCTGGGCGCGCGGAGCGGGGTCATGAGCCATGTACACAAAGGGTAGCCCTTGTCCCCAATAAGCCATCCCCTTGGTGGAGGCTGTGCCTCGAACATGTCAGCCACAGTAGTCTGGCACAGGATAAATGCATCGTGGCTGCTTCCTGGGAAGCGGGCATTGACAGCTAGGATGCGCTGCCTGTGGTCACACACCAGCTGTACATTTAGGGAATGGTAGCCCTTCCGGTTGCGGTAATCCTCGGCATTGTCGATAGGTGCCCGCATAGCCACATGCGTGCAGTCAATGGTGCCCTGCACCATGGGGAAGTCGGCGATCCTGGCAAATCCGACTGCACGCTGCTCCTGCCTCTGTCGGGTCATGGGGAAGGAGATGAATTGGTGTCTCCTCGCGAAAAGTGCATCGGTGACCTGCCGGATGCAGCGATGCGCGGCGAACTGGGAGATGTTCGCTATGTCCCCAGCAGCGGCTTGGAAGGAGCCGCTTGCATAAAAGTTCAGAGCCACCGTGACCTTCACTTCCACCGAGAGAGACGTCCTGCACATCAGCTGTGGATGCAGATCTCTGTGAAGCAGCTGGCAGATCTCTGCAACCACCTCCCTTCTGAAGCGCAGCCTCTTAACACAATGCGCCGCAGTCATGGTGAGATAGGACACCTGCTGCCGGTATTGCCTGAGTGGGTAAGGCCTACGTTGCCGACGCCTGATGGCCCCTCTGCGTCTAGGCATGGCTGGCCCTCTCTCACAGCGTCTGCGAGCCCTTCGCACATAATGCTGCAACTGAGGGTTGGACCCCCATACAGCCCCCATAATAAAGTTGAAAACAGTGAAATCAAATGAATCAAATGTCAAAGCACTGGCCAGAAGCCAAAAATACCTCCTATGTTGTCCCAAATCAGTAAGCTCTGTCCCTTGGCCTCTGTCCAGAAATCCAAAGCAGTAAAGTCATTGCAGCAAAATGGCTGGGCTTTATAGGTCAGTGTAAGTGCCCTTTAATTAGCGCTCCCCGAGGCCCACAGGGCCTCTGTTGCTTTCCACTTCACAGTTCTTAGCAGCGCCACGCCCACATTGGGCGGGCGCCACTGAATTTCCGGTTTGGGGCGCACAAACAGTGTTGCACGACGAGATGACGTCATAAGCTGCGCGCACAGCTGAGCGGGCGCAAACACTTTGTGCCGGCGCTAAATGTCAACTGAATTTGGGCGTTGGCGCAGATCGGTCTGCGCCCGGGCGCTAAGTGCCTAGCGCTGGAAATATACCCCTCTTATGGCATTACCGGCTGGCGCAACCAACTGAATTTCTAGGCCGGTGAGTGTTCAGAATAGACTGACATCTCTGGAGGAGCGATGGGCAGCTATTGAGCAGAGAAACCAGACCTTCATGGCAGGCCCTCTGAGTAGGACTGCCATTGTAGAAACGGGTCCCCATGGCCCACCTGATGTGCAGCAAGCTGCTCTCAAGCCACTTGCAGGCACTGAGTGGGACCTGTCCCATGAGAGAGAGGTTGGTGGCACACCTCAAGGAAGTGGGGGCTCCTCTCCAAGCGCTCACACTTCCATGCCACTGCAGAGCCCTTGGTCAGAGCCCCGCCGGAGTCCACACCCAACGGAGATAGAGGTCTCAACCCCTGCTCAGCCGCAGGAGCAGCAGACTACTGGCGAGCCCTCACAGGCTCGCCACCCCAGAGAACGCCCGCCAAAGGTGTCGAGACAGGAGCAGCAGGAAAGTGAGCAAGGGGCCTCCACATCTGCTGAAGCCACAGGGGAACCACTATGTAGGAGCACGCATAAGAGAAAAATAAAGCACTAATAGTCACAAGGGTAGTCACTTGGGTGAAATGTGTTTATTTTAAAAATGCCATCAGTTGGTAATTGTAAATAAAATTTCTGATGGCAACTTCTGCAGTTGTGGCGTGTGTCATTTCGCGATTGGGGCTGGAGGTCCTCTAATGCCAAGAGGGGAAGGAAAAGAAGGCCTCCCATGCTTCTGGTAGGTGCCTCAGTTGAGGAAGCACTGAGTGAGGGTGGCAAGGGGGGCTTCCCAGGAGCTCACACTGGAGAAGTGTGTGAGGCTCCAACCTTCCACAGCTGTGCCTAAGCCTTGAACAAGTTGCCCCAAGCCTGAAACAACAAGGTCCTGCAACCTACAAATGCTGTCTGATTAAATCTCTTCTTTCCTGATTGAACTGCAGCTGAAAGTAAGCAAGCCGACATTGTTCACACCAGGTTTCATCAGCGGTGTTCCCACCAGGTGTGTTTAGCGTGGGAAAAGGCTGAAAATAGCAAGGGCACCTTAAAATGGCATTAAAGAAGCCAATTATTGGTGATTAGGCTCCCGACGGCCAGTCCCGCCAGCTGCGGGCGGGACTGATTCGGGTCTGATTGAAATGCCGGGGTGAAAGTCGGACGGGGCAGGGAATCAGGCAGGGGGGCGGTCATGACCCCCTAGTTTTGCGGGGTTTTTTTCCCCTCCCCCCCCCCCCCCACGCTCCTGAAACCCCACCTGATGGCTCCAGGAAAATCGACCCCTCTGTGTTTCCTGTACGAGGACACCTCAATCTTTCTGAACACCAACATTTAATAGTTTCTTACCATTTAAAACATATTTTCTTTTTCTATTCTTGCTACAATTGTACAGGGCTCTGGCGAGACCACACCTGGAGTACTGTGCACAGTTTTGGTCTCTTTATCTGAGGAAGGATATACTTGCCTTGGAGGCGGTGCAATGAAGGTTCACTAGATTGATCCCTGGGATGAGATGGCTTTCCTATTTGGAGACTTTGAGTAGATTGGGCCTATACTCTCTGGAGTTTAGAAGAATGAGATGTGATCTCATTGAAACATTTAAAATTCTGAGGGGGATTGAAAGGGTAGATGCTGAGAGGTTTTTTCCCCTGGCTGGAGAGTATAGTACTAGGGGTTATAGCCTCAGGATAAGGGATTGGCCATTTAGGACAGAGATGGGGAGGAATTTCTTCACTCAGAGGGTTGTGAAACTTTGGAATTCTTTACACCAAAGGGCTGTGGATGCTGAATCATTGAATATATTCAAGGCTGAGATAGATAGATATTTGGACTCTAGGGGAATCAAGGAATATGGAAGTCGGGCGGGAAAGTGGAGGTAAGGTCAAAAATCAGCCATGATCTTATTGAATGGCGGAGCAGGCTTGAGGGGCCGTGTGACCTACTCCTGCTCCTAGTTCTTATGTTCTTATGCTCTTAACATTCATCCCTTAACCAGCACGACTAAAACGGATTAACTAGTCAATTAGCTCACTTGCTGGTTGTGGGAACTTGTGTGAAAATTAACTGCCTACATAGCAACAAATGTGAGAAGTCACACAACACCAGGTTATAGTCCAACAGCTTTATTTGAAATCACAAGCTTTCGGAGCGCTGCTCCTTCATCCGGTGAAGTGAAGAGATGCATATAGGCACAGCATATATAGTCAGAGAACACTGCCAGATGATTACAGGTAATCTTTCTAACTGCCCTTTATCCCACCTCGGCAGAGAGATAATCACAGCAATCAAAGGTGTGGATGGTGGCCAAACAGGCCAGTCAGGAAAACATTACATCAAAGAACAATGAGGTGGAGTCGCCAGGGGTCAAATGTTGCAGATGCTGGGGTCTGTATGAAAAACAAAAAACAAACAAAGAACAATATTAAAAAAAAAAAAAAAAGATTTTTGCTGGAAATCGCAGCAGGTCCGGCCGCATCTGTGTAGAGAGAACAAGCCAACGATGACTCAAGTCTGGATGACTCTACATCAGGTGGGGTTACATGTAGCGTGACATGAACCCAAGATCCCGGTTGAGGCCGTCCTCATGAGTGCGGAACTTGGCTATCAGTTTCTGCTCGACGATTTTGCGGTGTCGTGTGTCTCGAAGGCCGCCTTGGAGAATGCTTACCCGAAGATCAGAGGCTGAATGTCCTTGACTGCTAAAGTGTTCCCCGACTGGGAGGGAACACTCCTGCCTGGCGATTGTTGTGCGGTGTCCGTTCATCTGTTGTCGCAGTGTCTGCATGGTCTCGCCGATGTACCATGCTCCGGGGCATCCTTTCCTGCAACATATGAGGTAGACAACGTTGGCCGAGTCACATGTACCATGTACCTGGTGGGTGGCGTCCTCACGTGTGATGATGGTATCTGTGTTGATGATCTGGTATGTCTTGCAGAGGTTGCCGTGGCAGGGTTGTGTGGTGTCGTGGTCACTGTACTCCTGAAAGCTGGGTAATTTGCTGCGAACGATGGTCTGTTTGAGGTTAGGTGGCTGTTCGAAGGTGAGTAATGGTTGCGTGGGGATGGCCTTAGCGAGGTGTTCGCCGCCATCGATGACATGTTGAAGGCTGCGAAGAACATGGCGTAGTTTCTCCACTCCGGGGAAGTACTGGACGATGAAGGGTACTCTATTGGTTGTGTCCCGTGTTTGTCTTCTGAGGAGGTCTATGCGATTTTTCGCTGTGGCCCGTCAGAACGGTCGGTTGACGAGTCGTGCATCATATCCCGTTCTTACGAGGGTGTCTTTCAGTGTCTGTATGTGTCCATCGCATTCCTCCTCGTCTGAGCAGATCCTGTGTATTTGCAGGGCTTGTCCATAGAGGATGGCTTCTTTAACATGGTTAGGGTGGAAGCTGGAGAAGTGGAGCATCCTGAGGTTGTCCGTGGGCTTGCGGTAGAGTGAAGTGCTGAGGTGTCTGTCTTTGATGGAGGTTCGTGTGTCCAAGAATGAAACTGATTCTGAGGAGTAGTCCATGGTGAGTTTGATGGTGGGCTGGAACTTGTTGATGTTATCGTGTAGTCTTTTCAGTGATTCTTCGCCGTGGGTCCATAGGAAGAAAATGTCATCGATGTATCTGGTGTATAGCGTTGCTTGGAGGTCCTGTACAGTGAAGAAGTCTCGCTCGAACTTGTGCATGAAGATGTTGGCGTATTGGGGTGCGAATTTGGCCCACGTGGCTGTTCCGTGTGTTTGGGTAAAGAACTGGTTGTCAAAGGTAAAGACATTGTGGTCAAGGATGAAGCGGATGAGTTGTAGGATGGCGTCTGGAGATTGGCTGTTGTTGGTGTTGAGTGCTGAGGCTGTCGCAGCGATGCCGTCATCGTGGGGGATACTGGTGTAGAGTGCCTAGACGTCCATCGTGGCGAGGAGTGTTCCTGGTTCAACTGGTCCGTGGGTGCTGAGTTTCTGTAAGAAGTCTGTAGTGTTGCGACAGAAGCTGGGGGTTCCCTGTACGATGGGTTTCAGGATGCCCTCGACGTATCCAGAGAGGTTCTCACACAGGGTTCTGTTGCCTGATACGATAGTACGTCCGGGTGTGTTGGCTTTGTGTATCTTTGGGAGGCAGTAGAAGTCTCCCACGCGGGAAGTACGTGGGATGAGAGCACGTAGGATGCTTTGAAGGTCTGGATCGAAGGTCTTGATCAGTCTGTTGAGTTGGCGGGTGTGTTCTTTGGTTGGATCTGCGGGTAACTGTCTGTAGTGTTCCTGGTTGTCCAGTTGTCGGTATGCTTCTTTGCAATAGTCCATTCTGTTCTGTATGACGATGGCTCCTCCTTTGTCTTCTGGTTTGATGACGATGTTGCGGTTGGTCTTGAGAGCGTGGATGGCGTTGCGTTGTGCTCGGGTGACATTCTGGACTGTCTTGTGAGTGCGGCTGATGAATCTGGCTTTGATGCATCTCCTGACAGCTTGAGCATACATGTCAAGCTTAGGGCAGCGACCCTCCGGAGGGGTCCAATTTGACTCTTCTTTGATTGCTGCACTGCGGATCCCTGTGTCTGCTGTTCTGGATCATTGATTGTCTCCTTGGGTTCGCTGCGGACATCTTGGGATTTGTGGAAGAATTCCCGGAGCCTCATTCTCCTGATGAATTCCTCTGTGTCTGCCGCGAGACCGATGGGGTCCATTTTGGTGGTGGGGCAGAAATTGAGCCCTCGGCTGAGAACTTCGATTTCGTCTGGTTGAAGGGTGTGGTTGGACAGGTTGACGATGGACTTCCCTGTGGTTTCAACCGTTGTACTGGGGAAGGCTTGGTTGCTGCTGGTGGTGATGCCGAGTTTCTCAAGCTTCCTGTTCTTGGTGTGCATGTAGGCAGCGTAGTTCCGTTGCCTCGTCTGTTTGGCGCAACCTCGAAACCAAAATAGAGTCCATGTTCTCAGCCTGTGCTCAGGACACAGCAGACCAGCTACGAGACACCACCAAACAGATGAGGCAACGGAACTACGCTGCCTACATACACACCAAGAACAGGAAGCTTGAGAAACTCGGCATCACCACCAGCAGCAACCAAGCCTCCCCCGGTTCCATGGTTGAAACCACAGGGAAGTCCATCGTCAACTTGTCCGACCACACCCTTCAACCAGACGAAATCGAAGTTCTCAGCCGAGGGCTCAATTTCTGCCCCACCACCAAAATGGACCCCATCGGTCTCGCGGCAGACACAGAGGAATTCATCAGGAGAATGAGGCTCCGGGAATTCTTCCACAAATCCCAAGATGTCCGCAGCGAACCCAAGGAGACAATCAATGATCCAGAACAGCAGACAGAGGGATCCGCAGTGCAGCAACTGAAGAAGAAAGAGTCAAATTGGACCCCTCCGGAGGGTCGCTGCCCTAAGCTTGACATGTATGCTCAAGCTGTCAGGAGATGCATCAAAGCCAGATTCATCAGCCGCACTCACAAGACAGTCCAGAATGTCACCCGAGCACAATGCAACGCCATCCATGCTCTCAAGACCAACCGCAACATCGTCATCAAACCAGAAGACAAAGGAGGAGCCATCATCATACAGAACAGAATGGACAATTGCAAAGAAGCATACCGACAACTGGACAACCAGGAACACTACAGACAGTTACCCGCAGATCCGACCAAAGAACACACCCGCCAACTCAACAGACTGATCAAGACCTTCGATCCAGAACTTCAAAGCATCCTATGCACTCTCATCCCGCGTGGGAGACTTCTACTGCCTCCCAAAGATACACAAAGCCAACACACCAGGACGTCCTATCGTATCAGGCAACGGAACCCTGTGTGAGAACCTCTCTGGATACATCGAGGGCATCCTGAAACCCATCGTACAGGAAACCCCCAGCTTCTGTCGCAACACTACAGACTCCTTACAGAAACTCAGCACCCACGGACCAGTTGAACCAGGAACACTCCTCGCCACGATGGATGTCTCGGCACTCTACACCAGTATCCCCTACGATGACGGCATCGCTGCGACAGCCTCAGTACTCCACACCAACAACAGCCAATCTTCAGACGCCATCCTACAACTCAATCGCTTCATCCATGACCACAATGTCTTCACCTTCGACAACCAGTTCTTTACCCAAACACATGGAACAGCCAGGGGGACCAAATTCACACCCCAATACGCCAACATCTTCATGCACAAGTTCGAGCAAGACTTCTTCGCTGCACAGGACCTCCAAGCAACGCTATACACCAGATACATCGATGACATTTTCTTCCTATGGACCCACGGCGAAGAATCACTGAAAAGACGACACGATAACACTTGCCTGGATGAGTGCAGCTCCAACAACACTCAAGAAGCTCAACACCATTCAGGATAAAGCAGCCCGCTTGATTGGCACTCCATCCACCACCTTCAACATTCACTCCCTCCACCACCGGCGCACTGTGGCTGCAGTGTGTACCATCTACAAGATGCACTGCAGCAACTCGCCAAAGCTCCTTCAACAGCTTCTTCCAAACCCACGACCTCTACCACTTAGAAGAACAAGGGCAGCAGACGCATGGGAACATCACCACCTACAAGTTCCCCTCCAAGCCACACACCATCCTGACTTGGACCTGTATCGCCGTTCCTTCACTGTCGCTGGGCCAAAATCCTGGAACTCCCTTCCTAACAGCATTGTGGGTGTACCTACACCATATGGACTGCAGCGGTTCAAGAAGGCGGCTCACCACCATCTTCTCAAAGGCAATTAGGGATGGGCACTAAATGCAGGCCAAGCCAGCGACGCCCACATCCCATCAATGAATAAAAAATTTTAAAAAACAGGTTCCATCCCACCATCAAACTCACCATGGACTACTCCTCAGAATCGGTTTCATTCTTGGACACACGAACCTCCATTAAAGACGGACACCTCAGCACTTCACTCTGCCACAAGCCTACGGACAACCTCACGATGCTCCACTTCTCCAGCTTCCACCCTAACCATGTTAAAGAAGCCATCCCCTATGGACAAGCCCTGCAAATACACAGGATCTGCTCAGACGAGGAGGAACGCGATGGACACCTACAGACGCTGAAAGACGCCCTCGTAAGAACGGGATATGACGCTCGACTTGTCGACCGACCGTTCCGACGGGCCACAGCGAAATATCGCATAGACCTCCTCAGAAGACAAACACGGGACACAACCAAAAGACTACCCTTCGTCGTCCAGTACTTCCCTGGAGCGGAGAAACTACGCCATGTTCTTCGCAGCTTTCAACATGTCATCGATGACGACGAACACCTCGCTAAGGCCATCCCCATGCCACCATTACTCACCTTCAAACAGCCGCCTAACCTCAAACAGGCCATCGTTCGCAGCAAATTACCCAGCTTTCAGGAGAATAGTGACCACGACACCGCACAACCCTGCCACGGCAACCTCTGCAAGACATGCCAGATCATCAACACAGATACCATCATCACACGTGAGGACACCACCCACCAGGTACATGGTACATGCTCATCTGACTCGGCCAACGTTGTCTACCTCATACATTGCAGGAAAGGATGCCCCGGAGCATGGTACATCGGCGAGACCATGCAGACACTGCGACAACGGATGAACGGACACCGCACAACAATCGCCAGGCAGGAGTGTTCCCTCCCAGTCGGGGAACACTTCAGCAGTCAAGGACATTCAGCCTCCGATCTTCAGGTAAGCATTCTCCAAGGCGGCCTTCGAGACACATGACACCGCAAAATCGTCGAGCAGAAACTGATAGCCAAGTTCTGCATTCATGAGGACGGCCTCAACCGGGATCTTGGGTTCATGCCACGTTACATGTAACCCCACCTGATGTAGAGTCATCCAGACTCGAGTCGTCATTGGCTTGTTCTCTCTACACAGATGCGGCTGGGCATGCTGTGATTTTTTTTTTGTTTTTCATACAGACCCCAGCATCTGCAACATTTGACCCCTGGTGACCCCACCTCATTGTTCTTTGATGTAATGTTTTCCTGACTGACCTGTTTGGACACCATCCACACCTTTGATTGCTGTGATTATCTCTCTGCCGAGGTGGGATAAAGGGCAGTTAGAAAGATTACCTGTAATCATCTGGCAGTGTTCTCTGACTATATATGCTGTGCCTATATGCATCTCTTCACTTCACCTGATGAAGGAGCAGCGCTCTGAAAGCTTGTGATTTCAAATAAAGCTGTTGGACTATAACCTGCTGTTGTGACTTCTCACATTTGTCCACCCCAGTCCAACACCGGCATCTCCACATCATGGCTACATAGCAACAGTGAGTGAGTACACTTCAAAAATAAGTCATTGGCTGTGAGGCACTTTGGGATGCCCTAACGATGTAAAAGGAGATAAATAACTGTACATGTCAAAAACCTTGTGCCATGAAAATTCAATTCTACTAAACAGCATACCTTAATGATTTATTGGTGTACTTTGCGATTTTGGAACAGCAATAAAAACCTATGGGATTCAAATATATTTGGTGGATTCAAGTGAGGTAAAATGTACAGTGCCGAGTCTGTCGAGATCAATTATGTACAAGTTAAATTTTATTATCATTACCAAAGTAAATATTAAAAGTCTGTGGTTGTTCAGTAACTTTAGCAGTAAAGTGTTGGTATCCACTGCAGGTTCGTACTTGAATCTCAGTTTCAACTCGTGCAGCATTTACATTACAGCAGGGCTGCTAGCGACACCACCTCTTATGTAAGTGAAGCAGCATTAGTGAGTAGTCAGTCCACCTGCGCAGACCAGCAGTATGGTTTTCGCATTACTGCCCCTGACAGACCTGCCTGACACTGAGGAAGGTCGAGAGCCACAGACTGGAAGTTACACTCTTATGATGTTTGGGTAAGTGTGCGAAGTACTAATTCTTCTCAAACAACCAAAGTTTAAATCAATCCACAAGCGTTTATGGGCTGGATTTTCCCATATCAGCCTCCTCCTGAGGTCCCCACCATCAGAGAAGCCAGTGTTCAGCCAATTCGATTCACTCCATGTGTTATCAAGAAATGGCTGAGTGCACTGGATACAGCAAAGGCTATGGGCTCTGGCAACATCCTGGCTATCGTGCTGAAAACTTGTGCCACAGAACTAGCCACGCCTCTAGCCAAGCTGTTCCAGTACAGCTACAACACTGGCATCCATCCGACAATATGGAAAACTGCCCAGGTACGTCCTGTCCACAAAGAGCACGACAAATCCAATCTGGCCAATTACCGCCCCATCAGTCTACTCTCAATCATCAGCAAAGTGATGGAAGGTGCCATCAAGCAGAACTTACTCACCTGCTCACTGATGCCCAGTTTGGGTTCCAACAGGACCGCTCGGCTCCCGACCACATTACAGCCTTGGTTCAAACATGGACAAAAGAGCTGAATTCCAGAGGTGAGGTGAGAGTGACTGCCCTTGACATCAAGGCAGCATTTGACCAAGTGTGGCATCAAGGAGCCCTAGTAAAACTGAAGTCAATGGGAATCGGGGAGAAAACTCTCCACTGGCTGGAGTCATACCTAGCACAAAGGAAGATAGTTGTGGTGGTTGGAGGTCAATCATCACAGCCGCAGGACAGCACTGCAGGAGTTCCTCAAGGCAGTGTCCTTGGCCCAACCATCTTTAGCTGCTTCATCAATGACCTTCCCTCCAACATAAGGTCAGAAGTGGGGATGTGCGCCGATGACTGCACAGTGTTCAGGTCCATTCGCAACGCCTCAGATAATGAAGCAGTCTATGCCCGCATGCAGCAAGATCTGGACAACATTCAGGCTTGGGCTGATAAGTGGCAGGTAACATTCGCACAACACAAGTGCCAGGCAATGACTATCTCCAACAAGTAAGCATCTAACCACCGCCCCTTGACATTCAACGGCATTACTATTGCCGAATCCCCCACCATCAACATCCTCGGGGTCACCATTGACCAGAAACTTAACTGGACCAGCCACATAAATACTGTGGCAACAAGAGCATGTCAGAGGCTGGGTATTCTGTGGCGAGTGTCTCACCTCCTGACTCCCCAAAGCCTTTCCACCATCTACAAGGCACAAGTAAGGAGTGTGATGGAATGCTCTCCACTTGCCTGGATGAGTGCAGCTACAACAACACTCAAGAAGCTCGATACCATCCAGGACAAAGCAGCCCGCTTGATTGGCACCCCATCCACCACCTTAAACATTCACTCCCTCCACCACCGGCGTACCGTGGCTGCAGTGTGTACCATCTACAAGATGCAGTGCAACAACTTGCCAAGGCTTCTTCGGCAGCACCTCCTAAACCCGCGACCTCTACCGCCTAGGACAAGGGCAGCAGGTGCATGGGAACACCATCACTTCCAAGTTCCCCTCCAAGTCACACACCATTGTGACTTGGAAATATATCGCTGTTCCTTCATCGTCACTGGGTCAAAATCCTAGAACTCCCTCCCTAACAGCACTGTGGGAGTACCTTCACCACACGACCTGCAATGGATTAAGAAGGTGGCTCACCACCACCTTCTCAAGGGCAACTAGGGATGGGCAATAAATGCCGACCTTGACAGCGATGCCCACATCCCATAAACGAATACAAAGAAAACTCGGCAGGCCTGTGGTGGGTGATGTTGGTGATGGGTCCCGGCCTCGCTGCCAGCTCCAGCCCTTTGAGTAGAATGATTTTCCCCGGCTTGTTGAGCCCGCCCAGCGAGTTTCCTGGTCAACTGAAGGAAGCGGGTCTGATGACGTCATTTGATGACACCTCATCAGCCGGTTTCCTTAAAGGGACCATGCGCAAATTGATTTTGACGGTTGTTCTGTCAGTGCTGTGCAGCATTGAGATGCTGCAAACACTGACCAGCACTGCACAGAGGTGCACAGCTCCACCCAGGCTCTCCCATGACTCCCCCCATATGCTTATGGAGGGTGTCACAGCAAGCAGGGAGGTCCTCTTCCCTTCCACTGGGCAGAAGAGACCTCCCCAGGAGACCAACGCAGCCTGGTTGCACTTTGCACAGGAGGACACAAGCAGGGATGTCGTCAGGAGGACCAGGCTGCAGTGGTGCAAACTTTTCAATGATCTCAGTAGATCACGAAACATTACTGCAAAACTACACTCAACCTCATCCTGCTGTGCCACTCACCACATCCCCATAACTCTGCCTTCCCTACCCTACTCCTGCACATCCTTACTCACACCAACTTACCTTGCACCTCCACCCATCCCTCTCTATCTACATTATCACTTCCCCATCTTACTAGCCACCCCTCACACTCACCCTCATCCTAGTCCAATGTACCAACTAACAACACACAAGGGTAGGCACTTGGGTGTTTTATGCAATGTTCATGTGAAGTTTCTGTTAATGTGCTGTCAAACATTGAAACCTTTATTTGGAACACTGTGCGTTCTTCGACAGATTTGTGTGCACCTTTGAAAGTGGCTTAGTGAGTTACAGTGAATAGTGAGACATAACAGTACCCCCTGCAATGGCACAATAGCAAAATACTGCGGATGCTGGAAATCTGAAATAAAAACAGAAAATGCTGAAAATACTCAGCAGGTCAGGCAGCATCTGTGGAGAAAGAAACAGAGTTAACGTTTCAGGTCGATGACCCTTCGTCGGAACTCCTGCAATGGTGATGAGTGTGAAAGGAATGGCTTGGGCATTGTAGGAATGCTTTATGATGTTGGCGTGGGATGGTGCCAACCTGGCGCATCATGTGGCAGCCAGGGCGTACAGCATCAAGTGAAGTAAATCTGGCCATGGTGAGGCCATCGCTGGTGTCCCAGGCAGCAATGTGGTCGGGGGCTGATGCCCTCTGTCCTGTGCCGCATCAGTTGATTGCGGAGAAGTTTGGTGGTGTTGTTGGTGCTGCTGGTGTGCCTGGTGTTGCTGGTGTTGGGGCTGATCATGGTGGGATTCTGAGATAGTTTCAAGGGCACCAATGCTGATGGAATAGATGGTAGGTGAACTTGAGATGACAGAAGCAATTTTTTAATGGTGAGAGATGTTGTTCCAATGAGGTGACACTGGATAGAGAGTTTGCTCCAAACACTTGCAACCTGCATAAAGCTCAATCTGTCTTCCAAATGCAGTAAGCAACAGCTTCTGAGCTTGGAAAGTGAACAGCTGTGAGATGGGAGCTTTTATAGCACATTCCAAGCTGTCAAGTAATGAGCTGATTCCATGGCCATTCAACACCCGCCCAGCTTACCTGATGTGATCGCCGAGCATCGTGGACCCTGTGGGCGACCTGGTAAACTCTGAAGGTGAGCTGAAAATAGTTCTTAATGCTCTGTTAACAAGATCATTATGACCTTAATTGCCTCCCCCACTGCTGCGTGTCGGGTCTGTTCAGCCCTGACAGACCCGACATTTGGGAAATGGTGGCAGGTTGACAGTGGGGTCCCGACCCGCTGTCAAAAAATGTTTTTCCCCCACCCAACCTGCCACCGAATGCGCCTGCTGACCCCCCAGAAAATTCCCCCCTAAATGTCTTAATCAGAATATATCTCTCGTATAATCCAATAATTTGCAAGACAAATTTTTGTAAACTTCTTGATGTGACACTTGTATGTGGATTAGTGACGGTTCCTGTCCACCACATGAAGTCCTGCACCCACCAAAAAAAAACATTTAATATTTAATATATTCATAGAAATGTGATTGTTTTTGGACTAACTAAATATAAAATACCAACATTTTTTTGAGGCATGTAGCACTGGGCAAATTAACAGAATTGTTTCTATTTGTAATGGTTCTGTGCAACATAAACAGGATATCAATCACTCTCAATATGTAAGCTCCACGCAACATTTATTTGTTTATGTAAATGAGAATACAATATGAAAAGTATGCTGTAACAATTTTTCTTTTGCGCTGCCCTACATTCTAGTTTGCCTTTGATCTCATCCCTTCCCAGCCCCCATCAGTATCTTTGCATTTCTCTTGACCTCTATAGAGATAGCCCATGGGTTGGGCAGCCGATGATTGAGCAAATGTACAGAACAAAGAGGAAAAATCTGCAAAGAGATGATTCTCCACCCAAGTTCAATTTCTCTATTTGCAGAAGTGAAGTGAAAAGTGGAGACAGAAACTGTGAAGAATAATCAAAGTTAAAAGTTAGACAGAGAAAGAGGAAGGAAAGGATGGAGGTAAAAGATGCACAGGAGATTACATGAAGATGCTTAGAGATAAGCAAAGACAGAAACACAGTCACAGGATACACCTGGCCCACTGTTCCTGCACCTTGTATTATGTTTAACTTATATATAGTCATGAGTCTGCCTTTGGTAAGCAGGCAAACACTGACAGCACTGATATGTCTTAGCTGATGGGGAAAAAAACCAAGATTTCATATCCTAACAACTTTCTCTTATTCATATCTAGACTACACTTCTCATAAGTAGACCGAGCCCCCTGTGAACCAAAAGCTACGTCTTTATTCTTAGACATGTATGGGTCATCAAAACTCCGATTCAATATTAACCCTGTATAATGATAAATGGCTCTCCTGGAGGATACATGGGATGCCCACCACATTCGTTCATCACCTCAGAAGGCAGAAAATAGCACATTATTATACCACTGCATATAGGGTAAGCTATTTGTCCAGATTTATTTACAGATAAAATAATATACAACAGCAGAAAGATCATCAAAATACTCTTCAGCACAATGCTTAATGAGAACATTAGAACCAGCCCACGAGAGGTTAATATGTCCTTTTTTGAGAATGCTATTTCTTGCACTCTCTGACAAGCGACAGTTCCTGTAGATGAAACAGCTGGGCTTCTCTCTCCTTTTCGATGGGTTTTTCAGGATATACAAGGTTCATATGTTTTTGTGGAACCTGGATCATTTTTTTGCCAGAACTGTGATTTTATCTCATGATCTTCTTTTGAAGTACACAAGCAACCAAAATGTAAGCAATTTTTGGCACCTTGGCAGACAAATGTGGTAATTGTAATGTATATACCTTTAAGTGGGGAACTATCTTTTACAGCTCATGCATACTGCAGTACCAGCAGTGACCACACCTGTATATAGCCCTGAGTAGTAATCTGTGCAGATCAGTTCAACTGTGAGCCACGTTGAGTAAACACCTGTTGTACCGTTTCTGCTGCAGTCTGTATCTTATTATACACGGACGTAACATTGGCGACGAGGCAGGTTCGAACCTACCTGCAACTCTGCATCACCTCCCGGGGACTCGTTCCTGGAGGTCAAGGCCAGAGACTCGAGAATTGCGGGGGAGGCTCTCGAGAGCCAGGCTTGGCTTTCCAGTCGAGGTGGTCCAGCGAAACGGGCTGGCAACAGGTAGTGCGCAGATCCTTCCCGGACAGCGGCGGGCTAGAGCCCGACCGAGCGGCACAGCAAAGGGCCGAGCAGCGTCGACGGGGGAGAGAGAGAGAGAGTGCAGAGCGCACAGGGCACAGCCGGTGTTCAGGGGCCGAGCAGCGTCGGAGAGAGGGAGAGAGAGACGCGCAGAAACCCATGAGGCACCGCCATTGCCACGAGGACCGCCGAGAGCGGCGTTGGCAGCAGCGCAGGAGAAGCGCGCGAAACCTACAGGGCGACGCCATTGCCACGAGAACCGCCGGGAGCGGGGGAGGAAGGAAAGCACGGGAGACTCCATTTTAAGCCATTGGGAGACGCCATTTTAAACCACACCCAAAATGCCAAAGAGTGGCAGTATCACTGCATTTGACAATGAAGTCGAAGATTGGACTACATATGTCGAACGAATAGAGGTGCACTGCAAGGCAAATGAGGTGTCCGATGACAAGAAAGCGTCGGTATTGTTAAATTTAATGGGTGCAAAGACGAAATCTAGTAACCCCAACGAAGCCAATGGAAAAGAGTTTTGAAGACATAGTAACAATACTAAAGGAAAATTTAAACCCCACACCGCTGCTGATAGCAGAAAGATTCAAGTTTCACAAATGGAACCAGCATAAGGATGAAAGCAATGCTGATTATTTAACAGAACTGCACAAACTATCGAAACACTGCCAGTTTGGAGCGGGACTGGCAGATTCCTTAAGGGACAAGTTTGTGTGTGGGCTTCAAAGTGAAGGAATCCAGAAACGGCTTTTATCTGAAAAGGACCTTACGCTGGAAAAGGCTTTCAGCATTGAGGTATCATATGAAGCAGCAGCACGGGGCGCTGCAGAGATACAACAGAGACCGCAAGAATATGGCACAAACGAAATGTCATATGGAACAGAGAAGTGCTATTGCTGCGGCAGAACAACACATGACCAGAATGATTGCTGGTTCAAAGACAAAGTGTGCAGACAGTGTGGAAAAGTAGGACACATAGCACGAGTCTGCAGGTCGGGAAAGAAAACCAGCAATAAGAAACCTATCAAAGAAAAGTACAAGAAGGTACATAAGATGACGGAGAATAGTTCAGACGAACAAAAGAGTGACAACGACTCCGAAAGCAGGGAACTGAGTTGTCTGAAACTACATAATGTGATCACAATGGAGGATCACCGAACCATTTGGGTTACTCTCAAGATAGCAGGAGTCCAGGTAAAGATGGAATTGGACACAGGATCAGCATTAACAGTCATAAACCGACGGGACTACGAGCGGCTATTCTCACACATACCCTTGAGAGACACAAAAATTATTTTGAAGACGTACACGGGGCAAAAAGTCTACCCCAAAGGAAAAATAAGGGTGACCGTTATATATAACGGTAAGAAAACACCAAAACTAGACCTGTATGTATTGCAAGATGGAGGACCACCATTACTGGGACGTGAATGGATCCGGAAAACACAACTGGATTGGCATTCCATACAGGCACTGAATGTGGCTGACAAAAAGGATGATGATGTCACACCTGGGCGACTGTCAAAGATCCTAACTAACGTGAAGGAAGTGTTCCAGTAAGATCTTGGAACACTAAAAGGCATGACAGCGACGATTAAAATTGAAGAAAACGCAAGCCCAAATTTTTTTAAGGCCAGACCGGTACCTTATGCGATCCGCCCAGCCATCGAAGCAGAGCTGGAGAGTCTGGAATGTTCAGGTGTACTGTCCAAGGTAGTCTGGAGCGAGTGGGCTACACCCATCGTCCCTGTGATGAAAAAGTCATTGAGCAGCACGCCTGGGGAACCAAGGAAGGTTAGCATCTGTGGGGACTTTAAGGTAACAGTGAACCCGGTCCTTCACACCGTACAATGTCCACTTCCACGGATTGAAGATATTTTCGCCTCGCTATCTGGAGGGAAACGCTTCACTAAGGTTGATCTGGCCCAGGTGTATCTGCAAATGGAGGTAGAAGAAGCATCAAAAAAATACCTCACAATCAACACCCATAAAGGTCTCTACCATTACAACCGGCTGGTATTCGGGGTAGCATCAGCTCGGGCTATTTGGCAGAGGGCAATGGAACAAGTCCTGCAAGGGATCCCAGGGACCCAGTGTTATTTGGACGACATCCTGGTCATGGGCGAAAATGACAGTGATCACCTTACCAACCTGGAGCAGGTGCTCACTAGATTGCAGGAATATGGGCTCCGAGCTAACCGCCCCAAATGCGAGTCTTTTAGAAAACAGATCTCGTATTGTGGCCACGTTATCGATAAAGAGGGGTTACATAAGTCCCCAGAGAAGATTGAGGCAGTAGTCAAGGCTCCAGCACCGGAAAATGTGTCACAACTGAGGTCGTTCCTCGGGCTGGTAAACTACTACCATAAGTTCTTGCCAAATTTGTCTACAATACTACACCCACTGAACACCCTACTGCAAACTGGGGTGCCATGGAAGTGGAGTGACGAATGTAGACGAGCTTTCCAGAAGAGCAAAACACTAATCACATCGAAAGAGGTATTGGCCCATTACAACCCGGCATTACCAATTCGGTTGGCATGTGATGCGTCACCCTACGGCATTGGAGCGGTGCTGTCGCACAAATTCTCGGACGGCTCAGAGAGGCCAATAGCCTTTGCGTCACGATCACTAACCTCAGCCGAGCGTAACTACGCCCAGATTGACAGGGAGGCCCTCAGCCTAGTGTGGGGAGTGAAAAAGTTCAATCACTATCTGCACGGGCAGAAATTCACCTTGCTGACTGATCACCAGCCTCTTGTCTCCATTTTTAATCCGAAGAAGGGCGTTCCGGTGATGACTACGCAACGACTACAAAGATGGTCACTTTTTCTAGGGGCGCACCACTATGAGATTGAATATAAGGGCACGAAACAGCATGGAAATGCTGATGGGCTTTCACGCCTGCCACTGCCTACTGCAGAGGAAGCACCAGCAGTGGATCCTGTCGAAATATTCCATTCGACTATAGTTGAATACCTACCGGTAACTAACGCTTGTATCGAAAAGGAAACCCGAAATGACCCGACACTCTCTCGGGTATATGATTTGACGGTGAAGGGATGGCCAGCACATGGCGACTCACTGTTGCCAGCATTCTCGACAAAGAGAAAACAGCTGTCAGTGTGCCGGGGGACCTTGATGTGTGGATCCCGAGTGGTAATTCCACCCAAGTTAAGGGATAGAATGCTCAATGAGCTTCATGAGGGTCATCTGGGAGGGGTAAAAATGAAAAGCCTAGCCAGGGCTTATGTGTGGTGGCCGGGAATCGATAAACAAATCGAGGACCTGACCAAGAGCTGCTCAGGATGCCAGAAAGTCCAAAATGCACCACCACAGGCCCCTCTACACCCATGGGAGTGGCCCTCATCTCCATGGCAACGGGTGCATATTGATTTTGCTGGTCCATTCATGGACTCAATGTTTTTAATAGCCGTGGATGCGCACTCGAAATGGCCTGAGGTCATCAAAATGTCCTCCACCACCACGGAGAAAACTATTGCAGTCCTACGGACCATTTTTGCCAGGAATGGCTTGCCAGAACAGATTTGCTCCGACAATGGACCACAGTTTGTGTCCGAAGAGTTCCGGAGGTTCTTGAAAAAGAATGGGGTAAGGCATTACACATCCGCCCCGTATCATCCAACCACAAATGGATTGGCTGAGAGGTTCGTACAAACCTTTAAGAAGGCAATAAAGGCTATGTACAATGACAACATTCCGCTGTAGCACAAGGTGGACAATTTCCTGTTCGCCTGCCGGAATGTGACACATGCAGTCACCAACCAGGCCCCAGCCATGATGTTCTTTAACCGAAGGTTAAGATCTCGCCTGGATTTGCTCAGACCAAACGTACGAAGAGATGTTGAGAGTAAGCAATTCCAGCACTTCCATGAGAAGCCAACAAGGAGCTTCAATGTAGGGCAACCAGTCTTGGCCCGCGACTACCGAACAGAAAAATGGCAGCCAGGAACGATATGCACACGGCAGGGCCCACTAATGTACACAGTGGATGTTGGGGAGAGCATCGTGAGACGCCATGCTGACCAGATCCTAGAGTCACAGGAACAAGTCAACCCCATGCCTCGCCCATACGTACCTGGTGATGAACCCGACGTACAGGTCGCATCTACCCCAGAAACAGTAGCATCGGAAGCTGATGAACCAACTGACGACAGGGGGCCAGAATCGCCTCCGCACCAAGAGCAAGACACTTGGGAAAGGCACTATCCAGAAAGGATCAGGAAGCCTCCCCAAAGACTGAATATATAAATAGACTATTTTCAGCTAATGTTGCATGTTAAAAGTGTTAATTGTAATTAGTTTGATATTTAATTGTTAAATGAGTGTTATGGTACTGTTAATCTAAAAGGGGAGGAATTGTAATGTATATACCTTTAAGTGGGGAACTATCTTTTGCAGCTCATGTATACTGCAGTACCGGCAGTGACCACACCTGTATATAGCCCTGAGTAGTAATCTGTACAGATCAGTTCAACTGTGAGCCACGTTGAGTAAACCCCTGTTGTACCGTTTCTGCTGCAGTCTGTATCTTATTATACACGGACGTAACAGTATTGGGTTGTAACTTCTGGCTTCCTTTGTCCCAAACTGGGTTTAACACCTGATTCACTTGACTATAAATTGCAAGTCCATCTTTCAAACTGCATATATTATGGATTATGGAGTGTCCCCCTCAAATTCGGCTGCCCTCAAAAGTTTGTCACTATCCTCCGCCTGCTTCATGACAACATGCAAGCCGTGATCCTGACCAACGGTTCCACCACAGACCCAATTCACGTACGAACCGGGGTCAAGCAAGGCTGTGTCATCGCACCAACATTCTTCTCAATCTTCCTTGCTGCAATGCTCCATCTCACCCTCAGTAAGCTCCCCACTGGACTGGAGCTAATTTACAGAACAAATGGGAAACTGTTCAACCCCCGTCGCCTCCAGTCCAGATCCAAGGTCGTCCCATCCTCTGTCATCGAATTACAGTATGCAGACGATGCTTGCGTCTGCGCTCACTCGGAGGTCGAACTCCAAACCATCGTAAACACCTTCACCGAAGCATACGAGAGCATGGGCCTTACACTAAACATCTGTAAGACAAAGGTCCTCTACCAACCTGCCCCCGCCACACAGTGCTGCCCCCCGATTATCAAAATCCACGACAAGGCCTTGGACAATGTGGACCACTTTCCATACCTCGGGAGCCTACTGTCAACAAGGGCAGACGTCGACGACGAAGTCCAACACCGCCTTCAGTGTGCCAGTGCAGCCTTCGGTCGCCTGAGGAAGAGAGTGTTTGAAGACCAGGACCTCAACCCCAGCACTAAGCTCATGGTCTACTGGGCAGCAGTGATACCTGCCCTGCTGTATGCCTCAGAGACATGGACCATGTACAGCAGGCACCTCAAAGCAGTGGAGAGGTACCACCAACGCTGCCACCGCAAGGTCCTGCAAATCCATTGGCAGGATAGGCGCACCAACGTCAGTGTTCTTGCTCAGGCCAACATCCCCAGCATCGAAGCTCTGACCACGCTCAATCAGCTCCGATGGACAGGTCACATTGTCCACATGCCCGATACGAGACTCCCAAAACAAGCGCTCTACTCGGAGCTCCAGCACGGCAAGAGAGCCCCAGGTGGGCAGAGGAAATGCTTCAAGGACACCCTCAAAGCCTCCTTGAAAAAGTGTAACATCCCCACCGACACCTGGGAATCCCTGGCCCAAGACCGCACAAAGTGGAGGAGAAGCATCCGGGAAGGCGCTGAACACCTCGAGTCTCTTCGCCGGGAGCAAGCAGAAGCTAAGTGCAGGCAGCGCAAGGAGCGCACGTCAACCCAAGCACCCCACCCACCCGCCCCTTCAACCACCGTCTGCCCCACCTGTGACAGAGACTGTAGGTCCCGCATTGGACTAATCAGTCACCTGCGAGCTCATTTTTAATGTGGAAGCAAGTCATCCTCGGTTCCGAGGGACTGCCTAAGAAGAAGATTGGCCCGGAATTTGCAGTCGGAGGCGTACCTCCGGAGTACGCCTACAACCCACTAAAAATGTATGAACTTACCTTCAGGCTTCCAGACTGCGGAAAGTTCGGGTCTCATGCCTCTGTGCATAAGCCTGCATAAAGGCCCACGGTCCCCAGGGATGCTGGCGGGTCGGAAGCATCCCTGGGGTCACATGGGCCAGGTCGTCGAATCAGAAAGGAGGATTCCATTTACGAACTGAATCCCCATATTAGGAATTTCAAAATTTTACACAACTGCAATAAAAATAAATGTTCTCATTTTCAAATTCAATTAAAAGTCCCTTCAATAAAGCAAATGCAATAAAAATGTAATTTTTTGAAAAATAACTATAAACATTTTAATCTGGGCCAAAATTTGCATAAACTAATTTTAAGTGTTTGTGCATCATTTTTCATTTTTAATTTAAGATTTATATTAATGTTTACGCTGGTGAAAGCAGGCCCTGTGCCGCCTTATACCGGGTGTAAGGATTTCGTGGGCATTTGCTAGGCAGGAGTTGTGCAAATAGCCCATGAAATAGAAAGTGGTTTCTCAGTCGGAGCGGATGATCCGTCAAGGCGCACCTTGACAGACCGCAAGCTCCGGGTTTTCGGGCATGCGCAGGGCGTGCGGAAACCCAGAACTTGCAGGGCCCTTTTTAAAGGCTTATGACGGACAGCATATGCCGTCATCGGGACCGCAAATCCCGGGCTATTAACAGTTCAATCCTGCCATCAAAATAACTTGATTTGAATTGATTTCCCAACGTAGGGTATTGTTCTATTACTAGCAGGCTGGAAAACTCCTGCCCCGTTTTGCAACTTAATAAAGAGAGAAGCTCTCATTTCGAATGCTGGCATGTTTTTCAAAAAACATATGCAATAGAAATAGAGAATAGCTGTTTGTCAAATCACTGCGTAATCAAAAAAGCTCCAGAAAGTATATAAGCAAATGTAAGAACATAAGAACATAAGAAATAGGAGCAGGAGTAGGCCAATCGGCCCCTCGAGCCTGCTCCACCATTCAATAAGATCATGGCTGATCTGATCCTAACCGCCAATCTACTATCACAGAACCATCTCCTGAATCTAACAGAATTAGACGCACGAAATAGGAGCAGGATCAGGCTACACGGCCCCTGGGCCCGCTCCGCTACCCACAGGGCCATGACCGATCCGAACATAGACTCATGTCCAAATTCCTGCCTGCTCCCCATAACCCTTTATTCCCTTTACTTCTAGGAAACTGTCTATTTCTGTTTTAAATTTATGTAATGATGTAGCTTCTACAGCTTTTTGGGGCAGCATATTCCATGGACCTACCACCCTCTGAGTGAAGTAGTTCCTCCTCATCTCAGTCTTTGAAAGAGCAGCCCCTTATTCTAAGACTATGCCCCCTAGTTCTAGTTTCACCCATCATCGGGAACATCCTCCCCGCATCCACCCGATCCAACCCCTTCACAATCTTATATGTTTCAATAAGATCGCCTCTCATTCTTCTGAACTCCAATGAGTAGAGTCCCAATCTACTCAACCTCTCCTCATATGTCCATCCCCTCATCCCCGGGATTAACCGAGTGAACCTTCTTTGTACTGACTTGAGAGCAAGTATGTCTTTTCTTAAGTATGGACACCAAAACTGTATGCAGTATTCCAGGTGCGGTCTCACCAATACCTTGTACAACTGAAGCAATACCTCCCTATTTTTATATTCTATCCCCCTAGCAATGAAAGCCAACATTCCATTGGCCTTCTTAATCACTTGCTGCACCTGCATACTAACCTTTTGAGTTTCGTGCACCAGGACCCCCAGATCCCTTTGTACTTCAGTACTTTCCAGTTTCTTGCCATTAAGATAATAACTTGCTCTACGATTTTTCCTGCCAAAGTGCATAACCTCACACTTTCCAGTATTGTATTCCATCTGCCAAATCTCTGCCCACTTACTTAGCCTGTCTATGTCCCCTTGCAGGTTTTTTATGTCCTCCTCACTCACTACTTTCCCTCCCATCTTAGTATCATCTGCAAACTTTGATATGTTACACTCGGTCCCCTCCTCCAAATCGTTAATATAGATTGTGAAGAGTTGGGGACCCAGCACTGACCCCTGTGGAACACCACTAGTTACTGATTGCCAGTCCGAGAATGAACCATTTATCCCAACTCTCTGCTTTCTGTTAGATAGCCAATCCTCTATCCATGCCAGAATATTACCCCCAATCCCATGATTTTTTATCTTAAGCAATAATCTTTTGTGTGGCACCTTGTCAAATGCCTTTTGGAAGTCTAAATACACTACGTCCACTGGTTCCCCTTTATCCACCCTATATGTTACTTCCTCAAAGAACTCCAGCAAACTCTTGAATATATAAATTTTGTAATAGTTCTTTCCAAAAGAAATAAGCAAAAAAGGATATGGCCAGACCAATGGAGTTCATGTGGCCTTGGCAGGTTAGTGCAAAATTTGCAGCAGGGTGCATGAAGTGTTCTCCTTTGAAGCTGTCAGACATTTTAGGGGGAATTTTAACTCCTGGAGCTGCAGTGGGAGGCTTGGCCTGTTTTAAAGGCCAGGCCTCATTAATGTTCCACCAGCTAGCTGCCCGCCTGAAACAGGATTCCAGAGGCAACTCGCCGCCTTTGTATCTACAAAGATCGGACGGCCTGGAGTCTGCCAGGCAAGTCGCAAGAGGGGTTTTGCGTGTCGGGGGTGGGGGGGGGGCGGGGGTGAGGAGCCCAGGACAGCAGTAGTTCAAACTTTCTTTGTGGGGCCTCCGTGGAAGAAGCCCTTTTGAAGCCCCATGTTATGAGAGCCACTATCTGATACTCCAATTTGGTGAGACCAAAAAAGACAGATTGCTGTAGATTGGAGCAGTCAAATTAAGTAATTGGTGCTTGTTACTTGCTGTTTACTGGTTCATGTATACAAGACAATGGTACGGTAACCAATGTTCCCGTTAATTTTTTTTTTGTTGTGTGGCCCATTCAGAATACCACGCATGCGCGGTTTTTCCCCATTGAACAGCCGGCGAGCCAGCTACGCGGCAGGTCCAGAGCAGCTGGGCAGCTTAAAGGGAACATTGATGGTAACGTACCACCGTGTGAGGGGAAAGAATGTTATCCAACGCCTAGGCACAGTTCACTGCATTCTCCCGCTGATGGTGTACCAGCGAGGAGTAATAAAGAAGCTTGGCAAGACAACTTAATAAGATGTTGGCAAATGTTTACACACTTGCCTTAGCAACCTAAAAAGTTTCTGCCTCAACTGTTACCCAGACTTGGCCCACAGGTGAGACTGAGTTGACACGTTTGATCACCTCCATCCATGCTAATCTGGTTCTCCTCTTTATTGCTGGTTGGCCCTCACCTCCGAATAGGCCTGCCCTCCACTGACTGAATGGGGCCAGACATTTTCTTTTAACTGTTCAAATTGAAGTGCAGCTTTAAAAGCAGCCAGCAGCCCTTTAAGAACTGCTGGTACCGGAATTTTTGCCCCGTGGCTCAAAACATGGCAATGGGTCAGCTAGCTTGATAGCAGGCAGCGGTCCTGGTGCAGCACAGGTGGGGTCACATCTTCGACCCTTAATTTGACTCCTAATTAATTCCACTAAATAGAGGAATGTAAAAAATTGACTAGTACAATTGAATCTTTTACTTAATAATTGCTAGATTATACTCCAATGCATTTCATTAAATCCATCCTTCATTACCTTTTGAAGCATATCATTTGCTATATCAAATATCTATTGGCATTGCACTTCACTAGGCGTGCGGCACACCTGCAGATGTTGTGGTTTTACAGACTTGTAACTAGGCCCCACAGTTTCAAGAGGAAGTTCAGTAACATCTTGCTGTATAGTACAGAAAGTTAGAGATATTAGGCAGAGAATAACCTAATTTATGATTTCTGCAGCAACAGAAAAAAAATGTACTGTGCAATCATTTACAATCCAAATATTAACCCCAGGATGAACATGTCACGTTTACTCTGTGAATGCCCTGGTAAGAATATTCTAGAGCTCTTGGTTACCCAGGGGCTAAGAATTTTCACTGATATTTTTGGATGTTTCACAAATGAGAAAATATACAAAATGCAGAACTGGTGAGGACAACTGCAGACACCCATAAGGTGACCATAAGTTATTTACCAACAGGCAGAGACTATTAAATACATACTTTGGTTCTGTCTTCACAAAGGAGGACACAAATAACCTCCCAGAGATGTCGGGGAACATAGGGTCTAATGAGAGGGAGGAACTGAATGAAATCAGTATTTGTAGGGAAATGGTGTTAAGGAAATTGATGGGACTGAAGGCCGATAAATCCCCAGGGCCTGATAATCTACATCCTAGGGTACTTAAGGAAGTGGCCCTAGAAATAATAGATGCATTGCTGGTCATCTTCCAAAATTCTATAGAGTCTGGAACAGTTCCCATGGATTGGAGGGTAGCTAATGTTACCCCACTATTCAAAAAAGGTGGTAGAGAGAAAATGGGGAATTACAGACCGGTAAGCCTGACATCGGTACTGGGGAAAATGCTAGAGTCCATTATAAAAGATGTAATAGCAGAGCACTTGGAAAACGGTGACAGGATCGGACAAAGTCAACATGGATTTACAAAAGGTAAATCGTGCTTGACTAATCTACTGGAATTTTTTGAGGATGTAACTGGTAAAATAGTTAAGGGAGAACCAGTGGATGTGGTGTATTTGGACTTTCAGAAGGCTTTCGATAAGGTCCCGCATGACAGATTAGCGTGTAAAGTTAAGGCACATGGGATTGGGGGCAAGGTACTGACTTGGATAGAGAACTGGTTGGCAGACAGGAAGCAAAGAGTTGGAATAAACGGGTCTTTTTCCAAGTGGCAGGCAGTGACTAGTGTGGTACCGCAGGGATCGGTGCTAGGACCCCAGCTATTCACAATATATATTAATGATCTAGATGAGGGAACTAGATGTAATATCTCCAAGTTTGCAGATGACACAAAGCTGGGTGGGCGTGTGTGCTGTGAGGAGGATGCCGAGAAACTCCAGTATGATTTGGACAGGTTGGGTGATTGGGCAGATGCATGGCAGATGCAGTATAATTTGCATAAATGCGAGGTTATCCACTTTGGTGGCAAAAACAGGAAGGCAGATTATTATCTGAACGGCAATAGGTTGGGAGAAGGGGAAGTGCAACGAGACCTGGGTGTCCTTGTGCACCAGTCGCTGAAGGTAAGCATGCAGCTGCAGCAGGTGGTTAAGAAGGCAAATGGTATGTTGGCCTTCATAGCGAGAGGGTTTGAGTACAGGAACAAGGATGTCTTGCTGCAGTTGTACAGGGCCTTGGTGAGACCACACCTTGGGTATTGTATGCCGTTTTGGTCGCCTTAATCTGAGGAAGGATATTCTTGCCATGGAGGGAGTGCAGCGAAGATTCACCAGACTGATACCTGGGATGGCAGGAATGATGTATGAGGAGAGATTGGGTCGATTGTGTTTATACTCACTGGGGTTTAGAAGAATGAGAGGGGATCTCGTTGAAACTTATAAAATTCTAACTGGACTAGACAGACTAGATGCAGGAAGGATGTTCCCGATGGCAGGGGAGTCCAGCACCAGGGGTCACAGTCTAAGGATGAGGGGTAAGCCATTTAGGACTGAGATGAGGAGGAATTTCTTCACCCAGAGAGTGCTGAACCTGTGGAATTCTCTACCACAGAAGGCAGTTGAGGCCAATTCATTAAATATACTCAAGAAGGAGTTAGATATATTTCTTGAGGCTAAAGGGATCAAGGGATATGGGGAGAAGGCAGGGACAGGGTACTGAGTTTGGATGATCAGCCATGATCTCATAGAATGGCGGAGCAGGCTCGAGGGGCCGAATGGCCTACTCCTGCTCCTATCTTCTATGTTTCTATGTTTCTATCTCCAGAACAATTCTGCATTGCCTATAATCTTTTTTATTCTTAATAATAATCAACTATAGGGTAACCCCAAAAGCAGCTAAGATTGTCCTCTGGTCTTCAAATAGCCATTAGTAGTGGTGGAGTTTGTGAAATTGAATACCATTGCCCACTTAGCAACCTTATCCATCCCTATAAGCAGATTTTGTCAGATTAATTAACACCTTATTCTATTTTGATGTAAATACTAAGGGAGTTTCATTCTGGAATGTGAATTAACAACAGAAAATGCAGGAAACTCTGCAAGATGTTTAGTTTGTTCTTTTATGCAATCTTAGTCAGAATCTCTCCCAGAGTTAGTGATTGAAGCAGAGACCGTGTCGTTATTTAAGAATAGCTTAGATAGGTGGCAAAAGGAAAAGAGAATAAGGAGATATGGGAACAGCGCAAGCACGTGAGATTAGGACTGCTGATCATGTGGAGGATAAACGCCAATACTCACTGGTTGGGCCAATCGACCTGCTCCCAAGTCATTTCTATGTAAATATGGATACAACCCTGTTGGATCCGTGGTTCAGTGGATATGCTGTTATTAAATAATCACACAGATGCTGTACATTAACAATAAACAGGTCTTTACTGGAGGAGGGTAGTCTCAAGACTGGGGGTACAGAGGCATGCGCAAAGCTTATATACAGGTGTGGTCACTGCCGGTACTACAGTATACAGGAGCTGTAAAAGTAGTTCTGACTTAAAGGCACATACACTACAAACCCAAATCATTGGCCGATGAGAGGTTATCCAGAAAGGAATCAATCGCATCTCATTATACTGGGGATTCTTCAGTGCTCTGGCCTGAACATTGATTTTAGCTGTCTCCCTGAATCTTCCAATGGATTCTCCCAGTAGGGGTGGTGTCTGACTCGCCTCTTTGGCTGCAGCTTTTCCTCTGCTTTACTGAGGTGACCGTTGTATTGCACCTCTTCCCAGTATTTGAGAAGCTGCAAATAACCCATAAAAAGGCATTTGCTGCCGCCCTGTAAAAGTAGATAGCACATCTGAACTCTTGACCTCCAGCTTCTGTTTCCCCTCCCCCTCAGTCAGTCCTGTAAAGGGACCCCTCCAGTTGTGGTGAAGTTCCACAACGCTTCTGTCAACATGCATTTCTATTTCAGATGCTGATCCACACTTGTCATTTCTAATACTTCCTGCTTTTATTCCAGATTTCCAGTCTTCATTTTTTAATTTTTTTTTTTAACTGTTTCTTTGGCCTAGAAATTGGGTTTTGGCGCAGCGACGGCTTTAGCGCCGGAAGTTAGTGCCGGAGCTAAGTCGCGCTGGGCGGGCCAAAAATTCACTACTTCTGCGCCCAAACGGCTGCCGGCGCTGCTGAAAGCTGTTAACGCCTGAAAACTGGCGCTATGCGCTGAATTTCGGCGCTATTCCGGCGCTGCGGCGCCCGCTGCGGTGCGGCAGGTTCGGGAAGTGCAGGCCTCCTCCTTCCCTTAAGGAGGAGCTGCCTGCACCCGGCCGCGGCCCGCGATAATCTTTTTAAAAATGAGCCCGGCACCTCGGACAAGTGCCGGGCTTGCTTCTGTTCCGGGGGGGGGGGGAAGTCCGGGGAGGGAGCTGCGGCCAGGCGGGCGGCGGGAAAGCGGCCGGCCGCTGCGGGGCCTTTAATGCGCCGGCGCAACGTTCTGTAAGGCACCTCTGCCAGAACGTTGCTTGCGGCTGCCACGGGCGAGGCGGCCGCAACTCAATTTCCGAGTTCGGGCGGGTTACCATGGCAACCGGGACGCTGCGCACACCGATGACGTCATCGGTGCCGGCGCAGCGCTACCGGCCTAACGCCGATTTAGGGCCCCTGTCAATTTCAAAACTGGCCATAACTTCGCCGCTAGGCCCTCTAGCGCCTCAAAAGCGGCGCTAAGGCCAGTGAATTTCTAGGCCTCTATATCTGCTTATAAGGATCGATGAGCTCATTAAGTGGTTGGTGGTGTTCACATTTGCAAACTCCACCACTATTAACAGTTATTTGAAGACTAGAGGATGACCTCAGCTTCTCTTTACATAGAATTACATAGAATTTACAGCACAGAAACAGGCCATTTGGTCCACAATAGACTCCTCCCTCCCTACTTCATCTCACCCTATCTGCATATCCTTCTATTCCTTTTTCCCTCAAGTACTTATCTAGATCCCCTTAAAGGCATCTATGCTAGTTGCCTCAACTATATGTGGTGCCAAGTGCCACATTGTCACCACTCTCTGGGTAAAGAAGTTTCTCCTGAATTCTTTATTGGAGTTATAAGTGACTACCCTATATTTGTGGCCACTAGTTTTGGTCTCTCCCACAAGTGGAAACATCTTCTCTATGACTACCCTGTCAAACCCCTTCATAATCTTAAAGACCCCTATCTGGTCACCCATCAGCCTTCTCTTTTCTAGAGAAAAGAGCCCCAGCCTGTTAAGCATTTGCTGACAGTTCTATCCTCTCAGTTCTGGTATCATCTTTGTAAATCTTTTTTGCACCTTCTCCAGTGCCTCTATATCCTTTTTGTAATTGATTATTTTAAATAAAAGGACAAATGTATGCGTAAGCTCTTGAAGAAACTGTCAGTCTTGGGGTGTCTGAATTAAATTCAGTGCTCAAGGAAATTTGAATGATGAACCATACAAGTAAGACAAAACCAGGGTTAAATACAAAATAGGATTGCACAGGATGGGATGAAAGTTTTCCCAAGTGATTCATATCACTGTTTAACTTATCACTAAGTGCATTGCAAGCCAGCTGAACTTTATATGAATATATTCGAGACTCGATGGATGGATCAGGGAAGGGTCAAAATATGCAAGGGAATTCAGAGGGAGCTTGAGGGGGTCAGATCAGAGAAACAAAGATGTGCGGGTTAGGTTGATTGGCTATGATAAATTGACCCTTAGTGTTCGGGGGATTAAATGGGGATATGTGTTGGTGTGGGGATTGGGTGGGATATGTGTCGGTGCAGGCTCGATGGGCCGAAATGGCCTCTATCTGCACTGTGGGGTTTCTGTGATTTCTGTGAGTAGGAACTGATGGGCGGACTTGAGTCCAACTTCATCTCCTTCATTTTCCTCTTCATCATCATCATAGTTCACAAGGAGGTAGTTGTGTCTGCTTTTCCTCATCTTCCTCTTCCATAATGATTATCTTCCTCCTACTGTGCCCCCCTCCCCACAATTGTTGTGGGAAAGGAAGGCAGAAGCAAAGAATGGGTGAGAATTACCCTTTGGTATTGAGGAGACAGAGAAGGGGGTGGAAGCTTGTAACTGTATGGTGCTTCACGGGGATGACAAGGCAACAGTGTTGGTGTTCAGTCGCTGGCCTGACATTGGTGATATGCCTCTTCAGCTCCATGGCCTCCTCCTCATAGGGTGTAAGTTATTTAAAGTTAGGGATGCCCCTCTGATGCCCTACCTCCAGTGGGCATTTTGTACCAATTTCTCCTGCAAATAGATTGAGTACATGAGGGGAAGGCTAGAAGTTGAGGAATGTGTGCCAAGTGGCATGGGAGAGCCAAAGTAAGCGATATGGGGAGATCAGCCTGTTAAAGTGGAGGAGCAGATTTCTGGTTGTGCATGTAAGTAATTACTGTTAGGAGAGATGGGTAGCCATATTATTAGTGAAGGGTTAGTACAAGTTCACCAGAGTGCATTGTGAAGGGTTAGTTGTACGAGTGTTACTTTTAAAGGGTGAAGGATGTGCTAGTGCCCAGCGTGGCCAAGGGCAAAAAGTGAGAGTGGCTGGTTTGATACCTTGCCTGCCCTGGTGAGGTGATTGAACTTTTTGCAACACTGATCTGCAGCCCTGGGGGGAGAGAGAGTTGCCTCAATTTATATTTCTGGTAACATGCTGCCACGGACAGTCAGCAATCTGTGACTCCTGACATCAATTTACTTGAGGTCAGAGTGTGAAATTGTGACATCTTCTTCTCTGCCTGTGGGCCGTGCCCTTTCTGCCCTGTTTCGCTATGTGTGCCAGCTGCTCTTATAATAGACACTATTGAAAAAGTGCCAGAAAAAGAATCATGTAACATGCAGTCAAGCGAACTGAAAGCCAAGCACAGGCTCCTTACTTCCCTTCTTGTCCCCCAGTCCGCTGCTACAATGTTCAACCAGAACGGTCCTTTTGAAGGCTGCCCTCTAATTTCCACACAGCCCAGCAGATTACATCCATTCCACACAGTACTTACACCAATGACTCCTCCAATAGATAGGCAAATGAGCTGAGCTAGGAAACTCTTGTTTAAATGCCTCTCTCGACCACTGTCCAGCCAAATCTTTTTTCATTGGCGTAGCAGCAGTCCAACTCCCCGTGTGGAAATGCCAGGCCCATATATTTAATGTAATCAACAACCCTTGAATAGAAGATAGAAATAAATAGTCTAGCAATTGTTAAGATGGTGGATCTGAGGCTACTGCACAGCATATACAACAACGTTGGTGCATTACAACCTTCAAACAGGGTGTTGTGTCCGGGTATAATAAGACACAGACTGCAGGAGAAACGGTACAACAGGTGTTTACTCAACGTGGCTCACAGTGGAACTGATCTGTACAGATTACTACTCAGTGCTATATACAGGTGTGGTCACTGCCGGTACTGCAGTATACATGAGCTGTAAAAGATAGTTCCCCCTCCACTTTTAGATTAACAGTACCATAACACTCATTTAACAATTAAATATCAAACTAATTACAATTAACACTTTTAACATGCAACATTAGCTGAAAATAGTCTCTTTATATATTCAGTCTTTGGGGAGGCTTCCTGATCCTTTCTGGATAGTGCCTTTCCCGAGTGTCTTGCTCTGGGTGCGGAGGCGAATCTGGCCCCCTGTCGTCGTTTGGTTCATCAGCTTCCGATGCTACTGTTTCTGGGGTAGATGCGACCTGTACGTCGGGTTCATCACCAGGTACGTATGGGCGAGGCATGGGGTTGACTTGTTCCTGTGACTCAATTTTAATCGTCGCTGTCATGACTTTTAGTGTTCCGAGTCCTTGCTGGAACACTTCTTTCGCGTCAGTTAGGAGCTTTGACAGTCGTCCAGGTGTGACGTCGTCATCCTTTTTGTCAGCCACTGTCAGTGCCTGTATGGAATGCCAATCCAGTTGTGTTTTCCGGATCCATTCACGTCCCAGTAATGGTGGTCCTCCATCTTGCAATACATACAGGTCTAGTTTTGGTGTTTTCTTACCGTTATATATAACGGTCACCCTTATTTTTCCTTTGGGGTAGACTTTTTGCCCCGTGTACGTCTTCAAAATAATTTTTGTGTCTCTCAAGGGTATGTGTGAGAATAGCCGCTCGTAGTCCCGTCGGTTTATGACTGTTAGGGCTGATCCTGTGTCCAATTCCATCTTTACCTGGACTCCTGCTATCTTGAGAGTGACCCAAATGGTCCGGTGATCCTCCGTTGTGATCACATTATGTCATTTCAGACAACTCAGTTCCCTGCTTTCGGAGGTGTTATCACTCTTTTGTTCGTCTGAACTATTCTCTGTCATCTTATGTACCTTCTTGTATTTTCCTTTGGTAGGTTTCTTATTGCTGGTTTTCTTTCCTGACCTGCAGACTCGTGCTATGTGTCCTACTTTTCCACACTGTCTGCACACTTTGTCTTTGAACCAGCAATCATTCTGGTCGTGTGTTGTTCTGCCGCAGCGATAGCACTTCTCTGTTCCATATGACATTTCGTTTGTGCCATATTCTTGCGGTCTCTGTTGTATCTCTGCAGCGCCCTGTGCTGCTGCTTCATATGATACCTCAATGCTGAAAGCCTTTTCCAGCGTAAGGTCCTTTTCAGATAAAAGCCGTTTCTGGGTTCCTTCACTTTGAAGCCCACACACAAACTTGTCCCTTAAGGTATCTGCCAGTCCCGCTCCAAACTGGCAGTGTTTCGATAGTTTGCGCAGTTCTGTTAAATAATCAGCATTGCTTTCATCCTTATGCTGGTTCCGTTTGTGAAACTTGAATCTTTCTGCTATCAGCAGCGGTGTGGGGTTTAAATGTTCCTGTAGTGTCGTTACTATGTCTTCAAAACTCTTTTCCATTGGCTTCGTTGGGGTTACTGGATTTCGTAATAACCCATACGTCTTTGCACCCATTAAATTTAACAATACCGACGCTTTCTTGTCTTCTGACACCTCATTTGCCTTGCAGTACACCTCTATTTGTTCGACATATGTAGTCCAACCTTCGACTTCATTGTCAAATGCGGTGATACTGCCACTCTTCGGCATTTTGGGTGTGGTTTAAAATGGCGTCTCCCAATGACTTAAAATGGCATCTCCCGCGCTTTCCTTCCTCCCCCGCTGCTGCCAACGCTGCTCCCGGCGGTTCTCGTGGCAATGGCTGCGCCCTGTAGGTTTCACGCGCTTCTCCTGCGCTGCTGCCAACGCCGCTCTCGGCGGTCCTTGTGGCAATGGCGGCACCTCGCGGGTTTCTGTGCATCTCTCTCTCCCTCTCTCCGACGCTGCTCAGCCCCTGAACACCGGCTGTGCCCTGTGCGCTCTGCCCTCCTCTCTCCCTCTCTTCGACGCAGCTCGGCCCCTGAACACCGGCTGCGCCCTGTGCGCTCTGCCCTCTCTCTCTCTCCCCCGTCGATGCTGCTCGGCCCTTTGTTGTGCCGCTCGGTCGGGCTCTAGCCCGCCGCCGTCCGGGAAGGGTCCGCGCACTACCTGTTGCCAGCCCGTTACGCTGGACCGCCTCGACTGGAAAGCCAAGCCTGGCTCTCGACAGCCTCCCCCGCAAATCTCGAGTCTCTGCTGGATGACTGGGTGGTTGCCCGTGGTTGACGCCCGAGTCTCTGGCCTTGACCTCCAATCCACTGATCTCCAGGAACGAATCCCCGGGAGGTCATGCAGAGTTGCAGGTAGGTTCGAACTTGCCTTGTCGCCAATGTTGTGTCCGGGTATAATAAGACACAGACTGCAGGAGAAACGGTACAACAGGTGTTTACTCAACGTGGCTCACAGTGGAACTGATCTGTACAGATTACTACTCAGTGCTATATATAGGTGTGGTCACTGCCAGTACTGCAGTATACATGAGCTGTAAAAGATAGTTCCCCTTAAAGGTATATACATTACACAGGGGGCTCTGACTCAAGCTCTGGGAATCTGACAAGCATTGCAAGAAAGAAAAGCTTGCATTTATATAGTGCCTTTCATAGCCTCAGGACGTCCCAAAGCGCTTTACAGCCAATGAGATACTTTTGGAGTGTAGTCGCTGTTGGAATGTAGGAAATGTGGCGGCCAATTTGTGCACAGCAAGTCCCCACAAACAGCAATGAGATAAATGACCAGATAATCTGTTTTAGGGGTTGAATTTGGGGTAACTATTGGCCAGGACACACGACCTGTTGTAAGTTTAGTACCGAACTTAACAAAATACAGCAGCAAAATGAAAAGCAATGTACTCAGCCTAACTGGCAAACAGTGTTTGTGGTACACCAATGAAAAAAAAGGAACTATTTCAGCCTAAACAGCAAACAATGTTAGTGGTGAAATAAAGAACACCAATAAAAGGAGAAGCAACTATTTTGCCTTAACCAGCAAACAATGTTCGTGGTACATTTAATATTTTGCAGCACTCAAAAGATGCCTGAATGAAATAAAAAATGTATTACCATGAAATTAACAGGTTTTGTCGTACATCTTGTTAACACGGTCCTCACTGCGGATTGTGGAGGCTACAGAATCAGCGGAGCACACCTGAAAATGTAACTGCTTCCTCTGACAACTGTGCTCTAGAAAGACTTCAGAAAAGAACAACAGGGATGATTCTGAGATTCGGGGCTTTAACTTACAAAGAGAGAATCAGAAAACTGAACTTGTTTTATTTGGGGAGCGAAAGATGATGGTCCAGGTTTATAAAATAATGAACTGCATGGATAACCTGGCTGTAGGCAGGTTAGTTAACTGTGATCACATAACTAGAAGATACAAAGAGAAAAGAAGGTAACATTTCTCCTGTCAATAATTTTATTTTACAAAGGCAAACTGAAAAAATTTTCAGTAAAATTATTCAAAGAGGAATTAGCAGGCCTCAAAAAAGGCAAAAACTCGGAGGGCGGAATCTTACCTGGAAGGCCAAGCTCAAGGCGGGACTGCTGGTTTTCGGGTTCTAGTCCTGCCCCCAGTGACGTCTGATGAGCTGACATTATTTTCCCCTGATTGGCCTTGTTAAGCCCGCCCTGTGGGCTTGCCAGCCAATTAAAGGAAAGCCGGTGTCAGATGACATCAGTTGATGACGCTTCATCTGCCGGTTTTCTTAAAGGCACATGCACCACACTTGTTTGACAGAGGATTTGACAGTGTTTGACAGCATTTGACAGGTTTGGGACCCGCTCCCATTTTTGGGGATTTTCCCAGCAGTCCCACCTCCAGACACGCCTCCTTAGGGCTGGTAAATCCAGCCCGTAGTATTTTCCACATAGAATCTATTGCACACATTTACTGTTCAAAGAAAAATACGTTCCTGCCACAGTCACCTACCCCCAGACTATAGCCTCCTGCACCAGAATCATCCCACAACCCTCCCCCACCCCAAATAAATTACAGAATTTTAGACTCCATGGCCCTGATATTAATCCCACTCCCCCAAGATGGGCAGAAGAGGGTCGGGGGGGGGGTAAAAAATGTAAAAACAGGGAACGCGTCCCCAACTCGCCTGTCGCCATTCTTACCGCAGTGAGTTTTGTGTTCTGCGAGTGTCCAGCCCTCAAGAGGCGGACACTTCATTAACATATTAAAATCAGGCACCCATGGTGCAATTGGGAGCCTGATTTAAATTTAACAGTTGCCGCGTGGGTTTCCCAGGGTTCGGGAAACCCAGCAGTGAAAGGAAGGCAGGAGCTGCCGCCTCAAGAAGGTAAATGCCTTTTCCAGCACTACTTGTGATCTCTCCCAGAGAAAGTCTCCCACTTCCCCAAGCCCGGACCTCTAGCTTCCTCGGTCTCATGATCAGCGACCCCCCCTCTCCACCCCCAGCCCTGATCTCTCGCTCCCTCCTCCCTCCAGATTGCTAAGAACTGTCCCCAAGGGTCCCCGGCTGGTTTACCCGCCCGACAACCAGTCGGCCTGTCAATTTAGCTGGCTGCCAGGCGGGAAACGGAAGAAAAAAATTATAATGAGGACCTGCCGTTAATTTCGGCAGGACCCCCGCAACCCCTGCCTTGCCGGGTATTCCCCGTGCTGCCACACTCCCCCCCCGCCCCCCACCCCCATCCTTGCCCCCTCCCCATAAATATCGAAGCCAGAATGTTCAGGGATACACCTTGAACCCGAGCCACTCTCAGGTAATGGTCTAGATATATACCACAATCTACCATCTTCCATTCCCCTTTTTTTAATGATGCACTGTGTAGGTGTTTCTTACATCTTGACCTTCACATATCCTTCATTCTGCATGCAAAGCCTTATCCAATTACCAAAAACAAAACTGAAACCATAAGCAGAAACTACTCTGCATTAATTAAAGTGAAGAAGCTTCACCCTTTGGCTATAAAATATTCTACCGGGATCTGAGAACCAAAGACTATAATAGGAGAAATGAGGTGAAAATGTAAATAAGTATTATGGGACTGGGTGTGCAGTGCATAAACACATTGGGGGAGAAATTGGGTTGGTAGCGCCGGCGCTGAGCGCCTAAAGAGACCTAGAATTGGGGCGAAGCCCTATGTTGGGGCGAGCGCTATGAGGATAGCGCCGACTCAGAAATTGACTATACATTTAGCGCCTGCGCTAAGTGTTTGCGCGCGCCCGCGAGCGCAAAAGGCTCATGACGTCATTTCAGTGTGCAACGCCTTTTAGGAGCGCCTGAGCACATATTGGGTGGCGCCCGGAGCCTTAGCGCCCAGCGCTATTAGTGACAGTTCGAAGGAGGGCTAACAGGCCCTTCTCGGAGTAGGGCGGCGCTATTTAAAGGGGACAGCTCTAGTGCAGAATCTTCTGCCACTTGGCCTGCTTATTGCGATCGCTGCTGGAGAGAGTTGGCGAGCTAATGTGGAGCAGAGTTCTGGGATTTGAGCTTTACAGTACTTGGGACCTTCAACCCTGTCCGAAGCACTTGCAGCACTACTGTACAGTTAGCACTGTTGCCTCACAGCGCCAGGGACCCGGGTTCAAATCTGGCCTCGGGCGACTGTCTGTGTGGAGTTTGCACATTCTCCCTGTGTCTGCGTGGGTTTCCTCCGGGTGCTCCGGTTTCCTCCCACAGTCCAAAGATGTGCAGGTTAGGTTGATTTGGCTATGATAAATTGACCCTTAGTGTTAGGGGATTAAATACGTGGGGTTACGGGGTTACAGGGATAGGGTGGGATATGTGTCGGTGCAGGCTCGATGGGCCGAAATGGCCTTTATCTGCACTGTAGATTCTGTGATTCTGTGATTCTGTGATTCTGTGAAAAGCCTTTTGACCAACTGGCATCGGAATGGGAGCTTGTTTGGAGGGCGACGGCCTCATCGCCCAACACTGTGAAGGGGCAGAGAGACGGCGGGAGAGAGGGCCGGGATTGGCCAGAAGGAGGAGGGGCAATGGAGGTCGGCCAATCCGACGGGAGGCTGCGAGGGTCTTTAGGCAGCAGGTGACAAGCCTTGACATGTCGGAGGAGCAGTGTTTGCGAAGGCTCCGAATCTGGAGGGACATTGTTACTGATCTGTGCCACCTGCTTGGTCAGGATCTGCAGCCGCGTGAACGCTGCAGAACCTCTCTGTCCGTGATGGCTACACTGACTGAAGGCCTCCATTTTTATGCCATCGGCTCCTTTCAGTCAGCCATTGGGGACAATGCGACTGTCGCTCAGGCTGCAGTTCCCTGTTGCATCCGGCAAGTGACAGATGCCCTTTATAGGCGAATGCATCCATTCATTACCTTCCCTCGGACCCTGCACAAGCAGGCGGAGGAGGAGGAGTATGAGGAGGAGGAGGAGGAGGAGGGGGAGGAGGAGGAAGAGCAGGCGGAGGAGGAGGAGGACGAAGATGGAAGGGCTGCTGAAAGTGGAAGATCCATTCATCAGAGGCTCCTCTGGACTCGTCTCGACACCCCTGTGGCGGAATGATGAGAGTCTTACCTCATGGGCACTTTGGATGTTTGAGGGCCTCTGCATGCCAGCATCACTGAAAGTAGTCACATGCACCAAGCAACATTTAAACTTCTGTTTATTGACACAAAAGTCTTTCATTACAGCTAAACAACGTAAAGTGAGCAGAAACCATCACTGCCAAAATAAAAGTGACCTGTTCGGCAAAGCAGCAAAACTCAACAAAAATCTGCACCTATAACAGCAGGTGAGGGTGTCCGTGAATTTGGACAAACAAACGTCTCAGCACCTCCCTCTACAACTGGCCCCTTGAGGGAGAACGACTTCTCGTTCGCGCCCGGCCCCTTCCCTCCCTGCTGCTCCTACGTAATTGCACCCCAGTGGCGGCCTCAAGGCTGGGGGACGCTTGCCGACTGTTTGGAAGCACAGAAGCCCCTGAGGTACGGCCTGGCCGACCTCTGGGCTTGGAGGGCGCGGACGCGGGATGCTTGCTTTGAGCATGGCTGGGAGCAGTGTGGCCTGCAGATGGTGGCAGCTGCAATGCAGGCGTCCCAGCGCTGGCATGTGCAATGGTCTCCTGATGAGAGAGGACACCTGCACCATGGTCGGATGACACACTGGCTATCTGAGGGGAGCGGCTCGGCTCACCCGCCACAATCGCAGGCTTCACGGATTCCTGGCCTTGTACGGGAGTGGAAGTGCCCGGGGTGATCCTATCTGATGCAGAGAGGGTGGCTGCAGTGAGACATCGCGTTGCGTCAATCTGGCTGTGGAGGAGCCCAGCAAGTGAATGTGTGGCAACAGTGAGGACCTGTGTGCCAGGTGCCAGTGCTTCGGAGAAGGCCTGGACAGTTCTTCCCATGGCTTCAGACAAGGCAGGAGCCGACTGCTCCACTGCCTCGGGCAAGCCCTGCACAGACCTTTCCAGGGATTGTCCGAAGCCCTGAACAGTCCTTTCCATTGCCGACTCAAAGCCGTGGACAGTCCTCTCCATTGTTGGGCCGAAGCCCTGGATAGTCCTGTCCATTGTGGCCCCGAAGCCCTGGATAGACCTGTCCATTGTTTCCCCGAACACCTGGAGAGACCTCTCCATTGTTGCGCCAAAGTCCAACATACTCCTAGCCAATGAATCTATTGACTCAGGCATCTTCTCCACTGCAGCCATCAGCTCCGTGTGTCTGACCCGGGCCTGTTTGCTCATCTCTGCCAGGCGCCGGACCTCATCTGCACTCTGTGCAGCAGTCATGACGACCTGCCTTGTCCTGCGGGGAGACGGTGGCCGAACTAGCCTATCCCCCCTGCGTTGCTCCATGCCGCTTGGTCCAGCAACTGGTTCATCCTCAGAGCCACCCCCCCTCCCCCCCCAGGGGACTACTATCCCCAGTCTGTAGATGTCTCAGCTCCCTGGATTCTGCAACGGCTGGTCCGGATTCCTCCTGGTCCTCGCCTCCGGTGGCACTGGCACTGGCAGCTTCAGCGCGTTGAGCCCGAGTTGGTGCTGCTTCATCTGAAAGTGGGAGGTGGAAGAGTGGCTTTAGCAAAAGGACAGGTTTGCTGAAAGGCATGCCAGATTGCGGCATGGCTCTGACATGGCTGCACACTGAGGATGCATGCTGGCGGGGGGACCAAGTGGAAGGCAACAGGTGGAAAAGGTGAGAGTCTTACCCTCGCTGTCGGTAATGGGGTCGGCAGATGCAGTGGTCTCAGGACCAGACAGACGTCCTCCAAGTATCTGGTGCACTCTCTCCTCCAGATCAGTCAGAGTGACCACTTGTGGTGGTCCGCCACCGGTTCGACACTGTTCTTTTCTAATCTGCGCCATCTTCGACTGCAGGGGAAAGAAGGGGAGGTTCTGTTACATGAGGCCTTGAGACATTATCGCATGCCCCCCATTGTGCAAGAGCCCTTACATGAGGCCTTGAGACATCTGTCCATGTGTCTGCCCAGAAAGGGCCATGGGTGCATACTGACAGATGGCCAGTGGCGCATCATTGCAGCAGGGTGCCCGAAGTCAGCTGCAGATGGAGGGAAGCACAAGGTTGGTAAACCATCACTCACCCTAACGATCCGTGTGAGGTCGTTGAATTTCTTCCTGCACTGAACAGGGGTCCTGGTCGCCATGCTGCTGGAGTTGACCCTCACAGCAACCTCCCTCCAAGATCGTCGGTAAGCCTTCTGATTTGGCCTCTTGCCATTATCCGGGTACAGCACCTGTCGACGGTGTTCAACTGCAGCCACCAATTGGTCCAGAGCCTCAGTGCTGAAGCGCTCTGCTCTCTGCCTAACCTTCTCCATAATGATGAACTTTGTACCGCCAGACAAGGGCGAGCACCGAACCTGAGGCCTACAGGGCGTTGGGTGTTGAAGCTCAGTCTGACTGACCCACCCCTTTAAGAGCCGGCCGGCACCTGCAGGTCTCGTGCTTTGCCGTAATTGAGTTCACCTGCGCTGCGCCTGTCCGCGTCGAAATTGAGTAGCGCCTGACCTTTTGCGCCTTAAGAGCACCGTGCAACGGCTGATTTAGCGCCTGAATCCCCTTTGGGGGCGATGCAACTCAATATCGCCCCAGGCGCGGATAGCTCTCGTCTGGCTATAAACTTAGCGTATCGCCAGTTCTAACGCCTCAAGCGGGGCTATACCCAATTTCTAGGCCATTGTCCCTTAACCCCCGAGATCTGGATTCAGACCCAGCCCAAACTGCTGGGAGGAATGTCCCCTCTCTCCTGGACATAAGGATCCAACGTGGAGTGAGTTTGGACTGGTCATGGGCCCACAGCTGGCATTAGTTGGTACCAAACTGGCAATTTCAGAGGCCACAAGAATAGTTGGTGTGCAAAATGGAAATATTGCATTGGTGTAGTTGTGGGTGGAAAGGCACAATACCGTATCATAGAAACCAAAGCACAAAGGGAGGCCATTTGGTCCATTGTGCCACTGCTGATGCTAGCTCATCAGCTGGAGCTGTCTGCTCTATTCCCATTTCCCTACCTTTACCCTGTGTCCTTTTATATTCTTTAATATAACTACTTTTTAAATTATGTTTTAGGCCGTGAAATTCGGCTCCATAGAGCCCGATTTTTCGGCGCTACAGGGGCTGTTTTGTGTCCAATATGGCGTCCATGCCATGATTGCACACTTCTGGTGCGGATCGCGCCAGAAGCCATTTTGGTAAGGTCATTAGCGTGGGTGCTGGGAGTCGGAAGTATGCAGAGTACGCAGATCGTGACGTCAGTCAGCGTGTTACACTGATTTGACACCAGCGCTGCGATTTTCGACCTCAACGCTGGAGCTAACGCCCTCTCATAAACACGCACAGCACAGCTGGACATGCGTTTAGCAGCAAGAAGTACCCCCCACTAGCGCTATTTACACGGGTCATCACCTGCTTTCAGGTTAGTTGCTGGTTGATTTCTACTGGCTCTTGGTGAGTTTGTAGAGGTGGCTTGGTGGTTTGTTACCTGATTTGAAGTTGCTGAAGTGTCCAGGGAGTGGTGTGGCAAGTTACTTCAAGGGGTCTGCTCAGACCAGTTGCTCCCAGACATGGGTGCTGTAGTTTGTATCCCCCTTGGCCTACAGCATGACAGGGAGAATGAGCAGAGGGGACACAGAGCAGGACAAGCTGCTTGAAGAGGGAGGAGGAGGACGATGAGAGGAGTCAACCAACACAGCCCCTTTCTGGCCAGGCTGTCCGTGACCAACTTATCCCACTGCGGTACCAGTAAATGCAAACCCAATTCCCCATTCACCCACAGTCTCACACCTTACCTTCCCTCTGTTCCTGACAATCACAGCGTGTTCTTGGCCACAATGCTACAACAAAAGCCGCCACAAAACAAACATTACAAACCAAGTTGATAAATCAAACCATCCAATATTAACTACCAAAGCCAACTAATCACCCTTGTGCATTCCATTAGTGCCTTTGCCTGTCCTAGTGCTCCTACGCAGTGCTACTCCACTGGCTGCAACATGGCTGGTGGAAGGCTGCTCACTTTCAGTGGAGGAGACTGCAGAGGGCAACCTCGACGGCCTTGGAGGGCAACCTCAAGCAGCTCTGGGCCTAGAAGGCTGGGCTGCAGACCACGCCATCTCGGCATGGGCGGCAGCAGTTTGCACTGGCTGGCTGGCAGGCAACAGTAAGGGCACTGGCGGAGGAGCAGTGGTGGGAGGATGAATGCGGTCATCCTGAGAGAGGACAGCAGGTTCGTGCTCCACAGAGCCACTGTCTCAGCAACAGGGTTCCCCGTAATTTTTTGGGGGGCCGCCCGGCCCCTTTAATGGGCTGCGTGGCCCATTTAAAAGTCCGCACATGCGCATTTTTTTCAATTCAAAAGCCAGCTCACCGGCTGCGCAGGAACCCTGGAGCACTGCACCACCACGCAACTTAAAGGGAACATTGCTCAGCAGTCCTAGTAATCTGCCGGAGGACAGACTGCTGCACTGCTGTGACACCCTGCAAGCCCCTTTCAACCACGATGGCAGCAGTTTGAGCTTCCACTGCCGCACCCAGACATTGGGTAGTTTCTGCTTGTGTGGCAATGGAAGCTGAGACATCAGCCATCAGATGCTGCATCATGGTTGGGTCCACAAGTGTGTTAATGGATCTGACCACCACTTCCATGCTGGAAAGGATGGGCTCCAAGCTCTGTGCAAAGCCTGGTGCAAGGTTGGAGCTGGACTCCTCCATGCTCCTTAACATTGCACTCAGGCTTTCTGGCAGGCCTGCCAATGCACCAAGCATTTCATTGTGCAGACCCATCAGCGTTCTTCTGTAGGCCACCCCATCGAAGTCCTCATCTGAGTCCTCTGCAGCAGAACTCGTGTGTGACCTCACCCTCCGGGGAGCTGGCACCTGCGCTACCCTTTTCCCCTGGCCTGGCTGCAGCCCACTCGTGTCCGGTCACTCACCACGTGCAGATCTCGCATCTAGCCTATCCTTTAAAATACACGGGCTCAGCGATGGCTGCTCCAATAATCTCCAGCACTGTCTCCTCCATGGGGGTAAGGTTATGCAGGCGCGCCTGTCTCCCTGCAGGTAGCCCCTGCGGCCTCCGGTTATGAGCCATCGCGTCCTGCAAGAGAAAGGGAAAGGTATCAGTGAGTGTGGTGCAATGTATTTGGGTGATGTGTGTGTCAGTGAGTGTGGTGCAATGTGTTTGGGTGAAGTGTGTCAGTGAGTGTGGTGCAATGTGTTTGGGTGATGTGTGTGTTAGTGAGTGTGGTGCAATGTGTTTGGGTGATGAGTGTGTCAGTGAGTGTGGTGCAATGTGTTTGGGTGATGTGTGTGTTAGTGAGTGTGGTGCAATGTATTTGGGTGATGAGTGTGTCAGTGAGTGCGGTGCAATGTGTTTGGGTGATGTGTGTCAGTGAGTGTGGTGCAATGTGTTTGGTGATGTATGTGTCAGTGAGTGTGGTGCAATGTGTTTGTGTGATGTGTGTCAGTGAGTGTGGTGCAATGTGTTTGGGTGATGTGTGTCAGTGAGTGTGGTGCAATGTGTTTTGGTGATGTGTGTCAGTGAGTGTGGTGCAATGTGTTTGTGTGATGTGTGTCAGTGAGTTTGGTGCAATGTGTTTTTGTGATGTGTGTCAGTGAGTGTGGTGCAGTGTGTTTGGGTGAAGTGTGTCAGTGAGTGTGGTGCAATGTGTTTGGGTGAAGTGTGTCAGTGAGTGTGGTGCAATGTGTTTGGGTGACGTGTGTCAGTGAGTGTTGTGCAATGTGTTTGGGTGATGTGTGTCAGTGAGTATGGTGCAATGTGTTTGGGTGAAGTGTGTCAGTGAGTGTTGTGCAATGTGTTTGGGTGATGTGTGTCAGTGAGTGTGGTGCAATGTGTTTGGGTGAAGTGTGTCAGTGAGTGTGGTGCAATGTGTTTGGGTGATGTGTGTGTCAGTGAGTGTGGTGTAATGTGTTTGGGTGAAGTGTGTCAGTGAGTGTGGTGCAATGTGTTTGGGTGATGTGTGTCAGTGAGTGTGGTGCAATGTGTTTGGGTGATGTGTGTCAGTGAGTGTGGTGTAATGTGTTTGGGTGAAGTGTGTCAGTGAGTGTGGTGCAATGTGTTTAGGTGATGTGTGTCAGTGAGTGTGGTGCAATGTGTTTGGGTGAAGTGTGTCAGTGAGTGTGGTGCAATGTGTTTGGGTGAAGTGTGTCAGTGAGTGTGGAGCAATGTGTTTGGGTGATGTGTGTCAGTGAGTGTGGTGCAATGTGTTTGGGTGATGTGTGTCAGTGAGTGTGGAGCAATGTGTTTGGGTGATGTATGTCAGTGAGTGTGGAGCAATGTGTTTGCGTGATGTGTGTCAGTGAGTGTGGAGCAATGTGTTTGGGTGAAGTATGTCAGTGAGTGTGGAGCAATGTGTTTGGGTGATGTGCCTGTCATGGTTGAATAGCTGGAAGTGTGCTCAAGCTGTGAGATGTGGCTGTGAGGCTTGTAGCAGTGCTAAGTGTGTGAGGGTGAGGTGAAGTTATGAATGTGAGATATGATAGAGATTATTGGTAGGTGAGTGAAGGGGTGTGGTAAATTGAGCAGTGTTTGAGGCTAGTGGTGCAATTTTGTGGGCTATGGTATTTCAAGATGAATTCACTGATCGTGACCTTGTGTAAGGTCATAAAACCTCTTGCAGCACTGCATCCAGGTATTGGATCTGCAGTACTGGCATTGACCACGACAGCTATCTGTTCGCATTGCCTTCTCACAATTTGTCTGGGGGTCCTCCTGGCCCCCTGTGGATAGAGGACCTCCCTCCTCCTGTCCACGTCCTGCACCAAGGCCTCCAGTGCTGCAATGGAAAATCTTGGAGCCCGCTCTCTCCCGTGTTGTGCCATTAGTACATCTTCTTCATGCTCAGAATGCCTTTCCCAGCCACTACAGCACCTGGTCCAGCCAGAATGCACCTCCCCTTTAAGGGGTGCAGGCTGGCTTTAAGCAGTGCAGGCTAGCTTTAAGTGGTGCTAGCCTCATACAAACTTGGACCCCCTGCTGAGCTGTGCAGCCACTCATCAGCGTATTCAGCGCTGGGTTGCACACTACCTTCGTGTAAATTACCACGCAGCACGAAGTTTACGTGCTGCCTGCATCGGACTCAACGGGCTAATCCCACATCATGATACCCGTGTCCGTTTTTGGGGGCTATCGAATTTAGCCCTGATAGTGTCTGGCTCAAGAGCTGCTTGTGGTAAGGCATTCCATGTTTGAATAATCCGATGTCAAAAAATCTTTACTAACTTCCCACTTAATTTCCAAAATCTGTGCCCACCTTTCCCACAACTCCATGTTTCAACCCTTCCACTCAGGTTTCCGACCCTGCCACAGTACTGAAACAGCCCTTATCAAAGACACAAATGACATTCTATGTGACTGTGACCATGGTAAGCTATCCCTGCTTGTCCTTCTTGACCAGTCTGCAGCCTTTGACACGGTTGACCACTCCATCTTCCTCCAACGCCTCTGCACCGTCGTGCAGCTGGGATGGACTGCACTCGCCTGGTTCCATTCTTACCTGTCTAGTCATAGCCAGAGAATCAACTGCAATGGCTTTTCTTCCCGCTCCTGCATCGTTTCCTCTGGAGTCCCTCAAGGATCGACTCTTGGCCCTCCTATTTCCCATCTACATGCTGCCCCTCGATGACATCATCTGAAAACACCACATCAGTTTCCCCATGTTTGCTGACGACACCCAGCTCACCCTCACACACTTAGCACTACTACAAGCCTCACAGCCACATCTCACAGCTTGAGTACACTTCCAGCTATTCACCCATGACAGGCACATCACCCAAACACATTGCACCACACTCACTGACACACACATCACGTCACTGTCTCTGATTTGTCATGCTGCTTGTCCAACATCCAGTCCTAGATGAGCTGAAATTTCCTCCAACTAAATATTGGGAAGACCGAAGCCATTGTCTTTGGTCTCCACCACAAACTCTGTTCCCTAGCCATTGACTCCATTCCCCTAGCCACTGTCTGAGGCTTAACCCTGCCACATATCCATCCATCATCAAAACTGCTTACTTCCACCTGTAAGGTTTTTTCTCTGATACTGGTCCCCCGTTACACACAGTTCTTGGACGTCAGGATTTATAAGAACAAAATACACACAGCACAGGGTTTTGGCTCAACCTTTGATTCGTTCGTTTATTGAACACACACACACAATTACTTCCCCAGTATAAATCCCTACGATTTATATCAGGTTAACAACCCCAAAATACAAACCCCTACGCAAGGGTCATTTGCATCGACACAATATGACACAGTTAAACCCATCCACGATTTGACTGTTACATATAAAGTTGCCCAGACTCAATCACAAAACCCTTATTGTGATCTGACTGAAACTTACATCTTACTCAGACTCAATCACAAAAACCCCCTCTATGATTTGACTGCAACATACAATCACCACTCCCGATCGGCTGTCTCCTGTTGATTGTAGGCCCGAATCATTCTGCTTCCCTGTTCTTCCATTGGCTTCCCACACCACTCTCTTCGAAGTGTGCCTCACTTTAAACCAAAACCAACTTGCAGTATCTTGAAACACATTTCCTGGCCCCCTCCTGAGCATACGATGGCCGTTTCAAAAATATGTGAATGTCTCTAGCAGAGAACTCTTGATGGCTAATTGTCCCTCATATTGTCCATTGATTAGAGATACCTTTCTGACAATGCAACCTTCCCAAGGTGGCTGCATATGCTAGTTGTTGGTTTCTGTTAGCATTCGTATTCAAATGGCTCAAGGCTCGGCCTATTGTCTAGGCCTGCACTGGTACTAGTTATACTGGGGCCATGGTCTTCTTTAACAATGTAACCCCTTAAGGTAAATGAATATGCAAATGTTCTTGTTCAGAAGCCTTCGTATTTTAGATTGTCTGTGATCATTGATATCCAGTCTCTTGATGGTTCATTTGCAATGTTTGAATTAACCCTTTATTGCCCATCTCTTTTTGTGGGCTGTGCAGTTCTGGGTTTTTATATTTCATAGTCCAATTTTTACCGTTGGGGGGGAGGAATGAATCCTACACATCTCCGCAACATTGCCCGTCTCCACCCCTGCCTCAACTCATCTGCTGCTGAAACCCTCATCCATGCCATTGTTACCTCTAGACTTGACTATTCCAACGCTCTCCTGGCCGGCCTCCCACATTCCACCCTCCATAAACTGGAGCTCATCCAAAACTCGGCTGCCTGTGTTCTAACTTGCACCAAGTTCCGTTCACCCATCACCCCTGTGCTCACTGACCTACATTGGCCTCATGGTCCAGCAAACGTCTTGATTTTAAAAATTCTCAAATTGTTGTTTTCAAATCTCTCCATGGCCTCGTTCCTCCAACTTTGTCCTCTTGTGCCTTCTAAGCCCTAAGCTCCAGAACTCCCCCCCTAAACCTTTCTGCCTCTCTAACTCTATCTCCTCCTTTAACATGCTTCTTAAAACCTAGCTCTTTGACCTGTCCTAATATCTCCTTATGTGGCTTGGTGATAACACTCCTGTGAAGTGCCTTGGAACAATTTACTACATTAAAGGCGCTAAATAAAGGCAAGTTGTTGTTCATTGAGCTGGTGTTAATTCTGTGTCTGTGCCCTTTGTTACTGATTTGCCAACCAGTGGAAAGAATCTTTCATTGTTTACTTTCTGAAAATCTTTCATAATTTTGAAAGCCTGTATTAGGTCTTCCATAACCCCAGTGAAAAAAGCCCCAATTCTTCAAGCATGGTCTTCATAAGTATAACCTCTCATTATTACCAAAATCCTAATACATCTTGGCTGGGAGTTTTTGTATGTTAAAGGTATTATATAAATGCAAATTGCTGTGACTGTTATAATGGGGTGCCCAGCACTGCATGTGATACTCACACTGAGGGCTACCCAATGTCTTAACACAAATTCAGCATCATCACCTCTCTCTTATATTCAATGCCATTATGTATAAAACCCAGAATCCAATTGTCCTTTTTTATGGTCTTTCCTACCTGCTTTCCAACCCTTGAAGATCTACATATCTGCACCTCTGGGTATCTCTGTTTCCACCTCCCTCGGTCTCTCTGTTTCTACACCCTGGGTATCTCTGTTCCCAATTCCCTTAGTCTCTCTGTTTCTACACCCCTGGGTCTCTCTGTTTCTACACCCCTGGGTATCTCTGTTTCTACACCCCTGGGTCTCTCTGTTTCTACACCCCTGGGTCTCTCTGTTTCTACACCCCTGGGTCTCTCTGTTTCTACACCCCTGGATATCTCTGTTTCTACACCCCTGGGTATCTCTGTTTCCATCTCCCTCGGTCTCTCGGTTTCTACACCCTGGGTCTCTCAGTTTCCATCTTCCTGGGTCTCTCTGTTTCTACACCCCTGGGTCTCTCTGTTTCTACACCCCTGGGTATCTCTGTTTCCATCTCCCTCGGTCTCTCGGTTTCTACACCCTGGGTCTCTCTGTTTCTACACCCCTGGGTATCTCTGTTTCCATCTCCCTCAGTCTCTCTGTTTCTACACCCTTTGGTCTCTCTGTTTCTATACTCTCTAAAGCATCCTACCAATTAGGATATATTTCCTTTCAGAATTTATTATTTCACTCGTTTCTGCATCTGCTATTTAATTGTCTACTCTGTTAACCCATCTGTCCCCCTGCAATCTTCCACAGCTCCTAATATGGTAATGTTGGCAAACTTCAATGTCATTCTCCTTCTTCAAATAGCGCCATGGGATATTTTACGACCCAGGAACAGGCAGGAAGAACCTCAGTCGAACATCTCAATTGAAAGCCGACACCTCCGACAGTGCAGCACTCCCTCGGTACTGCACTGAAGTGTGTAGGGGGTGGTGTGTGGGGTCAGCTTCACCTCTGACTTATGAGCGGTTCGAATCGCTCCCACTCCCTTGGTTCTAGACCCTGGACTTATTTGGGAGTGTGATAAAAGTACAGCAGACAACTGATTTTTGGTGCAAGAACTTTGATTTTTATTTGAGAAAGAAAATACAACACAATAATAATGCTCTAATAAAATGGGGAAACACTTCGACATACACGAGGGAAAAATTACAGTAGATAAATATCTCACCCCTTCCAATCCCACCTTACTAGCTAAGTTAGGCTCTGAAGAACCAGGGATAATGCTCACCAAAACGATTCCTTAACAGTTGAGCTGGTTCGCGATTTCGGGGTTCATTAGTTATGTCGGTTGGGGCCTGCCGTACCCCGGATGCGGTAGAGGACTTCACCTGCATAGCTGGTCAGTCTTCGCGAGTCCGCTGATGCGATAGGGTGTGTATTGGATCTATCAGGTGAGTACCCAATTTCCTTTGGTCAGAAATAGGTCTTAGAGTCTTTTGAGTAAAAATTTTACCCAGGGGTAAGTCAGGAATAGTTTGTAGATGGAAAAACTTGCGAACGTTCGGTTTCTTCCGAGTTGGTTTTCCGTTGGTCGTGGTGACCCAATATTACCCGGTTGGCTGAGGGTAATATTCGGTTGGTTGTTTCGTGGGGCCCTTGGTGCCGCGAGGTGTCCGATAGTGTGTTACTTCTTCTTTGAGAGAGAGAACTGCTTCGAGATGCTTGCTCCTTGGTCTTGATGTTGCTTGGCGATTGCTTTCCTTGTGGTTGAACTTGACTTCTTTGAACACACTTTAATTCTGGAACAGGTCCCCAATTATACCAATCGAGGCCTGCTAATCTGCGCGCCAAATCAGTTCAGGTTTATTGTTAGATTTTGGCGGGCTTGTTAATATTAAGTTGTGTAAATTGTTTAAGCGGTTTTGAGATGGTTTCCTGAGTTATTGAAGTAGTTTAAAAATGTGATAAGTAGTTTCGGGATGGTTTCCCTGAGCTCTTATTTAATTGTATTGAATTGTCCTCAAGCTTTCTGTTTCCTGTGGGGCCTGAGATTCTTTGTCAATTTGTATTATGCATGATTTTGGATGGGTTCTGTGAGGCTGTTCTTCCGTGGGTCTATTGTTAGCATGTAAATGTCTTGATAGAGGCTGAGTGATGTTTACAGTTCCCCCAGACAGTTTGATTAACTCAAATACTCAAACTGTCTACTGCATAGGTAGATCCCAAATTCTGTAACAGCCTTTTCCCAAACATGCCTGAACATGTCGTTTTAAAATGCCAAGCCTGTTTTTGACCTTGAATCTCCTTGCTAGGCCCAACATGCACTTTTATCACTTCTGAAGTTTTTAGAAAGGGTCCAAACTCATTTTAATAGGGTTTTCCTTCGTTTTGGGGATCTGTTAATTTTGTGAATCCTACAGTCCCCACTGTGATACTCTACTTGTTAGAGCATCATACTGGGTGAGCAAAATTTCTGATCCCTGAGAGTCAACCTTCCCCTGTATTCTAAAACCCAAAAACACATACATTTCCCTTTTTGGTGTAGTGTTTAGATACATAAAATTCGGTTATATTCATATCCAAGCACGGAGTGGGTCCAACACCCCTGCACCACTTGGAAGAAGCAAAAAAATAATACATGGTACAAACATTGAAAAAGAAAAATACACGGTCACAATCTTTATTTTCAATAATGATCAAGGCTCATCTCATAACTGGTCATAAACTTTATTTTGATGCTTGTCCCATGCTCTCTCATGTTGGGATTGGAGCATTCTGTCTCTCCCCTTGCACTTTGTGCACAGTAAGTAGAAAACTATACCGAGCTGGCAGACCACTAAAATGTGGGAAGCCATTTCTGATCCAAGAAGGGACATCTATATTTTCAAAAATATCCCACCAGGGTGGAACTACGATATCCAAGATCTTGGCCCCTATCTCGACTGTCTTCTGTTCTAGTGTGTAGAAATGTTTTTGTGATATAACAACTGCTTTTAGTAGGGTGGTAAGATGTTCGGGTAGAGGGGGAATTTCATAGCCGAAATGTGCGACATAGTTTTGCAGGTTGGTGATGTTTTCAGTTACAGTGAGGTGAACAGTGGAGGGTTCAGGAATGGTAACAATCCGTTCCTGGGCCACTTGAACTTCTGCCTCGGGTTTAAAACAGAAACTGCTCTCACTTACCGGACACCAGATGTGCTGTCCATGCTGGTAGTGGGCCGCACTTGTGGTGACACAATATGTCCCACCTCCTATGAATGCTACCTGTGGGGGAACATGGTCCTGTGCCATTACCTCCATGGTACAGTTCACAGGTTGTGCGCCAGCAGCTTTAAACCCACACTGTGGTCTAGAATAGGCGTTCAAGTGCTGGGGACACAGTATTATGTGTGCACCCCGGCTCTGGCACCTGGAGAGTTCAGTACCTGTCATAGCGTGCTCCCACTTTATGACATAAGGTGGAACCGCTGCGAAACGGACGTGTGCACCCCCTTGAATGATTCCAATGTTCTCCACCCTGTATACCGGCATCCTCACCACTATCCCCATGATAATGTGATTGGAACGTCCACAATCCACTGGGACAGGGTAGGCTTCAGAGGCTAGACGGAGCTGACACGGGCTCAGCGAATTACTAAACGGGTGGAGGGCTGCGAGGTGCTTGTTGCTAATCCAGGAGGGGACTAAACCCTGTTTTAAATCCTCCAGGTTGCTACAGCCCTCGCCCAGCAACCATGCCCCGTATAGCACACACACCTCATTCTGTGCAGCCTGATCTGAAGCATTCCTGTCCTCCCGTATGAGTGCATTTACTGTTTTAGCATGTCTCTCTAGCTCAGCAATTATCTCTTTTAAATGGACCGTCATAGCTTGGTCCTCGTGTAGCTCTGAGACTACGACTGTGTTCTCCTCTGTTAGGATTTTTCGTAATTGGGTTTTTAAGTCATTTATCTGTGTTTGTAGCTCTATGTCGTCCAGGCTGTTTATTACAGAGGATCCTGTATTATAAGTGGTGACAATATCGTTCCAGGTTCCCCTTCTTTGCCTCCCCGCACCCATCATATGCGCAACGTGTAAAGTGTATAGCTCTGCTTTGTCTATGTTGGCAAAGTCAAATTCATAAAATTTCCTGAACATTTCCTTTAGTAGGGCCTGGTATAACTGTTCTGTCTCCTTAGGGCACCATTCAGGTAAGTGTGCTTCGGTAAGGTTCAGGATCACTGAAGCTACTGCATAGTGTACCCCCTGGTCGGCACTAGCACTAACACATTCCCTGGTCCCTCGGTGGTGGTAGGACACCTCTCTATTACTGTCCGTGATGTCGGGGTCGTGAGCAGGGGCTTTTGGGTGCGTGCTACGAGTTCGGTAGCATTGACTGGGATAGGGGAGTGTGGAAGCGTGCATGCATGCAGGCTAGAATCCCACCCCATCCCCTTCCCAGCATCTTGCCATTGTCTGGAGAAGATGATGGATATGCCTGTGGGGCAGGCTCTCTCTGATCCCCACATGCAGATATAGATTCCCTGTTCCGACTTCCACCACTTATCCCAACACACACTCACTCCCCCATGGGTCCCTGTGATCGTCCGGTGGGTGTCGCTCCCCAGTCGTTCCCAGTCGGCTGTATGGTACCCTATGTCCCTGCTCAGCTTCCTGAGCCACCACCACCTATCCAGGGGAATCTGTCCTTTACATGTAAGACACACACGTTTCCCCTCAGTGACACTGACCCTTGTAGCAATGACCTGTACCCTGGGGCACGGGATGGAGGCCTCCCCGTAGGTGAACCCGGTCTGGCTGGAGTATTGTGTAGAGTTAGACCCCAGCCACCCTGGCCACCTTCCCTCATGGAAGTTAATAGCGAGCTCCTCCACACCCGGTTCGCCACCCCCAGCGGTAACAATCGGTGCTCTCTCTCCTGAGCACCCATAGATGTGGGAGTGCTCCACGTCACCTCAGTCACCGATGCTCACCCCTACCAGGGAGAGCAGGAGCAGAAACTTTCCCATGCCAATTTCCTCTCTGTAGGGACATGCAAAACAGATAGCCATGTCCTGAGAAGGTTCTCTGGCTTGACAAGTGATCGAGTCTCAAAAATTTAAACTTACTTATTGTAAAATAATTAAATAAAAATAAACCTAAAACTACCAAAACTGTAAATAAAATACACTTAAATACTTCAGAAAACTGTATGTACATCCGCCGCCCGTCTCTGGACGGCCAGGCTAATTCCTGTTTGGCCACTGTCTTCTGCGGCTTCTGGGCAGCTTGTACGCCTGGGCATAAGGTGGCCTGTACCGCCGGACCTGGAGAATCCTTCTTAAAACAACTGGGGGTTTTCCTGAATCCCAGATGACTGGGGGAATGTGCCCTCCTGTACTACAGCACACTATCCCCTTCTGTGTGGCTGCCGAGTCCCTGTCCTGTCCTGTGGGTTCCTCGCAGCCTGAGGCCGCAGGCTGGGGATCCCTCTCATTCTCTTTTCCCACCGCTACCTCTCCTGTGAGTCCCTCACCGTCGGAGGCTGCAGGCTGGGGATCCCTGTCCTTAGATTGATCCCTGACCTTGGGCATTCCTTTTCGGGTTGCGACCCTTCTGGGGCCTTCTGGTGACCATCGTGGTTTAGGCTGTGGTGTGCGAGGAGACCTTCTTGAGGCTCCGGCTACTGTGGGCGTGTCCCAAATAATTGGTGGGATGGCCCCTCCAGTGACACAAGCCACTGCCCCCACCAGTGCGGTCTGTGAGTCTGCCCCAGCTGCTGGCTGAGGATCTCTATCCTTAACCTTATCCTCTGCTTCCTGACCCTCCTCGTCCCATTTCACCCGGGTTTCCCCTGGTGCCATTGAACAGACCATGCCTCTGGCCTCAGACAAGGCTTGGGTCAATTTTTTAATCCTTTCTTCGCAGGGACCATGATCAGAGTCTTCATAACCCCTACCTCTAGCTACCTTATGAGCTATTTTAATATCCCTTAGCTGATCCTCCAAACCGTCAGCTCTCATTGTTAACCTTGTGTTCTCCTCCCGTAAGGCCTGCTCATTTAACCTGGCCTCCGTAACCTGGCACCGCATGTATTCCTCCATATTACGGGAGGCCTCTTCCTGGGCGCGTCTTTCAAGGGGACAAATGTAGACAGGCTGTGCTGGTTCTAGTCATAGGTCTGGATTGTGTGGGGCAGATGGGGTTAAAGCACCAGTGGTGGTGGCTACCTTCCCTGGGCCATTTAATAAAGCTCGGATCGCAGCCACGACTGAGTCTAACGTGGTGGGGGGGGGAGGTTGATGTTTCGGTTTTTGGGGCAGGAGCTGGAGACTTCTTTCCTATGTTATCCTTCCACGGATTCCTACAGTCCCTTCTCCAATGCCCATTCTTCCTGCACCCGAAGCAATTACGCTTCATGTCGGAGCGGTTACCCCCTTCCTGGTGGCACATTCTTATTACTAGGTTTCATTTCATGTACTTTTCCTTTTGGTGGGTGCTCTTCTGTCCCTCTACCATTCCAGTGAGCCAGGGTCAGTTGTCTGACCACTGTCTCCTCGGTGACCCGGGGCTCTTTTGGGTCAAACCACAGCTCAGCCTTGGCTCTGATTTTTTGAGGATGTAACTGGTAGAATAGATAAGGGAGAACTAGTGGATGTGGTGTATTTGGACTTTCAGAAGGCTTTTGATAAGGTCCCGCATAACAGATTAGCGTGTAAAGTTAAGGCACATGGGATTGGGGGCAAGGCACTGACTTGGATAGAGAACTGGTTGACAGACAGGAAACAAAGAGTTGGAATAAACGGGTCTTTTTCCGAGTGGCAGGCAGTGACTAGTGGGGTACCGCAGGGATCGGTGCTAGGACCCCAGCTATTCACAATATATATTAATGATCTAGATGAGGGAACTAGATGTAATATCTCCAAGTTTGCAGACGAAACAAAGCTAGGTGGGCGTGTGTGCTGTGAGGAGGATGCCGAGAAACTCCAGGATGATTTGGACAGGTTGGGTGATTGGGCAGATGCATGGCAGATGCAGTATAATGTGGATAAATGTGAGACTATCCACTTTGGTGGCAAAAACAGGAAGGCAGATTATTATCTGAACGGCAATAGATTGGGAGAAGGGGAAGTGCAACGAGACCTGGGTGTCCTTGTGCATTGTGCACCAGTCACTGAAGGTAAGCATGCAGGTGCAGCAGGCGGTTAAGAAGGCAAATGGTATGTTGGCCTTCGTATCGAGAGGGTTTGAGTACAGGAGCAAGGATGTCTTGCTGCAGTTGTACAGGGCCTTGGTGAGACCACACCTTGACTATTGTGTGCAGTTTTGGTCGCCTTATCTGAGGAAGGATGTTCTTGCCATGGAGGGCGTGCAGCGAAGATTCACCAGACTGATACCTGGGATGGCAGGAATGACTTATGAGGAGAGATTGGGTCGATTGGGCTTATACTCGCTGGAGTTTAGAAGAATGAGAGAGGATCTCATTGAAACTTATAAAATTCTAACAGGACTAGACAGACTAGATGCAGGAAGGATGTTCCCGATGGCGGGGGAGTCCAGAACCTGGGGTCACAGTCTAAAGATAAGGGGTAAGCCACTTAGGACAGAGATGAGGAGGAATTTCTTCACCCAGAGAGTGGTGAACCTGTGGAATTCTCTACCACAGAAGGCAGTTGAAGCCAATTCATTAAATATATTCAAGAAGGAGTTAGATTTATTTCTTAAGGCTAAAGGGATCAAGGGATATGGGGAGAAGGCAGGGACAGTGTACTGAATTTGGATGATCAGCCATGATCTCATTGAATGGCGGAGCAGGCTCGAGGGGCCGAATGGCCTACTCCTGCTCCTATCTTCTATGTTTCTATGTTATCCATGGCAAGCTGTTTGCCACCAGGCTTAGGAGCCAGTGGGCCAGCTTGTCCTGATTCAGGTGAGCCTGGTTGAGATCCTCATTACAGGCACTCTTGTACACAGACCACAGTCCGTCTGCGAAAGCCTGTGGGGTCTCCCCTGCTAGCTGTGTTGTCCTCTCCACCCGGGAGAAGGGATTACCATCATTCATACCCATGGCCTCCAGAACTTCCTCCCGGATGGCAGCGTACCCCCCTGCCCTTTCTTGCTCTCCGCAGAGAGGGACTGGTACAATTTGCCATCCAGAGAGTAAAGGAGCATTTTGGCCATCTCGGAGTCATCACACTCATTACTGCCTGCTGCCTGTTCCACTTCCATGAAGTGGACTGAGGGGTCTCCCTTTTGGGTGAGTTTGTTCAGGTGGCTTATCCTAGCCCTAAGATGCTGGGTACCATGGGGAACCACGAATTGGCCTTCAAGGGGTCCTTGATCCCCACCACCGCCGGGCGGGCCAAACTTCTGCTGCTGGATCGGGCACATTGGCCCCGGCTCCGATCTTTCCTGCATCGGTTAGCCCACCCCTCCCTGCTGCCAAACCGAGTTAAAACCCGGCGCCACAGGTGGTGGTGGTGTGCACTCCCTGCCGGCCTCACAAATTGTCCGTCCCTCCTGCTGCCAAATCGGGTCATTCCCCTGTGCCACAGGTGGCGTCTGAACAGTTTCCCCTTGCACCTCCATGTCCACCTGGACCGCACCCGGGCTTATTAGGCACAGCATGCCTTTTGCCCTGGACAGAGCAAGGTTTAAACTATCGACCTGCTTCTGACAGGGGCCTTGATCTCCCGCTTCAAACCCCCTCGTGCTTGCTATCTTATAAGCCGCCTGCACGTCTCTCAACCTCTCCTCCTGTTCTTTTACTTGCTTGGCAAGACGGGCGTTCTCTTCCCGTAACACCAGTTCACTGCTTTTAGCTTCGGTGACCTGACACCAAAAGTATTCCTGTCTGTTCCTATGTTTCTCTACTATCTGCATTTTTTCCTGATTTTGACATTTAGTTCTGCTAACAACCTTTCCCCTGCTAGAGCCCTTGCTTGAGACAGTTGAACTGATTCCTGCAGCTCTTCTGTCAGTGCCTCGATGCGTTTATCTAAAAGCTGGACCTGTCACTGGGAGCAGACCAACCAGATAGCTTTCTCCACAGACTTTTTATGATCCTTGCTCTCAGTCCATTTGGCTGCAGCGTCCATCACGCGCAACAGACTGAGCACCTATTTCTTTGTTATATTTACTTTCTTGAACACATAACAGGAAATCCTCTCTTCCATCTTCACCCTTTCCTCAAAAACAGTGTCTAATACATCACATCCCTTTTGTCAAGCTCGTGCCGCGGTTGCCATTATATAGGGGGTGGTGTGTGGGGTCAGCTTCACCTCTGACTTATGAGCAGTGCGAATCGCTCCCACTCCCTTGGTTTTAGACCTTGGACATATTTGGGGGTGTTGATAAAAGTGCAACAGACAACTGATTTTTGGTGCAAGAACTTTGATTTTTATTTGAGAAAGAAAATACAACACAATAATAACACTCAAATAAAATGGGGAAACACTACGACATACATGAAGGAAAAATTACATCAGACAAATATCTCACCCCTCCCAATCCCTCCTTACTAGCTAAGTTAGGCTCTGAAGAACCAGGGATAATGCTCACCAAAACGATTCCTTGACAGTTGAGCTGGTTTGCAATTTCGGAGTTCGCTAGTTGTGTCGGTTGGGGCCTGCCATACCCCGGACGTGGTAGAGGACTTCACCTGTGTGTCTGGTCAGTCTTCGCGAGTCCGCTGATGCGGTAGGGTGCGTATTGGATCTATCAGGTGAGTACCCAATTTTCTTTGGTCAGAAATAGGGCTTAGAGTCTTTTGAGTCAATATCTTATCCAGGGTAAGTCAGGAATAGTTTGTAGAGTGGAAAAACTTGCAAATCTTCGGTTCCTTCCAAGTTGGTTTTCCATTGGTCGCGGTGACCCAATATTACCCGGTTGGCTGAGGGTAATATTCGGTTGGTTGTTTCACGGGGCCCTTGGTGCCGCGAGGTGTCCGATAGTGTGTTACTTCTTCTTCTTCGAGAGAGAGAACTGCTTCGAGATGCTTGCTCCTTGGTCTTGGTGTTGCTTGGCGATGGCTCTCCTTGTGGTTGAACTTGACTTCTTTGAACACACTTTAATTCTGGAACAGGTCCCCAATTATACCAATCGAGGCCTGCTAATCTGCGCGCCAAATCAGTTCAGGTTTATTGTTAGATTTTGGCGGGCTCGTTAATATTAAGTTGTGTAAATTGTTTAAGCGGTTTCGAGATGTTTCCTGAGTTGTTGAAGTAGTTTAAAAATGTGATAAGTAGTTTCGGGATGGTTTCCCTGAGCTCTTATTTAATTGTATTGAATTGTCCTCAAGCTTTCTGTTTCCTGTGGGGCCTGAGATTCTTTGTCAATTTGTATTATGCATGATTTTGGATGGGTTCTGTGAGGCTGTTCTTCTGTGGGTCTATTGTTAGCATGTAAATGTCTTGATAGGGTCTGAGTGATGTTTACAGTTCCCCAGACAGTTTGATTAACTCGAATACTCAATAGGTAGATCCCAAATTCTGTAACAGCCTTTTCCCAAACATGCCTGAACATGTCGTTTTAAAATGCCAAGTCTGTTTCTGACCTTGAATCTCCTTGCTAGGCCCAACATGCCCTTTTATCACTCCTGAAGTTTTTAGAAAGGGTCTAAAGTCATTTTAATAGGGTTTTCCTTTGTTATGGGGATCTGTTAATTTTGTGAATCCTACAAGTGTCAGCCTAGATTATGTGCTGAACTTTCTAATGTGGGTCTTGAATCCATAAACTTCTGGCTCAGCAGTAGCACTGGTACACACTGTCACATTGCTCTCAACACCAATAGGGAAGTATTCTGTTCTCCAGCACTAAATTCTCTCTGAGCACAAAAATTAAGCACAGTGTCTGTCTCTTTGAATTTTTTTTAAAAAAAGGTCTATTCACTCACCTGGGCTATATGTTTTGCTCAAGTATAAAACAAATTGTTGGCAATGCATGAGCCCGCCACAGTTGAGCAGTATTTAACCACAGCTTCTGTACAAGTATGAATGGCTGCAAGCCAAGGAAAGCCATTGAAATAAAGATGTATCTTTGATAGTTTCTGAGCTCCAGGCTTGTGTTAGAAAGGTGTGAAATGGCAGTATGAGCATTTATAAGTTTGCAGCTTCTGAAATGAGAGGAACTGGTAGGAACAAGACCAGCCCCTACTAAACAAATGGATGTCTACTAACCTCATCTATACAGCTGAGGTGACTTTTCACAGGCCTCCTACAGTGCATTTGTGCTCTGCATTCTTGTGGTGTATGTGCCTTTAAGAGCCCCCTGTGTACTGTAATGCCGGTAATGGCCACTCGGGCTATATAAGCCTGTATATTGTCTTGTATCTGTTAGTTCACCTCCAGACTTTGTTCAGTAAACACCTGTGAAACCAACTCCTGCCTTCCGTGTCTCTATTAACACATGGATACAACAGTGGCGACGAATTGGAAATGGACTTACCTGCAATTCGGCAGCACCTCAAGGAGATCGATTCCTCAGACGGAAGTCGAAGAAAAGCAAGAAAGAAAAATAAAAAAACTGTTGTTTCACCAGCTAGCCGAGCTGGTGGCAGGTACTGCAATAATCCTTCCTGGGCGGCGGGCTGGGGCTCCATCGGCTGGCTCTGCAGCGGGGCCGAGCAGCAAAGGCGGAGGCAAACAGAGACAGAGGGGGGGAGCACTCGGGAAACGGCCGGCGCTGCAAAGCAGGTCGGCGTTCAGACCAAGCAGAGGGGGGGAAAAGTCCCAGAGAGTCCGGCGGGAACGAGTCTCCACCTGTAAATAAAAACCGTGGAAAACAGCGTTGTCAGCAGCAGCAGCGGCGGGAAAGCGCGGGAAACGCCATTTTTTTCTGCAGGGAAGAAAGGAAAGCGCGGGAAGCGCCATTTTTTTTTCAGGATGCCTAAGGCTGGCAATATTAATGCCTTCGATAACGATATAGAGGATTGGACCACATATGTGGAAAGAGTGGAGGTATATTGCACAGCAAATGGAATAGAAAATGATAAAAAGGCATCAGTACTTCTAAATCTAATGGGCGCAAGGACATACGGGCTGTTACGAAACTTAATCACTCCAGCCAAACCAAAGGACAAGAATTTTAAGGAGATTGTTGATACCCTACAGGAGCACTTAAACCCAACACCGCTGCTGATAGCGGAACGATTCAAATTCTTCAAGAGGAATCAGCACAAAAATGAAAGTAACGCTGATTACCTCACCGAATTAAGGAAGCTGAGCTGTCAAAGCACTGCCAATTCGGGGCAGGACTGGCAGATTCTCTTTGAGACAAATTCATCTGCGGTCTCCTAAGTGAAGGAACACAGAAAAGGCTACTTTCTGAGAAAGATTTGACACTGGACAAGGCTTTCAGTATGGCTGTATCATACGAAGCAGCCGCAAGAGGTGCTGCAGAGATACAGCAAAAGACACTGGACTTCGGCACCCATGAAATGACACAGGGTTTCGAGAGATGTTATCGCTGCGGCAGATCCACCCATGACTAGAGGGACTGCTGGTTCAAGGACAAAGCATGCAGGCAATGCGGAAAGATTGGACACATTGCACGTGTATGCCGATCTGGACACAAAAAATCCACGGACAGGAAAAAAATCAATAAGGAAAAGTAGAGAAAGGTACAAATGATGACGGACAGTAGCTCCGAAGACCAGAAGAGCGATAGCGACTCCGGAAGCAAGAGACTAAGCTGTCTCAAATTACATAATGTAATTGCCAAAGAAGATTACCAGACCATTTGGGTTACCCTCATGATAGCGGGGTCCCCGGTTAAAATGGAGCTAGATACAGGATCAGCTCTGACCGTCATAAGTCGACGGGATTACGAGCGGTTATTTCCGCATATAACTTTGAAAGACACATCCATTATCTTGAAAACATATACGGGGCAGAAAGTTTACCCCAAAGGGAAAATAAGGGTGCCTGTTATATACAACGGCAAGGAAATACAGAAGTTGTATTTATACGTTCTGCAAGATGGTGGTCCACCGCTATTGGGACGTGAATGGATCAGGAAGATACGTTTAGACTGGCACTCCATTCAGGCACTGACGGTGACCAGTAAGGAAAAAAATGATGATGACGTCATACCTGAACGATTAAAAGACATCTTGGCCAACGCCAAGGAAGTGTTTCAACAGAAACTAGGAACCTTGAAAGGCATCACCGCCTCAATAAAAGTGGAAGATGCGGCAATTCCCAAGTTTTTTAAGGCAAGGCCGGTGCCATACGCAATTCGTCCAGCAGTCGAGGCAGAGCTGGAGAATTTGGAAAAGGCAGGTGTATTATCCAAGATAGATTGGAGCGAGTGGGCAACACGCATCGTCCCGGTCATGAAGAAAACGTTGAATAATGATAAATCTGAAGAACAGAGAAATATTCACATCTGTGGGGACTTCAAGGTGACTGTAAACCCGGTCCTTCACACGGTACAGTATCCTCTTCCGAGGATAGAAGATATTTTCGCCTCACTATCCGGAGGGAAACGTTTCACCAAAATTGACTTGGCACAGGCATATCTACAGATGGAGGTTGAAGAGGCCTCTAAAAAGAATCTCACGATAAATACACACAAAGGCCTGTACCAGTACAATCGACTGGTTTTAGGAGTAGCATCAGCTCCAGTTATCTGGCAAAGAGCTATGGAGCAAGTCCTCCAAGGGATTCCGGGGACTCAATGCTACCTAGACGACATCCTTGCAACAGGAGAAAACGACAACGAGCACCTTGCCAATTTGGAGCAGGTGCTCACTAGGCTGAGAGAACGGGGCCTATGAGCAAATCGCCCCAAGTGCGAATTTTTCCAGAAACAAATATCATATTGTGGCCACGTAATTAACGAGGAAGGGTTGCATAAGTCACCTGAAAAAATTGAAGCGGTCATAAAAGCCCCAGCACCTGAAAATGTCTCACAATTAAGGTCGTTTCTGGGATTGATAAATTACTATCATAAATTTTTACCGAACTTGTCAACTCTTCTGCACCCTCTTAATGAACTGCTACAAACGGGAGTAATTTGGAAATGGAGCGAAGACTGTAAACGTGCCTTCCATAAATGCAAAGGCTTGATCACGTCCAATGAAGTTTTGGCTCATTACAACCCATCACTGCCAATCAGACTGGCGTGCAATGCATCCCCTTACGGCATAGGAGCGGTATTATCGCATAGATTCCCTGATGGCTCGGAGCGGCCGATAGCTTTTGCGTCACGCTCATTGAACTCAGCTGAGCGTAACTATGCCCAGATCGACAGGGAAGCACTCAGCCTGGGATGGGGAGTGAAGAAATTCAACCATTACCTACACGGACAAAAACTTACCTTGTTGACTGACCATCAACCCCTCGTCTCCATATTCAACCCTAAAAAGGGTGTTCCCATTATGACAGCGCAAAGGCTACAGAGGTGGTCCCTTTTCCTAGGGGCACACCAATATGACATAGAATACAAAGGATCAAAACAGCATGGGAATGCTGACGGTTTATCACGCCTACCGTTGCCAACGGTAGAAGAGGCACCTACAGTATACCCAGTGGAGATGTTCCACTCAACCATAGTGGAATGTCTACCAGTAACAAATTCTGCCATTGAAAAGGAAACGAGAAATGACCCGACTCTCTCACGAGTCTACGATTTAACGGTGAAGGGATGGCCAGCACATGGCGAACCACTGTTGCCAGCATTCTCGCAAAGAAGAGAACAGGTGTCAGTGTGCCGAGGAACCTTGATGTGTGGATCCAGAGTGGTGATTCCACCTAAACTCCAGGATAAAGTGCTAAAGAACTTCACGAGGGGCATCTGGGTGGAGTGAAAATGAAGAACCTAGCCAGAGCGTTTGTGTGGTGGCCAGGTATCGATGGAGACATCGAAGAAATGACCAAGAGCTGCCTAGGATGCCAGAGGGTCCAAAACACCCCACCACAAGCCCCTCTACATCCATGGGAGTGGCCCTCATCTCCATGGCAAAGGGTACACATCGACTTTGCTGGTCCATTTATGGACTCAATGTTCTTAATCGCGGTTGATGCACACTCCAAGTGGCCAGAGGTAATAAAGATGTCCTCCACCACCACGGAAAAAACCATCACAATATTAAGGATCATATTTGCCAGGAATGGGCTGCCTGAACAGATCTGTTCTGATAATGGACCGCAATTTGTGTCCGAAGAATTCAGGAAGTTCTTAAAAAACAATGGGGTTAAGCACTACACGTCCGCCCCATACCATCCTGCCACCAATAGATTGGCTGAAAGGTTTGTCCAGACCTTCAAGAAGGCCATAAAGGCCATGGGTAATGAAGACATAAAACTTCAGCATAAGGTAGATAACTTCTTGTTTGCATACAGGAATGCAACACATGTGGTTACAAACCAAACTCCCGCCATGATGTTCTTCAATAGAAGCCTAAGATGCCGGCTGGATTTGATCAAGCCAAACATCAGAAGGGACGTGGAGAGCCAGCAATTTCAAGGCATGAATGAAAGGCCAACTAGAACCTTCCAGATAGGTCAACAAGTTTTGGCCCGGGACTACCGTACCGAGAAATGGCAGCCTGGAACTATTTGCACACGACTAGGACCGCTGATGTATACCGTGGACATTGGAGAAAGCATAATAAGGCGCCATGCTGACCAGATCATAGAGTCATCCGAAAAGGGACAACCTACACCACAACTCTATACGCCTAATGATGAAGTAAAGATTCCCATAGTATCTACCTCCGATCCGGTGATACTGGAACCAGATGAACCCGACACTGGCATTCAAGCCGAATCAGCCTTGCCTAAAGAACCTACTACACCACCAGAAACTACTACACCACCGAGGCGTTATCCGGACCGAGTCAGGAAGCCTCCAGAGAGACTGACTTATAATTGATTAACTGCAGCAATGTGTAGATTATTGTTCTTGTAACATGTTAATTTATGATTACTTAAAATATTATATACTGGTTGTCTAAAAGGGGAGGAATTGTGGTGTATGTGCCTTTAAGAGCCCCCTGTGTACTGTAATGCTGGTAATGACCACTCGGGCTATATAAGCCTGTATATTGTCTTGTATCTGTTAGTTCACCTCCAGACTTTGTTCAGTAAACACCTGTGAAACCAACTCCTGCCTTCCGTGTCTCTATTAACACACGGATACAACAATTCTGAGATACAGAAAGGAATGGCAGGTTGACCAATGTTGCTGTGATCCAGTGTTACTGTACTAGTCATAGAGTCATAGGCCTAGAAATTCAGTTGGGCGCGCCAGCCGTTAGCGCCTTAGGAGGAGTAGATCTCGAGCGCTAGGCGCTTAGCGCCCGGGCGCAGCGCGATCTGCGCCTCGCCCCAACTTCAGTACACATTTAGCGCCGGCACAAAGTCTTAGCACGCGCCCTGCTGCGCGCGCAGATCATGACGTCATTTCCTAGTGCAACGCCCTTTGTGCGCCCCGAACCAGGACTTCACTCGCGCCGGCCCATTGTGCGCCGGGCGGCCCCAACGACTGTGAAGTGGAATGGTACACTGCCGAGGCGGGCCACGGGGAGCACTAATTAAAGGGCACTTACCCTGCACTATAAAGGCCAGCCATTTTGCAGCATTCACTCTTGTGCAACGGTTTTTTGGAGAGAGACCAAGGAGGAGAGCTTACTGGTTTGGACCAACACTAGGACAGGTATTTTTGGCTCAGGCCAGAGCTTAGCAATTATCTTTGCCTTCATTGAGAGCTCAGTGTTTGCCAGCATATAATGGGGGCTGCATTGGGTGCCAACGCTGACTTTCAGCCTTATGCCAGAAGGGCTTACAGACGCCGTGAGAGAGTGGCAGCCCTGGCTAGACGCAGAGGGGGCAACAGGTGTCGCCAACTGAGGCCTTACCCACCCAGGGTATACCGCCAGCAGTCCTCCTATCTGACCAAGTCTGCCGCGATGTGTGTTAGGAGGCTGCGATTCAGAAGGGAGGTGGTTGCAGACATCTGCCAGCTGCTTCACAGAGATCTGCAGCCACAGCTGATGCGCAGGACGTCTCTGTCGGTGGCAGTGAAGGTGACGGTGGCTCTCAACTTCTATGCCACCGGCTCCTTCCAATCCGCTGCTGGGGACATCGCTAACATCTCCCAGTTCGCCGTGCATTGCTGCATCCGCCAGGTGACCGATGCCCTTTTCAGAAGGAGACATCAATTCATCTCCTTCCCCATGACCCTGGACAAGCAGCAGCAGCGTGCAGTGGGATTTGCAAGAATAGCGGGCTTCCCCATGGTGCAGGGCGCCATTGACTGCACGCATGTGGCTTTGCGGGCACCTCTGGAGCATGCCGAGGATTACCGCAACCGGAAGGGCTACCATTCCCTCAACGTACAGCTGGTGTGTGACCACAGGCAGCGCATCCTAGCTGTCAATGCCCACTTTCCAGGCAGCAGCCACGATGCCTTTATCCTGCGACAGACAACTGTGGCTGACATGTTCCAGGCACAGCCTCACCCAAGAGGATGGCTTATCGGGGACAAAGGCTATCCTTTGTGTACCTGGCTCATGACCCCGCTCCGCGCGCCCACGACCCCTGCTGAAGAGGCATACAACGAGAGCCATCAAGTGACTAGGAACATCATAGAACAAATAATCGGCGTCCTCAAGCAATGGTTCCGCTGTCTCGATCACTCCGGGGGAGCCCTCCAGTATTCGCAGGAGCGAGTCTCCCAATTCGTCGTCGTTTGCTGCATGCTGCACAACCTGGCTATCCGCAGGGCTCAGGCACTGCCACCTCACGTTGGACCACCACCTCAGGAGGAGGAGCAGGAGGAGCATGAGGAGGAGGAGGACGAGGAGTACCAGCCCAGGAGGGAGGCAGAAGGTCCAAGGGCCGCCCGTCGGCGGCTTATTGAACGTCACTTCTAGGCCCCCTGTCAGGGAATGGCTTGTGCCAATGAAAGAACATGATTGCAGCCGCTCCGCAAGCCCTCAGCCGGTTAAGGCAACAAACACTTCAAAGATCAGACATGGACAAGGTTAATAAAAAAAATGCTTTATTGTACAAACTCAGGGCCCTTCCCACATGAAAACCAAAAACAGACGAAACCCCCAAAAAACACTCAAATACATTACTCGCTCCCACAACCTGGAGAGGATTAACAAAACAGTGCAACTAAAATGGCCGTCATCCTCGGCCTTCGTAAAAAACAAACATCACATCCTCGGCCTTCAAAAAACAAACATCCAATTCTCGGCCTCAAAAAACAAACATTCAATTCTCGGCCTCAAAAAACAAACACAACTGGCCACACATTCGACTTTTTGGCCCGCTAGGGCGATGCCTTGGCCATCTTTGTGTGGCCCCTGCCCGCCCTGCTGCTCCTCCTCAAAGTAAGGCCATTGGCTGCTGCAAGGCTAGGGGCAGGCTCCTGAGGGGTACATGTCGTGACGGCAGATGCCCTTGGGGGTCGGCCTAGTCGAGGTCTGGCCGTCGAGCGGGCGGCTGTTGAATGCTGCAGCTGTGGCTGGCCAGCATCAGTCGCTGCAACAGCTCCTGGCAGCTCCACTGGGGGAGTGGCAGTGGCGGCTGGAGGAATGGGGGCAAGCTGGCGGATGGCAGGCGCTCGCTGGTCGCCTGAGACACTGGCACTCGCCCGGGCCAGCACTGCAGCATGCGCACCAATCTGCCGAGGGACAGACCGCTGTGCTGCTGCAGCGCGCCGGGTGCCCTGGCGATGCCTGGCTGACACAGCGACTGTGGCAGCAGTGAGTGCCCGTGTTGACCTGTTCAGTGACCTCATCAGAGCACCCAGTGACTGCACGGCACCACTGATCAGCTGTCCACTCGCTGCCTGAGCTGCCCCGAATGCCGCCCGACTCGCTGCCTGATCTGCCCCAAATGCCGCCCGACTCGCTGCCTGCTCTGCCCCGAATTCCACCAAACTGATGGCCTGTGAGGCCCCGACGTCGGTCACACTCCGAGAGAGGGACTCGATGGCCTCAGGCAACCGTGCCACTATCCCCATGAGCTCCGTGTGCCGGCGCTCCGAGTCCGCGGACAAGTCCTCGAGGCGTTCCATCTCCTCGGCGAAGACCATCTCCGGACTGGAGGCCGGGCTCTCCCTCTGGGGAGAAGGCCGCCGAGCTGGCCGACCCTTCCTGCGTTGCTGGACGCCGCTGGGCCCAGCAATTGGACTCCCCTCTGACCCTTCCCCCCTCTGGGGAGAAGGCCACCGAGCTGGCCGACCCTTCCTGCGTTGCTGGACGCCGCTGGGCCCAGCAATTGGACTCCCCTCCGACCCTTCCCCCTTCTGGGGAGAAGGCCGCTGAGCTTCCACACCCCTCCCGCGTTTCTGCAGGCCGCAGGTCCCATGAGCTCCCCTCCCCTCCGACACTTCCGCCACGCTCCCCTCCAGGGAAGACGTGTCCCCTACATTCGCATGGGTTGCCACGGCTGAGGGTTCCCCTGATGGGCCACCTTCCTCTTGCTCCTCCTCCTCTTCCTCTTCTGAGAGGCTGTCACTGGCAAGTTCAGGGACCTCCTCCTCACCATCTGAAAGCAGGAAGGCACAAGAGTAGCTTTAGAGTGAGGAGAGGGCGTCAGCGAGGGATGCATGAGTGGTGGCATTCAGCGCATTGGTCGGACAGTGTCAAAGGATGTAGATCTGATGCGCAAGTGGGACGAGAGAGGTCCAAAAGGTGATGTCCTTACCATTGGTGCCCAGAACAGGGTCGGCATCTCCACATGCAACGGGGCCAATCACCCGGCCACCCATGATGCGCTCCACGCGATGTTGCAGCTCGGTGAGCGGCTGGATCTGGGGTTGGCCTCCCCCGGTCGCAGTCCGGCTCTTCTTATTATTGGCCAGCTTGGCCTGCAAGAGAAAGGACGGCCTCTAAGTACAGTGTGTAGCCCTGATCTTGTGTGCACTGCCTCCCATGGTGGAATAGCCTGGCCAGTGTGTCGCCCTGATCTTGTGTGCACTGCCTCCCATGGTGGAATAGCCTGGCCAGTGTGTCGCCCTGATCTTGTGTGCACTGCCTCCCATGGTGGAATAGCCTGGCCAGTGTGTAGCCCTGATCTTGTGTGCACTGCCTCCCATGGTGGAATAGCCTGGCCAGTGTGTCGCCCTGATCTTGTGTGCACTGCCTCCCATGGTGGAATAGCTTGGCCAGTGTGTTAAGTGCAGAATGTGCAATTGATGTTCATGCCTGTGCCATAGCTGCTGGATGAGGGCTGGCCATTAGGGCTTTCAGGTCCCTTTGCCCATAATGTGAGGTGCACATGCAAGGATGAGGAGGACACTGGAAAGGGTACTCACCCTGACAATCCGAGTGAGGTCATTAAACTTTTTGCGGCATTGGACACCGCTCCTGGGGACCTCGCTGTTGGCTGACACCTTGCTGGCGACATGCCTCCAGGCTCTCCGGTAGACGCGGACCGGCGCCTTCCTGCCATTGTCCGGGTACAAAATATGGCGCCTCTTCTCCACAGCACCAACCAGCACACTCAGATCAAGCTCTGAGAAGCGCTGCGCTCGTTCACGGGCCTTCTGCATGGCTTCAGGCGCTATTTGGGTCCAGCAGCAGTGTTCAGACCTAGCTGGAGGGCTCCACTATCCAGGGCGTGGCAGCAGACCAAGTCGACCCTTCCCCCTTAAGAGCTGGCCGGCGCCAGGGTGTCTGCTGTCAATCACGAGATGGCCGCACCTGCGCTGCGCCCGGCCTCGGCGCTCTTGCTCAGCACCTCCGGCTTAGCGCCTAAAGAGAGGCGTGCAGCGCCAGTTTTAGCGCTCGAGCAAACTCTTAGGGCGAAGCTAATGAATATCGGAGAAGTGGCCTCGATTTTGCGCCGGGCGCAAACTTTAGCGGCCGCCCGACTTTACCGCCCCAAAAGTGGCTACAATGAATTTCTAGGCCATAGAGTCATAACTGCACAGAAGGAGGCCATTCGGCCCATCGAGTCTGTTCCAGCTCTCTGTAGAGCAATCCAGTCAGTCCCATTCCCCCACTCGTGTGTTTGCGTGGGTTTTCTCCGGGTGCTCCGGTTTCCTCCCACAGTCCAAAGATGTGCAGGTTAGGTTGATTGGCTATGATAAATTGACCCTTAATGTTAGGGGGATTAAATACGTGGGGTTACAGGGATTTTGGGTGGGATGTGTAGGGGTTACGGGGATTGGGTGGGATATGTGTCGGTGCAGGCTTGATGGGCCAAAATGGTCTCTATCTGCACTGTGGGGTTTCTGTGATTTCTGTGATTTCTGTGATCCCCGTAGCCCTGCAAGTTTATTTCACTCAATTGCCCATCCAGTCTCCCGTTGAAAACATTGAGGGCTGGATTTTGATACTGGAGCGGGCTGGGGTCCTGTAATCCGCATTTCGTGTTAGCCACCCGTTTCTAAATCGATGTGGGAAAATGATGCCATTTTAACTTAATTGGCCAATTGAGTTCCAACATGTGGGAACCCATGGCCAATGAGTTTTTCCCGTCTGAAAGTTGCCTCCAATGACATCATCATTGCTGCTGCATTTAAGGTCTGAAACAAGCCTTGCTTCTTCTGCAGACTGCCAAGCTTTTGCCCTAGCATGTTAGAGGGACCTGGAGGAAGAATGGCCAGCCAGAGACCTAGGTCTGCACCCCACTTTGATGATGCTGTCCTGCAGGCTTTAGTGGAGGGAGCAAGAGCAAATAAAGAGGTGCTCTTCCCTTCTTCAGGGAGGAAGAAGCCTCCCCAGCAAACCAAGGCTGTGTGGATCCAGGTGGCAGAGGAGGTCAACTCTTTGTCAATAACCCGCAGAACCTGGCTTCAGTGCAGGAAGAGGTTTCATCACCTTCTGCGCACTGGAAAAGTGAGCATGAATTTCCCATCACCCTCAATCTGATCTCCATTGCCTCTCCTCACCAGCACTCAACTTTAGCAATCTCTTCCTCCACATCCCACTTGACACTGACATCCATGCATCCTTACCCATTCCCTCTCTCTCTATGGTCACATTCACCTAACTATTCGACAATGCAGCCCTCACACTCCCTATCACTGTGATGCAATTACAACGTACAACACACAGGGAGGGCCCTAGGTCTTGCCACCTCACTCCATCTTTGTCTCCTTCTAAGCATCTATGCTATGGATTCTCTACACTCAATCCTTCATTCTCACTCAAACTCCACTTGTCTCCCTCATTGCAGGAAAAGAGAGCTCACAATAAGAGGGAAAGAGCGAGGACAGGAGGAGGGCCACCCTCAGTAGCCCAGCTCACCCCCTGGGAGGAGGCGGTCCTGGAGATCGTGGGAGTGGAGGAAGATTCCCAAGTGGGGGACGGACAGATGGGCACATCACAGCAAGCTGGTGACAGAATAGTTTTCCATCTCTCTCAATGACATTGCATGAGTCGCTGATAATGATTCTGAAGCTCTAACAGACTTATGATCATCTGCAATATGCAATGTGCATGTAACCTTGGCCTCACATCTCTGACTCTTTCCTTTACTCCCCCACAGGACCATCGCAAGCACCCGTCCCCACTATCCAGGAGGAAGAGCATGAGCCTCAAGACTCCTCAGAGGAAGCTGCAGCCTCTGAGGGCGCAGCGTTTGCAGAATTCACAGCACCCAGCACCAGCGCAGACACTCACACCTCGGAGGGAACATCACGAGGTAGAGTAGTGTTGTCACCTGGTGTATCACAGCTCACAAGTGAGCATCAGCAGATTGTGCAGACAGGGACAGCAGTGGAGAGTCCTAGTCGGAGGGGGCAGGACCCTGCCAGCTCGGCTCAGCTGCATGTCGACCCTCTGCCTCTGGGTCTATCCATAAGATCAGCGGTGCTGGAACTTCAGGAACAGATGCAGGAGTCTCTGGCAGGTTTTGTCTCCAGGGTCGCTGCGAGTGTGTAGCGAATGGAGGTGTTCATTGCGAACATGAGTAGAGCCTTTGTGGTGTCATTGGCGTATGAACGCATCAACATGGAAAGGATGGCAACCTCCATGGAGGTGATAAGTCGCCAGAGTGCGGAAAACATGGTGAGTGTTCAGAATAGAATGACATCTCTGGAGGAGTGATGGTCATCTATTGAACAGAGAAACCAGACCTTCATGGAAGTCCTTCTGAGTAGGACTGCCAGTGCAGATATGGGTCCCCATGGCCCCCCTGATGTGCAGCAAGGTGCTCTCAAACCACTTGCAAGCGCTGAGGGGGACCTGACCCATGAGAGGGAAGTTGGTGGCAGACATCAAGGAAGTGGGGGCTCCTCTCCAAGCGCTCACACTTCCATGCCACTGCAGAGCCCTCGGTCAGAGCCCCACCAGAGTCCCCACCCAACTGAGATTGCCGTCTCAACCCCTGCACAGCCGTAGGAGCAGCAGACTGTTGGCGAGTCCTCACAGGTTCACAACCCCAGAGGACGCCCGCCAAAGGTGTCGAGACAGGAGCAGCAAGAAAGTGAGCAAGGGGCCACCACATCTGCTGAAGCCACAGGGGAAGGACCATGTAGGAGCACGCGTAAGAGAAAGATACTGCACAAATAGTCACAAGGGTAGTCACTTGGGTGAAATTTGATATTTTATGTTAAAAAGCCATCAGATGATTACTGTAAATAAAAAATCTGATGGCTACTGCTGTAGTTGTGGCGTTTGTCATTTTGCGAATGGGACTTTCACATTGAGGGCTTAGGATTACTTGCAATTGTCAGTATGGTGGTCAAATTGCTCGGAATCCGCTGATTCTTGGCCATTGTCGATGCTCAGGTAAGAAGCTGCGAGGTAAAAGTGCTTGATTGGCTAGGCTAAGCAAATCTGGCCAAGATGAATGCGTTCCTTGCATCCCGGGCAGCAATGTTCTCTCGTACTGCTGCCGGTGTTGATGGGCCTCTGCAAGATGTTTATTTTCGCTCTCCTCCTCCTCATCTGAGGAGGATATGTGACCAGCCACTTGATCCTCAGGAATCTGCAAGCCATGACGCTGTGCCATGTTGTGAAGTGCACAGCAAACCACGACGATTCTGGAGACCCTGGCTGCTGAGTACTGCAGGGCTCCACCTGATCTATCCAGGCACCTGAAGCGCATCTTCAGCAAACCGATGGTTTGCTCGATTATGGCTCTGGTGGACATGTGGCTGGAGTTGTAGCTCTCCGCAGCTTCGTTGGATGGGCTCCTCAACGGCATCATTAGCCATGTCTTCAGGGGATAGTCCTTGCCTCCAAGTAGCCATCCGTTAAGTTGGTCTGGCGGACTGAATAGCGGAGGCACACTAAACTGGCGCAGTATGAAGGAGTCATAGCAACTGCCAGGGTACTTAATATAGAAACATAGAAGATAGGAGCAGGAGTAAGCCATTCGGCCCCTCGAGCCTGCTCCGCCATTCAATGCGATCATGGCTGATCATCCAAATTCATTACCCGGTCCCTGCTTTCTCCCCTTATCCCTTGATCCCGTTAGCCTTAAGAAATATATCCAACTCCTTCTTGAATATATTTAATGTATTGGCCTCTACTGCCTTCTGTGGTAGAGAATTCCACAGGTTCACCACTCTCTGGGTGAAGAAATTCCTCCTCATTTCTGTCCTAAATGGCCTACCCCTTATCCTTAGACTGTGACCCCTGGTTCTGGACTCCCCGACTATCGGAAACATCCTTCCTGCATCTAGTCTGTCCAGTCCTGTCAGAATTTTATAAGTTTCAATGAGATCCCCTCTCATTCTTCTAAAGTCCAGCGAGTACAAGCCCAATCAACCCAATCTCTCCTCATACGTCATTCCTGCCATCCCAGGTATCAGTCTGGTGAATCTTCGCTGAACTCCTTCCATGGCAAGAACATCCTTCCTCAGATAAGGCGACCAAAGCTGCACACAATACTAAAGATGTGGTCTCACCGAGGCCCTGTATAACTGCAGCAAGACATCCTTGTTCCTGTACTCAAACCCTCTCGCTACGAAGGCCAACATACATAAGAACATAAGAACATAAGAAGTAGGAGCAGGAGTAGGCCATACGGCCCCTTGGGCCTGCTCCGCCATTCAATAGGATCATGGCTGATCCGAATCTAGACTCACGTCCACTTCCCTGCCCTCTCCCCGTAACCCCTAATTCCCTTATCTGCTAGGAAACTGTCTATCTCCATTTTAAATTAATGCAGCTTCCACAGCTCTCTGGGATAGCAAATTCCATAGATTTACTACCCTCTGAGTGAAGAAGTTTCTCCTCATCTCAGTTTTGAAAGCGCAGCCCCTTATTCTTAGATTATGCCCCCTAGTTCTAATCTCACCCATCAGTGGAAACATCCTCCCCGCACCCACCTGATCAAGCCCCCTCACAATCTTATATGTTTCGATAAGATCGCCTCTCATTCTTCTGAACTCCAATGAGTAGAGTCCCAACCTACTCAACCTTTCCTCATACGTCAACCCCCTCATCTCCAGAGTCAACCGAGTGAACCTTCTCTGAACCGCCTCAAGTGCAAGTATATCTTTTCTTAAATATGGAAACCAAAACTGCACGCAGTATTCCAGGTGTGGCCTCACCAATACCCTGTATAACTGCAGCAAGACTTCCCTGTTTTTATACTCCATCCCCCTTGCAATAAAAGCCAAGATTCCATTGGCCTTCCTGATCACCTGCTGCACCTGCATACTAACTTTTTGTGTTTCATGCACCAGGACCCCCAGATCCCTTTGTACTGTAGCACTTTGCAGTTCCTCTCCATTTAGATAATAACTTGCTCTTTGATTTTTTCTGCCAAAGTGCATAACCTCACACTTTCCAACATTATATTGCATCTGTCAAATCTCTGCCCATTCACTTAGCCTGTCTATGTCCTTTTGCAGGTTTTTTATGTTCTCCTCACTCATTGCTTTCCCTCCCATCTTTGTATTGTCGGCAAACTTGGATATGTTGCACTCGGTCCCTTCCTCCAAATCGTTAATATAGATTGTAAAGAGTTGGGGTCCCAGCACTGACCCCTGCGGAACACCACTAGTTACTGATTGCCAGCCCGAGAATGAACCATTTATCCCAACTCTTTGTTTTCTGTTAGATAGCCAATCTTCCACCCATGCCAGTATATTACCCCCAACCCCGTGATTTCTTATCTTGATCAGTAATCTTTTGTGTGGAACCTTGTCTGTGGTGTATGTGCCTTTAAGAGCCCCAGGTGTGCTGTAATGCCGGTAATTGCCACTCGGGCTATATAAGCCTGTATATTGTGTATATCTGTTAGAACCCCCCCCAAGACTTTGTTTAGTAAATACCTATGAACCAACTCCTGTCTTCAGTGTCTTTATCAACACACGGACACTACAGTGGCGACGAAGTGGAAACGGACTTACCTGCAATTCAGCAGCACCTCAAGGACATCGATTCCTCGGGCGTCCAGAAGACTCAAGGAAGTGAGAGAAGCTGTGGTTTCACCAGCTGGCCAAGCTGGTGGTAGGTACTGCGCTAATCCTTCCTGGACGTCAGGCTGGGGCTCCAGCGGCTGGCTCTACAGCTGAGACAGGCAGCAAAATCATAGGCAAGCAATAACGGACTGGGAGGGAGCACTCGGGAGACGGCTGGCGCGGCAAGCAGGTCAGCGTTCAGACCTCCGGCGGGAACGAGTCTCCAACAGTAAATAAAAAAAATTAAAAAAGAGAACGGAAACCGCAGTAAACAGCGTTGTTATCGGCAGCAGCGGCGGGAAAGCGCGGGAAGCACCATATCTTTGCTACAGAAAAGAAAAAAAGCGCGGGAAGCACCATATCTTTTCTGAAATGCCTAAGTCTGGCAATATTGATGCTTTTGATAGCGAAATAGAGGATTGGACCACATACGTGGAAAGAGTAGAGGTATATTGCACTGCAAATGGAATAGAAGATGAAAAAAAAGCTTCAGTACTTCTGAACTTAATGGGCGCAAAGACATACGGGCTGTTACGAAATTTAATCACTCCAGCCAAACCAAAGGACAAGAATTTTAAAGAAATTGTTGATACCCTGCAGGAGCACTTAAACCCAACACCGCTGCTGATAGCGGAACGGTTCAAGTTCTTCAAGAGAAATCAACACAAGAATGAAAGTAACGCTGATTACCTAACCGAATTAAGAAAGCTATCAAAGTACTGCCAATTCGGGGTAGGACTATCAGATTATCTTCGAGACAAATTCGTTTGCGGTCTCTTAAGTGAAGGAACACAAAAAAGACTGCTTTCTGAAAAAGATTTAACATTGGACAAAGATTTCAGTATGGCTGTATCACACAAAGCAGCAGCAAAAGGAGCTGCAGAGATACAACAAAAGACACAGGACTTCGGCACCCATGAAATGACACAGGGTTTCGAAAGATGTTATCGCTGCGGCAGATCCACCCATAACCAGAGGGACTGCTGGTTCAAGGACAACGCATGCAGGCAATGCGGAAAGATTGGACACATTGCATGGGTATGCCGACCTGGACAAAATAAATCCACTGACAGAAAAAAAAAAATCAATAAAGAAAAGTACAGGAAGGTACAAATCATGACGGACAGTAGCTCCGAAGACCAGAAGAGCGATACCGACTTCGAAAACAAGAGACTAAGCTGTCTCAAATTACATAATGTACTTGCCAAAGATGATTACCAAACCATTTGGGTTACCCTCACAATAGCAGGGTCCCCAGTTAAAATGGAGCTAGATACAGGATCAGCTCTAACCGTAATAAATCGATGGGATTATGAGAGGCTATTTTCGCATATACCTCTAAAAGACACATCCATTATCTTAAAAACATATACGGGGCAGAAAGTATACGCCAAAGGAAAAATAAGGGTGCCTGTTGTATACAACGGCAAAGAAATACAAAAGTTGTATTTATACATTCTACAAGATGGTGGTCCACCGTTGTTGGGACGTGAATGGATCAGGAAGATACGTTTAGACTGGCACTCCATTCAGGCACTGACGGTGACCAGTAAGGAAAAAAACAATGATGACATCATACCCGAATGATTAAAAGACATCTTGGCCAACGCCAAAGAAGTGTTTCAAGAGAAACTAGGAACCTTGAAAGGTATCACCGCCTCAATAAAAGTGGAAGATGCAGCAATTCCCAAATTTTTTAAGGCAAGACCGGTGCCATACGCAATACATCCAGCAGTCGAGGCAGAGCTGGAGAATTTGGAAAAAGCAGGCGTATTATCCAAAATAGATTGGAGCGAATGGGCAACACCCATCGTTCCAGTCATGAAAAAAGCATTGAATAAAGATAAATCTGAAGAACAGAGAAAAATTCGCATCTGTGGTGACTTCAAGGTGACTGTAAACCCGGTCCTTCACATAGTACAGTATCCTCTTCCGAGGATAGAAGATATTTTCGCCTCACTATCCGGAGGGAAACGTTTCACCAAAATTGACTTGGCACAGGCATATCTACAGATGGAGGTTGAGGAGGCCTCTAAAAAGTATCTCACGATAAACACACACAAAGGCCTGTACCAGTACAATCGACTGGTTTTTGGAGTAGCATCAGCTCCAGCTATCTGGCAAAGAGCTATGGAGCAAGTCCTGCAAGGGATTCCGGGGACTCAATGCTACCTAGACGACATCCTTGTAACAGGAGAAAACGACAACGAGCACCTTGCCAATTTGGAGCAGGTGCTCACTAGGCTGAAAGAACGGGGCCTATGAGCGAATCGCCCCAAGTGCGAATTTTTCCAAAATCAGATATCATATTGTGGCCACATAATTAATAATGAAGGGTTACATAAGTCACCTGAAAAAATTGAAGCGGTTATAAAAGCCCCAGCACCTGAAAATGTTTCACAATTAAGGTCATTCCTGGGATTAATAAATTACTATCATAAATTTTTACCGAACTTATCAACTCTTCTACACCCTCTTAATGAACTTTTACAAACAGGAGTGAATTGGAAATGGAACGAAGACTGTAAATGTGCCTTCCATAAATGCAAAGACTTAATCACATCCGAAGAAGTTTTGGCTCATTACAACCCATCACTGCCAATCAGACTGGCGTGCAATGCATCCCCTTACGGCATAGGAGCAGTATTATCCCATAAATTCCTTGATGGCTCAGAACGGCCGATAGCTTTTGCGTCACGCTCATTAAACTCAGCTGAGCGTAACTATGCCCAAATCGACAGGGAAGCACTCAGCCTGGTATGGGGAGTGAAGAAATTCAACCATTACCTACACGGACAAAAATTTACCTTGTTGACTGACCATCAACCCCTCATCTCCATATTCAACCCTAAAAAAGGTGTTCCCATTATGACAGCGCAAAGGCTACAGAGGTGGTCCCTTTTTCTAGGGGCACACCAATACAACATAGAATACAAAGGGTCAAAACAGCATGGGAATGCTGACGGTTTATCGCACCTACCGTTGCCAACGGTAGAAGAGGCACCTACAGTAGACCCAGTAGAGATGTTCCACTCTACCATAGTGGAATGTCTACCAGTGACAAATTCTGCCATTGAAAGGGAGACGAGAAATGACCCGACTCTCTCACGGGTCTACGATTTAACAGTGAAGGGATGGCCAGCACATGGCGAACCACTGTTGCCAGCATTCTCGCAAAGAAGAGAACAGCTGTCAGTGTGCCGAGGAACCTTGATGTGTGGATCCAGAGTGGTGATTCCACCCAAACTCCAGGATAAAGTGCTAAAGGAGCTTTACGAGGGATATCTGGGTGGAGTGAAAATGAAGAACCTAGCTAGGGCGTTTGTATGGTGGCCAGGTATCGATGGAGACATCGAAGAAATGACCAAGAGCTGCCTAGGATGCCAGAAGGCCCAAAACGCTCCACCACAAGCCCCTCTACATCCATGGGAGTGGCCCTCATCTCCCTGGCAAAGGGTGCACATCGACTTTGCTGGTCCATTTATGGACTCAATGTTCTTAATCGCGGTTGATGCACACTCCAAGTGGCCGGAGATAATAAAGATGTCCTCCACCACCACGGAAAAAACCATCACAGTATTAAGGACCATATTTGCCAGGAATGGGCTGCCGGAACAGATATGTTCTGATAATGGACCGCAATTTGTGTCCGAAGAATTCAGAAAGTTCTTAAAAAACAATGGGGTTAAGCACTACACGTCCGCCCCATACCATCCCGCCATCAATGGATTGGCTGAAAGGTTTGTCCAGACCTTCAAGAAGGCCATAAAGGCCATGGGTAATGAAGACATAAAACTTCAGCACAAGGTGGATAACTTCTTATTCGCATACAGGAATGCAACACATATGGTTACCAACCAAACTCCCGCCATGATGTTCTTCAATAGAAACCTAAGATGCCGGCTGGATTTGGTCAAGCCCAACATCAGAAGGGACGTGGAGAACCGGCAGTTTCAAGGCATGAATGAAAGGCCAACTAGAACCTTCCAGATAGGTCAACAAGTTTTGGCCTGGGACTACCGTACCGAGAAATGGCAGCCTGGAACTATCTGCACATGACTAGGACCACTGATGTCGACCGTGGACATTGGTGAAAGCATAATAAGGCGCCATGCTGACCAAATCATAGAGTCATCCGAAAAGGGACAACCTACACCACAACTCTATACATCTAACGATGAAGTAGAGATACCCATATCTACCTCCGATCCGGTGATACTGGAACCCGATGAACCCGACACTGGCATTCAAGCTGAATCAGCCTTGCCAGAAGAACCTACTACATCACCAGAAACTACTACACCCCCGAGGCGTTATCCAGACTGAGTCAGGAAGCCTCCTGAGAGACTAACTTATAATTAATTAACTACAGCAATGTATATTATTTTGCTTATAACATGTAATTAATAATTACTTAAAATATGATGTACTGGTTAGCTAAAAGGGGAAGAATTGTGGTGTATGTGCCTTTAAGAGCCCCAGGTGTGCTGTAATGCCGGTAATGGCCACTCGGGCTATATAAGCCTGTATATTGTGTATATCCGTTAGAACCCTCCCCAGACTTTGCTTAGTAAATACCTATGAAACAACTCCTGTCTTCAGTGTCTTTATCAACACAAGGACACTACATAGTCAAGTACCTTTTGGAAGTCCAAATACACTACATCCACTGGTTCCCCTTTATCCACCCTGTATGTTACATCCTCAAAGAATTCAAGCAAATTTGTCAAACATGACTTCCCCTTCATAAAACCATGCTGACTCTGTCCTATTAAATTATGTTTATCCAAATGCTCTGTTACTGTTTCCTTAATAATGGACTCCAACATTTTGCCAAGCACAGATGTTAGGCTAACTGGTCTATAGTTTCCAGCTTTTTGTCTACTTCCCTTCTTAAATAAGGGTGTTACATTAGCAGTTTTCCAATCTGCCGGGGCCTTTCCTGAGTCCAGGGATTTCTGGAAAATAATCACCAATGCATCCACAATCCCTACCGCCACTTCTCTCAAGACCCTAGGATGTAGGCCATCAGGTCTGGGGGATTTATCCGCCTTAAGTCCCATTATTTTACTGAGTACCATCTCCTTAGTGATTTTAATCGTCTTTAGCTCCTCCCCCTCCATTGCCCCCTGTTTGTCCAGTGTTGGGATATTTTTAGTGTCCTCTACTGTAAAGACTGATACAAAATATTTGTTCAGCGTCTTTGCCATCTTCATGTTCCCCACCACTAGTTTCCCGGTCCCATCCTCTAAGGGATCAACGTTCACTTTAGCCACCCTTTTTCTTTTTATATAGCTGTAGAAACTCTTGCTATCTGTTTTTATATTTTTTGCTAGTTTACTTTCATAATCTATCTTCCCTTTCTTAATTAATCTTTTAGTTATTGTTTGCTAGCTTTTAAATGCTTCCCAATCTTCTATCCTCCCACTAGATTTGGCTACTTTATATGCCCTTGTTTTCAGTCGGATACTATCCTTTGTTACTTTACTAAGCCACGGATGGCTGTCTTTTCTTTTACTCCCCTTTTTCCTCAGTGGAATATATTTACCTTGAAAGATGTGAAATATCTCCTTGAATGTAGACCACTGCTCTTGTACTGTCTTATACTTTAATCTGTTTTCCCAGTCCACTTTAGTCAATTCTACTCTCATACCTTCATAGTCTCCTTTATTTAAGCTCAGTATGCTGGTTTGAGATCCAACTCTCTCACCCTCAAACTGAATTTGGAATTCAACCATATTATGGTCACTCATTCCAAGGGGATCCTTTACTGGGACATTTTTTATTAATCCTGTTTCATTACACAGGACCAGATCTAAGATTGCCTGCCCCCTGGTTGGTTCAGTTACATACTGCTCAAGGAACCCGTCCCTAATACACTCTATGAACTCTTCCTCAAGGCTGCCATGCCCAATTTGATTAGTCCAGTCAATATGAAAGTTAAAATCCCCCATGATTATAGCTGTTCCCTTATTACAAGCCCCAACTATTTCCTGATTTATACTCCGACCAACAGAGTTGCCACTGTTAGGAGGCCTATAGACTACGCCCACTAGTGACTTTTTCCCCTTCTTATTCCTTATCTCCACCCAAACTATTTCACTATCCTGATCCTTTGACCCAATATCATTTCTGACTATTGCAGTGATTCCATCCTTGATTAACATAGCAACCCCACCTCCCTTTCCTTCCTGTCTGTCCTTCCTAATTGTCAAATACCCTTGTATGTTTAGTTCCCAGTCATGATTATCTTGCAGCCATGTTTCCGTAATGGCCACCAGATCATACCCATGTTTAGTTATTTGTACCGTCAACTCGTCAATTTTGTTACGAATGCTGCGTGCATTCAGATAAAGAACTTTCAAATATGTTTTCTGACAATTTATTCCTGCTTTTACCCCTTTTACTACTTTACCTTTATCATTATACATTCTGTCCCTTCCTGACACGCTCTGGTTTTTAATTCCCCCACTGCTACCTTGCTTTATTGCCTTCTCCGCTGTCATTTTTATTTTTCGCTCTCTTAAAACCTCCCCCCCACTAATTAGTTCAAAGCCCTCTCTACAGCCCTAGTTATTCGATTCGCCAGGACTCTAGTCCCAGCACTGGCCAAGTGAAGTCCGTCCCAATGGAACAGCTCTCTCCTGTCCCAGTACTGCCTTCTTAACCGCCTGCTGCACCTGCATGCTTACCTTCAGTGACTGGTGCACAAGGACACCCAGGTCTCGTTGCACTTCCCCTTCTCCCAACCTATTGCCATTCAGATAATAATCTGCCTTCCTGTTTTTGCCACCAAAGTGGATAACCTCATATTTATCCACGTTAGGTTATCCACTTTGGTGGCAAAAACAGGAAGGCAGATTATTATCAAACACCAGCTGAAGGTTAAGGGAGTGCAAGCCATTGCAGTTGACAAAAATACCTGGATTGTGATGGGGTGCCTTAAGGGCCGCATGTGTGCAGTCAATGACGCCCTGCACCCTTGGAAAGCCTGCCAGATTAGCTAATCCAACTGCACGCACCGTGACACTTGCTTGATCCTTGGTGAAATGAATGTGATTGTGCGCGATGGTAAAGAGGGCATCGGTTACCTGCGTGATGCAAGTGTGTGCGGCCGCCTAGGAGATGCCGCTGATGTCTGCTGCTGATCCCTGGAATGAGCCTGAGGCAAAAAAGTTGAGTGCGGTGGTGACTTTGACGGCCACTGGCAAGGGTTGTCCACCTGGTCCTCTTGGCTCCAGGTGTTGTTGCAGCATTGCGCAGATGTCACCCACTACCTCTCGCGAAATTGGAGCCGTCTTTGGCACTGCTGCTCAGACATGTTGAGGTAGCTGACCCTGTGTCTGTAGACCCTGTTTGGGGGGTATCTCCTGTGCCGACGAGCTTCCATGCACTGGCCCCTTCTGGCCTGTGCAGCTTCAGGTGAGTGAGCAGCAGTTTGGCGCGCCTGTTGTTGCTGCTGCTGTTGGTGCTGCTGCTGTTGGTGCTGCTGTTGTTCATGGTTCTGCTGGTGCCACGGCTGGTCTTCATCCTCATCTGATGTCCAGAAGGGAAGGAAATAAATGGCTCCCATGCTTCTGGTATATGCCTCAGTTGAGGAAGCGCTCAGTGAAGGTGCCGAGAGGGGTTTCCCAGGAGGTGAGACTGGAGATGGGTGTCAGGCTCCAAACTTCCACAGCTGTGGTTATGCCTTCTAAAAGTTCCCCCAGACCTGAGACAACAAAGTCCTGCCACCTGCAAATGATGGCTGATCAAATCTCCTATTTAATGGTTGAGCTGCAGCTGATAGTCAGCAATCCAATTGTGCTCCCACCAGGTTTCACTGTCGTGTTTCAGAACAGGCGTGCTTCACATGGGAAAAGGGTTAAAATCACAAAGGCCTATCAAAATGGCATTATAGGGGCAATTTAGTGCTTGTTAAGGGCCTTCACGGCCTATCCCGCATCTTGGAGGCGGGACGGAGATGGGACCAGTAGACACGATTTAATGAAATTTGCTTGGAGACGGGATGGAGGCGGTGTTGGGCCCGCCCGCCAGCTTTTGCAATTTCAACCCCCCACACGCCTCCAATCCCGCCTTCACGGCCCGATGAAATTCGAGCCCTGAGTGTCTCCACTTCCACCACTTCTGTCGGCAGCAAATTCCAGGACATCACCACTCGCTGCATAAAAAAGATTTTCCTCATGTCACCCCTGTATCTCTTGCCCAAAACCTTAAATCTCTGTCCCCTAGCCCTTGTACCATCAACTAATGGGAACAGCCTTTCCCCGGCTATCCAATCCAAACCCTTCATAATCTTGTACACCTCTATCAAATCACCCCTCAAACTTCTTTGCTTCAAGGAGAACAACCCCAGCTTCTCCAACCTGTCCTTGTAGCTAAGACCCCCCATCCCCAGAACCATTCTGGTAAATCTCCTCTGCACCCTCTCGAAGGCCTTCACATCCTTCCTGAAGTGTGGTGACCAGTACTCCAGTAGTGGCCTAACCAGCGCTTTATAAAGGTTCAGTATAACTTCTCTACTTTTGCACTCAATACCTCTATTTATGAAGCCCAAGATCCCATATGCTTTGTTAACCACTCTCTCAATATGTCCTGCCACCTTCAGGGACCTATGCACATTAACTGCCAGGTCCCTCATTCCCTGCACACTCTGTAAAACTGTGCCATTAAGTGTATATTGCCTCTCCCTGTTCCTTCTGCCAAAATGCATCACCTCACACTTCTCTGTATTAAATTCCATCTGCCACTTGTCTGCCCATTCTGCTAGCTTTTCTATGTCCTGTTGCAGTCGATTGGTATCATCCTCATCGTTTGCCACACCCCCAAGTTTGGTGTCATTGGCAAATTTAGAATTTAGAGCTGATCACCGGTACATTTTCAGCTTAAACTGCAGTTCCCCAAAAGTACAAGTTAAACACATGTAAGATTCGAAATTTTCAGGAATTCAATCACACAACAAAACAGGGTTGATAAGACCGTTTATTGACCAAGAGAAAGCTTGTACAGAAAAACCTTTGATAAAAGGGGCATACAAAATGGCCGCCGGACCTCGTGATCAGTTTCTGGGACCATTTGATTTCGGTTACTGCAAGCCAGACAGGCTTGTGGATTGAGGACAGTAAGCCCGCGAAAGCCAGTATCGGGAAACCGAAACTCAGGGAACTGAGCATACATATTAATTGGATTCTAAGTACAAGACAGTTTCAGGTAACAGGATGGGGCCCATCAAGAAATGGGCGGACAATTGAATGAACACTTAAACCCATTTACTGTACAAAGGAAAGACCGTTTAACAGCCATCAAGGGCAATCTCCAGACCGATCAATATGCGAACCGAGTTACGGTGACAAAGTAAAAGACATTATCGGCCAGGAAGGCCAGTTAAGCTATCACCGGCTCCCGTTACAAGACAAAGCGCCCCTGCAGAGATCTCTCCCCGCCAAAAATATTACAAAGACTGGACTATGATTAGGCGGGAGATAAAACTGTCCCAAATAGGTATAACTATGGATTGAAAAGTCCATCAGGAAACTTAACACTTCAGAATTTTCATCAGGACGCTTCGCTTCTTCTACAATTCTACGTTTCGCTTCGGGAACTCGCTTCTTCTACCTCGGCAGCTTCGGAATTCGACCAGGACGTTTTCAGGACATGGTCAGTGTTCAGCCAGGCAAGGCTCGGTGACGACGGGAAGACGACGAGGGTGGCCCGGGTACTGGTGTCGGGAGATCATCGACGACCCAGGCCGAAGGAGAAGACACCCTCGGGAAAACTGACGAGCCAGGCGGGAACGAGAAATAAAAGACACTCCGGGCCTAGCACTCCCGTGCCTCAACATCCCATTCTCAGCTTCCCAGGAATGGACTTTCCCATGTGCATCCAGTTCTTCAACAACTTTTAACGGATTCAGTCATGACGAGCGCTCATCGAGGCTGTGTCCGCTGCCTCATCGCCTGAGAGAGAGAAAAACAAGCTGCGCCAGAAGTTTCCAAATCCACGTGACGACGGAAAGCTGTGCCAAAGGGGCTGCGAACCCCTCTTTTGCGAATCTGAAAGTGGTGAGCATGATTCCGAGTTCCTCAAGTCGAAACTTAGCCTAGGTCTAGGGGAGGGGGTAAGGGTAATCGTAATGTGTTTCCCCTTTTACGATGTGCCGTGTGTTCCCCATTTCCATAGAGTTAAGTTTATAGATATGTGTATGCTTGTAGTTACATTAATCTGTGCTTATGACATGTATTTCTTAATGCTGCAAACTGTTTAATAATAAAAGCATCCATTTCGTGCTATTCAACCTGGTCTATTGAGTCTTTCTCTGCACTACAGTTCCCTGCACCTAAGTCCAAGGTCTAGAACCGTAGGGGAGAGTGGGTCGAACCACTCAAGGGTAATTATTGCACGAAGCCTGGTAGGAGGCCAGAACGAGCAAGAGAAACCCCCTACACACAAACTGCAGATTCTTTGCTTCACTTGCAAATGTTGCACCCTATTATTTCTTAGTTTCACAGCAGCCAACAGTTGCTGAATTGAGAGTAGCAATATAAAACATCACGGAACACATATCCTAACAACATTACCCCATACATGTACTGTGTGGAAAATGCACATGAAAACAACCAGCCAACTCCTACGATTCTGGGTACAGGTTTAGATGTACGGATCAGAGGTTACCAAACAGAACCACATAATCTTGCACTGATTGTCATATGTTAACTGCCTATTTGAAAAAATATGTATTTGGTTAAGTGGGTGTAAAGGCATTTTTTGGCATTAACGAGGTGTTAACTAGGATTCAGACACTGCTGAGCCACTAATTTGTGGATTCACTGCTTCTTAACTTACTGCTGCCAGTGATAATAAACTCTGGTAGAAAATTCTTTATAATAGTTTGGATTTGCTGTACCAGGAAAGAGTCACTGGGACTGTGCAAGTGAATGTTGCTTTTCATACCTTGACTGTAAGGGCTAGAAAAGGACAACTAAGGAATACAATGTAGACAATATTTTATTGAGAATTAATTGTTAGTGAAGGAATATTTAGAGCAGATCAATGCTATCTTTGTTAAATAAAGACAGATGCTTATAACAGAAGACTTTAAATGCTGAGAGGCTGTTTCCCCTGGCTGGGGAGTCTACACTAGGGGTCATATCTCAGGATAAGGGGTCGGTAATTTAGGATGGAGATGAGGAGAAATTTCTTCACTCGGAGTGTTTTGAATCTTTGGAATTCTCCACCCCAGAGGGCTGTGGTTGCTCAGTCAATGAATGCTTATAGGGATAGTGCGGGAAAGTGGATTTGATGTAAAAGTTCAGCCATGATCTTATTGAAAGGCAGAGTAGGCTCTCAATTATATTAAAATGATGAATAACATTAATGAAAGTTTCAAAAAGTTTTGTCTGATGGAGAGAATTGAAGAATAAGAATGAGTGCTCTAAAAGGCCTGGCTAGATTCCAATAGCACACAATAAGATGATGGATGATGATTGGTGGTTAACCACAGCAATATGCCTCCTCTCTTTCACATCACACACAAAAAAAGCTGGAAAGGACGGGAGAAAAAAGACCTCAGTACATCCCAAAGCGCTTTACAGCCAATGAAGTACTTTTGAAGTGTAGTCACTGTTGTAGCGTGGGAAATGCGGCAGCCAATTTACGCACAGCAAGCTCCCACAAACAGCAATGTGATAATGTTTTGGTGGTGTTGATTGAGGGATAAATTATGTATGCCTCATTATGTATGCTTTTGACATTTAAATGAGGTCAGTGTCATTAAGCCCTTCATTTTCCAATTGGCAGGAAAAGCCCCACCCAGTGTTAAGGCCCACCCATTCACAGAGTTTTAAAGGCAAGCAGTGTGCTTGCATGTGGAGAAGGAAACTTTTAAAAAGGATAGAGGTTTTATTTTACGAGTGAAATTTGTCATTAACTATGGGGGTTTGCTTTTAAAGCATCCCACAGTTTTAAGGCTTAAAGTATTAGAACAGGCAGGAAGAACCTCAGTTGAACATCTCAATTGAAAGCCAACACCACCGACAGTGCAGCACTTCCTCGGTACAGCACTGAAGTGTCAGCCTATATTATGTGCTGAACTTTCTAACGTGGGTCTTGAACCCATTACCTTCTGGCTCAGAGGTAGCACTGGTACACATTAGATCCGTGTGTTAATGGAGACACGGAATGCAGGAGTTGATTTAACAAGTGTTTACTGAACAAAGTCTGGCGGTGAACTAACTACACAAGACGCTACACAGGCTTATATACCCGAGTGGTCACTACTGGTACTACAGTATACAGGGGCTTCAAAAACATAGTTCCTCTTAAAGGTACATACACTACAATTCCTTCCCTTTTAGATAAATAGTACATAACATTTTAAGTAATCATTAAATAACATTTTTACAAGAACAATAATATACACATTTGCTGAAGTTAATCAATTACAAATTCAGTCTCTCTGGAGGCTTCCTGACTCGGTCCGGATAACGCCTCGGTGGTGTAGTAGGTTCTTTTGGCAAAGTCGATTCGGCTTCAATGCCAGTGTCGGGTTCATCTGGTTCCAGTATCACCGGATCGGAGGTAGATACTATGGGTATCTCTGCTTCATCGCTAGGCATATAGAGTTGTGGTGTAGGTTGTCCTTTTTCGGATGACTCTATGATCTGGTCAGCATGGCACCTTATTATGCTTTCTCCAATGTCCACGGTATACATCAGCGGTCCTAGTCGTGTGCAAATAGTTCCAGGCTGCCATTTCTCGGTACGGTAGTCCCGGGCCAAAAATGGTTGACCTATCTGGAAGGTTCTAGTTGGCCTTTCATTCATGCTTTGAAATTGCCAGTTCTCTACGTCCCTTCTGACGTTTGGCTTGACCAAATCCAGCCGGCATCTTAGGCTTCTATTGAAAAATATCATGGCGGGGGTTTGGTTTGTAACCACATGTGTTGCATTCCTGTGCGCAAACAAGAAGTTATCTACCTTATGTTGTAGATTTATGTCTTCATTACCCATGGCCTTTATGGCCTCCTTGAAGGTCTGGACAAACCTTTCAGCCAATCCAGCCGGGATGGTATGGGGTGGACGTGTAGTGCTTAACCTCATTGTTTTTTAAGAACTTACTGAATTCTTCGGATACAAATTGCGGTCCATTATCAGAACAGATCTGTTCAGGCAGCCCATTCCTGGTGAATATGGTCCTTAATACTGTGATGGTTTTTTCCGTGGTGGTGGAGGACATCTTTATTACCTCCGGCCACTTGGAGTGTGCATCCACCACGATTAAGAACATTGAGTCCATAAATGGACCAGCAAAGTCGATATGTACCCTTTGCCATGGAGATGAGGGCCACTCCCATGGATGTAGAGGGGCTTGTGGTGGGGCATTTTGGACCTTCTGGCATCCTAGACAGCTCTTGGTCATTTCTTCGATGTCTCCATCGATACCTGGCCACCACACAAACGCTCTGGCTAAGTTCTTCATTTTCACTTCACCCAGATGCCCCTTGTGAAACTCCTTTAGCACTCTATCCTTGAGTTTGGGTGGAATCACCACTCTGGATCCACACATCAAGGTTCCTCGGCACACTGACAGCTGTTCTCTTCTTTGCGAGAATGCTGGCAACAGTGGTTCGCCATGTGCTGGCCATCCCTTCACCGTTAAATCGTAGACTCGTGAGAGAGTCGGGTCATTTCGCGTTTCCTTTTCAATGGTAGAATTTGTCACCGGTAGACATTCCACTATGGTCGAGTGGAACATCTCCACTGGGTCCACTGTAGGCGCCTCTTCCACCATTGGCAACGGTAGGCGCGATAACCCATCAGCATTCCCATGCTGTTTTGTTCCTTTGTATTCTATGTCATATTGGTGTGCCCCTAGGAAAAGGGACCACCTCTGTAGCCTTTGCGCTGTCATAATGGGAACGCCCTTTTTAGGGTTGAATATGGAGACGAGGGGTTGATGGTCAGTCAACAAGGTAAATTTTTGTCCGTGTAGGTAATGGTTGAATTTCTTCATGCCCCACACCAGGCTGAGTGCCTCCCTGTCGATCTGGGCATAGTTACGCTCAGCTGAGTTCAATGAGCATGACGCAAAAGCTATCGGCCGCTCCGAGCCATCAGGGAATCTATGCGATAATACCGCTCCCACGCCGTAAGGGGATGCATTGCACGCCAGTCTGATTGGCAGTGATGGGTTGTAATGAGCCAACACTTCCCTGGACGTGATCAAGCCTTTGCATTTATGGAAGGCACATTTACAGTCTTCGCTCCATTTCCAAACTACTCCCGTTTGTAGCAGTGCGTTAAGAGGGTGCAGAACCGTCGGCAAGTTTGGTAAAAATTTATGATGGTAATTTACTAATCCCAGGAACGACCTTAATTGTGAGACATTTTCAGGCGCTGGGGCCTTTACGACCGCTTCAATTTTTTCAGGTGACTTATGCAACCCTTCTTCGTTAATGACATGGCCACAATATGATATTTGTTTCTGGAAAAATTCGCACTTGGGGCGATGTTCTCTCAGCCTCGTGAGCACCTGCTCCAAGTTGGCAAGGTGCTCGTTGTCGTTTTCTCCTGTTACAAGGATGTCGTCCAGGTAGCATTGAGTCCCCGGAATCCCTTGCAGGACTTGCTCCATAGCTCTTTGCCAGATAGCCGGAGCTGATGCCACTCCGAAAACCAGTCGATTGTACTGGTACAGGCCTTTGTGTGTGTTTATCGTGAGATACTTTTTAGAGGCCTCCTCAACCTCCATCTGTAGATATGCCTGTGCTAAGTCAATTTTGGTGAAATGTTTCCCTCCGAATAGTGAGGCGAAAATATCTTCTATCCTCGGAAGAGGATACTGTACCGTGTGAAGAACCGGGTTTCCAGTCACCTTGAAGTCCCCACAGATGCAAACTTTTCTCTGTTCTTCAGATTTATCATTATTCAACGTTTTCTTCATGACCGGGACGATGGGTGTTGCCCACTCGCTCCAATCTACCTTGGATAATACGCCTGCTTTTTCCAAATTCTCCAGCTCTGCCTCGACGGCTGGACGAATTGCGTATGGCACCGGCCTTGCCTTAAAAAACTTGGGAATTGCCACATCTTCCACTTTTATTGAGGCGGTGGCGCCTTTCAGGGTTCCTAGTTCCTGTTGAAACACTTCATTGGCGTTAGCCAAGATTTCTTTTAATCGTCCAGGTATGACGTCATCATCGTTTTTTTTCTTACTGGTCACCGTCAGTGCCTGAATGGAGTGCCAGTCTAACCATGTCTTTCTGATCCATTCACGTCCCAACAACGGTGGACCACCATCTTGCAGAACGTATAAATACAACTTCTGTATTTCCTTGTCTTTGTATACAACAGGCACCCTTATTTTCCCTCTGGGGTATACTTTCTGCCCCGTATATGTCTTCAAGATAATGGATGTGTCTTTCAAATGTATATGCGGAAATAGCCGCTCGTAATCCCATCGACTCATGACGGTCAGAGCTGATCCTGTATCTAGCTCCATTTTGACTGGGGACCCCGCTATCGTGAGGGTAACCCAAATGGTCTGGTAATCTTCTTTGGCAATTACATTATGTAATTTGAGACAGCTTAGTCTCTTGTTTCCAGAGTCGCTATCGCTCTTCTGGTCTTCGGAGCTACTGTCCGTCATCATTTGTACCTTTCTGTACTTTTCCTTATTGACCTTTTTACTGTCAGCGGATTTCTTTCCAGATCTGCATACACGTGCAATGTGTTCCATCTTTCTGCATTGCCTGCATGCTTTGTCCTTGAACCAGCAGTCCTTCTGGTCATGGGTGGATCTGCCGCAGCGATAACATTTCTCGAAACCCCATGTCATTTCATAGGTGCCGAAGTCCTGTGGCTTTTGCTGTATCTGTGCAGCTCCTCTTGCTGCTGCTTCGTATGATACAGCCACATTGAAAGCCTTGTTCAGTGTCAAACCTTTCTCAGAAAGTAGTCTTTTCTGTGTTCTTTTGCTTAGGAGACCGCAGACAAATTTGTCTTGTAGAGAACCTGCCAGTCCTGCCCCGAATTGGCAGTGCTTTGACAGCTTTTGTAATTCGGTGAGGTAATCAGCGTTACTTTCATTCTTGTGCTGATTCCTCCTGAAGAATTTGAATCGTTCCGCTATCAGCAGCGGTGTTGGGTTTAAGTGCTCCTGTAAGGTATCAACAATCTCCTTAAAATTCTTGTCCATCGGTTTGGCTGGAGTGATCAAGTTTCGTAACAGCCCGTATGTCCTTGCGCCCATCAGATTTAGAAGTACCGATGCCTTTTTATCATCCGCTACTTCATTCGCCTTGCAATATACCTCCACTCTTTCCACATATGTGGTCCAATCTTCTATATCACTATCGAAAGCAGTAATATTGCCAGTCTTCGGCATCTTGAAAATCCAAAATGGCGCATCCCACGCTTTTCCTCCATTCCCGATGGATCAAAATGGCGCCTCCCGCGCTTTTCTTTCTTCCCCGCCGAGTTAAGATGGTGCCTCCCGCGCTTTCCCACCGCTGCCGCTGCTGCCAACGCTGTTCTCCGCGGTTCCCGTTGCGACCTGCAGCTTTTCGCGGTATTTCTATTTTTTTTTAAATATATATCGCTTCAATAGTTTCTCCGTTACTTGGAGAACTGTGCCCGTTGTGGAGCGGACCCTCTAGGACTTTCCCCTCCCTCTGCTCGGTCCGAACGCCGACCTGCTTTGCAGCACCGGCCGCGCCGTGAGTGCTCCACCCTCTCTCTCTCTTTGCTTCTGCTTCCCGACTCGCTGCCCGGCCCCGTTGCAGAGCCACCCGATCGAGCTCTAGCCCGCCGCAGCCCAGGAAGGATCAGTGCACTACCTGCCACCAGCCCGTTTAGCTGGTGAAACCACAGGTTTTTTTTCTTGCTTCTGGCTTCGACCTTCGTCTGAGGAATCGATCCCCTTGAGGTGCTGCCGAATTGCAGGTAAGTTCGTTTCTAACTCGTCACCACTGTTAGATTCGTGTGTTAATGGAGACACGGAATGCAGGAGTTGATTTAACAAGTGTTTACTGAACAAAATCTGGAGGTGAACTAACTACACAAGACGCTACACAGGCTTATATACCTGAGTGGTCACTACTGGTACTACAGTATACAGGGGCTTCAAAAACATAGTTCCTCTTAAAGGTACATACACTACAGTACACACTGGCACATTCCCCCCAACACCAATGGGGAAGTGTTCTGTTCCCCAGCACTAAGTTCGCTCAGGGTACTCAGCACAAAAATTAAGCACAGTGTCTGTCTCTTTGAAAATTTTTTTTTAAAAGGTCTGCTGCCTCACCTGGGTTTTATGTTTTGCTCAAGTATAAAACAGATTGTTTGCAATGCATGAACAGACCTAACCGGGAATGGGAGCAGAGAGGGAAAAAATCCAGGAGTCCAAAAAAACAAGGTGTGACATCACAGGACAGCAGGTAGGTGATTGTTTGGTGAGTATTAAGGTTTTTTTTCTCTCTAACCTAGGACAGTGGTTTTAATTAGGATCGGGAAACTATAACATACTGTATTAAATTTATATCTTAACTAGTTAAACTAACTAGTCATAGTCATAGAGTAATAATGGCACAGAAGGAGGCCATTTGGCCCATCTATTCCATGCCGGCTCTCTGTAGAGCAATCCAGTTCCCCTGCTCTATCCCCGTAACCGTGCAAGTTTATTTCCCTCAAGTGCCTATCCAGTCTCCCCTTGAAAACATTGAGTGTTTCCGCTTCCACCACTTCAGTCGGCACCGAGTTCCAGGTCCTCACCGCTCGCTGTGTAAAAACGTTTTTCCTCACATCGCCCCTGTATCTCTTGCCCAAAACCTTAAATCTGTGTCCCCTGGTCCATGTACCATCAACTAGTGGGAACAGCCTTTCCCTGTCTAACCTATCCAAACCCGTCATAATCTTGTACACCTCTATCAAATCACCCCTCAACCTCCTTTGCTCTAATGAAAACAAATCCAGCTTCTCCAACCTGTCCTTGTAGCTAAGCTTCCCCCTCCCCAGAGCCATTCTGGTAAATCTCCTCTGCACCCTCTCAAGGGCCTTCACATCCTTCCTAAAGTGTGGTGACCAGAACTGGACACAATACTCCAGCTGTGACCTATCCAGCGCTTTATAAAGGTTCCGCATAACTTCCCTACTTTTGTACTCAATACCTCTATTTATGAAACGCAAGATCCCATATGCTTTGTTACCACTCTCTCAATATGTCCTGCCACCTTTAGGGACCTATGCACATTAACTCCCAGGTCCCTCTGTCCCTGCACACTCTTTAAAACTGTGCCATTAAGTGTATATTGCCTCTCCTTGTTCCTTCTGCCAAAATGCATCACCTCATACTTCTCTGTATTAAATTATATCTGCCTGCCCATTCTGCTAGCTTTTCTATGTCCTGTTGCAGTCGATTGGTATCAGCCTCACTTTTTGCCACACCCCCAAGTTTGGTGTCATCGACAAATTTAGAAATTCTACTTTGTATTCCAATATCCAGGACATTTTTAGAGAGAGAGGGAGTTAGAGTGAGAGATAGATTATATTATAAGCTGCCACTGACCCACCTATTCCGTGAGCCTCAATTTTGTTAACCAGCCTTCTATGTGGTACTTTGTCAAACGCCTTCCTAAAATCCACGTAGACATCATCCATTGCATTCCCTTCATCGATCCTCCCTGTTACTTCATCAAAAAATATAATTACAAATAATCGTTGATTAAAGACTTTAACCAATTAAATAAATAAAATAAGTCTAGACTTATTTGGGAGGAGGCAGTGGACCTGGGCGAGACCAAAGCGGGAGCAGAGAGAGAGAGGCAGAAAATCAACAGAAAGAATCAGAAAGAGTGACGTCGGAGTAGAAAAAGTGACGTTGGCACAAAGGGAAGGTGCTGATTGGTGAGGTTTGTTTTAAGTTTATCTCGGCTAAGTTAGTTCTTAGTCTATTAAATAGAGGCATGGCTGGGCAGCTCAGTCCCGTGGAGTGCACATCCTGTGCCATGTGGGAAGTCCTGGACGTTTCGCGTAGCCTGGACAACCACATGTGCAGAAAGTGTCACCAGCTACGGCAGCTCGAGATCCATGTTTCGGAGCTTGAGCAGCAGATGGAGTCACGACGGTGCATCCGTGTGGCTGAGAGTTACGTGGATTACATGTTTCTAGAGGTGGCCACCCCGCAGCTTAAGAATATGCAGGCAGAGAGGGAATGGGTGACCACCAGACAGAAGAGGACCAGGCAGGCAGTGCAGGAGTCCCTGGAGTGCATCGCGCTCGCCAACCAATATTCTGTTCTGAGTACTGGTGGGGGCGATGGCTCCTCTGGGAAGTCCATGGCACCACGGGTGGCTCAGCTGCACAGGGAGGGAGGAAAAAGAGTGGAAGAGCGATAGTGGTAGGGGATTCATTGGTTAGGGGAGCAGACAGGCGTTTCTGCAGCCGCAGGCGTGACTCCAGGATGGTATGTTGCCTCCCTGGTGCCAGGGTCAAGGATTTCACTGAGCAGCTGCAGGACATTCTGAGGGGGGAGGGTGAACAGCCAGAGGTCGTTGTCCATATCGGTACCAATGACATAGGCAGAAAGAGGGATGAGGTCCTGCAGGCAGAATTTAAGGAGCTAGGAGAGAGATTAAAAAGCAGGACCTCAAAGGTAGTAATCTCCGGATTACTCCCGGTACCACGTGCTAGTGAGTACAGGAATAGGAGGATAGAACAGATGAATGTGTGGCTGGAGAGATGGTACAGGAGGGAGGGCTTTAGATTCCTGAGGCATTGGGACTGTTTCTGGGGAAGGTGAGACCTGTACAAGCCAGACGGGTTACACCTATACAGAGCCGGGACCAATATTCTCAAGGGGAGGTTTGCTAGTGCTGTTGGGGAGGGTTTAAACTAGCTTGGCAGGGGAATGGGCATCAGCATATAGGAGAAGAAAAGAGGAATAAGGTGCATAAAAGAGTGAGTGTGTTGGATAGTACTAGAGAAGAAAGTAGTACTATATTAGATAGGAGCAGACTAAGAAAGACTACGAAAAATTCAAAAATGGGTTTAGAATGCATGTACATAAACACACAAAGTGTGGTGAATAAGGTTGGTGAGCTACAAGCACAATTAGCCGTGTGGCAATATGATGTTGTGGCAATAATGGAAACTTGGCTTAAAAACAGTGAGGACTGGGCACTTAATATTCAAGGGTACAAGTTGTTCAGAAAAGATAGGGAAGGAAAAAAGGGAGGTGGGGTGGCAGTGCTGATTAAGGAAGACATTGTGGTGTTGGAAAGGGAGGATGTTCTTGAGGGGACCAGGACATAATCCATTTGGTTAGAGTTGAGGAGCAAAAAAGGCTATGATCACGCTATTGAGGGTATTCTATAGGCCTCCAAATGGTGAGAGGGAGTTAGAGGAGCAAATCTGCAGGGAAATTGCAGAGATATACAAAAGCTATAGAGTGGTGATATTGGGGGACTTTAATTACCCAAATATCGATTGGGATAATGTTAGGGTAAAGGGAAAGGAGGGGGAGGAATCTCTGAAATGCGTCAGGAGAATTTCCTTGACAAATATGTTCTTGGCCCAACTAGGAAGGAGGCATTGCTGGATCTGGTGCTGGGGGATGAGGTGGGCCAGGTCGACCAAGTATCTGTGGGAGAATACTAGGGTACGAGTGATCATCGTATCATAAGATTTAGATTAGCAATGGAGAGGAGCAAGGAACAATCTAGAGTGGAACTTCTAAACTGGAATAGGGCTAACTTCAATGGGATGCAAAAGGATCTAGCCAGAGTAAAATGGAACCAAAGACTGACAGGAAAACCTGTAACAGAACAATGGGTGATCTTCAAGGAGGAAATGTTCCAAGTACAAGCTAGGTCCATTCCAACAAGAGGGAAGGGTAAGGGAACCAAGGCAAGGGCTCCTTGGATGACGAGGGAGATCGAGAAGGTGATGGAAGAAAAAAAGAGAGTGTATGATGCATGTCAGGTGACTTCTTCAAGGGAGAGCCAGACCAAATACAATAAGTTGACAGGGGAAGTGAAGATGAAAATAAGGTTGGCAAAGAGAGAATATGAGAGTAGAATGGCGGTTAACATAAAAGGGAACCCAAAAATCTTCTACCGGCATGTAAACAGTAAGCGGGTAGTAAGAGGTGGGGTGGGGCCTATTGGAGACAAAGGAGGTGATATATGCTTAGAGGTGCAGGGCAAGGCTAGAATACTCAATGAGTACTTTGTATCGGTGTTTACTAAGGAGGTGGAAGCTGACAAAATATCAGTAGAAGTGGAAAAGATAGAAGCAATGGAAGGGGTGAAAATTGATTGACAGGATGTACTAGAAAGGCTGGGTATGCTGAGAGTGGACAAGTCACCTGGTCCGGATGGCTTGCATCCCAGGTTGCTAAGGGAATTGGGGGAGGAGATAGCGGAAGGGCTTGCTATCATTTTCCAATCTTCCCTAGATGCGGGGGAGGTGCCTGAGGATTGGAAAGTGGCAAATGTTCAAGAGAGGGTGTAAGGATAATCCTAGTAACTACAAGCCGGTCAGTTTAACATCAGTGGTGGGTAAAGTTTTAGAAACAATAATCAAGGAAAAAATTAACAGGCACTTGGAGAGGTTTAAGCTAATTAAGGAGAGCCAACATGGATTTGTAAAAGGCAGATCTGTAAGGTTCGCAAAATTCTTCAGATTCCCCCAAACCAAGAAGAGAAGAGATTTTTGGACTGTTTAAAAGAATGTTGGGCCAAAAAGGGGCTTTAAGTTAAAACCCCAGGATTTTGGTTATTTTAAAAGGACACATTCAGGCATGTTTGGGAAAAAGGCTGCAACAAAGAATTTGGGATCTACCTATGCAGTAGCCAGTTTGAGTATTCGAGGTAATCAAACTGTCTGGGGGAAACTGCAAATGTCACTCAGCCCCCATCAAGAAATTTACATGCTGACAATAGACCCACGGAAGAACAGCCTCACAGAACCCATCCAAGTCATGCATAAACCAAATTGTTTAGCCAACCAACAAAGAATCTCAAGGCCCCAGTGGAAACTCAAAGACTAAGGACAAAACTGACAATTAAACAAGAGGTTAACAATTGATGGGGCCATCCCTGTTAAGTCTGTGTGTTATAGTGATAATTACTACACAGACTACAAGAGTAAATTCAACAGGTCTTTACTGGTTGGAGGTAGGGACTATACTGAATACAATATTACTACACAGTGCTTATATACCGGTGTGGTCACCACCGGTATTACGTATACAGCAGCCAGAGAAAGTAGCACATCTCTTAAGGTGGAACAGGCTTAAGTTCTCTTAAGGTGGAACAGGTTACATACACCACAATCCTCCCTTTTTAGCTTAACAGTCATATCCCCATTTAACATAACATAATAACATATATACATATATAACTTCAGGTATAACAGTTCAAAGGTTCAGTCTCTCAGGAGGCTTTCTGATGCGGCTTGGATAACGCCTCTCAGTAGTCTCTGATTCTTGTTGTTGAGGTGCCTCCTCTATTTGGTTTCCAATGTATTGGGTGTCATCATCATCAAGTACATTCCCTGCCGAGGTAGATGCTTCAGGTTCATTAACGTCTTCCACAGTTGTCTCTGTCACAACCATGGGTTCGACCCTTGCTCTCGACTCTACCAGTTGATCCGCATGACGCCTTATCACATTATGACCAATATCTACTGTGTACATCAGAGGTCCTTGTCTGGCCCGAATTGTTCTGGACTGCCATTTTTCATTTCCATAGCCCCTTGCCAACACTGGTTGTCCTACGTCGAAAGTTCGAGTGGTCTTGTTGTTAATATGCCGAAACTGTTTGTTTTCCACTTCCCTCCGCACATTTGGTTTTAACAAGTCCAACTTGGACCGCAACCTCCTGTTATAAAACATCATGGCAGGACTTTGGTTAGTCACTGCATGATCGGCGTTTCGATATGACATCAGGAACTTGTCGACCTTGTGTTGCAGTGAAATCTGATCATCGTTCATGTCCTTAATTGCCTTTTTGAATGTCTGGACAAATCTTTCAGCCAACCCGTTTGTCGCCGGATGATATGGGGCAGAGGTATAATGTTTTACTCCATTCTTCTTTAAGAATTGTCGGAATTCTTCCGATACAAACTGTGGTCCGTTGTCCGAACAGATCTGTTCTGGCAATCCGTTCCTTGCGAATATTGTTCTTAACACCGCAATTGTCTTTTCTGAAGTAGTGGTATTCATCTTGATGACTTCTGGCCATTTGGAATGTGCGTTCACCGCGATTAGGAACATGGAGTCCATGAATGGACCAGCAAAGTCAATGTGTACGCATTGCCATGGGGCTGAAGGCCATTCCCATGGGTGTAGCAGTGCTATCGGAGGTGCATTTTGCACTTTTTGGCACCCAGCGCAGCTTTTCGTTAACTCCTCAATCTGTTGGTCAATACCCGGCCACCATACATAAGCCCTAGCAAGACTTTTCATTTTAACTCCCCCCAGATGACCTTCATGCAGTTCGTTTAAAACTCTTTCCCTTAACTTGGGAGGAATAATCACTCTTGTCCCGTACATCAAGGTACCATGGCAGACGGACAGCTGGTCTCGCCTTGCCGAAAATGCCAGTAACAGAGGATCCCCCCGTGTTGGCCATCCTTTCACTGTCACCTCGTAGACTCTGGACAGTGTCGGGTCGTTCCTGGTTTCTCTTTCAATACTTGCATTGGTGACTGGTAAACACTCGATGATGGTCGAATGAAATAACTCAACAGGGTCAACTTTCGTCGTGTCTTCTTCTTCAGGTAGTGGCAGGCACGACAGCCCATCAGCATTGCCATGCTGTTTCGTACCTTTGAATTCTATTTGATATTGATGTGCCCCTAGGAAAAGAGACCATCTCTGGAGACGCTGCGCTGTCATCGCCGAAACACCCTTCTTAGGGTTAAAAATGGATACCAACGGTTGATGGTCTGTCAGAAGTGTGAATTTTTGGCCCTGCAGGTAATGATTAAACTTCTTCACTCCCCATACAAGGCTAAGAGCCTCCCTATCGATCTGTTCATAGTTGCGCTCAGCGGAGGTCAATGATCTGGATGCAAACGCGACTGGCCTTTCCGTGCCATTTGGCAACTTGTGTGAGAGTACTGCCCCAATACCATATGGAGAAGCATCACAAGCCAACCGAATAGGCAGTGTCGGGTTGAAGTGAGCCAACACTTCCTCTGAGGTGATCAATTCTTTGCTTTTGCGAAATGCCTTCTTACAGTTTTCGCCCCATTCCCATGGTACCCCTTTCTGTAAAAGAGCGTTTAACGGGTACAGTACCGTGGATAGATTTGGCAGAAATTTATGGTAATAGTTAATTAATCCTAGAAACGACCTCAACTGAGAGACATTCTCCAGAGCAGGAGCCTTTACAACTGCCTCAATCTTGTCAGGAGACTTATGAAGCCCCTCCCGGTCAATGACATGGCCACAGTACGAGATCCGCTTCTGGAAGAACTCACATTTCTGCCGATTTACTCTAAGTCCATACTCTTTCAGTCTGTTGAGCACCAGTTCCAAGTTTGCGAGATGTTGTTCATCACCATCACCTGTGATCAGAATATCGTCCAGGTAACATTGTGTGCCTGGAATTCCCTGTAATACCTGCTCCATGGCCCTCTGCCAAATTGCTGGAGCCGATGCCACTCCAAAAACCAGCCTATTGTACCGGTACAACCCTCGATGCGTGTTGATCGTGAGGTATTGGCGTGACTCTTCCTCAACCTCCATCTGCAAGTACGCTTGCGCCAGGTCTATCTTGGTGAAGTGTTTCCCGCCAGACAAGGAAGCGAAAATATCCTCAATCCGTGGAAGCGGATACTGCACCGTGTGAAGCACCGGATTAACGGTGATTTTGAAATCTCCACAGATGCGAACCTTCCCTGGATCTCCTGGCTTGTTGCTCGCAGGATGTTTCATAACGGGAACAATGGGCGTAGCCCACTCACTCCAATCTACCTTAGACAGTACACCTGAACGTTCTAGTGCTTCCAGTTCTGCTTCAACAGTAGGTCATATTGCAAAGGGTACCGGTCTGGCTTTAAAAAATTTTGGTTGTGCATGTTCATCAATCTTGATGTTTGCCGTAATTCCTCTCAGTGTTCCCAGTCCCTGCCGGAACACCTCTTTAGCATCATCCAATATTCTGGACAATCGTTTAGGTTTGACATCTGTTTCCCCGGAATCTACCGTTAGTGCCTTCAAGGAGTGCCAGTCCATATTCATTTTCCTAATCCACTCCCATCCTAGTAGTGGTGGACCTCCTTCAGGTAGCGCATATAAGTCCATTACTTGGCTTTCTTCGCCCTTGTGGACCACTTGTACCTCTATTTTTCCGATGGGGTACACTCTTTGCCTCGTGTATGTTTTCAATATAATCTCCGTATCCTGTAGGGGAATATGTTGGAATAACCTTCTGTAATCTTTCTTATTCATGACCGTCAATGCCGATCCAGTGTCCAATTCCATTTTTACTTGGACTCCTGCTATCTGAAGAGTGACCCAAATTGTCTGGAGATCTGCATCTTTACCAACGTTGTGTACTCTTAAGCTATCCAGTTCATTACTGCTAGCGTCTGAATCTGACTTCTGTTCGGTCAAACTGTTCTTTGTCACCTTGTGTACCTTTGCGTATTTTCCTTGCGGTGACTTTTTGTTGCTGGTCTTCTTTCCTGACCGGCATACTTTAGCTATGTGGCCAAGCCTGCCACACGTTCTGCATTCTTGGTTTTTAAACCAACACTGGTTCTGATCGTGCGTTGTCTTTCCACAACGATAACATTTGACAGAACTCAAACCCAATTTGCTTGTACCGAGTTCCGGTGACCGTAGCTGCATTACTGCCGTGCCTCTCGCTGCGGCTTCGTGCGCTGCTGCCATAGTGACCGCCTTCTCAAGCGTCAGCTCATTCTCCTCGAGCAGTCGCTTTTGTGTATCCTGTTTAAATAAACCACGCACAAATTTATCTCGTAGTGCCTCTGTCAGTCCCGTTCCAAACTGACAATAATTTGCTAGCTTACGTAATTCCATCAAATATTCAGCATTGCTTTCATTCTGCAGCTGCCTTCTGTCGTAAAATTTAAATCGTTCCGCTAGCATCAGCGGCGTGGGGTTTAGATGATTTTTCAGGACAGTAACAATCTCCTCGAACGTCTTATCCGCCAGTTCATCTGGTGATACAAGGTGTTTCAATTGCCCGTATGTCTTCGCACCCATTAAATTTAATAATGTTAGTGCTTTATCTGCATCAGGAATTTTATTTGCCTTACAATAATTTTGTATGCGTTCTACATACATGGCCCAATCTTCGATGTCACTATCAAAGGTATTAATGTTCCCATGTTTAGGCATCGTTGCAATTTATTGTATTTTTATGTTATCCAAGATGGCGGCTTCCCGCTCCTGTCGTCCTCCTCCGCCCACAAAATGGCAGTTTTCCCGCGCTTGGCGGTCTTCAACCGTCCCCCGACGCTGTCTCCGCTTCACCGTGGCTCTCGCGCCTTCAGTTTCCCCAGACGCTGCGCCTTTTAGCCCGAATGCGGCCCTTATCTCCAGTCGCGATCGATGTCCCCGCGCTGCGCCTCTCGCTCGAAAGCGGCCCGGCCCTTATCTCCGGTCGCGATCGATCTCACCGCCCTTATTCCTCCGTCTTCCCAGCCCCGTCTGTACAGCCAACGCGGTTGACTTTCTGTCGCGTCGCTGCCTGGCTTACCCACCACCGAGGTGGAAAGAAGAAAGCTGACAGTCGCTGATGGAGGCTTCGAGGTCAGGATGTCTTCTGCACTCCGGTTTCTCGATGCCTGCCGCTCGACGTGTCTTCCAGTAGGGTGATGAGGGTGGAAACCTCTCTTCGACGTCCTGTCTGTGGACGAAGCTGCCGTGGAAATAACTGCCGCAGGGTAAGAATCGGACACGTCGCCACTGTTAAGTCTGTGTGTTATAGTGATAATTACTACACAGACTACAAGAGTAAATTCAACAGGTCTTTACTGGTTGGAGGTAGGGACTATACTGAATACAATATTACTACACAGTGCTTATATACCGGTGTGGTCACCACCGGTATTACGTATACAGCAGCCAGAGAAAGTAGCACATCTCTTAAGGTGGAACAGGCTTAAGTTCTCTTAAGGTGGAACAGGTTACATACACCACAATCCCGAAACCAATTGAACAATTTGAACAGATCAATGTTAACGAGCCCGCCCAAAATCTAACAAGATTAGCAGGTCTCGTTTAGTATAATTGGAGACCTGTTTTTACAAGAAAGCAGTTTGTTCATTGAGGGGAGTTCATCAAGAAGCAGTTCTCTCTCTCTACAGAGTTCAGCAGTCAGTTCAGAAAGGCAGCTCTCTCTCTCTACACAGCTCAATGAGTTCGATCAGTACAGTTCAGCAGAAGGAGTTCAACAGAAACAGTTAACCAGTTCGAGAAGAAAGGAGAGACCCATTGTTCAAGTTTAAAACACCATCGAAACTCAACGGTTTCAGAAGCAAGCATCTAGAAGCAGTTCTCTCTCTCGAAGAAGAAGTAACACATCATCGGACACCTCGCGGCACCAAGGGCCCCACGAAACCAACAACCAAATATTACCAGAAGCCAACTAGGTAATACTGGGCCACTGCGACCAACAAGAAACCAACTCGGAAGAAACCGAAGATCTGCAAGTTTTTCCCACTCTACAAACTATTCCTGCGTTTGGTGAGCATTTCCCTGGTCCTCTGGAATTCAACCTAGTTAGTGTAGTGGGATTGGGGGGGGTGAAGTATTTTGTCTATTGTTATTCTCCCTCGTATATTCTGAAGTGTTCCCCCTTTTAGAGTGATAAGATTATTGTGTTGTGTATATTTTCTTGTCTCAAATAAAAACCAAAGTTCTTGTATCAAATTCAGTTGTTCGCTGCAATTTCATTACAACCCCCAAATAAGTCCAGGTCTAGAACCAAGGGAGTGGGAGTGATTCGAACCACTCGGAGTCAGAGGCGAAGCTAACCACACACACCACCCCTTACAGATCGTGTTTGACTAATCTAATCGAATTTTTTGATGAAGTAACAGAATTGATGAAGGGAATGCAATGGATGTTGTCTACATGGATTTTTGGAAGGCGTTTAACAAAGTACTACATAGAAGGCTGGTTAGCAAAATTGAGGCTTATGGAATAGGTGGGTCAGTGGCAGCTTGGATAAGGAATTGGCTTAAGGACAGAAAACAGCGAGTTGTGGTAAATGGTTGTTTTTCAGACTGGAGGATGGTAGACAGTGGTGTTCCCCAAGGGTCAGTGCTGGGGCCACTGCTTTTTTTGATATATATAAATGACCTGGATTTTGGAATACAGAGTAGAATTTCTAAATTTGCCAATGACACCAAACTTGGGGGTGTAGCAAACAGTGAGGATGATAGCAATGGACTGATAATGGTAACCTCTGATCCGTACAACATCTAAACCTGTACCCAGAATCGTAGGAATTGGCTGGTTATTTTAATGTGTATTTCCCACACAGCACAGGTATGGGGTAATGTTGTTATATGTGTTCCGTGATGTTTTATATTGGTACTCTCAATTCAGCAACTGCTGGCTGCTGTGAAACTAAGAAGTAATCGGCTACAATATTTGCAAATGAAGCAAAGAATCTGCAGTTTGTGATTAACTTGTACTTTTGGGGAACTGCAGTTTAAGGTGAAAATGTACCTGTGATCAGCTCTATCACAGGTACCAGTACAGTGACATTGGAACACAGCAAAACTGGTCAACCTGCCATTCCTGTCTCTATCTCAGAATGCAGGGCACAAATGCTCTGTAGGAGGCCTGTGAAAAGTCACCTCAGCTGTATAGATGAGGTTAGTAGACATCCATTTGTTTAGTAGGGACAGGTCTTGTTCCTACCAGTGCCTCTCATTTCAGAAGCTGCTTCTTCTTATCGTGTCCACGGACAGTCTATACATAGCCCAGCCAGAACTGGACACATTTTTGCGCCTTGTTGTTGAATTCGGCAAGATCTGCAACAGTGCAGGGTTCCTCTAACGATGGACATTGCAGGAGATGTTGCATAGTCTGTGCCTCAGTTCCACATTCACAAGTTGTCGGGCTGGTTGAATATCCCCATTTGCTTAGTGACACCTTTGAGCAACCTAAGTCTGTTAAGGCACTTCCAGGTTGCCGAGTTGCAATTAGCTCCTGGGGGAAGGCTTTCATCAAGTAAAATTTCCATCGCTGGGGGTTGTTCAAGACTGGTGAGCCGATCTTTCCACAAGGCAATGCGGGCTTCAGATGAGGTTGATTGTAATGGAACAACACTGTTCATGAAGCTCTTTCTTGATTTTAGGCGGCTGGCTGCAGGTGTATGACAATGCAGAGGGTGTCTCTCATCTGATGTTTGACGGAGTCGTTCTTTCTTGCTGGCTACCGTTCTTCTTATATCAGGGGGAGCGATACCTGCCAGGATATATAGGCTGTTGGTGTTTGTTGGTTTTAAGCAACCTGTGATAAATCGGCAGCTTGCATTCAGAACGGCATCCATCTTCTTGACATGAGTAGACCTTTCCCATGCAGGGCAGGCGTAATCGGCAGTGGAATAGCAAAGAGCAAGTGCACTGGTTCGCAACGTTTTCGGGCTTGTTCCCCATCTTGTGTTAGTGAGCTTATTCAGGATGTTGTTTCGTACGCTCACTTTTGCCTTTGTCTTCTCGATGTGGTTCTTGAAGGTGAGGCATCGGTCAAGGGTAACTCCTAAGTAGATAGGGTGCTCGCAATGCGTCCGTGTTGCTGCACACCACGTCACTTTCAGCTGGCGTTTGGCTTCACGGTTTCTGAGGTAGAATGCACAAACTTGCGTCTTTGATGGGTTTGCGTGAAGGTGGTTTTCTTCATAGTAGGATTTTAGTCCCTCCAAGGCCTCAGAAAGCGTTTTCTCCACGGTGTTAAAATCAGTGCTTTGGGCAGTGACACAAGTCATCAGCATATATAAAACGACGTGTAACACCGTCTATAGGTTGGTCATTCGTGTAGATGTTGTACAGCAGCGGTGCAAGCACGCTTCCCTGAGGAAGACCATTTATAAGCTGCAAACTTATAAATGATCATGCTGCCATTTTACACCTTTCTAACACAAGCCTGGAGCTCAAACTATCAAAGATACATACATATTTCAATGGCTTTCCTTGGCTTGCAGCCATTCATATTTGTACAGAAGCTGTGGTTAAATACTGCTCAACCGTGGAGGGTCATAGAGTCATACGGCACAGAAGCAGGCCATTTGGCCCATCGAGTTCGTGCCGGCTCTCTGTCGAGCAGTCCCATTTGCCCGCTCTATCCCTGTAGCCCTGCAAGTTAATTTCCCTCAAGTGCCTATCCAGTCTCCCCTTGAAAACATTGTGTCTCCGCTTCCACCACTTCCGTCGGCACCGAGTTCCAGGAATTGGCTTAAGGAAAGAAAACAGCAAGTTGTGGTAAATAGCTGTTTTTCCAGACTGGAGGAAGGTAGACAGTGGCGTTCCCCAAGGGTCAGTGCTGGGACCACTGCTTGTTTTGTTATATATCAATGACCTGGATATTGGAATACTGACCTGGATATTGGAATACAGAGTAGAATTTCTAAATTTGCCAATGACAGCAAACTTGGGGGTGTAGCAAACAGTGAGGATGATACCAATCAACTGCAATGGGACATAGTAAGGCTAGCAGAATGGGCAGACAAGTGGAATTTAATACAGAGAAGTGTGAGGTGATGCATTTTGGCAGAAGGAACAGGGAGAGGCAATATACACTTAATGGCACAGTTTTAAAGAGTGTGCAGGGACAGAGGGACCTGGGAGTTAATGTGCATAGGTCCCTGAAGGTGGCAGGACATAGTGAGAGACTGGTTAGCAAAGCATATGGGGTCTTGGGCTTCATAAAGGGAGGTATTGAGTACAAAAGTAGAGAAGTTATGTGGAACCTTTATAAAGTGCTGGTTAGGCAACAACTAGAGTAGTGTCCAGTTCTGGCCACCACACTTTAGGAAGAATGTGAAGGCCCTCGAGAGGGTGCAGAGATTTACCAGAATGGTTCTGGGGAGGGGGGTTCTTAGCTACAAGGACAGGTTGGAGAAGCTGAATTTGTTTTCATTAGAGCAAAGGAGGTTGAGGGGTGATTTGATTGAGGTGTACAAGATTATGACTGGTTTGGATAGGCTAGACAGGGAAAGGCTGTTCCCACTAGTTGATGGTACAAGGAATGGGGGGACACAGATTTAAGGTTTTGGGCAACAGATACAGGGGGGATGTGAGGAAATACTTTTTTACGCTGCGAGTGGTGAGGACCTGGAACTCGCTGCCGAGGGAAGTGGTGGAAGCGGACACACTCAATGTTTTCAAGGGGAGACTGGATAGGCACTTGAGGGAAATAAACTTGCAGGGCTACGGGGATAGAGCGGGGAAATGGGACTGACTGGATTGCTCTACAGAGAGGCCGAATGGCCTCCTTCTGTGCAGTATGACTCTATGACCCTCCACAGTTGAGCAGTATTTAACCACAGCTTCTGTACAAACATGAATGGCTGCAAGCCAAGTAAAGCCATTGAAATATAGATGCATCTTTGATAGTTTCTGAGTTCCAGGCTTGTGTTAGAAAGGTGTGAAATGGCAGTATGAGCATTTATAAGTTTGCAGCTTCTGAAATGAGAGGAACTGGTAGGAACAAGACCTGCCCCTACTAAACAAATGGATGTCTATTAACATCATCCATACAACTGAGGTGACGTTTCACAGGCCTCCTACAGAGCATTTTTGCCCTGCATTCTGAGTTACAGACAGGAATGGCAGGTTGACTAATGTTGCAGTGTTCCCATGTTACTGTACTGGTACCTGTGATAGAGCTGATCACCGGTACATTTTCACCTTAAACTGCAGTTCCCCAAAAGTACAAGTTAAACACAAGCTGCAGATTCTTTGCTTCACTTGCAAATGTTGCACCCTATTATTTCTTAGTTTCATAGCAGCCAACAGTTGCTGAATTGAGAGTACCAATATAAAACATCACGGAACACATATCCTAACAACATTACCCCATACCTGTACTGTGTGGAAAATGCACATGAAAATAACCAGCCAATTCCTACGATTCTGGGTACAGGCTTAGCTGTTGTACGGATCAGAGGTTACCAAACAGAACCACATAATCTTGCACTGATTGTCATATGTTAACTGCCTATTTGAAAAAATATGTACTTGGTTAAGTGGGTGTAAAAGCATTTTTTGGCATTAATGAGGTGTTAACTAGGATTCAGACACTGCTGAGCCACTAATTTGTGGATCCACTGCTTCTTAACTTACTGCTGCCAGTGATAATAAACTCTGGTAGAAAATTCTTTATAATAGTTTGGATTTGCTGTACCAGGAAAGAGTCACTGGGACTGTGCAAGTGAATGTTGCTTTTCATACCTTGACTGTAAGGGCTAGAAAAGGACAACTAAGGAATACAATGTAGACAATATTTTATTGAGAATTAATTGTTAGTGAAGGAATATTTAGAGCAGATCAATGCTATCTTTGTTAAATAAAGACAGATGCTTATAACAGAAGACTTTAAATACAATTAGATGCTGAGAGGCTGTTTCCCCTGGCTGGGGAGTCTACACTAGGGGTCATATCTCAGGATAAGGGGTCGGTAATTTAGGACGGAGATGAGGAGAAATTTCTTCACTCAGAGTGTTTTGAATCTTTGGAATTCTCCACCCCAGAGGGCTGTGGTTGCTCAGTCAATGAATGCTTATAGGGTATTGTGTGCAGTTTTGGTCACCTTACCTGAGGAAGGACGTTCTTGCCATGGAGGGAGTGCAGCGAAGATTCACCAGGCTGATACCTGGGATGGCAGGAATGACGTATGAGGAGAGATTGGGTCGATTGTGCTTATACTCACTGGAGTTTAGAAGATTGAGAGGGGATCTCATCGAAACCTATAAAATTCTGTCAGGCCTGGACAGACTAGGTGCAGAAAGGATGTTTCTGATGGCTGGGGAGTCCAGAACCAGGGTCATAGTCTAAGGATAAGGGGTAAGCCATTTAGGACTGAAATGAGGAGGAATTTCTTCACCCAGTGAGGGGTGAACCTATGGAATTCTCTGCCTCGGAGGGCGGTGGAGGCCAGTTCATTAAGTATATTCAAGAAAGAGTTGGATATATTTCTTAAGGCTAAAGGGATCAAGGGATATGGGGAGAAGGCAGGGACAGGGTACTGTATTTGGATGTGAAATAAAGAATAGATTTGCCTTCCAAAGTTAGGCTTTATTAACTTTAAAATTAGCAGCATATCTTTCTACATCCAGTCCCAACTAAGGCTAGAAAAGGACTGAATTTAAGGTAGCCACAACACATCATGTGATCATCAACTACCAATGAAATTACAACACATATCCCAAGGCAGTTAACAAACAACGAATCATAATACTTTTACTAATCAAGGAATAATCACCACATTCACCCCTCCTTTTAAAATATACTCCAACCTAATAACTTTTCACAGAATCGCAGAATCACAGAAACCCCACAGTGCAGATAGAGGCCATTTCGGCCCATCGAGCCTGCACCGACACATATCCCACCCGATCCCCGTAACCCCTACACCAACACATGTCCCACCCTATCCTTGTAACCCCACGTATTTAATCCCCCTAACACTAAGGGTCAATTTATCATAGCCAATCAACCTAACCCGCACATCTTTGGACTGTGGGAGGAAACCGGAGCACCCGGAGAAAACCCACGCAAACACGGGGAGAATGTGCAAACTCCACACAGACAGTCGCCCGAGGCCGGATTCGAACCCGGGTCTCTGGCACTGTGAGGCAACAGTGCTAACCACTATGCCACCGTGCTGCCCATTTTACAATTTACAATTAACTATTTACAACTAAACTATGCACGAGAATAAAACTATTTACATAACACAATACTAAATAAACAACAACAAATAATAACATTACGCATAAGTATTAAGTATCTCTCAACTAAAATATACTATAATTCAACAATTTTTAAAACATTATCAATTTAAAAGTCCATTTTCAATCGGTCGACCGGATATCTTGTTCGTGTCGACCTTCTTAACCTTGGTGAAATTCCTTGCCCTCCCACGCCAGAAGGCACAGAAGTATCTTCAACAGGAAGGCTATCCATATCCCGATTCTCAACGGTTTCCGGATTAGAAATCCCATCAGAAGATGAACTGGGACGGTCATAAACATCTACCAAAGGCTGACTAATAGAAGTATGATTATCTGCAATCGGATTGGAAATATTCGTAGTATCTGTAACAGCATCCACCTTATCCAAATCATGACCATTATTAATATCCTCAGAAGAGGGCTGGCCCCCACAAGGAGCCAAGTCTTTAATTGAAACAGTACTTTCTTTCCCATCTTGGAATCGAATATGAGCATATTGGGAATTTGCCTCCAACAGCTCCACCTCCTCCACCAAGGGGTCATATTTTGACAATCTAACATGGCGTCGAAGCAACACAAGTCCCTGCATAGTAAGCCATGAAGGTACCGAATATCCCGTAGTAGATCTCCGCGGATAGTTAAAGAGCCTTTCATGGGGGGTCACATTAGTAGCCGTTGAAAGCAGTGATCTAATGGAATGCAGGGCATCAGGCAGCACCATTTCCCACTGTGTATTCTTAAGGTTCCGGGATGTCAACGCCAACATAGCTGCCTTCCAGATCACCCCATTGTATCGTTCGCACTGTCCATTACCCTGGGGATTATACGGGGTAGTTCTACTAGTAGAAATTCCCCGACTCTGAAGGTATTCCTTCAACTGGGAAGACATAAAAGAACTTCCCTGATCCGAATGGATATACGCAGGCATCCCAAAGATAACAAAAAGTTGAGTCAAACATTTAATAACTGTAGCAGCTGATACATCTGCACAAGGAAAAGCAAAAGGGAACCTTGAAAACTCATCCACAACAGTAAATATATATCGGTTTTGAGTAGTTGAAGGAAGAGGTCCCTTAAAATCAACACTCAAACGTTCAAAAGGAGAAGTAGCCGTTATAAGATGAGCTCGTTGAGGCTTAAAGAAATTCGGTTTACACCGAGCACAGATAGAACATGATGAAGTCATCCGCTTGACGTCTTCAACTGAAAAAGGCAAGTTCTTACTGCGTACAAAGTGTATCATCCTCGTAACCCCAGGATGACATAAGGCATTGTGAAGATTAATAAGCGTATCTCCGTGAATCACCGAACAATAAGCCCTCGACAGTGCATCAGCAGCAACATTATCCTTCCCCGGACGATAAACTATGTCAAAATGGTAACATGCCAACTCAATCCTCCATCTCATTATTTTATCATTTTTAATCTTTCCAAAATGTTTAACATCAAACATAAAGGACACAGATTTTTGGTCAGTTACCAGCGTGAAATGTCGCCCCGATAAATAATGTCTCCATTTACGCAATGCTTCTACTATTGCGTATGCCTCTTTTTCTATTGAGGAATGTCTTTTTTCACTATTATTCAAAGTACGTGAGAAAAAGGCCACAGGTCTTCCATTTTGGTTCAAAGTAGCCCCAATTGCAAAATCCGAAGCATCCGTCTCAATCACAAAGGGAACCTGCTCATCAATGGAATGCACAACTGCTCCTAAAATATCCTTTTTAAAATTCTCAAAACATGTCCTGGCCTCCCATGATAGAGGATATGTCGCAACCCGAATAAGAGGCCGGATCTTCCGTGAAAAAATTGCAATCCAATTAGAATAATAAGAAAACAGTCCAACAACTCATTGCAAAGCATTAGAATTAGTAGGACAAGGTAAATCGATCAATGGTCGCAGACGTTCTGGATCTGGTTTAATCTTATTTCCCGAAATAATATACCCCAATAGATTTACCTCAGTAGTCGAAAAGACACATTTCTCTTTGTTAAAAGTTAAACCAACTTTTTCCGCAGCTTGAAGGAATCTTTTTAAATTAGAATCATGCTCCACCCTTGATTTGCCACACACTGTGATGTCATCTAAGTATGAAAAGGTGTCAGAGAGGGAGTTATCACTTATAAAAGCATCCATTGCCCGTTGAAAACAAGCAACACCATTAGCAACACCAAATGGTATTCGGCAAAACTGATACAGCTTTCCACCAGCCTCAAAGGCCGTATATGGTTGATCCTTCTTAACAATAGGAACCTGATGATAAGCACTCTTTAAATCAATAGTGCTAAAAACTTTATACTGAGATACTTTATTGATAAGCTCATCAATCTTAGGCAAAGGGTACGCGTCTAATTGAGTATACCTATTAATAGTTTGGGAATAGTCTATCACCATTCGTTTCTTGTGTCTCTCATTAGTCGTGACAACTACCTGTGCTCGCCAAGGTGAACAACTAGGTTCAATGATTCCTTCCAATAAGAGACGTTGAACTTCAGAATTAATAAATTCTCTATCCTGACTACTATATCTTCTTGACTTGGTAGCAATTGGCTTACAATCCGACATCAAATTAGAAAAAAGTGATAATGGAGGAATAGATAAAGAGGTTAATCCACAAATAGATAAAGGTGGCTTAGTCCCTCCAAATGAAAGACTAAGAGACTCGTGTAGCTGAAGAACATCATGTCCAATCAAAATATCCGCACAGAGATTAGGCAAAACAGATAGGCGTATATCAGTATACGTATTACCCAGAAGAACCATTTTCACAAAGCAACAACCAGCTATTTGTGAAATAAGGGTCGTCTGAGCCATACACACCTGATACGTAACAGGCGAAATTTTCAAATGCTTCTCCTTCGCAAACTGAAGACTTATAAAACTCTCAGTACTGCCCGTATCTATAAGGGCCTTCACTTCCAACCCATTAACTTGAGCCGTAACTATAGCTTTGTTTAGGCCATGAGCAAATGCAGCAGAAATTGATGCAATAAACGCCCTATCTAAAGGCTGAATAGTCACAGAAGAGGTAGTGGAGGAAGACCCTCCCACACCAGAAGGAGGGAAGGTAATTGAACCTGATGATTTGCACACACGTGCATAATGACCTCTCTTGCCGCATTTACTACACACAGCCTCCCGAGCAGGACACTTCAGACGAGGGTGCCGGATATTCCCACAAAAATAACACTTCTGAATCCTAGAGGCAACGGCCGCCGAAGTAGAAACTGTTTCAAAATCTAGTAAACCACTCCCATTAAGTCCACATAATTCCTTTTCATCCGAAACTGCCGAAACCATAGTCGCAGGCCGATTAAAAAGAGCATAAGAATCTGAACTTCTCTGAGCCACATCCAATGTGGAAGCTTGCTCAAAAGCACTTTTAAGATCCAGAGTCTTATTTTCTAACAACCGCTGACGAATTGATCTAGACAGTAATCCATTAATAAAAGCATCCCGTACCGATTCGTCCTTATGTTCTTCAGCCATCACAGCTTTATAATTACAGTCAACACTAAGGCACCGAAGTGCTTGTAAATAAGTATCCAAAGATTCTCCCACCTGCTGCCTACGGGCAGATAAAAGATGACGTGCGAATACCTCATTCTTTGGTTTAACAAAAATCTTTTCCAATGTAGAAATAGCCTCTTCATAAGTTTTACAGTGCAAAATATATTTATATACATCCGGGTCAATGTAGTTGATCAGCATATTCAGCTTATTTAGAGCCTCTTGATCCAATACGCCCAAAAAGTTTTTAAATGTACAATACCAATGTTTCCATTTATCATCCACTCCAGCAGAATTGGGGTCAGCCTTGAATCGTTCTGGTTGAAGATATCGCTCCATTCTAACAAAAAGTTAATAAATTGAAATAAAGAATAGATTTGCCTTCCAAAGTTAGGCTTTATTAACTTTAAAATTAGCAGCATATCTTTCTACATCCAGTCCCAACTAAGGCTAGAAAAGGACTGAATTTAAGGTAGCCACAACACATCATGTGATCATCAACTACCAATGAGATTACAACACATATCCCAAGGCAGTTAACAAACAACGAATCATAATACTTTTACTAATCAAGGAATAATCACCACAGGATGATCAGTCATGATCTCATTGAATGGCGGAGCAGGCTCGAATGGCCGAATGGCCTACTCCTGCTCCTATATTCTATGTTTCTATAGTGTGGGAAAGTGAATTTGATCTAGAAGTTCAGCCATGATCTTATTGAAAGGCAGAGTAGGCTCTTCATTATAAAGTAATAAATTTAATGAAGGTTTCAAAAAATATTTTCTGTTGCAGAGAATTGAAGATAAAAAAATGAGTGCTTAAAAGGTTTGGCTATATTCCAATAGCGCACTATAATATGATGGATGATGATTGGTAGTTCTAGCGAGAATGAGGAACTGAAAGAAATTAGTATCAGTAAAAAAAAAAGTACTGGAGAAATTAATGGGGCTGAAAGGCGATAAATCCCCTGGACCTGATGGCCTGAATCCTAGGGTTTTGGAAGAGGTAGCTATAGAGATAGTGGATGCATTGGTTGTCATTTTCCAAAATTCCATAGATTCTAGAACGGTTCCTGTGGATTGGAAGGTAGCAAATGTAAACCCATTATTTAAGAAAGGAGGGAGAGAGAAAATGGGGAACTACAGACCAATTAGCCTGACATCAGTAGTAGGGAAAATGCTAGAATCTATTATTAAGGACGTGGTAACAGGGCACTTAGAAAATAATAATAGGATTGGGCAGAGTCAACACTGATTTATGAAAGGGAAATCATGTTTGACGAATCTGTTAGAGTTTTTTGAGGTTGTAACTAGCAGAATAGATAAGGGGGAACCAGTGGATGTGGTGTATTTGGATTTTCAGAAGGCATTCGATAAGGTGCCGCACAAGAGATTATTAAACAAAAGTAGGGCTCATGGGATTGGGGGCAATATACTAGCATGGATTGAGGATTGGTTAACAGACAGAAAACAGAGAGTAGGAATAAACGGGTCATTTTCAGGTTGGCAGGCTCTAACTAGTTGGGTACCACAAGGATCAGTGCTTGGGCCTCAGCTATTCACAATCTACATCAATGATTTGGATGCGGGGACCAAATGTAATATATCCAAGTTTGCTGATAATACAAAGCTGGGTGGGAATGTAATTTGTGAGGAGGATGCAAGGAGGCTTCAAGGGGATAGAGACAAGCTAAGTGAGTGGGCAAGAACATGGCAAATGGAATATAATGTGGAGAAATGTGAAGTTATCCACTTTTGTAGGAAAAATAGAAAAGCAGCGTATTTTTTAAATAGTGAGAGATTGGGAATGTTGGTGTTCAGAGGGACCTGGGTGTCCTTGTACAAGAATCACTGAAAGTTAACATGCAGGTACAGCAAGCAATTAGGAAAGCAAATGGTATGTTGGCCTTTATTACAAGAGGATTTGAGTATGAGAGTAAAGACGTCTTACTGCAATTATATAGGGCCCTGGTGAGACCACACCTGGAGTATTGTGTACAGTTTTGGTCTCCTTACCTGAGGAAGGATATACTTGCCATAGAGGGAGTGCAACAAAGGTTCACCAGACTGATTCCTGGGATGGGGGGATTGTCCGATGAAGAGAGATTGAGTAGACAGGGCCTGTATTCTCTAGAGTTTAGAAGAATGAAAGGTGATCTCATTGAAATATACAAAATTCTTACAGGACTTAACAAGTGTAAGATTCGCGAAATTTTCATAAGTAATCACGCAAGAAGTCAGGGTTAATAAGACAGCTTTATTGACCAAAAGAAGCTTGTACAGAGAAACCTTTGATAAAAGGGCACACAAAATGGCCGCCAGACCTCGTGACCAGCTTCTGGGACCATTTGAATTTCTGTTACTGCAAGCCAGACAGGCTTGTGGATTGAGGACATTAAAGCCCGCGAAAACCAGTTTCGGGAAACCGAAACTCATGGAACTGACTATACATATTGATCAGATTATAAGTACAGGACAGATTTGGGTAGCAGGATGAGGCCCATCAAGAAATGGGCGGACAATTGAATGAACACTTTAACCCATTTACTGTACAAAGGAAAAGCCGTCTCCAGACCGATCAATATACAAGCCGAGTTACGGTGACAAAGCAAAGACATTATCGGCCCAGGAAGGCCAGTTCAGCTATCACCGGCTCCCGTTATGAAGACAAAACACCCCTGCAGAGAGTTCTGCCCGCCAAAATTATTACAAAGACAGGACTATGATTTGGCGGGAGATAAGAATGTTCCAAAAAGGTATAACTGTGGATTGAAAAAGTCCATCAGTACGCTTCACTTGACGCTTCTCTTGAGGCTTCACTTCACGATTCACTACGTTTTTCACTGGACGCTTCACTTCGGCTTCACTTCTTGGATGCTTCAAAACGCTTCGGGACAGACTCCATTGGAACCAAGCAGCATTTCGGTTCGGACCGTGTTCGGTGTTCGGGCAGGCAAGGCCCGGCAACGACGAGAAGACGACGAGGGTGGCCCGGGTACTTTGGTCGGGAGATCATCGACGACCCAGGCCGAAGAAGAAGACACCCTCAGAAGGACAATCATTATGACTGCATAAGAGGACTCTCAGGGCCCGGCACTCCAGTGTCTCAACATCACATCGGTAATGGATTCACCCATGTGCATCCAGTTCTTAAAGTCACGTCGGTAACGGATTCATCCATGGCGAGCGCTCACCAAGGCTGTATCGATTGCCTCATCGCAGGAGAACCAAGAGGAAAACAAGCTGCGCCAGAACTTTCCAAACCCACGTGATGACGGAAAGCTGTGTCAAAAGGCTGCAAACCCCTTTTCGCAATTCTTAAAGTGGTGAGCATGATCCCGATTTCCTCAAGTCGAAACTTAGTTTAGGTCTAGGGGAGGGGGTTAAGGGTAGTTGTAATGTGTTACCCCTTTTACGATGTGCCGTGTGTTCCCCATTTCCATAGAGTTAAGTTTATAGATGTGTGCATGCTTGTAGTTTCTTTAATCTATGCATATGACATGTATTTTATAAGTTGCAAACTGTTCAATAAAGGCATCCATTTCGTGCTATTCGACCTGGTCTATTGAGTTTTCTCTGCACTACAGCTCCCTGCACCTAAGTCCAAGGTCTAGAACCGTAGGGGCGAGTGGGTTGAACCACTCATGGGTAATTATTGCAAGAAGCCTGGCAGGAGACCAGAGCAAGCAAGAGAAACCCCCTACAGAGATGGCGACCACGGCAGGACCTTGGCAGCAGGAATGTAGTGTTTTAGATCAAGGTCTGAATAAACGAAATGTGATGGATGAGAGAATAGCGGATTATGTTTTTGGGAAGGTAAACCTTACAAAACAGTGGATATCCAACCTATTAAGAGATAGGCGCCCGCTAGACGCAGCCATCAAGTGGACAGAAAGCAAAGAGCACAAAAGATCTGTAGAAAAGGCAGTCTGGCTGATGTGCTACAAGAAGCAAGTCCAGCTTTTGGACCAAGTCATTGTAGCACAGACGGCCCAGATAAAAGGGTTACTAGCAGAAGTAGAGGAAAAGGTTGCGGGAGGGAAGAAACTGATTGAGTCGCTCAACGCGCTGAATCAGGAACGCCAATCCGTAACCCATCGCCATGAGACCAAGATAGATTACTTGGAGTGTCAGGTCATTGAGGCCAAGGCCAGTGAAGGTAGAATAAGGGACAGGTGTTTCCACCTAGCTCAGCAGGTAGAGGCACAGGAGGAAAGTATTCTGGGAGCTAGAGCAGCTTACAAGATGGCCATCGAGGATAGGTCTGAGAACGCCGACCATAGCGCTTGCCAAAGGGAGCTAGAGGACCTGAGAGAGGCCCTAGCGAAGGCAAATGGCTTGGTGTGTCTCATAAACCCACCAGCGAGCCAGCTACTGTTAGCCAAGGAATCCAAAAGACTGATTCCGCAAGAGGCAGTTGTGGTACCAACCACCCTGCCATCGGCACCTCCCAGCTATAGTGAGTCTTGGGATGAGGGAAAGGAAACGGTGAAGTTAGTCGAAGAGATTCCGGAGATAGAGTAACCCCAGGTAGTAGAGTCGAAGCCGGTACCGCTGTGTCCTGTTCGACACCGGAGGCTCAGTCCGAACGAAGACAATGGCGATGACGGACCCCTCGTGAATCAGATCGTAATGCCCCACAGCACACAACAGCTAAGGGCAATGATAAGCCACATCCCAAAACTCTCCGAGTCAGGAGATCTCTTCGTCCATTTTAGGGACGTGGAGCAGACCGCAGCAGTTAATGACTGCGACGGGAGAGAACAGTGTAAAATGCTGCTGTTCTCCCTGGACAGCTCGATACTCCAGTATCTCTCTGACGAGAGTAAGAGAGGGCACGGGGTGTATGAGGACTTAAGGGACGAGGTCCTGCAGGTTGTGGGGGAAGATGACGGAAATACGTTCCTCCGGTTGGGTAGGACGGTACAGCTAGAGGGAGAGCCCCCACGGGTTTTCGCCGGAAGGTTGTGGTCAGTGTATCGGCGCAGCTGCCCGGGCGGGCCGGCCCGGGACGGGCTGGACGCTGGTCAAAGGGCTCATTGGCTCCGGTGCCTGGTCACCAATTGCTTGCCGCAGGTGAGGGAGCAGGCCAAAACATGGTTTGACCCCAATAACCCCCGCTCCACGGAAGAGTTAGTACTAGATCAGCTCACGATAGGTTACAGGAACAGCAGGAGTAAGGAAGTGCCTCCCCCGAAGGGAAAGGTGCATGAAGCGAGGCCTGCAGCTCCTGTTAAAAAGGAATGGCATCAGGAGGGGAATCGCCCTCCCCAAGCCAAAAGTAGTTGTTACGGGTGTGGGAAGGAAGGTCACTGGCGCCGGGACTGTAGAAATCCTTGGAAGGATTCAAAGGGAAAAGCTCCCTCAGCCCCAGCCCAAACGCCCGTCCGAGAGAAGGGAGCCGATGTGTCGATCCATCACGATGCGATTGAGTCAATCATACAGACAATGCGGTCGAGTCAATCATACAGACAATGCGGTCTCTGATGACCTCGCAGGGGAAAATAGCTGTCACCACCGGTCTTGTCGCTCCCGAAACTCCGATCGCTGTACCCAAATGACTAGAGTCAGCGCAGCCCGTCTACCTGTGTGCGCTGCGATATGATGTATGGAGATGACCCCTCGTGGAGATGGAGGTGGAGGAGGTGAAAGGGACCTATTTGTTGGATACGGGGGCATCGTGCACCATAATCCACGCAGATAACCCCACCGCCTCGCCTCTGTCCACCGGGGTCCCATACCTTCTGTCGGGCTTCACGGGCGAAGAACAGGCTGGCGCACATTCCCTTCCCCTCTCCATTCGTTTAGGACCACTCCGCACCACGTGGAAGTGTATCCTGATGAAGTGGGAGGTGGGAGGTGGAACGGGAGTCCTGGGGTCTGATTTCTTGGTGGCCCACGGGATCCACGTGGACCTGAGAAATCATTGTCTCTGGGGAGAGGGTACGAGTGTGAAGGAGATAGAGAGTGTTAAGGAAACCCCTATGAAGGCGCGGGTTGGCCGGCGAGAAGTAAAATTCTTGGGTCTAACTCTATGCGCTGGTGAGAGAACCGTAGACCAGGAGGATGAGCCGGAATCGGTGCAAAATCCACCGGTCTGCGCCACTTGTACAGCAGAGGTGTCCCGACGCAACAAGTGGTTTAGCATGAAGCGGTGTAAACTGTTTAAGCCGGGTGCACAAGGGCCAACAACTGGGCCAGGTCTGAGGACAGAAATCCTCAGCCTGAGACAGGGTCACAGATCACACAGGCTGGAACTGTAGCCTGCGTGAAGGGAGGAGCCATCCCAATGGAGTGGGAGGTCTCCCCGTTGATCTGGGATTCGGACGAGGAAGAGCCCGAACGGCTCGACCCCACCCCGGACCCGATCACGGAGGAGCAGGAGGAGTCGGAGGCCGAAGGTCCCGACCCCGACTCGAGCTTAGGGGAGGTAGGGATAGGAGGCGGAGACTCACCACCTGTGGGGACAGGTGGAGGGGAGTCGGATGCCACAGATCCCGGCCCCGCGGGGGCGGAGCCTGAGGGAGGGGAGCCGGAATCGGCAGCTGTGGTGGGACCACAGGCTGCGACGGTGAAGGTCCCAATCCCAGGTCCGTTAGCCCTGGGAGCCTCACCCAAGGCGCTCCCTCGTAGGTCGACCCGAACGCCTCAGCCTGTGAAGTCTTGGCCCGGGTCACCCACTCCCAGTAGACGCCGATTTCAGAAAGCCCAGGAAAGACACGATTCCCGTTCAGCAGCGACAGGCTGCGAGGGATCAAAGCAGAAGGTCAGTGCAGCCCCGCCACAGGGAGCGGAACGCTGCAGCCCTCACAGGAATTAGTTAGGCCGCCCGAAGGAGGGCGGCGCTGTACATAAGTTTAGGTAACGATAAGTTAAGTTAAGTAATTTTAATGTTAGTTTAAGGCATGTAAAGTTTAAGATGATGGGGATGTTTTAAAAGGTAGTTCTCGAAGTCTGCCCAGTATGTGTGTGTGTTTGGAAGCAGGGTCAGGGGACCCGAGTGTCCGTTTAATTAGGCCAGCACCTATTGGGAGCCTGGCTACATCATCTTATCGGTTACAGAAACCAGGGATACAATGGAGAGGATTCTCGTGGTGCTCGCGGCGATCGGGTGCGGGTTGGCCTACCGAGGCCGCACCAAGGACATCATCGTGTTCGGATGCTCCGGGGACACAGCCCCCATCGCGACGGATGGGACGGGGAAGCGAGAGGTTGAGGAAACCGCCACCTACTTCCACCAAGGGAGATGGCCAGGATGGCTGGGGTCGAATTCTACTGAATACTCCAGCAAATCCAGGTTTGCCTACCAAGAGACTTCGTTAATGTGCCCTCGAGTGAGGATCATTGCACCCAGAGTCAGCGTTACCGTGGGAAAGAGGATCTGTTTGGTGTGTAAGGGGAACGTACCGCTAAGTAGATGGTGGTGGCTCCGAAAGCTGGGAAAGAATATGAAGAACTCTACGATCGAGTGGGAGCGACTGGGTAACAATACCCATCGGACAATTACAGGGACTCACGGACAATTACGTGTGTGTTGGGACAAATGGTGGGAACCAGATGAAGGGATATATGTCTGCATGTGGGGTTCGAAGCGCGCTTGCCCCAAAGGCATATCCATCTTTTTCCAGAGGCAGTGGCAAGATGAAGGGAAAGGGATGAGGTGGGACGTCAGCACCCGGGCGTGCGGAGCCCCATTCTCCCCGATTCCGGTAAACGCCACTGAACTCATCACCCGCCCACGCAAGCCCCTGCCCACGATTCCGGTAGCGCTAGCCCAGAAGGAAGGGTGCCCCACCACCACAAAGGGACCCGGGAACGGTTTAGTGTTGGTACCCACCGGTCAGATGCTGTACCAAGGGGTACACTACACGGTGGCCTCAGTGATTTTAAACCTCACTGAGGTACGATTGCCGGAGTGGTGTCCCAAGGAAACGGGGCAATTGTACCAGGTTCTGCTGACCAGGATGTTCAGACAATTTTATGAATTTGACTTTGCCGACATCGACAAAGCCAAATTGTACACCACACCACAGGAAGTTTTGGATCGGGTAGGAAGGCAAAGAAGGGGTACTGTAAATGACATTTTCACTGCTTTTAGTACCGGGATATCTGTTGTCAACGCTCTGGACAACATGGAGCTGCAGACACAGGTTAATGGTCTAAAGGCCCAGTTAAAGAACATACTGACAAACGAAAATAAGGTAGTGGGCTCTGAGCTACATGAGGACCAGGCCATGACACTACACAAGAGATAATTGCTGAGCTGGAGAAACACGCTAGAACGGTAAATGCACTCATTAGAGAGGACTGGAAAGCGTCCAATCAGGCAGCACAGAATGAGGCTTGTGTGCTATATGGGGCGTGGTTACTGGGTGAGGGCCGCATTAATCTGGAGGATTTAAAACAAGGTTTGGTCCCGTCCTGGATCAGCAATAAGCACTTGCAAGCGCTCCACCCTTTTGAGAACACATTAAGTCCGTGCCAGCTCAGACTAGCTGCAGAGGCGTACCCAGTCCCAGTGGACTGTGGACGCTCGAATCACACTATCATGGGAATAGTGGTGAGGATGCCGGTGTTGGGTCCCACAGCAAAACCCGCCCCGGTATACAGGGTGGAGAACATTGGAGTCATTCAGGGGGGTGCGCACATTCGTTACGCAGTGGTCCCGCCTTACGTCATCAGATGGGAGCGTACGATGACAGGCACTGACCTCTCGGGGTGTCGGAGCCGGGGAGTACACATCATCCTGTGTCCCCAGCACTTGAATGCCTTTTTAAAACCACAGTGCGGGTTCAGAGCCGCTAGCGCGAAGCCGATAAATTGCACCATGGAGGCAATGGCAAAAGACCATGTGCCCCCGCAGGTGGCATATATCGGAGGTGGGACATACTGTGTCACCACTGCAGCGCCTCACTACCAACACGGACAGCACGGGTGGTGTCCGGTCAGTGACAGCAGTTTCTGTTTTAAACCCAAGGCAGAAGTTCAAGTGGCACAACAGCGAATTGTCCCCATTCCTGTACCTTCCACTGTTCACCTCACTGTAAAAGAGAATTTCACGGATTTGCAGCGATTCGTTGCGCATTTTGGTTATGTCATTCCCCCTCTCCCCGAACACCTCACCAAGATTTTAAAAGCCGTAATAGTCTCACAGAAGCATTTTTACACACTAGAGCAGAAGGCATTGGAGATAGGGGAAGTCATATTGGACATAGTAACCCCATCATGGTGGGACCTGTTCACTAATATAGAGATCCCGCCCTGGATTAGAATAGCATTCCACATCCTAGTAGTGTGTCAGGTTTTGATTGTGATATATTTACTGTTAGTGCATTGCAAAAGAGGCAAACGCCTCCAGAGGCACGAGAATACAGGAGAATGGAGAGAACGCTATGTATGAGTGGGTGAAGAGACACCCGCTTAGGCTGTTATGTATTAAAGGATAAAGCGTCCCTCCACTCTTGGTTTTGGTTACTATATGATTTAAGTGTATGGATACTGTTGTGTTATAACCGTTGATTGGTTTTTCAATTTTGTTTAGCAAAATGTGTATGCAGGTGGTGTAAGGGGTATCGGCCCTTTCACATCTGAAAGAAGGATGTATTATAGTTTAAGGTAGTACTGCCTATGGTTGTCCAACTGTACACAATGTAATTTTCTGAAATGGGAACTGCCTGTGTCGTGGGGGTTATAGGTAGTTAATTACCAGGAATGTTTGGATGTGGGGAATCAGGGAAAATTTGCTCACCAAGGGTTATTGATACTTTAAGCAAGCTATCAGTATCACAGGAGGGACTGTAAGATTCACGAAATTTTCATAAGTAATCACGCAAGAAGTCAGGGTTAATAAGACAGCTTTATTGACCAAAAGAAGCTTGTACAGAGAAACCTTTGAAAAAAAGGGCACACAAAATGGCCGCCAGACCTCGTGACCAGCTTCTGGGACTGTTTGAATTTCTGTTACTGCAAGCCAGACAGGCTTGTGGATTGAGGACATTAAAGCCCGCGAAAACCAGTTTCGGGAAACCGAAACTCATGGAACTGAGTATACATATTGATTAGATTATAAGTACAGGACAGATTTGGGTAGCAGGATGAGGCCCATCAAGAAATGGGCGGACAATTGAATGAACACTTTAACCCATTTACTGTACAAAGGAAAAGCCGTTTAACAGCCATCAAGGGCCATCTCCAGACCGATCAATATACAAGCCGAGTTACGGTGACAAAGCAAAGACATTATCGGCCCAGGAAGGCCAGTTCAGCTATCACCGGCTCCCGTTATGAAGACAAAACACCCCTGCAGAGAGTTCTGCCCGCCAAAATTATTACAAAGACAGGACTATGATTTGGCGGGAGATAAGAATGTTCCAAAAAGGTATAACTGTGGATTGAAAAAGTCCATCAGTACGCTTCACTTGACGCTTCTCTTGAGGCTTCACTTCACGATTCACTACGTTTTTCACTGGACGCTTCACTTCGGCTTCACTTCTTGGATGCTTCAAAACGCTTTGGGACAGACTCCATCGGAACCAAGCAGCATTTCGGTTCGGACCGTGTTCGGTGTTCGGGCAGGCAAGGCCCGGCAACGACGAGAAGACGACAAGGGTGGCCCGGGTACTTTGGTCGGGGGATCATCGACGACCCAGGCCGAAGAAGAAGACACCCTCAGAAGGACAATCATTATGACTGTATAAGAGGACTCTCAGGGCCCGGCACTCCAGTGTCTCAACATCACATCGGTAATGGATTCACCCATGTGCATCCAGTTCTTAAAGTCACGTCGGTAACGGATTCATCCGTGGCGAGCGCTCACCAAGGCTGTATTGACTGCCTCATCGCAGGAGAACCAAGAGGAAAACAAGCTGCGCCAGAACTTTCCAAACCCACGTGACGACGGAAAGCTGTGTCAAAAGGCTGCAAACCCCTTTTCGCAATTCTTAAAGTGGTGAGCATGATCCCGATTTCCTCAAGTCGAAACTTAGTTTAGGTCTAGGGGAGGGGGTTAAGGGTAGTTTAATGTGTTACCCCTTTTACGATGTGCCGTGTGTTCCCCATTTCCATAGAGTTAAGTTTATAGATGTGTGCATGCTTGTAGTTTCTTTAATCTATGCATATGACATGTATTTTATAAGTTGCAAACTGTTCAATAAAGGCATCCATTTCGTGCTATTCGACCTGGTCTATTGAGTTTTCTCTGCACTACAGCTCCCTGCACCTAAGTCCAAGGTCAAGAACCGTAGGGGCGAGTGGGTCGAACCACTCACGGGTAATTATTGCAAGAAGCCTGGCAGGAGACCAGAGCAAGCAAGAGAAACCCCCTACACAAAGTTGATGCAGGGAGGATGTTTCCCCTGGCTGGGGAGTCTAGAACCAGGGGCCACCATCTCAGAATATGGGATCGGCCATTTAGGACTGAGATGAGGAGCAATTTCTTCACTCAGAGTGTGGTGAATCTTTGGAATTCTCTACCCTAGAGGGATGTGGAGGCTCAGTCGTTGAGTATATTCAAGACAGAGATCAATAGATTTTTGGATATTAAGGGATCTGGTGATAAGTGCAGGAAAGAGGAGTTAAGGTAGAAGATCAGCCATGATCTTATTGAATGGGGGAGCAGGCTCGAAGGGCCAAATGGCCTACACCTGCTCCTATTTCTTGTGTTCTTATGATTAACCATAGCGCTATACCCCCTGTCCTTCCCATAACACACAAAGGGCAGAATTTTGCGGGGGATCAGCGGGCACGATCGGTGGCGGGTCGGGTGGGAATATGTAATTTTTTGAAAGTGGTTCGGGACCCCGCTGTCAACCCGCCACCACATGCCTTTCCCAAATGGTGGGTCTGCCAATGCTGAGCAGACCCCAACATGCAGCGGCTTGTTTACAACCACTTAACAATGCTTTTTTCCAGCTTTTTGATTTTGACAGGTCACCCACCGGTTTCCTGCTGTGCCTAGACCTCGTCAGTGAAGCTGAGGCGGGTGGTGACTTGCCATTGTTTCAGCTGATGAGTTGACGGCTTCAAATGTCAAGTCAAAGCGCCCAGCTGATTGAGAAATGTTCCCTTCCTTAAACTGCATTTCCGCTACAGATTCAGAATGCTGCAAGTCTTTATACAAGTCTCCATCCAGTCTGACCTCATTACCTCGCCCACTGTAAGATTCTCAAAATTCACCAGATCCCCCAAACCAAGAAGATTACCCTAAAGAAGGGATTTTTGGACTGTTAATAAACCATGTCAGAATGGTATAGGAATATTGGGCCTAAGGGAGATTTAAAATCAAAGACTCCAGGATTTTGGTTTTATTTTTAAAAACATATTCGAGCCTGTGGAAGGAAAAAGGCTGCAACAAAAGAATTGGGTTGGCCTCTGTAAATGGACAGTTTTGGGTACTGGCATTAACCGAGCTGTCTGGGGACTATCTAAACTGTCTCAGTCATTTTACATACTGAAAATAGACCAACGGAAAAGCAGTTCCCGCCAAAATTACAGAACCATCCAAAACCTTGCATAATGCAAATCGTGCCACCAACCAACAAAAGAACCTTGGTCCCCACAGGAAAAGACAACTTTACTGCAATTAAACAAGAGGTTAAACAATCGATGGGACCACCCCGAAACCACTTCACACGTTCTTAAAACAACTTAAGATCGATGGGACCATCCTGAAACCAATTAAACAATTCAAACCAATCACAATTAATGAGCCCGCCAAAACTAACTAAGCCAGAACTGATTTGGCGCACAGATTAGCAGGCCTCAATCAGTATAATTGAAGGCCTGTTTCTCACAGAAAGGAGTTCAAGAAAGCAATCCAAAAGGAAGTTAGTTCGAGTTCAAGTTCGAGTAAGAAGATTCGTCAATCCAGAAGAGATCCACCAACATCGGGATCAAGAAGTCCATCTCGAAGCAGTTCTCCCTCTCGAAGAAGTAACACACCATCGTAGCAGACCAGGGCCCCACGAAACAAACAACCAAAAATATTACCAGCAACCGGGTAATATTGGGCCATCGCGACTGTTAGATCCGTGATTCTGAGAGTATGATGTTTTTCAATAACTACACGGATGCTGTAACTTAACAATCAACAGGTATTTACTGGAGTAGGGTAGTCTCAAGACTGGGGGTACAGAGGCATGCTCAAGGCTTATATACAGGTGTGGTCACTGCCGGTACTACAGTATACAGGAGCTGTAAAAGTAGTTCTCTCTTAAAGGTACATACACTACAATTCCTCCCCTTTTAGATTAGCAGTACCCATAATATTTAAATAACAATTAACACTTTAACAGGTACATTAAACAACAATAGTCCATTTATAGATTCAGTCTTTGGGGCGGCTTCCTGATCCTTTCGGGATAGCGCCTTTCCTGAGGTTCTTGTTCTTGGTGCGGAGGCGATTCTGGCCCCTTTTCGTCGATTAGTTCATCGGTTTCCACTGCTACTGGTTTGGAGGTAGATGCTACCGGTATGTCGGGTTCATCCCCAGGTAAGCGAGACATGGGGTTGACTCGTTCCTGTGACGCTAAGATCTGATCGACGTGGCGTCTCACAATGTTTTCCCCGACATCCACTGTGTACATTAATGGCCCCTGCCTTGTGCATATCGTTCTGGGTTGCCATTTCTCTGTTCGGTAGTCACGGGCCAAGACTGGTTGCCCTAAGTTGAAGCTCCTTGTCGGCTTCTCATTGATGTGCTGGAATTGTTTATCCTCAACCTTTCTTCGCACATTTGGTCTGAGCAAATCCAGACGAGATCTCAACCTTCGGTTAAAGAACATCATGGCCGGGGTCTGGTTGGTAACTGCATGTGTCGCATTTCGGTAGGCTAATAAGAAATTGTCCACCTTATGCTGTAGTGGAATTTCATCGTCGCACATGGCCTTTATCGCCTTCTTAAAGGTTTGTACGAACCTCTCAGCCAATCCGTTTGTGGCTGGATGATACGGGGCGGATGTGTAATGCCTTACCCCATTCCTTCTCATAAATTTCCGAAACTCTTCGGACACAAACTGTGGTCCATTATCAGAGCAAATCTGCTCTGGCAAGCTGTTCCTGGTAAATATGGTCCGTAGGACTGCAATCGTTTTCTCTGTAGTGGTTGAGGACATTTTTATCACCTCAGGCCATTTCAAATGAGCATCCACTGCTATTAAGAACATTGCGTCCATGAATGGACCAGCAAAATCAATATGCACCCGTTGCCATGGAGAGGAGGGCCACTCCCATGGGTGTAGAGGGGCATGTGGTGGTGCATTTTGGACCTTCTGGCATCCTGAGCAGCTCTTGGTTAGGTCCTCGATTTCTTGATCGATTCCCGGCCACCACACATAAGCCCTAGCAAGGCTTTTCATTTTCAGTCCCCCCAGATGACCTTCATGAAGTTCATTTAGCACTTTCTCCCTTAACTTGGGTGGAATTACCACTCTGGATCCACACATCACTGTCCCCTGGCATACTGACAGCTGTTCTCTTCTGGATGAGAATGCTGGCAACAGTGAGTCACCATGTGTTGGCTATCCCCTCACCGTCACATCATATACCCGAGACAGCATCGGATCATTGCGGGTCTCCGCTATATCCGCGTTCGTTACTGGCAATCGTTCAATTATTGATGAATAAAATATCTCAATAGGGTCCACTGCTGGTGCTTCCTCCACAGTAGGCAGTGGCAGGCGTGATAGCCCATCAGCGTTTCCATGCTGTTTCGTGCCTTTATATTCTATTTCATATTGATTCGCCCCTAGAAACAGGGACCATCTTTGTAACCGTTGTGCAGTCAGCATTGGAACGCCCTTCTTAGGATTAAAGATGGAGACAAGTGGTTGGTGGTCAGTCAGCAAGGTGAACTTCTGCCCATGCAGATAGTGGTTGAATTTTTTTACTCCCCATACTAGGCTGAGGGCCTCCCTGTCAATCTGTGCGTAGTTGCGCTCGGCTGAGGTTAGTAACCTAGATGCAAAGGCTACTGGCCTCTCCAACCCGTCTGGGAATTTGTGCGACAGCACCGTTCCAAAACCATAGGGTGATGCATCACATGCCAAATGAATTGGTAGTGCTGGGCTGAAATGGGCCAACACCTCTTTTTTGATGTGATCAATTCTTTGCACTTCTGGAAAGCTCATTTACGTTCGTCATTCCACTTCCATGGTACCCCTGTTTGCAGTAGGGTGTTCAGTGGGTGTAATACCGTAGACAAATTTGGTAAGAACTTATGGTAGTAGTTTACCAGCCCGAGGAACGACCTCAGTTGTGACACATTTTCCAGTGCTGGAGCCTTGACTACTGCCTCAATCTTTTCAGGGGACTTATGTAACCCCTCTTCATCGATGACGTGGCCACAATACGAGATCTGCTTCTGGAAAAACTCGCACTTGTGGCGATTAGCTCGTAGCCCATACTCCTTTTAATCTGGTGAGCACCTTCTCCAAGTTGGCGAGGTGATCACCGTCATTTTCGCCCGTGACCAAGATGTCGTCCAAATAACACTGGCTCCCTGGAATCCCTTGCAGGACTTGATCCATCGCCCTTTGCCAAATAGCCGGAGCCGATGCTACCCCGAACACCAGCCGGTTGTATTGGTAAAGACCTTTGAGTGTTGATCGTGAGGTATTGTTTCGAGGCTTCTTCTACCTCCATTTGCAAGTATGCCTGGGCTAGATCAATTTTGGTGAAGCGTTTACCTCCAGATAGCGAGGCAAAAATATCCTCAATTCGTGGAAGCGGATATTGTACCATGTGAAGGACTGGGTTCACTGTCACCTTGAAATCCCCACAGATGCGGACCTTCTTTGGTTCCCCAGGCGTATTACTCAACGACCTCTTCATTACAGGAACGATGGATGTAGCCCACTCACTCCAGTCTACTTTGGACAGTACTCCTGAACGTTCCAACCCTTCCAGCTCTGCTTCGACGGCTGGTCTGATCGCATAAGGCACTGGTCTGGCCTTCAGAAACTTTGGGCTAGCATTTTCCTCTATTTTAATCGTTGCTGTTATGCCTTTTAGTGTTCCAAGTCCCTCCTGGAACACTTCTTTTGCGTCAGTTAGCATTTTTGACAGTCGTCCAGGTGTGACGTCGTCATCCTTTTTGGCCTCAACCTTCAGTGCCTGTATGGAATGCCAATCTAATTGTATCTTCCGGATCCATTCACATCCTAGCAGTGGTGGTCCTCCATCTGGCAATACATATATATCCATTTTAGGTATTTCCTGGCCTTTGTATATCACTTTCACCCTTATTTTTCCTTTGGGGTAGACTTTTTGCCCCATGTACGTCTTCAAGACAATCTCTGTAGCTTTCAAGGGTATATGTGAAAATAGCCGCTTGTAGTCCCTTTGGTTTATGACTGTTAGGGCTGATCCTTTGTCCAATTCCATTTTCACTTGGACTCCGTCTATCTTGAGTGTAACCCAGATAGTCTGGTGATCCTCCATTTTGGTTACCTTATGTAGTTTCAGACAACCCAGCTCCTTGCTTCTGGAGTCTATCACTTTTTTGTTCATCTGAACTACTGTCCATCACCTTATGTACCTTTTTGTACTTCTCCTGTGGAGATTTCTTGCTGTTGGTTTTCTTCCCAGACCTGCAGACTCTTGCTATGTGTTCTGCTTTTCCACACTGTCTGCACACTTGGTCTTTGAACCAACAATCCTTCTGGTCATGTGTTGTTCTGCCGCAGCGATAACACTTCCCTGCTCCATAGGACATTTCATTGGTGCCATATTCTTGTGGTCTCCGTTGTATCTCTGCAGCGCCCCTTGCGGCTGCTTCGTGTGATACTGCCATACTGAAAGCCTTTTCCAGCGTAAGGTCCTTTTCTGATAGAAGCCGTTTCTGGGTTCCTTCACTTTGAAGCCCACACACAAACTTGTCCCTTAACGTATCTGCTATTCCCACTCCAAACTGGCAGTGTTTCGATAGCTTGCGCAGTTCCGTTAAGTACTCAGCATTGCTTTCGTCTTTGTGTTGGTTCCTTTTATGGAACTTAAATCGTTCTGCTATCAGCAACGGTGTGGGGTTTAAGTGGTCATGTAGGATTTCTACTATGCTTTCGAAATTCTTATTCACGGGCTTCTCTGGGGTTATTAGGTTTTGCAGTAACCCATAAGTTTTTGCACCCATGGAATTTAACAAAGCCAGTGCTTTCCGAGCATCTGGCACTTCATTCGCCTTGCAGTACACCTCAATACGTTCCGCATATGTTGCCCAATCTTCGACTTCATTGTCGAACGTAGAGATACTGCCACTCTTCGGCATCCCTGGGTGTGATTTAACTGTCAAAAATGGCATCTCCCACGCTTTCCCTTCTTCTTTGCTGGCACAATATGGCGTCTCCTGCGCTTTCCTTTCTTCCTGCGCTCGCCCTCCTTCTCCGCTGCGGCTTCTAAAAATGACGTCTCCCGCGCTCTCCCTTCTTCTCCCCATGGACACTGTTCAGCCCTTGAGCCCTGGCTGTGCTCTGTGCATTTTTTTTTCTGTGCGCCTTTCCCATTTCCGCCGCTCGGTCCTGAACCCAGCTGCTGCTTTACCCTCTCTCTCTCCGTTTTGTTTTTCCTCGACGCCGCTCGGTTTTCAACCCCCGGCTGCGCCCTGTGCGCTTCACCCTCTATCTTACCCCGTCGACGCTGCTCGGCTTTTTCTCTGCCGTCGGTCAGCTCTAGCCGCCGCTGTCTGGGAAGGGTCTGCGCTGTACCTGTCGTCAGTCTGTTGCTGATCATCATGGCTGGGGAACCAAGCCCGGCTCTCCACAGCCTCCCCTGCAATGTTCACTCTCTGCCGGACGACTGGGCGGTTGCTCGTGGTCGACGCCCATGCTTCTGGCCTTGACTTTCTTCCACCGCCCTCCCGGAGTGAATCCTCGAAGGGAAATGCAGAGTTGCAGGTAGATTCAAATCGACACTCGTCGCCACTGTTAGATCCGTGATTCTGAGAGTATGATGTTTTTCAATAACTACACGGATGCTGTAATTTAACAATCAACAGGTATTTACTGGAGTAGGGTAGTCTCAAGACTGGGGGTACAGAGGCATGCTCAAGGCTTATATACAGATGTGGTCACTGCCGGTACTACAGTATACAGGAGCTGTAAAAGTAGTTCTCTCTTAAAGGTACATACACTACAGCGACCAACAAGAAACCAACTTGGAAGAAACCGACGATCCGCAAGTTTTTTTTCGCTCTACAAACTATCCTGACTTACCTAAGGGTAAGATTTTACTGAAAAGACTCTAAACCCTACTTCTAACTAAAAGAAATTGGGTACTCACCTGATAGATCCAATACACACCCGACCACATCAGCGGACATGCGAAGACTGACCAGCAATGCAGGTGAAGTCCTCTACCATGTCTGGCGTATGGCAGGCCCCAGCCGCCACATCTAGAGAACCCCGAAATCGCAAACCTCTACAACTGTCAAAAGAAGTGGTTTTGGTGAGCATTGGTCCTCTGGAGCCCAACTTAGCTAGTGAAGTGGGATTGGGAGAGTTGAATTATTCTGTCTATTGTTATTTTCCCTCATATATTCAGAAGTGTTCCCCCAATTTAGAGTGTTAAGATTATTGTGTTGTGTATTTTCTTTCTCAAATAAAGATCAAAGTTCTTTCACCAAAATTCAGTTGTCTGCGGCAATTTCATTACAGCCCCCAAATCAGTCCAAAGTCTAGAACCAAGGGAGTGGGAGCGATTCGAACTGCTCATAAGTCAGAGGCAAAGCTGACCCCAAACACCACCCCCTACACCCACCATTGACAGATCACTTCTGTCATCTCTACTTCACCTGCCATCTATTCCATCAGCATAGGTGCCCTTTATGCTCTCTCACCTTGGTCCTCCAAATCCCACCACGATCAGCCCCAACACCAGCTTTACCATGCACACCAGCAGCACCAACAACAACACCAACCTTTTCCGCAATCACTTGATGCTGCACAGGACACAAGGCATCCGCACCCAACCATATTGCTGCCCGGGAGGCCAGGGATGGCCTCATCAGGGCCAGATTTACTTCACTTGATGCTGTACACCCCGGCTGCCACATGATGCGCCAGGTTGGCACCACCCCACACCAACACAATAAAGCATCCCTACAATGCCCAAGCCATTTCTTTCACACTCATCACCATTGTGGGGGTTACTGTTATGTCTCACCATTCACTGCAACTCACTAAGCCACTTCCAAAGGTGCACACAAATCTGTCCAAGAACACAAAGTGTTCAAAGTGAAGGTTTCAATGTTTGACACCACATTAACACAAACTTTACATGAACATTGCATAAAACACCCAAGTGCCTACCCTTGTGTGTTGCTAGTTGGTATGATTGGACTAGGATGAGGGTGAGTGTGAGGGATGGCTAGTGAGATGGGGAAGTGATAATGTAGATGGGGAGTGATGGGTGGAGGTGGAGGTGGCATAGTGGTTTTGTTACTGGACTAGTAATCCAGAGGCCTGGACTAGTGATCTGGAGATGTGTTAAAATCCCATTAATTTAAATTCAGTTCATTAAATAAATCTGGAATAAAAAGCTAGTACTGTATCTCTAATGGTGACCATGAAACTACTGGATTGTCATAAAAATCCACCTGGTTCACTAATGTCCTTTCTGCTGTCCTTACCTGGTCTGGCCTATATGTGACTCCAGACCCACAGTAATGTGGTTGACTCTTAACTGCCATCTGAAATGGCCTAGCAAGCCACTCAAGGGCAATAAGGGATGGGCAATAAATGCTGGCCAATACTAAGGGGGGAAAAACATTAGTGGGAGTGGTATATAGACCTCCAAACAGTAAGGCGGAGGTTGGGGATGGCATCAAAAGGGAAATTAAAGAAGCGTGCAATAAGGGCACAGCAGTCATCATGGGTGACTTTAATCTACATATAGATTGGGCCAACCAAATTAGTAACAATACTGTGGAGGAGAAATTCCTGGAGTGTTTACGGGATGGTTTCCTGGACCAATATGTTGAGGAACCAACCAGAGATCAGGCCATCTTAGACTGGGTATTATGTAACAAGAAAGGATTAATTAGCAATCATGTTGTACGAGGCCCCTTGGGTCGGAGCGATCATAATATGATCGAATTCTTCATTAAGATGGAGAATGAAGTCGTTGACTCAGAGACAAGGGTCCTCAATTTAAATAAAGGAAACTACGATGGCCTGAGGAGCGAGTTGGGTAGGATTGATTGGGGAATGGCACTCAAAGGGTTGACAGTGGATAGGCAATGGCAAACATTCAAAGACCGAATGGATGAACTACAGAATTTGTTCATCCCAGTTTGGCATAAACATAAAACAAAAAAGGTGACTCAACCATGGCTAACAAGGGAAATTAGGGATAGCATAAGATCCAAGGAGAAGACATATAAATTGGCTAGAAAAAGCAATAATCCTGAGGATTGGGAGCAGTTTAGGAGTCAACAAAGGAGGACAAAGGGATTAATTAAGAAAGGGAAAATAGAATATGAGAGTAAGCTTGCCGGGACATAAAAACTGACTGTAAAAGCTTTTATAGATATGTGAAGAGAAAAAGATTGGTGAAGTCAAGCATAGGTCCCTTACAGTCAGAATCAGGGGAATTTATAATGGGAAACAAGGAAATGGCAGACCAACTAAATACATACTTTGGTTCTGTCTTCACAAAGGAGGACACAAATAACCTCCCAGAGATGCCGGGGAACATAGGGTCTGATGAAAGGGAGGAACTGAAAGAAATCAGTATTTGTAGGGAAATGGTGTTAGGAAAATTGATGGGACTGAAGGCTGATAAATCCTCAGGGCCTGATAATCTACATCCCAGGGTACTTAAGGAAGTGGCCCTAGAGAGAGCAGATGCATTGCTGGTCATCTTCCAGAACTCAATAGACTCTGGAAAGGTACCCATGGATTGGAGGGTAGCTAATGTTACCTCACTATTCAAAAAAGGTGATAGAGAAAAAGCGGGGAATTATAGACCGGTAAGCCTGACATCGGTAGTGGGGAAAATGCTAGAGCCTATTATAAAAGATGTAATAGCAGAGCACTTGGAAAGCAGTGACAGGATCGGACAAAGTCAACATGGATTTACAAAAGGTAAATCATGTTTGACGAATCTACTGGAATTTTTTGAGGATGTAACTGGTAAAATAGATAAGGGAGAACCAGTGGATGTGGTGTATTTGGACTTTCAGAAGGCTTTCGATAATGTCCCACATAAGAGATTAGCATGCAAAATTAAGGCACATGGGATTGGGGGCAAGGTATTGACTTGGATAGAGAACTGGTTGGCGGACAGAAAGCAGAGAGTTGGAATAAACGGGTCGTTTTCCGAGTGGCAGGCAGTGACTAGTGGGGTACCGCAAGGATCAGTCCTAGGACCCCAGCTGTTCACAATATATATTAATGATCTGGATGAGGGAATTGGATGTAATATCTCCAAATTTGCATACGACACAAAGCTGGGTGGGAGGGTAAGCTGTGAGGAGGATGTCGTGAAACTCCAGTACGATTTGGACAGGTTGGGCGATTGGGCAGAAACATGGCAAATGCGCTATAATGTGGATAAATGTGAGGTTATCCACTTTCGTGGCAAAAACAGGAAGGCAGATTATTATTTGAATGGCAATAGATTGGGAGAGGGAGAAGTGCAAAGAGACCTGGGTGTTATTGTGCACCAGTCGCTGAAGGTAAGCATGCAGGTGCAGCAGGTGGTTAAGAAGGCAAATGGTATGTTGGCCTTCGTAGCAAGAGGGTTCGAGTACAGGAACAAGGATGTCTTGCTACAGTTGTACAGGGCCTTGGTGAGACCGCACCTTGAGTATTGTATGCAGTTTTGGTCACCTTACCTGAGGAAGGGCGTTCTTGCCATGGAGGGAGTGCAGCGAAGATTCACCAGGCTGATACCTGGGATGGCAGGAATGACGTACGAGGAGAGATTGTGTCGATTGGGCTTATACTCACTGGAGTTTAGAAGATTGAGAGGGGATCTCATCGAAACCTATAAAATTCTGTCAGGTCTGGACAGACTAGGTGCAGGAAGGATGTTTCTGATGGCCGGGGAGTCCAGAACCAGGGGTCATAGTCTCAGGATAAGGGGTAAGCCATTTAGGACTGAAATGAGGAGGAATTTCTTCACCCAGAGAGTGGTGAACCTGTGGAATTCTCTACCACAGAGGGCGGTGGAGGCCAGTTCATTAAGTATATTCAGGAAAGAGTTGGATATATTTCTTGAGGCTAAAGGGATCAAGGGATATGGGGAGAAGGCAGGGACAGGGTACTGAATTGGGATGATCAGCCATGATCTCATTGAAGATAGGAGCAGGCTCGAAGGGCCGAATGGCCTACTCCTGCTCCTATCTTCTATATTTCTATGTTTCTATCCCGTGAACGAATTTAAAAGAAAAGGTGCAAGGTATGTTGGTGTGAGTAAGGATGTGCAGGAGTAGGGTAGAAAAGGCAGAGTGATGGGGATGTGATGAGAGGCACAGCAGGATGAGGTAAAGTGTGGCTTTGTACTAACATTTTGTGATCTACTGAGATAATTGAAATGTTTGTGCCACTGCAGCCTGGTCCTCCTGACGACATCCCTGCTTGTGTCCTCCTGAGCAATGTGCAACCAGGCTGTGTTGATCGCCTGGAGAGATCTCTCCCACCCATTGGATGGGAAGAGAACCTCCCTGCGTGCTGTGACTCCCTCCGTAAGCATATGGAGGGAGTCATGGGAGAGCCTGGGTGTAGCCTTGCACCTTTGTGCAGTGCTTGTCAGTGTTTGCAGCACCTCAATGCTGTAGAACACTGACAGTACAAACGTCCAACTCAATTTGCGTATGGTCCCTTTAAGGAAACCGGCTGATGACGTGTCATCAAATGACGTCATCGGATCAACTTCCTTCAATTGGCCGGCAAACGCGCTGGGCGGGCTTAACAAGCCCAATCAGGGGAAAATCATTTTGGACAGCGGGCTGGAGCCGGCAGCGAGGCCGGCACCCGCCACGGACGTCGCCCTCCACGGACCCGCTGAGGTTGGTAAAATCCAGTCCAAAGAAACTGGAAATAATTGGGAATAAATAAGACTTCAGGATGTCCCGAAGTGCTTTACAACCAATGAAATACTTTTGAAGTGCAGTCACTGTTGTAATGTAGCAGCAGCCAATTATTACATGGCAAGCTCCTGCAAACAGCAATGTGATAATGACCAGACAACCTGTTTTGGTGATGTTGATTGAGGGATAAATTATGTATGCCTCATTATGTATGCTTATGACATTTAAATGAGGTCAGTGTCATTAAGCCCTTCATTTTCCAATTGGCAGAAAAAGCCCCACCCAGTGTTAAGGCCCACCCATTCACAGAGTATTAAAGGCAAGCAGTGTGCTGGCATGTGGAGAAGGAAGCTTTTAAAAAGGATTGAGGTTTTATTTTCTGAATGAAATTTGTCATCAACTATGGGGGTTTACTTTTAAAGCATCCCATAGTTTTAAGGCTTGAAGCATTAGAATATCAAAGAAGATATGCCTGGGAGTTCAACCAGCACCAGAACCAGAATCCCCAGCACCCGTCATTATGCTGCCTCTGGTATCTGCTGGCCCTGACACAGCGAGCTGACAATAACAATGAGTAACTGCCTCCTCAGGCTCTGTCTCTGCATCTGTGCCACCTGCTGTAAGGACATCTGCAGGTAACCCATCACTGTAGGGGTTGGCATTGCCTGGGCATGTCCTCTGGCCATTTCTAGGCTGGTACAATGGACATCTGCAGCATCTGCCAATTCGCTGCATTCGATGTATCAAAGTGCAGCTGGTTAGTGATCAGGAACTCCACATCATGCAGACCAATGCCCACTTGCTAGGCAGCAGTCATGGTGTTTTAATTCTAAGACAGTCATTATTTTAAGGCAAGGGCAGCCTGCAAGCTTTGCTCCTTGGATACCAAGGCTACTCTCTCCAGCCATAGCTAATGATGCTATTGCAGTAGTAATGATCAGTAGCATAGCACAAATATATTTCCCCCAGGATCATTATAGGAAAACAAAGAAAGACTTGCATTTATATAGCACCTTTCACCACATCCCAAAGCACTTCACAGCCAATGAAGTGCAGTCACTGTTGGAATGCAGGGAAACACAGCAGCCAATTTGCGCACAGCAAGCTCGCACAAACAGCAATGTGATAATGACCAGATAATCTGATTTAGTGATGTTGGTTGTGGGAACACCCCTGCTCTTTTTCAAATTAGAGCCATGGGATCTTTTACATCCACCTGAGAGGGCAGATGGGGCCTCGGTTTAATATCTCATCTGAAACACGGCACCGCCAACAGTGCAGAACCCCCTCAGCACTGCACTGGAGTGTCAGCCTAGATTTTGTGCTCAAGTCTCTGAAGTGGGATTTGAACCCACAACCTTCTGACTCAGAGACAAGAGTGCTACCCACCGAGCCACGGCTGAGACCTAATAGAATGCAACATTGGCATTTTGAAGCAGCACTTCAGAGACCTTGGCAGCTCAAGGGGTGCATTGCAGTACAGTCCCATCACATTCCCCGAAAGTCACTGCCATCTGCTGCATGGTACATAACGTTGTAATACCAAAAAGCATAATGACGATGAGAACAAAGATGAACCAAAGCCCTCCAAGCAAGGCCAGAGCAGGACACAGATAATAACATCGAGGGATGTCACTGCAGAAACACGTCTGCAGCCAGGAAGACACTCGTGACGAGTGCCTGAGCCATCCTTTTCATGAACCCTCCTGTCCACATGGACTCAATGAAGTGACCCAAATCATTGTTGCCAACACTGCTCTCTGCACTACCTGAACCACCATGAATGCACCTACTTTGTTGTGCTGCTATTCAATTTTGCACCATGAGAAGAAAGAAACTCTACACACAAAGACTAAATAATGTGTAACAAATTTATTCACCTATTTTGTGCAGCATACATGTGAAGTTACGTTTTTTAGTCCTTCCCTCACAACGTATGTATTGTATACTAGCTGTCGATTCCACAGTATGTATTGTATACTAACTGTCGATTCCACAGTATGTATTGTATACTAGCTGTCGATTCCATAGTATGTATTGTATACTAACTGTCGATTCCACAGTATGTATTGTATACTAGCTGTCGATTCCACAGTATGTATTGTATACTAACTGTCGATTCCACAGTATGTATCGTATACTAGCTGTCGATTCCACAGTATGTATTGTATACTAACTGTCGATTCCACAGTATGTATCGTATACTAGCTGTCGATTCCACAGTATGTATTGTATACTAACTGTCGATTCCACAGTATGTATTGTATACTAACTGTCGATTCCACAGTATGTATTGTATACTAGCTGTCGATTCCATAGTATGTATTGTATACTAGCTGTCGATTCCATAGTATGTATTGTATACTAACTGTCGATTCCACAGTATGTCTTGTATACTAGCTGTCGATTCCACAGTATGTATTGTATACTAGCTGTCGATTCCACAGTATGTATTGTATACTAACTGTCGATTCCACAGTATGTATTGTATACTAACTGTCGATTCCACAGTATGTATTGTATACTAACTGTCGATTCCACAGTATGTATCGTATACGAGCTGTCGATTCCATAGTATGTATTGTATACTAGCTGTCGATTCCATAGTATGTATTGTATACTAACTGTCGATTCCACAGTATGTATTGTATACTAACTGTCGATTCCACAGTATGTATCATATACTAACTGTCGATTCCACAGTATGTATCGTATACTAACTGTCGATTCCACAGTATGTATCGTATACTAGCTGTTGATTCCACAGTATGTATTGTATACTAACTGTCGATTCCACAGTATGTATCATATACTAGCTGTCGATTCCACAGTATGTATTGTATACTAGCTGTCGATTCCACAGTATGTATCGTATACTAGCTGTTGATTCCACAGTATGTATCATATACTAGCTGTCGATTCCACAGTATGTATTGTATACTAGCTGTCGATTCCACAGTATGTATCGTATACTAGCTGTTGATTCCACAGTATGTATTGTATACTAGCTGTCGATTCCACAGTATGTATCATATACTAGCTGTCGATTCCACAGTATGTATTGTATACTAGCTGTCGATTCCACAGTATGTATCATATACTAGCTGTCGATTCCACAGTATGTATTGTATACTAGCTGTCGATTCCACAGTATGTATTGTATACTAGCTGTTGATTCCACAGTATGTATCGTATACTAGCTGTCGATTCCACAGTATGTATTGTATACTAGCTGTCGATTCCACAGTATGTATTGTATACTAGCTGTCGATTCCACAGTATGTATCATATACTAACTGTCGATTCCACAGTATGTATCGTATACTAGCTGTTGATTCCACAGTATGTATCATATACTAGCTGTCGATTCCACAGTATGTATCGTATACTAGCTGTCGATTCCACAGTATGTATCATATACTAACTGTCGATTCCACAGTATGTATCGTATACTAGCTGTCGATTCCACAGTATGTATCGTATACTAGCTGTCGATTCCACAGTATGTATCGTATACTAGCTGTGGATTCCACAGTATGTATCGTATACTAGCTGTGGATTCCACAGTATGTATTGTATACTAACTGTCGATTCCACAGTATGTATCGTATACTAGCTGTCGATTCCACAGTATGTATTGTATACTAGCTGTCGATTCCACAGTATGTATCGTATACTAGCTGTCGATTCCACAGTATGTATCGTATACTAACTGTCGATTCCACAGTATGTATCGTATACTAGCTGTCGATTCCACAGTATGTATCGTATACTAGCTGTCGATTCCACAGTATGTATCGTATACTAGCTGTTGATTCCACAGTATGTATCGTATACTAGCTGTCGATTCCACAGTATGTATCGTATACTAACTGTCGATTCCACAGTATGTATCGTATACTAGCTGTTGATTCCACAGTATGTATCGTATAATAGCTGTCGATTCCACAGTATGTATTGTATACTAGCTGTCGATTCCACAGTATGTATCGTATACTAGCTGTTGATTCCACAGTATGTATCGTATACTAGCTGTCGATTCCACAGTATGTATTGTATACTAGCTGTCGATTCCACAGTATGTATCGTATACTAGCTGTCGATTCCACAGTATGTATCATATACTAACTGTCGATTCCACAGTATGTATCGTATACTAGCTGTTGATTCCACAGTATGTATCGTATACTAGCTGTCGATTCCACAGTATGTATCGTATACTAGCTGTTGATTCCACAGTATGTATCATATACTAGCTCTCGATTACACAGTATGTATCATATACTAACTGTCGATTCCACAGTACGTATCGTATACTAGCTGTTGATTCCACAGTATGTATCATATACTAGCTGTCGATTCCACAGTATGTATCATATACTAACTGTCGATTCCACAGTATGTATCGTATACTAACTGTTGATTCCACAGTATGTATCATATACTAGCTGTCGATTCCACAGTATGTATCATATACTAACTGTCGATTCCACAGTATGTATTGTATACTAGCTGTCGATTCCACAGTATGTATCGTATACTAGCTGTCGATTCCACAGTATGTATTTTATACTAACTGTCGATTCCACAGTATGTATCGTATACTAGCTGTCGATTCCACAGTATGTATCGTATACTAGCTGTCGTTTCCACAGTATGTATTGTATACTAACTGTCGATTCCACAGTATGTATCTTATACTAGCTGTCGATTCCACAGTATGTATCGTATACTAGCTGTCGATTCCACAGTATGTATTGTATACTAACTGTCGATTCCACAGTATGTATTGTATACTAGCTGTCGATTCCACAGTATGTATCGTATACTAGCTGTCGATTCCACAGTATGTATCGTATACTAGCTGTCGATTCCACAGTATGTATCGTATACTAGCTGTCGATTCCACAGTATGTATTGTATACTAACTGTCGATTCCACAGTATGTATCGTATACTAGCTGTCGATTCCACAGTATGTATCGTATACTAGCTGTCGATTCCACAGTATGTATCGTATACTAGCTGTCGATTCCACAGTATGTATTGTATACTAACTGTCGATTCCACAGTATGTATCGTATACTAGCTGTCGATTCCACAGTATGTATCGTATACTAGCTGTCGATTCCACAGTATGTATCGTATACTAGCTGTCGATTCCACAGTATGTATCGTATACTAGCTGTCGATTCCACAGTATGTATTGTATAATAACTGTCGATTCCACAGTATGTATCGTACACTAGCTGTCGATTCCACAGTATGTATCGTATACTAGCTGTCGATTCCACAGTATGTATTGTATACTAACTGTCGATTCCACAGTATGTATCATATACTAGCTGTCGATTCCACAGTATGTATCGTATACTAGCTGACGATTCCACCGTATGTATCGTATACTAGCTGTCGATTCCACAGTATGTATTGTATACTAGCTGTCGATTCCACAGTATGTATTGTATACTAGCTGTCGATTCCACAGTATGTATTGTATACTAGCTGTCGATTCCACAGTATGTATCGTATACTAGCTGTCGATTCCACAGTATGTATTGTATACTAGCTGTCGATTCCACAGTATGTATCGTATACTAGCTGTCGATTCCACAGTATGTATCGTATACTAGCTGATGATTCCACAGTATGTATCGTATACTAGCTGTCGATTCCATAGTATGTATCGTATACTAGCTGACGATTCCACCGTATGTATCGTATACTAGCTGTCGATTCCACAGTATGTATTGTATACTAGCTGTCGATTCCACAGTATGTATTGTATACGAGCTGTCGATTCCACAGTATGTATTGTATACTAGCTGTTGATTCCATAGTATGTATCGTATACTAGCTGTCGATTCCACAGTATGTATCGTATACTAGCTGTCGATTCCACAGTATGTATTGTATACTAGCTGTTGATTCCATAGTATGTATCGTATACTAGCTGTCAATTCCACAGTATGTATCGTATACTAGCTGTCGATTCCACAGTATGTATCGTATACTAGCTGTCGATTCCACAGTATGTATCGTATACTAGCTGTCGATTCCACAGTATGTATCGTATACTAGCTGTCGATTCCACAGTATGTATCGTATACTAACTGTCGATTCCACAGTATGTATCGTATACTAGCTGTCGATTCCACAGTATGTATTTTATACTAACTGTCGATTCCACAGTATGTATTGTATACTAACTGTCGATTCCACAGTATGTATTGTATACTAGCTGTCGATTCCATAGTATGTATTGTATACTAGCTGTCGATTCCATAGTATGTATTGTATACTAACTGTCGATTCCACAGTATGTATTGTATACTAGCTGTCGATTCCACAGTATGTATTGTATACTAGCTGTCGATTCCACAGTATGTATTGTATACTAACTGTCGATTCCACAGTATGTATTGTATACTAACTGTCGATTCCACAGTATGTATTGTATACTAACTGTCGATTCCACAGTATGTATCGTATACGAGCTGTCGATTCCATAGTATGTATTGTATACTAGCTGTCGATTCCATAGTATGTATTGTATACTAACTGTCGATTCCACAGTATGTATTGTATACTAACTGTCGATTCCACAGTATGTATCATATACTAACTGTCGATTCCACAGTATGTATCGTATACTAACTGTCGATTCCACAGTATGTATCGTATACTAGCTGTTGATTCCACAGTATGTATCATATACTAACTGTCGATTCCACAGTATGTATCGTATACTAACTGTCGATTCCACAGTATGTATCGTATACTAACTGTCGATTCCACAGTATGTATCGTATACTAGCTGTCGATTCCACACTATGTATCGTATACTAACTGTCGATTCCACAGTATGTATCATATACTAGCTGTTGATTCCACAGTATGTATCGTATACTAGCTGTCGATTCCACAGTATGTATCGTATACTAGCTGTTGATTCCACAGTATGTATCATATACTAACTGTCGATTCCACAGTATGTATCATATACTAGCTGTCGATTCCACAGTATGTATCGTATACTAGCTGTTGATTCCACAGTATGTATCATATACTAACTGTCGATTCCACAGTATGTATCGTATACTAACTGTCGATTCCACAGTATGTATCGTATACTAGCTGTCGATTCCACAGTATGTATCATATACTAACTGTCGATTCCACAGTATGTATCATATACTAGCTGTCGATTCCACAGTATGTATTGTATACTAGCTGTCGATTCCACAGTATGTATCATATACTAACTGTCGATTCCACAGTATGTATCGTATACTAGCTGTCGATTCCACAGTATGTATCATATACTAACTGTCGATTCCACAGTATGTATCGTATACTAGCTGTCGATTCCACAGTATGTATCGTATACTAGCTGTCGATTCCACAGTATGTATTGTATACTAACTGTCGATTCCACAGTATGTATCATATACTAGCTGTCGATTCCACAGTATGTATCGTATACTAGCTGACGATTCCACCGTATGTATCGTATACTAGCTGTCGATTCCACAGTATGTATTGTATACTAGCTGTCGATTCCACAGTATGTATTGTATACTAGCTGTCGATTCCACAGTATGTATTGTATACTAGCTGTCGATTCCACAGTATGTATCGTATACTAGCTGTCGATTCCACAGTATGTATTGTATACTAGCTGTCGATTCCACAGTATGTATCGTATACTAGCTGTCGATTCCACAGTATGTATCGTATACTAGCTGATGATTCCACAGTATGTATCGTATACTAGCTGTCGATTCCATAGTATGTATCGTATACTAGCTGACGATTCCACCGTATGTATCGTATACTAGCTGTCGATTCCACAGTATGTATTGTATACTAGCTGTCGATTCCACAGTATGTATTGTATACGAGCTGTCGATTCCACAGTATGTATTGTATACTAGCTGTTGATTCCATAGTATGTATCGTATACTAGCTGTCGATTCCACAGTATGTATCGTATACTAGCTGTCGATTCCACAGTATGTATTGTATACTAGCTGTTGATTCCATAGTATGTATCGTATACTAGCTGTCGATTCCACAGTATGTATCGTATACTAGCTGTCGATTCCACAGTATGTATCGTATACTAGCTGTCGATTCCACAGTATGTATCGTATACTAGCTGTCGATTCCACAGTATGTATCGTATACTAGCTGTCGATTCCACAGTATGTATCGTATACTAACTGTCGATTCCACAGTATGTATCGTATACTAGCTGTCGATTCCACAGTATGTATTTTATACTAACTGTCGATTCCACAGTATGTATTGTATACTAACTGTCGATTCCACAGTATGTATTGTATACTAGCTGTCGATTCCATAGTATGTATTGTATACTAGCTGTCGATTCCATAGTATGTATTGTATACTAACTGTCGATTCCACAGTATGTATTGTATACTAGCTGTCGATTCCACAGTATGTATTGTATACTAGCTGTCGATTCCACAGTATGTATTGTATACTAACTGTCGATTCCACAGTATGTATTGTATACTAACTGTCGATTCCACAGTATGTATTGTATACTAACTGTCGATTCCACAGTATGTATCGTATACGAGCTGTCGATTCCATAGTATGTATTGTATACTAGCTGTCGATTCCATAGTATGTATTGTATACTAACTGTCGATTCCACAGTATGTATTGTATACTAACTGTCGATTCCACAGTATGTATCATATACTAACTGTCGATTCCACAGTATGTATCGTATACTAACTGTCGATTCCACAGTATGTATCGTATACTAGCTGTTGATTCCACAGTATGTATCATATACTAACTGTCGATTCCACAGTATGTATCGTATACTAACTGTCGATTCCACAGTATGTATCGTATACTAACTGTCGATTCCACAGTATGTATCGTATACTAGCTGTCGATTCCACACTATGTATCGTATACTAACTGTCGATTCCACAGTATGTATCATATACTAGCTGTTGATTCCACAGTATGTATCGTATACTAGCTGTCGATTCCACAGTATGTATCGTATACTAGCTGTTGATTCCACAGTATGTATCATATACTAACTGTCGATTCCACAGTATGTATCATATACTAGCTGTCGATTCCACAGTATGTATCGTATACTAGCTGTTGATTCCACAGTATGTATCATATACTAACTGTCGATTCCACAGTATGTATCGTATACTAACTGTCGATTCCACAGTATGTATCGTATACTAGCTGTCGATTCCACAGTATGTATCATATACTAACTGTCGATTCCACAGTATGTATCATATACTAGCTGTCGATTCCACAGTATGTATTGTATACTAGCTGTCGATTCCACAGTATGTATCATATACTAACTGTCGATTCCACAGTATGTATCGTATACTAGCTGTCGATTCCACAGTATGTATCATATACTAACTGTCGATTCCACAGTATGTATCGTATACTAGCTGTCGATTCCACAGTATGTATCATATACTAACTGTCGATTCCACAGTATGTATCGTATACTAGCTGTTGATTCCACAGTATGTATCATATACTAGCTGTCGATTCCACAGTACGTATCGTATACTAGCTGTTGATTCCACAGTATGTATCATATACTAACTGTCGATTCCACAGTATGTATCGTATACTAGCTGTCGATTCCACAGTATGTATCGTATACTAACTGTCGATTCCACAGTATGTATCGTATACTAGCTGTCGATTCCACAGTATGTATCATATACTAGCTGTCGATTCCACAGTATGTATCGTATACTAGCTGTCGATTCCACAGTATGTATCATATACTAACTGTCGATTCCACAGTATGTATCGTATACTAGCTGTCGATTCCACAGTATGTATCATATACTAACTGTCGATTCCACAGTATGTATCGTATACTAGCTGTTGATTCCACAGTATGTATCATATACTAGCTGTCGATTCCACAGTATGTATCGTATACTAGCTGTCGATTCCACAGTATGTATCATATACTAACTGTCGATTCCACAGTATGTATCGTATACTAGCTGTTGATTCCACAGTATGTATCGTATACTAGCTGTCGATTCCACAGTATGTATCGTATACTAGCTGTGGATTCCACAGTATGTATCGTATACTAGCTGTCGATTCCACAGTATGTATTGTATACTAGCTGTCGATTCCACAGTATGTATCGTATACTAGCTGTCGATTCCACAGTATGTATCATATACTAACTGTCGATTCCACAGTATGTATCGTATACTAGCTGTTGATTCCACAGTATGTATCGTATACTAGCTGTCGATTCCACAGTATGTATCGTATACTAGCTGTTGATTCCACAGTATGTATCGTATACTAGCTGTCGATTCCACAGTATGTATTGTATACTAGCTGTCGATTCCACAGTATGTATCGTATACTAACTGTCGATTCCACAGTATGTATTGTATACTAGCTGTCGATTCCACAGTATGTATTGTATACTAGCTGTCGATTCCACAGTATGTATCGTATACTAGCTGTTGATTCCACAGTATGTATCATATACTAGCTGTCGATTCCACAGTATGTATCGTATACTAACTGTCGATTCCACAGTATGTATCGTATACTAGCTGTCGATTCCACAGTATGTATCATATACTAACTGTCGATTCCACCGTATGTATTGTATACTAGCTGTCGATTCCACAGTATGTATCGTATACTAGCTGTTGATTCCACAGTATGTATCGTATACTAGCTGTTGATTCCACAGTATGTATCGTATACTAGCTGTTGATTCCACAGTATGTATCATATACTAGCTGTCGATTCCACAGTATGTATCGTATACTAACTGTCGATTCCACAGTATGTATCGTATACTAGCTGTCGATTCCACAGTATGTATCATATACTAACTGTCGATTCCACCGTATGTATTGTATACTAGCTGTCGATTCCACAGTATGTATCATATACTAACTGTCGATTCCACCGTATGTATCGTATACTAGCTGTCGATTCCACAGTATGTATCGTATACTAGCTGTCGATTCCACAGTATGTATCGTATACTAGCTGTCGATTCCACAGTATGTATCATATACTAACTGTCGATTCCACAGTATGTATTGTATACTAACTGTCGATTCCACAGTATGTATCGTATACTAGCTGTCGATTCCACAGTATGTATCATATACTAACTGTCGATTCCACCGTATGTATCGTATACTAGCTGTCGATTCCACAGTATGTATCATATACTAGCTGTCGATTCCACAGTATGTATCATATACTAACTGTCGATTCCACAGTATGTATTGTATACTAGCTGTCGATTCCACAGTATGTATCGTATACTAGCTGTCGATTCCACAGTATGTATTTTATACTATCTGTCGATTCCACAGTATGTATCGTATACTAGCTGTCGATTCCACAGTATGTATCGTATACTAGCTGTCGTTTCCACAGTATGTATTGTATACTAACTGTCGATTCCACAGTATGTATCGTATACTAGCTGTCGATTCCACAGTATGTATCGTATACTAGCTGTCGATTCCACAGTATGTATTGTATACTAACTGTCGATTCCACAGTATGTATCGTATACTAGCTGACGATTCCACAGTATGTATCGCATACTAGCTGTCGATTCCACATTATGTATCGTATACTAGCTGTCGATTCCACAGTATGTATCGTATACTAGCTGACGATTCCACAGTATGTATCGTATACTAGCTGTCGATTCCACAGTATGTATCGTATACTAGCTGACGATTCCACAGTATGTATCGTATACTAGCTGTCGATTCCACAGTATGTATCGTATACTAGCTGTCGATTCCACAGTATGTATCGTATACTAGCTGTCGATTCCACAGTATGTATTGTATACTAACTGTCGATTCCACAGTATGTATCGTATACTAGCTGTCGATTCCACAGTATGTATCGTATACTAGCTGTCGATTCCACAGTATGTATTGTATACTAGCTGTCGATTCCACAGTATGTATCGTATACTAGCTGTCGATTCCACAGTATGTATCATATACTAACTGTCGATTCCACAGTATGTATCGTATACTAGCTGTTGATTCCACAGTATGTATCGTATACTAGCTGTCGATTCCACAGTATGTATCGTATACTAGCTGTTGATTCCACAGTATGTATCGTATACTAGCTGTCGATTCCACAGTATGTATTGTATACTAGCTGTCGATTCCACAGTATGTATCGTATACTAACTGTCGATTCCACAGTATGTATTGTATACTAGCTGTCGATTCCACAGTATGTATTGTATACTAGCTGTCGATTCCACAGTATGTATCGTATACTAGCTGTTGATTCCACAGTATGTATCATATACTAGCTGTCGATTCCACAGTATGTATCGTATACTAACTGTCGATTCCACAGTATGTATCGTATACTAGCTGTCGATTCCACAGTATGTATCATATACTAACTGTCGATTCCACCGTATGTATTGTATACTAGCTGTCGATTCCACAGTATGTATCGTATACTAGCTGTTGATTCCACAGTATGTATCGTATACTAGCTGTTGATTCCACAGTATGTATCGTATACTAGCTGTTGATTCCACAGTATGTATCATATACTAGCTGTCGATTCCACAGTATGTATCGTATACTAACTGTCGATTCCACAGTATGTATCGTATACTAGCTGTCGATTCCACAGTATGTATCATATACTAACTGTCGATTCCACCGTATGTATTGTATACTAGCTGTCGATTCCACAGTATGTATCATATACTAACTGTCGATTCCACCGTATGTATCGTATACTAGCTGTCGATTCCACAGTATGTATCGTATACTAGCTGTCGATTCCACAGTATGTATCGTATACTAGCTGTCGATTCCACAGTATGTATCATATACTAACTGTCGATTCCACAGTATGTATTGTATACTAACTGTCGATTCCACAGTATGTATCGTATACTAGCTGTCGATTCCACAGTATGTATCATATACTAACTGTCGATTCCACCGTATGTATCGTATACTAGCTGTCGATTCCACAGTATGTATCATATACTAGCTGTCGATTCCACATTATGTATCATATACTAACTGTCGATTCCACAGTATGTATTGTATACTAGCTGTCGATTCCACAGTATGTATCGTATACTAGCTGTCGATTCCACAGTATGTATTTTATACTATCTGTCGATTCCACAGTATGTATCGTATACTAGCTGTCGATTCCACAGTATGTATCGTATACTAGCTGTCGTTTCCACAGTATGTATTGTATACTAACTGTCGATTCCACAGTATGTATCGTATACTAGCTGTCGATTCCACAGTATGTATCGTATACTAGCTGTCGATTCCACAGTATGTATTGTATACTAACTGTCGATTCCACAGTATGTATTGTATACTAGCTGTCGATTCCACAGTATGTATCGTATACTAGCTGTCGATTCCACAGTATGTATCGTATACTAGCTGTCGATTCCACAGTATGTATCGTATACTAGCTGTCGATTCCACAGTATGTATTGTATACTAACTGTCGATTCCACAGTATGTATCGTATACTAGCTGTCGATTCCACAGTATGTATCGTATACTAGCTGTCGATTCCGCAGTATGTATCGTATACTAGCTGTCGATTCCACAGTATGTATTGTATACTAACTGTCGATTCCACAGTATGTATCGTATACTAGCTGTCGATTCCACAGTATGTATCGTATACTAACTGTCGATTCCACAGTATGTATCGTATACTAGCTGTCGATTCCACAGTATGTATTGTATAATAACTGTCGATTCCACAGTATGTATCGTATACTAGCTGTCGATTCCACAGTATGTATCGTATACTAGCTGCCGATTCCACAGTATGTATCGTATACTAGCTGTCGATTCCACAGTATGTATCGTATACTATCTGTCGATTCCACAGTATGTATCGTATACTAGCTGTCGATTCCACAGTATGTATCGTATACTAGCTGTCGATTCCAAAGTATGTATCGTATACTAGCTGTCGATTCCACAGTATGTATCGTATACTAGCTGTCGATTCCACAGTATGTATCGTATACTAGCTGTCGATTCCACAGTATGTATTGTATACTAGCTGTCGATTCCACAGTATGTATCGTATACTAGCTGTCGATTCCACAGTATGTATTGTATACTAGCTGTCGATTCCACAGTATGTATCGTATACTAGCTGTCGATTCCACAGTATGTATCGTATACTAGCTGTCGATTCCAAAGTATGTATCGTATACTAGCTGTCGATTCCACAGTATATATCGTATACTAGCTGTCGATTCCACAGTATGTATCGCATACTAGCTGTCGATTCCACATTATGTATCGTATACTAGCTGTCGATTCCACAGTATGTATCGTATACTAGCTGACGATTCCACAGTATGTATCGTATACTAGCTGTCGATTCCACAGTATATATCGTATACTAGCTGACGATTCCACAGTATGTATCGTATACTAGCTGTCGATTCCACAGTATGTATCGTATACTAGCTGTCGATTCCACAGTATGTATCGTATACTAGCTGTCGATTCCACAGTATGTATTGTATACTAACTGTCGATTCCACAGTATGTATCGTATACTAGCTGTCGATTCCACAGTATGTATCGTATACTAGCTGTCGATTCCACAGTATGTATCGTATACTAGCTGTCGATTCCACAGTATGTATTGTATACTAACTGTCGATTCCACAGTATGTATCGTATACTAGCTGTCGATTCCACAGTATGTATCGTATACTAGCTGTCGATTCCACAGTATGTATCGTATACTAGCTGTCGATTCCACAGTATGTATTGTATACTAACTGTCGATTCCACAGTATGTATCGTATACTAGCTGTCGATTCCACAGTATGTATCGTATACTAACTGTCGATTCCACAGTATGTATCGTATACTAGCTGTCGATTCCACAGTATGTATTGTATAATAACTGTCGATTCCACAGTATGTATCGTATACTAGCTGTCGATTCCACAGTATGTATCGTATACTATCTGTCGATTCCACAGTATGTATCGTATACTAGCTGTCGATTCCACAGTATGTATCGTATACTAGCTGTCGATTCCAAAGTATGTATCGTATACTAGCTGTCGATTCCACAGTATGTATCGTATACTAGCTGTCGATTCCACAGTATGTATTGTATACTAACTGTCGATTCCACAGTATGTATCGTATACTAGCTGTCGATTCCACAGTATGTATCGTATACTAGCTGCCGATTCCACAGTATGTATCGTATACTAGCTGTCGATTCCACAGTATGTATCGTATACTAGCTGCCGATTCCACAGTATGTATCGTATACTAGCTGACGATTCCACAGTATGTATCGTATACTAGCTGTCGATTCCACTGTATGTATCGTATACTAGCTGTCGATTCCACATTATGTATCGTATACTAGCTGTCGATTCCACAGTATGTATCGTATACTAGCTGTCGATTCCACAGTATGTATCGTATACTATCTGTCGATTCCACAGTATGTATCGTATACTAGCTGTCGATTCCACAGTATGTATCGTATACTAGCTGTCGATTCCAAAGTATGTATCGTATACTAGCTGTCGATTCCACAGTATGTATCGTATACTAGCTGTCGATTCCACAGTATATATCGTATACTAGCTGTCGATTCCACAGTATGTATCGCATACTAGCTGTCGATTCCACATTATGTATCGTATACTAGCTGTCGATTCCACAGTATGTATCGTATACTAGCTGACGATTCCACAGTATGTATCGTATACTAGCTGTCGATTCCACAGTATGTATCGTATACTAGCTGACGATTCCACAGTATGTATCGTATACTAGCTGTCGATTCCACAGTATGTATCGTATACTAGCTGTCGATTCCACAGTATGTATCGTATACTAGCTGTCGATTCCACAGTATGTATTGTATACTAACTGTCGATTCCACAGTATGTATCGTATACTAGCTGTCGATTCCACAGTATGTATTGTATACTAACTGTCGATTCCACAGTATGTATCGTATACTAGCTGTCGATTCCACAGTACGTATCGTATACTAGCTGTCGATTCCACAGTATGTATTGTATACTAACTGTCGATTCCACAGTATGTATTGTATACTAGCTGTCGATTCCACAGTATGTATCATATACTAGCTGTCGATTCCACAGTATGTATCGTATACTAGCTGTCGATTCCACAGTATGTATCGTATACTAGCTGTCGATTCCACAGTATGTATTGTATACTAACTGTCGATTCCACAGTATGTATCGTATACTAGCTGTCGATTCCACAGTATGTATCATATACTAGCTGTCGATTCCACAGTATGTATCGTATACTAGCTGTCGATTCCACAGTATGTATTGTATACTAACTGTCGATTCCACAGTATGTATCGTATACTAACTGTCGATTCCACAGTATGTATTGTATACTAACTGTCGATTCCACAGTATGTATCGTATACTAACTGTCGATTCCACAGTATGTATCGTATACTAGCTGTCGATTCCACAGTATGTATCGTATACTAGCTGTCGATTCCACAGTATGTATCGTATACTAGCTGTCGATTCCACAGTATGTATCGTATACTAGCTGTCGATTCCACAGTATGTATCGTATACTAGCTGTCGATTCCACAGTATGTATCGTATACTAGCTGTCGATTCCACAGTATGTATCGTATACTAGCTGACGATTCCACAGTATGTATCGTATACTAGCTGTCGATTCCACAGTATGTATCGTATACTAGCTGACGATTCCACAGTATGTATCGTATACTAGCTGTCGATTCCACAGTATGTATCGTATACTAGCTGTCGATTCCACAGTATGTATCGTATACTAGCTGTCGATTCCACAGTATGTATCGTATACTAGCTGTCGATTCCACAGTATGTATTGTATACTAGCTGTCGATTCCACAGTATGTATCGTATACTAGCTGTCGATTCCACAGTATGTATTGTATACTAACTGTCGATTCCACAGTATGTATCATATACTAACTGTCGATTCCACAGTATGTATCGTATACTAGCTGTCGATTCCACAGTATGTATTGTATACTAGCTGTCAATTCCACAGTATGTATCGTATACTAGCTGTCGATTCCACAGTATGTATCGTATACTAGCTGTCGATTCCACAGTATGTATTGTATACTAGCTGTCAATTCCACAGTATGTATTGTATACTAGCTGTCGATTCCACAGTATGTATCGTGTACTAGCTGACGATTCCACAGTATGTATCGTATACTAGCTGTCGATTCCACAGTATGTATCGTATACTAGCTGATGATTCCACAGTATGTATCGTATACTAGCTGTCGATTCCACAGTATGTATCGTATACTAGCTGTGGATTCCACAGCATGTATCGTATACTAGCTGTCGATTCCACTGTATGTATCGTATACTAGCAGGCGATTCCACCGTATGTATCGTATACTAGCTGTCGATTCCACAGTATGTATCATATACTAACTGTCGATTCCACAGTATGTATTGTATACTAGCTGTCGATTCCACAGTATGTATCGTATACTAGCTGTCGATTCCACAGTATGTATTGTATACTAGCTGTCGATTCCACAGTATGTATTGTATACTAGCTGTCGATTCCACAGTATGTATTGTATACTAGCTGTCGATTCCACAGTATGTATTGTATACTAGCTGTCGATTCCACAGTATGTATTGTATACTAGCTGTCGATTCCACAGTATGTATTGTATACTAGCTGTTGATTCCACAGTATGTATTGTATACTAGCTGTCGATTCCACAGTATGTATTGTATACTAGCTGTCGATTCCACAGTATGTATTGTATACTAGCTGTCGATTCCACAGTATCTTTTGTATACTAGCTGTCGATTCCACAGTATGTATTGTATACTAACTGTCGATTCCACAGTATGTATTGTATACTAGCTGTCGATTCCACAGTATGTATCGTATACTAGCTGTCGATTCCACAATATGTATTGTATACTAACTGTCGATTCCACAGTATGTATTGTATACTAGCTGTCGATTCCACAGTATGTATCGTATACTAGCTGTCGATTCCACAGTATGTATCATATACTAGCTGTCGATTCCACAGTATGTATTGTATACTAGCTGTCGATTCCACAGTATGTATCGTATACTAGCTGTCGATTCCACAGTATGTATCGTATACTAGCTGTCGATTCCACAGTATGTATCGTATACTAGCTGTCGATTCCACAGTATGTATCGTATACTAGCTGTCGATTCCACAGTATGTATTGTATACTAGCTGTTGATTCCACAGTATGTATCGTATACTAGCTGTCGATTCCACAGTATGTATCGTATACTAGCTGTCGATTCCATAGTATGTATTGTATACTAGCTGTCGATTCCACAGTATGTATGGTATACTAGCTGTCGATTCCACAGTATGTATCGTATACTAGCTGTCGATTCCACAGTATGTATCGTATACTAGCTGTCGATTCCACAGTATGTATCATATACTAGCTGTCGATTCCACAGTATGTATCATATACTAGCTGTCGATTCCACAGTATGTATTGTATACTAGCTGTCGATTCCACAGTATGTATTGTATACTAGCTGTCGATTCCACAGTATGTGTATCATATACTAGCTGTCGATTCCACAGTATGTATCGTATACTAGCTGACGATTCCACAGTATGTATCGTATACTAGCTGACGATTCCACAGTATGTATCGTATACTAGCTGTCGATTCCACAGTATGTATCGTATACTAGCTGTCGATTCCACTGTATGTATCGTATACTAGCTGTCGATTCCACTGTATGTATTGTATACTAGCTGTCGATTCCACAGTATGTATTGTATACTAGCTGTCGATTCCACAGTATGTATTGTATACTAGCTGTCGATTCCACTGTATGTATTGTATACGAGCTGTCGATTCCACAGTATGTTTTGTATACTAGCTGTCGATTCCACAGTATGTATTGTATACTAGCTGTCGATTCCACTGTATGTATTGTATACTAGCTGTCGATTCCACAGTATGTATTGTATACTAGCTGACGATTCCACAGTATGTATCGTATACTAGCTGTCGATTCCATAGTATGTATCGTATACTAGCTGTCGATTCCACAGTATGTATCGTATACTAGCTGACGATTCCACAGTATGTATCGTATACTAGCTGACGATTCCACAGTATGTATCGTATACTAGCTGTCGATTCCACAGTATGTATTGTATACTAGCTGTCGATTCCACTGTATGTATTGTATACTAGCTGTCGATTCCACAGTATGTATTGTATACTAGCTGTCGATTCCACAGTATGTATTGTATACTAGCTGTCGATTCCACTGTATGTATCGTATACTAGCTGTCGATTCCACTGTATGTATTGTATACTAGCTGTCGATTCCACAGTATGTATTGTATACTAGCTGTCGATTCCACAGTATGTATCGTATACTAGCTGTCGATTCCACTGTATGTATCGTATACTAGCTGTCGATTCCACAGTATGTATTGTATACTAGCTGTCGATTCCACAGTATGTATTGTATACTAGCTGTCGATTCCATAGTATGTATCGTATACTAGCTGTCGATTCCACAGTATGTATTGTATACTAGCTGTCGATTCCATAGTATGTATCGTATACTAGCTGTCGATTCCACCATATGTAACGTATACTAGCTGTCGATTCCATAGTATGTATCGTATACTAGCTGTCGATTCCACAGTATGTATCGTATACTAGCTGTCGATTCCACAGTATGTATTGTATACTAGCTGTCGATTCCACAGTATGTATCGTATACTAGCTGTCGATTCCACAGTATGTATTGTATACTAGCTGTCGATTCCACTGCATGTATCGTATACTAGCTGTCGATTCCACAGTATGTATCGTATACTAGCTGTCGATTCCACAGTATGTATCGTATACTAGCTGTCGATTCCACAGTATGTATTGTATACTAGCTGTCGATTCCACTGTATGTATCGTATACTAGCTGTCGATTCCACAGTATGTATCGTATACTATCTGTCGATTCCACAGTATGTATCGTATACTAGCTGTCGATTCCACAGTATGTATCGTATACTAGCTGTCGATTCCACTGTATGTATCGTATACTAGCTGACGATTCCACAGTATGTATCGTATACTAACTCTCGATTCCACAGTATGTATCGTATACTAGCTGTCGATTCCACAGTATGTATCGTATACTAGCTGTCGATTCCACAGTATGTATCGTATACTAGCTGACGATTCCACAGTATGTATCGTATACTAACTGTCGATTCCACAGTATGTATCGTTTTCTAGCTGTCGATTCCACAGTATGTATCGTATACTAGCTGACGATTCCACAGTATGTATCGTATACTAGCTGTCGATTCCACTGTATGTATTGTATACTAGCTGACGATTCCACAGTATGTATCGTATGCTAACTGTCGATTCCACAGTATGTATCGTATACTAGCTGTCGATTCCACAGTATGTATTGTATACTAGCTGACGATTCCACAGTATGTATCGTATACTAGCTGACGATTCCACAGTATGTATCGTATACTAACTGTCGATTCCATAGTATGTATCGTATACTAGCTGTCGATTCCACTGTATGTATCGTATACTAGCTGTTGATTCCACAGTATGTATCGTATACTAGCTGTTGATTCCACAGTATGTATCGTATACTAGCTGTCGATTCCACAGTATGTATTGTATACTAGCTGTCGATTCCACAGTATGTATCGTATACTAGCTGTCGATTCCACAGTATGTATTGTATACTAGCTGTCGATTCCACAGTATGTATTGTATACTAGCTGTCGATTCCACAGTATGTATTGTATACTAGCTGTCGATTCCACAGTATGTATTGTATACTAGCTGTCGATTCCACAGTATGTATTGTATACTAGCTGTCGATTCCACAGTATGTATCGTATACTAACTGTCGATTCCACAGTATATATCGTATACTAGCTGTCGATTCCACAGTATGTATCGTATACTAGCTGTCGATTCCACAGTATGTATCGTATACTAGCTGTCGATTCCACAGTATGTATCGTATACTAGCTGTCGATTCCACAGTATGTATTGTATACTAGCTGACGATTCCACAGTATGTATCGTATACTAGCTGTCGATTCCACAGTATGTATCGTATACTAGCTGTCGATTCCACATTCGAAGTAAAAAAAAAGCCTTGCATTTATATATGTTCTTGTTCTCAGGAAATGCCGAAGTGCTTTACACCAATTAATTACTTTTGCAGTCAATTTACTGCTGTTTTATAGGTTAATATGGAGCCAATTTGCGTGCAGCAGGAGAGCACAAATACAACAACCACAGAACCTGTTTTGGTTGTGTGTTTTGAGGGGCAAATGTTGGCCAGGACACTGGGAGTACTCTCTTCTTCAAAAAGTGCCATGGGATCCAGCTGAACATGCAGGTATGGCCTCAGTATTACATCTCATCCAAACAACAGCACCTCCAACATTACAGTGCTCCCTCACTACTGCATTGAATAAAGCCTAGATTGTGGTCTTCAATCCTGGCATGGGGTTTGGACCCAGAAACCTTCCCACTCAGATGTGAGAGTGCTGCAACTAAGCTAAGCTAAAACTAGGCTGCTGGTGTTCAGTGGGAGATGCGAAAGATTGAGGTGATGTTCTACTTCCTCGTACTGGCCCCTGAGAAAGCTCTGCAACTGCTTCGCTCGCACCTGCTGCGACATTAGCTGGCTGATCCAGCTTGCTTTCTAGCACATCTGTCATTTGTCCAGAGGGGCTGGGTGTGACTCTATTTTCAGAGACAGCAGCCACGTCTGTGCCTTCTTCAATCACACCCTCGCTACTGGGCACTACAACGACTACCTGCATTTATATAGTGTCTTTAACTTAGCAAAACTTCCCAAGGCACTTCACAGGAGCATAAACCAGACAAACAGTGACACTAAGCCAAAGAAGGAGACATTAGGACAGCTGACCAGAAGTTTGGTCAAAGAGGTAGGTTTCAAGGAGCGTCTTAAGAAGAGGTGCGAGAGGTGGAAAGGTTTGGGGGGGGTGAGGAATTCCAAAGCTTGGGACCCAGGCAGCTGAAGGCACGGCCGCCAATGGTGGGGTGAAGGCCATGGGGGGATGCGCAAGAGGACAGAATTGGAGGAACGCAGTTCTCACAAGGTTGTAGGACTGGAGGAGGTTACAGAGACAGGGAGGGGTGAGGCCACGCTCTGCAGCCTGAGCAACCACAAATTATGGCAAGAGTCAGGGATGGAGGAAGAGGAGGAGGAGGTGACTATGAGCTAGCAGCAGCTCAGTAACCACTGCAGGAAGCTGCAACAGTTTGCCCAACTCTGGCTGAGCAATTCTTTTCTGGAGACCTGCCTTACATTTCATGATACTTTTTATGTAAATAACTATTCCTCAGCAGTGATGTTGATGTGGAAACTGAAGTAAGCAGTGACTAGGGAGTTTAAAGTGATGTAAATGCCCCTTGCGGCACATGAACTTGTGCACTGTGGTATTTCTACTGGACTGCTCAAGTAATGTCCTACTGAGAGGAGTAGGTGTTGAGGCTTCCCAAGAAGTGTGCCATGGACCTACTTCTCCACTGCTTACCTTGACATCTGACAGGCCCAGTCAGTTCTGCCTGTGTGTCAACAATAACTTATCCAGTCTGGCTGTCGGGGCTTGCATATTTTTGAGGCTTCTCATGTCACTTGTCCATCAGCAGCTCAGGCAAGGGATCGACAGTGATTTGAAAGCCTCTTCATGCGCTTCCAGCCCTATGTCCCTCGCTTCAGTCATTGCTCTGTTCAAACACAGAATATTGCAGTGCCATGAGGTCCCTCACTCAGGCATCTCCTAGCAGGTTGAAGCCAACCATTATCGTATCATGAAGTGTGGCCCTCACCATCGGTGGGAGCATTCCTGAGGTGTGCTCAGAGCTTGCATGCCCGAGGTCTTCCTTCCTGCTGGCACCGGTGTGGCACGTTGCTCAATGGCAGTCGGTAGAAAGGACTTCTGGATGCCACGTTTCACTATTGGTTAGTGGAAGACGCAGAATTGGTCAGTCAACTAAATAAGTGTTGTGAACCCAATCTAGTTTAAAACGTGACCATCATTCTTAATCTGAGCATGTTTTGTTCAGCCTTGAATTGTATTTTATCTCTCTCTCTCTGTTCAATTGTGTGTCAGAGGTGTGGAGTAGCAGAACCGCTTGTTATGGTCTGTATAGGAAATACATCAGATTCTGCAAATCCTACAATAAACCTACCTGTAAGGTTGTACTGTCTAGAACAGCTACAACGGGTACCTTTTCTGGTCCCTAATGAGGTGACACATGGATGCAACATGTGCTAAGGGAAAGAAGAATAAAGCTACGATTCATATAACCAGGCACCAGAGCTAAATTGCCTACACCTTCCATTATTTTTTTTAAATTTGTTTATGGGATCAGGGCATCGCTGGCAAAGCCAGCATTTATTGCCCATCCCTAATAACTCTTGAGAAGGTGGTGATTGTAATGATATCAGCAAATAGAGATGGTATTTGCCTGTTCGATTATGATGCCTTAATAGCATGTTTGCAGGTATTGATTACTTATGCCTGACCAGCAGAGGTCATGTGACCGAGACAAGCAGTTTGGGTTTAGTTTCAGTTTCGTTCTAGAGGCATCACTGGCATAATGGTGTCTCCTGAATGCTGTATAAAGAGTTGAACAGACTTTAGATTAAAACTCATTCTCTTTCATAAATGTCTCATCATTGAGCCCACAAAGAAATCAATACATGGTGTCAGAAGTGGCTGAAAGAGATGAAGAGAAAAAAAAATCTGAAGTTAAATCAGCTCTCCACAAATTAGCAAGCCAAAAGAGAACATCGTTGCTTACCATTAGAGAATAGCTAACGAAGTGAAAAAATGGAAGGTTTACTCCCACCGGCGACGCTTCAGTTGACAGGTAATGTGGCTGAAAATTGGAGGAGATTCAAACAACGTGTGGGGTTGTATTTATCAGCAATCGGAGCTGACGAGAAAAGTAATATAAAGAAATCGTCACTGTTCTTACATGTCGTGGGTGATGAAGCGCTGGAGGTGTATAATAACTTCACATTCGCTGCTAATGGAGACAAAATGAAGCTAGATAAAATAATGGAACAGTTTGAGGCCTACTGCATACCTAAACGTAACATGACGTTTGAGAGGCACAGATTTTTCACATGTGTACAGAAAACGGGTGAGACTATTGATCAGTATGTGACTGAACTGAGAAACAGAAGCAAATCGTGTGAATTTGGGGGACTGACACACTCGCTGATAAAAGACAGACTGGTGTGTGGTATTCTGAATAATGGTCTAAGGGAAAGACTGCTAAGAGAGCAAGATCTAGACCTGGGAAAAGCCATAGCACTGTGTAGGGCTACAGAGACTGTGAAGTTGCAGGCAAAGGAGCTGTTCAGTGACAAAAGCTGCAACGTGGATGCAGTGAGAAAGAACGGATACAAACCGTTTAACAAAAAGAGCGCCAATGTGAAAAAAGAGGCGTGGCCAGCGAACGAAAATGAAAGGGACAATCGAAAGACATGTAGTCGATGCGGTACACAGCATCCACCAAGAAAGTGTCCAGCATATGGTAAAACATGCAATAGTTGCAACAAGAACAACCATTATGCCCGTTGCTGTAAGAACTAAATGCAACAAAGCAAGGTCCATGCAGTAGATGAAAGCAACATAGAGGAGTTCTATGTAGATGTTGTGTCTGAAAACAAAAAAGAAGAAAGAGACTGGATGTTGACACTAAAAGTGAATGACATACACATTCCATTTAAATTGGATACTGGAGCACAAGTTAATGTGATATCAGAGACTGATTTTAAGAAAATTAGACCCAGACCAAAGATACATGGAATAAAAGTGAAAGTGACAGGATACTCAGGTACTGATATACCAGTGAAAGGAAGATGCATTGTCAAAGTAACACACAAGGACAGAGAGCACACGCTAGCATTAATCGTGGTGCCAAAGGATGTGCAAGCCATACTAGGTTTAAAAGCCTGTGAGAGACTGAACCTGGTAAAGAGAGTCCTCGTTGTGGAAAGCGAAGGAGAGACAGTCTATGATGAACTCATGAAAGAGTACAACGACCTATTTAAGGGTCTAGGCTGCATTCCAGGAGAACACACGATCAGAGTAGATAAAAGTATGCCAACGGTCATACATCCATGCAGAAAAGTTTTGTTTGCTCTTCAAAAGCAACTGAAGGCAGAGTTGGACAGGATGGAAAGCCTGAACATGATTCAGAAGATAGATGAGCCAACTGAGTGGGTGAGTTCCCTCGTCGTAGTGGACAAAAAGAATGGAAAGCTCAGAATTTGCCTGGATCCAAGAGATCTAAACAGATCAATAAAGAGAGAGCACTTCAAGCTTCCTACACGTGAGGAAATCATGGCACAGTTTGCAAATGCAAAATATTTCAGCAAGTTAGATGCATCATCAGGGTTTTGGCAGATGAAGCTGGACGAAGCAAGTTCAAGACTGTGCACGTTCAACAGTCCATTTGGCAGATACAGATTCCTAAGGTTACCATTTGGCATTGCCTCAGCTCCTGAAGTGTATCACAAGACTATCCATATGATCTATGAGCACCTGGAGGGAGTTGATACATCAATGGATGACATCATAGTATGGGGAACCACGAGAACTGAGCATGACAAGAGACTGAAAAAAGTGCTGGAAGCAACAAGGAAAACAAACCTGAAGCTGAATAGAGAGAAATGCTAGCTCGGGGTGACAGAACTGACATTCGTGGGAGATATCCTCAGCAGTGAGGGCATCAGACCAGATCCCAGAAAGGTGTCCGCCATTGAGAATATGCCAAAGCCACAATGCAAAAAGGACGTGCAGAGGTTTAATGGAATGATCAACTACATGGGGAAATTCATATCCAACCTCTCAGAAAAGATGGCGCCACTGAGAAGACTAACTGAAAAGAACATAGAATGGGAATGGAATCATGAGCATGAGAAGTCATGGAGCGATCTAAAGAAACTGCTCACAGAGGAACCAGTTCTGAGGTTTTATGACCCAGCGAGACCCATCAAGATATCATCAGATGCATCACAGAGTGGGCTCGGTGCCGTTCTTCTACAACAATATGACTACTGGCAACCTATTGCATATGCATCATGCTCAATGACAGACGCGGAGACGCGATATGCTCAAATAGAAAAGGAGCTGCTCAGCATCACATACGCCTGTGAAAGATTTCACCAGTTTGTGGCAGGACAAGCAATCAGTGTAGAGACTGACCATAAGCCCTTGATTGCATTGTTCTAAAAGCCACTAAATAGCTGTCCGCTTAGAATCCAAAGAATGATGATCAGGCTGCAACGCTATACACTGAATGTTGCGTACACACCGGGTAAGCTGATGTATACAGCAGACACGTTGTCCAGAGCTGTAGACCCAAGTGAGCCCGCAAACACCACAATGGATGACAAAGTGAATGCCTACGTGGACATGATCACAAGTGCACTGCCCATAGCAGATGCAAAAATGGAGCTCATAAAGACTGAGACAAACAAAGATGAAACAATGAGACGACTGAGAAAAAGCATCTTGGATGGATGGCCCAACATGAAGCAAGACTGCTCACCTGATATAGCAGAGTACTGGAACTGCAGGGCGGAACTATCAGTGGTCGAAGACATCATCTACAAAGGAAGTAAAATAGTTATCCCAAAGAGTCTGAGAAGAGAGATGCTAAAAAAGATCCATGGAGGACATCTGGGAATCGAAAAGTGTAAGAAAAGAGCACGAGAGGTGATGTACTGGCCACGAATCAACCAAGATGTGACAAATGAGGTGTCAAACTGCACAATATGCCTGAAATATCGAGCAAGCAATCCGGTAGAACCACTAAAGCCACACCCAGCACCAGACAGACCTTACCAGAAGGTAGGCGCTGACCTATTCGTATGTCAAGGGAAGGACTATCTTGTAGTCACAGACTATTACTCCCTGTATCCAGAGGTTTGTAGACTGCACACCACCACTGCAGATGCTGTGATAACATGTATGAAAGCCATATTCTCCAGACATGGCATGGCAAGCGAGGTCTTCACAGACAACGGACCTCAGTTTTACAATGCAAGTTTCCGACACTTTGCCAAAGAGTGGGACTTTGTCCACACAACGTCAAGTCCTCACTTTCCACAGTCCAATAGACTAGTGGAAAAATCGGTCCAGATAGTGAAAAGACTGATGTACAAGGCAAAAGACAGTGGAACTGACTTCTATCAGAGCATGCTTGTATACCGCACAACGCCGCTCGAGTGTGGTATGTCACCAGCCCAACTCCTGATGGGACGTCGACTAAGGTCAAACCTACCCATCCTGGAGAACCTCCTGAAAACAGAAGAGGGGGAGAAAGTGAGGAAGTTCAAAGAACAACAGAAAGAAAAGCAAAAGTACTACTATGACAGAGGAACACAAAACCTACCTGAACTCCACACTGGTGACCAAGTAAGGTTCAAAGACAAAACAAACACATGGACTCAGAAGGGAACTGTCCTGAGTGAAGTTCAACCAAGATCATACACCATTCAGACAGATGAGGGTGCTGTTCTGAGAAGAAATCGTCGAGATCTTCTTATGGGACCAGCCACAGCAGGTCAAGAGACTGATACTGTTGAACAACCTGATCACACAGCTGAGAACCAATCATCTGAGGCAACAACTCAGATTCAAGGACAATCAATCAGAAAATCCTCAAGACACATGAAGCCTCCTGAGAGACTCATTGAGCAAATTTAAGGACTATTGTTATAGAAGGAAGTAATGTTATCTTATTCTTTCTTCAAGTTCTAGTGTATTGACATATTTCATGTGAACACACAAAGCAAGGTTAAAAAACCTTAATCATGATAATGATAATGTAAGTTCATTAAGTGTTACAGTTAAAATGCAGATTAATACAAAGAAAGCATGTTGTTAGTTAAAAGTAAAATACTTTTGTTTTAAGGAAAGGAGATGTAATGATATCGGCAAATAGAGATGGTATTTGCCTGTTTGATTATGATGCCTTAATAGCATGTTTGCAGGTATTGATTACTTATGCCTGACCAGCAGAGGTCATGTGACCGAGACAAGCATTTTGGGTTTAGTTTCAGTTTCGTTCTAGAGGCATCACTAGCATAATGGTGTCTCCTGAATGCTGTATAAAGAGTTGAACAGACTTTAGATTAAAACTCATTCTCTTTCATAAATGTCTCATCATTGAACCCACAAAGAAATCAATACAGTGATGAGCCACCTTCTTGAACTGCTGCAGTCCATGTGGTCAAGGTACTCCCATAGTGCTGTTAGGTAGGGTGTTCCAGGATTTTGACCCAGCGTCGATGAAGGATCGGCGATACACTTCTAAGTCAGGATGTTGTGTGACTTGGAGGTGGTGGTGTTCCCATGCGCCTGCTGCCCTTGTCCTTCTAGGTTGAAGGGGTCGCGGGTTTGGGAGGTGCTGCCGAAGAAGCCTTGGCGAGTTGCTGCAGTGCATCTTGTAGATGGTATACACTGCAGCCACGGTATGCCGATGGTGGAGGGAGTGAATGTTTAATCTGGTGAGTGAGGTGCCAATCAAGCGGGCTGCTTTGTCCTGGATGGTGTCGAGCTTCTTGAGTGTTGTTGGAGCTGCATTCATCCAGGCAAGTGGAGAGTATTCCATCACACTCCTTACTTGTGCCTTGTAGATGGTGGAAAGGCTTTGGGGAGTCGGGAGGTGAGACACTCACCGCAGAATACCTAGCCTCTGACCTGCTCCTGTTGCCACAGTATTCATGTGGCTGGTCCAGTTAAGTTTCTGGTCAATGGTGACCCCGTGTATGTTGATGGTGGGGGATTCGGTGATGGTAATGCCGTTGAATATCAAGGGGAGGTGGTTAGACTCTCACTTGTTGGAGATAGTCTTTGCCTGGCACTTGTGTGGCGTGAATGTTACCCGCCACTTATCAGCCCAAGCCTGAACGTCGTCCAGGTCTTGTTGCATGCGGTCATGGACTGCTTCATTATCTGAGGAGTTGCTAATGGCACTGAACGTTGTGCAGTCTTCAACGAACATCCCCATTTCTGACCTTATGTTGGAGGGAAGGCCATTGATAAAGCAGCTGAAGATGGTTGAGCCTAGGACACTGCCCTCAGGAACGCCTGCAGTGATGTCCTGCGGCTGTGATGATTGACCTCCAACCACCACAACCATCTTCCTTTGTGCTAGGTATGACTCCAGCCAGTGGAGAGTTTTCCCCCCGATTCCCATTGACTTCAGTTTTACTAGGGCTCCTTGATGCCACACTTGGTCAAATGCTGCCTTGATGTCAAGGGCAGTCACTCTCACCTCACCTCTGGAATTCAGCTCCTTTGTCCATGTCTGGACCAAGGCCAATTGGTCCTGGCACACCTACCTGGCAAAGACCAGGGAACTCACACCACAGGCTCTTGGTCAGCACAAAGCCAATTGCAGATCTGTGCCATCATATGCCAGGACACCTGCAGCCAATTTGCAACACAGGGTTGACACTCCTGCGCAGTCAAGATCTGGTCCTCCCTCAAATGTTTGGCTGCTGCTCATGCCAGGTATTCTGTACCACTGCCCTCCGGGAGGGTGCCCTGGAGTGCTAAACACGGCAAACTTTCTCATGCCCACCTTGAGCAGCAGGACCTTCACTGCTCAATTACTTGGCCGCAAACGCAGTTTCCTTTCAGCACATTTATTTTGCCTGACCTTGGGTCTTGCCAACCACTGCTTTTGCCCAATTAATGCTTTGGAAAATACATCATTCATTTTTTAAATTCCATATGCAGCCACTTAATCTTTAAATGCCCCGATTCCTTTAAATGTTCTCTTTAAAAGCTGCTTACCCAGGTAACTTCCTGCTCCCTGCCTTTAGTGAGCTTCCAGCACCAGGCCAGCACCAGGCCAGCTGCTGCCTTGAAAATTTAGGGAAAATCCCGTGAGATGGGACCTGCTCCAAATCAATGAGCATTAAGCTCACTACTCCACTCCAGAGCGGGAGTTTAACTGATCATCATGGGAAATAAATGCTAATACTCCACTCAATATTCTACAGTACAAGAGATCATGTGGTTCCCACCAGTACACACACACACACACACAGTGGCTCAGTAGAACAGACACAAAAAGTAAGTGTATATTTTTGCCACTGACGTTAATTTTTAACAGCTACAAAATATAAGAATATAGAATGAGAAAAGTTAGTCTTTACATGTGGACCTGTTCATCTCAGGTGCCTGATGTAGGATAACTTTGGGGATTGATTCGTGAAGAGGTTATTTTGCTAAAAAAAAATATCATTAGGAGCTCTCGGGTTCATCAGCGTTGGAATTTCACTCTTTTGATTTACGGTGACTAAAGCCTTTTATTTTTTAAAATCTACCACAGTCTCAGTTTAATAACATTTTTCAGATTGAATAAATCAAACGTGAGCAACATTCCATGCATAAAAGGGCCACTGCACCGAGGAATACAAGAGTTTCTCACTTCAGGTGGTTTCAAGACTAACCTCATTGCTAACCATACCGAGTGGGAGTGGGCAGGGATTTCCCCTCAGTGTGATGAGAGAAGGCAGTAACAGTCAGTTTTGGAACACCACCGAGACGCTGCCTTATCTTATCCTACACATGCACCTGCGCCTGCATTAGAATGACTGAATGTGACGTCTTTTCTAACTCAACTCGAATTGTTGCAGTCTTGATGATGACTGGGATGATTGCTGTATTCATCTGACCACTACCGAGTTTACTGCTCACAACCTGATAACGGTATCATAAGTAAAATCCCCACATTTGCAAATGATGTCAAAATAAAGAGGAACAAGGCAGGAATCAGGGGACTGAAGTTCCACTGGGCTCTGCCAGTTTTATTCTGGATGATTATCCCCCACCATATAAACTATTGAATACTGGTTTTAAAAATGTTTGTTAACCCAGTCAGGAATTTTATTCACCATTTTCCATCTCAAGTCTCTGTATTAATGAGTACCTTTTGCAGGGTACATTTATTTCAAATGTTAGAATAGAATCCCAGAGGAAATAGGGAACAATCACCACACAAACACATGGTCAAACTGTTTGTTGTGTCTCCTTGTGTTCTTATATATATATATACTAGCTGGGGGAGCCCGGCGGTGCCGAGGCTTTCTCGAGGGCATGTTGTTGTTGGAAGAGAGAGAGGGAGCGACTGGGGGGAAGAGAGAGAGGGAAGGAGAGAGAGAGAGAGAGGGAATGAGAGAGAGGGAAGGAGAGAGAGAGGGAAGGAGAGAGAGAGAGGGAAGGAGAGAGAGAGAGGGGGGAAGGAGAGAGAGAGAGGGAAGGAGAGAGAGAGGGGGGGGAAGGAGAGAGAGAGAGAGGGTGAAGGAGAGAGAGAGAGATGGAAGGAAAGAGAGAGAGAGATGGAAGGAGAGAGAGACGGAAGGAGAGAGAGGGAAGGAGAAAGAGAGGGAAGGAGAGAGAGAGAGACAGAGAGAGAGAGGGAAGGAGAGAGAGAGAGAGAGGGAAGGAGAGAGAGATTGGGAGTGTGAGAGAGAGAGAGATTGGGAGTGTGAGAGAGATTGGGAGTGAGAGAGAGAGAGATTGGGAGTGTGAGAGAGATTGGGAGTGAGAGAGAGAGAGATTGGGAGTGAGAGAGAGAGAGACTGGGCATGTGAGAGAGAGAGATTGGGTGTGTGAGAGAGAGAGAGATTGGGAGTGTGAGAGAGAGAGATTGGGAGTGTGAGAGAGAGAGAGATTGGGAGTGTG